>NW_027361772.1:18017500-19217500 GCF_039654945.1 Dendrobates tinctorius
CCCCGCCCTGCCCCAGGCTTTATTTATTTTTGCATCCATGTCTGAGCCTGCATTGCCCTTCATCTGTGTTTGCTGGTCAGGCAGTGTGTGGAGGTCAAACCTGAGATGTCTGTGTTCAGACCTGGTTGGCCTTCATCTGCACCTGCTCCATCTGGCTGCACGGGAGTGATGCAGACATGCTTCAGGTATGGATTGCATTTGATATGGTCTTGCTTTTAAAACATTTAGGAGGCCGCAATGGCACAGTGAATAAATACAAATGTAGAGTAGGACCCCCCATATGAGATTGCCTTGGCGTGGCGGGGTGGCTCAATATATTGATCAATATTTTGCAAATTTGTCTCATTTTGAATGCAGTAAGATATGTGCATATGCACCTCATGTTATGCGTTCTGACCACTGGCAGTGCTGGCTCTTCTCTCTTTTTATTGCAAATTGGTTTTGTGGCTGACCACCACTGTTGCCGTGCACGCTGGGTCATGTTCGCCATCTTTTCTGTGTTTATAGTGATTGATCTAGGCTGCTGTGCACACTCACGGCAGCCCTGCCCTGCCCCAGGCTTTATTTATTTTTGCATCCATGTCTGAGCCTGCATGGCCCTTTATCTGTGTTTGCTGGTCAGGCAGTGTGTGGAGGTCAAACCTGAGATGTCTGTGTTCAGACCTGGTTGGCCTTCATCTGCACCTGCTCCATCTGGCTGCACGGGAGTGATGCAGATATGCTTCAGGTATGGATTGTATTTGATATGGTCTTGCTTTTAAAACATTTAGAAGGCCGCAATGGCACAGTGAATAAATACAAATGTAGAGTAGGACCCCCCATATGAGATTGCCTTGGGGTGGCTCAATATATTGATCAATATTTTGCTAAATGTCTCATTTTGAATGCAGTAAGATATGTGCATATGCACCTCATGTTATGCGTTCTGACCACTGGCAGTGCTGGCTCTTCTCTCTTTTTATTGTATACACAGACTGTATACACACACACTGTATATATACACACACTGTATATATACACACACTGTACACATACACACACTGTATATATACACACACTGTACACACACTGTACACACACTGTATATATATACACACACACTGTATATATATATATACACACACTGTATATATATATATACACACACTGTATATATACACACACTGTACACACACACTGTATATACACACACACACACTGTATATATACACACACTGTACATATACACACTGTACACACACTGTACACACACACTGCAATAAAAAGAGAGAAGAGCCAGCACTGCCAGTGGTCAGAACGCATAACATGAGGTGCATATGCACATATCTTACTGCATTCAAAATGAGACATTTAGCAAAATATTGATCAATATATTGAGCCACCCCGCCACGCCAAGGCAATCTCATATGGGGGGTCCTACTCTACATTTTTATTTATTCACTGTGCCAATTGCGGCCTCCTAAATGTTTTAAAAGCAAGACCATATCAATACAATCCATACCTGAAGCATATCTGCATCACTCCCGTGCAGCCAGATGGAGCAGGTGCAGATGAAGGCCAACCAGGTCTGAACACAGACATCTCAGGTTTGACCTCCACACACTGCCTGACCAGCAAACACAGATAAAGGGCCATGCAGGCTCAGACATGGATGCAAAAATAAATAAAGCCTGGGGCAGGGCGGGGCTGCCGTGAGTGTGCACAGCAGCCTAGATCAATCACAATAAACACAGAAAAGATGGCGAACATGACCCAGCGTGCACGGCAACAGTGGTGGTCAGCCACAAAACCAATTTGCAATAAAAAGAGAGAAGAGCCAGCACTGCCAGTGGTCAGAACGCATAACATGAGGTGCATATGCACATATCTTACTGCATTCAAAATGAGACATTTAGCAAAATTAGGCTGCTGTGCACACTCACGGCAGCCCCGCCCTGCCCCAGGCTTTATTTATTTTTGCATCCATGTCTGAGCCTGCATTGCCCTTCATCTGTGTTTGCTGGTCAGGCAGTGTGTGGAGGTCAAACCTGAGATGTCTGTGTTCAGACCTGGTTGGCCTTCATCTGCACCTGCTCCATCTGGCTGCACGGGAGTGATGCAGATATGCTTCAGGTATGGATTGTATTTGATATGGTCTTGCTTTTAAAACATTTAGGAGGCCGCAATGGCACAGTGAATAAACACAAATGTAGAGTAGGACCCCCCATATGAGATTGCCTTGGCGTGGCGGGGTGGCTCAATATATTGATCAATATTTTGCTAAATGTCTCATTTTGAATGCAGTAAGATATGTGCATATGCACCTCATGTTATGCGTTCTGACCACTGGCAGTGCTGGCTCTTCTCTCTTTTTATTGTATACACACACTGTATATATACACACACTGTACACATACACACACACACACACACACACACTGTACACACACTGTATATACACACACACTGTACACACACTATACACACACTGTATATATACACACACACACACTGTACACACACACTGTATATATACACACACACTGTACACACACTATACACACACACTGTGTGTATATACACACACACTGTACACACACTATACACACACTGTATATATACACACACTGTATATACACACACACTGTACACACACTATACACACACTGTATATACACACGCACACTGTACACACTGTACACATGCACACACTGTACATACACTATATACACGCACACTGTACACACGCACACTGTACACACGCACACTGTACACACGCACACTGTACACACGCACACTGTACACACGCACACTATATACGCACACTGTACACACACACGCACACTGTACACACGCACACTGTACACACACTGGTCTCAGGCTTGTTCCTTCAGCCGTCACGTGGTACCGCTCATTAAGTCATGAATATGCAGAGACGTGCCAGGGGGGTAAGTATGATCTGACACCCCCGCTCCCCCTCCCCTGCTGACCCCCAGGTATATGACTCGCGTATAAGCCTAGAGGGGGACTTTCAGTCCCCCAAAAATGGGCTGAAACTCTCGGCTTATACGCGAGTATATACAGTAAATAAGTTCACATTCAGACTGTTGGATGCGGCAACACCAATCAGGTTATACATCAGTGATATTTTTTGTGAAGTCGCATTGCCAGCTGTTTTTGTTGCTTCCCCGGCATCTTTTTCCCTATGATTTCAATTATATAAAGCGGGTGGCTTCCAAAGGAACCCACCCCAGGAATGAACATGTGACTTTTTTTTAATAGATTCATGGTTTCTGGACCCCTGAAGGGGTTAAAGGAAGAACTGAACATGTGCACAGCAATCCCGTTTTCACATTGTTGTACATTATGTTCATGTTTCGCAGTGCTTTTTCAGGAGGAATCCACCTGAAAAAGATGTTGTGTGCACATAGCCTTAGAGGCAGATGCCGGGCATACAGTGCTTTGCGAAAGTATTCGGCCCTCTGGAACTTATCAACCTTTTCCCACATATCATGCATTAATCATAAAGATACCAAATGTAAATTTTTGGTGAAGAATCAACAACAAGTGGAACACAATTGTGAAGTTGAACGAAATGTATTGGTTATTTTAAATTTTGGTGGAAATTCAAAAACTGAAAAGTGGGGCGTGCAATATTATTCGGCCCCTTTACTTTCAGTGCAGCAAACTCACTCCAGAAGTTCATTGTGGATCTGGAACACAGCACAACAGGCAGGTCCGTGATACTGTTGTGGAGAAGTTTAAAGCCGGATTTGGATACAAAATGATTTCCAAAACTTTAAACATCCCAAGGAGCACTGTGCAAGCGATCATATTGAAATGGAAGTAGTATCATACCACTGCAAATCTACCAAGACCCAGCCGTCCCTCTAAACTTTCATCTCAAACAAGGAGAAGACTGATCAGAGATGCAGCCAACAGGCCCATGATCACTCTGGATGAACTGCAGAGATCTACAGCTGAGGTGGGACAGTCTGTCCATAGGACAACAATCAGTCGTACACTGCAGAAATCTGGCCTTTGTGGAAGAGTGGCAAGAAGAAAGCCATTTCTCAAAGATAACCATAAAAAGTGTCATTTAAAGTTTGCAACAAGTCACCTGGGAGACACACCAAACATGTGGAAGAAGGTGCTCTGGTCAGAGGAAACCAAAATGGAACTATTTGGCAACAACGCCAAACAATATGTTTGGCGTAAAGGCAACACAGCTCATCACCCTGAACACACCATCCCCACTGTCAAACATAGTGGTGGCAGCATCATGGTTTGGGCCTGCTTTTCTTCAGCAGGGACAGGGAAGATGGTTAAAATTGATGGGAAGATGGATGGAGCCAAATACAGGACCATTCTTGCAGGGCAGTGGAGTCGTGGAGTCGGAGTTAGTTTTGGTTGGAGTCGGAGTCGGTAGAAATGTTCCGACTCCAGCTTTAAAAAAAAATGTATTAACCCCTTCACGACCTTTGACGCCGCGTAGGCGTCATGAAAAGTCGTGCCAGAACGACCCATGACGCCTATGTGGCGTCATGACTTTAAAGCCCCCTGCGGGTCGGGTGACCTAGGTCACTGAAAGGTCACCCGACCCGCAGATACAGGGGGCTTTGTTCTTCGCCACAGGGGGCGTGTCTTCGCCCCCACGTGGCTACGATCGCTCTGATTGGCTGTTTCACTTTTAACAGCCAATCAGAGCGATAGTAATATTTCATCAATGAAATATTACAATCCAGCCATGGCCGATGCTGCTGTAGCATCGGACATGGCTGGAGACACCGATTCCACCCCCCCCGGCGATCGCCCCCCCCCGCAACTGAATGACAGCGGCGATCTGCCGCCGCTGTCATCATCTGCCCCCCTCCCATTCCCTCTGCTCCCCGCCAGATTCCAATAACCCCCTCACCCCCTCTCACCTCCCCCGGCACCTTCTAAGTCCCCCTGTCGCTCCCGGTGTCCGGCGGGTCCGGTTCATGGGCGCCGCCATCTTAGAAAATGGCGGGCGCATGCGCAGTGCGCCCGCCCGAATCTGCCGGCTGCAGATTCTATTCTTTCATTTTGATCACTCTCACAGTGATCAAAATGAAAGAAAAAGTAAATAAACCCCCCGATTATCACCCCCATAGGTAGGCACAACTAATAAAATAAAGAAAATATTTTTATTTTTATTTTTCCATTAGGGTTAGGGTTGAAAAGAGGGTTAGGGTTGAAAAGAGGGTTAGGGTTAGGGTTGAAAAGAGGGTTAGGGTTAGGGTTGAAAAGAGGGTTAGGGTGAGGGTTAGGGTTGGAAAGAGGGTTAGGGTTAGGGTTGGAAAGAGGGTTAGGGTTGGAAAGAGGGTTAGGGTTGGAAAGAGGGTTAGGGTTAGGGTTGGAAAGAGGGTTAGGGTTAGGATTGGAAAGAGGGTTAGGGTTGGAAAGAGGGTTAGGGTTAGGGTTGGAATTAGGGTTAGGGTTGGAATTAGGGTTGGAATTAGGGTTAGGGTTGGAATTAGGGTTAGCGTTGGAATTAGGGTTAGGCTTGTGGTTAGGGGTGTGTTGGGGTTAGGGTTGGAGTTAGAATTGAGGGGTTTCCACTGTTTAGGCACATCAGGGGGTCGCCAAACGCGACATGGTGCAACCATTGATTCCAGCCAATTTTGCGTTCAAAAAGTCAAACGGTGCTCCCTCCCTTCCAAGCCCTGCCGTGTGCCCAAACAGTGGTTTACCCCAACATATGAGGTATCAGCGTACTCAGGAAAAATTGCACAACAACTTTTGGGGACTAATTTCTCGTGTTACCCTTGGGAAAATAAAAAATTGGGGGCTAAAAAATTATTTTTGTGGAAAAAAAATGATTTTTTCATTTTCACGTCTCTGCATTATAAACTTCTGTGAAGCACTTGGGGGTTCAAAGTGCTCACAACACATCTTACATACGTTCCTTGGAAGGTCTAGTTTCCAAAACGGGGTCACTTGTGGGGGGTTTCCACTGTTTAGGCACATCAGGTGCTCTGCAAACGTAATGACGACCGCAGACTATTCCATCAAAGTCTGCATTTCAAAACGTCACTACTTCCATTTCGAGCCTTGACGTGTGCCCAAACAATGGTTCCCCCCCACATATGGGGTACCAGCGTACTCGGGACAAACTGGACAACAACTTTTGGGGTTCAATTTCTCCTGTTACCCTTGTGAAAATAAAAAATTGCGAGCTAAAAATTCATTTTTTGAGGAAAAAAAAAGATTTTTTATTTTCATGGCTCTGCGTTACAATCTTCTGTGAAGCACTTCGGGGTTCAAGGTGCTGCTCACCACACATCTAGATAAGTTCCTTGGTGGTCTAGTTTCCAAAATGGGGTCACTTGTGGGGGGCTTCCACTGTTTAGGCACATCAGAGGCTCTGCAAACGTAACATGATGCCCGCAGACCATTTGATCAAGTCGGTATTTCAAAACGTCACTACTTCCCTTCCGAGCCCCGACGTGTGCCCAAACAATGGTCCCTCCCCACATATGGGGTATCAGCGTACTCAGGACAAACTGGACAACAATTTTTGGGGTCCAATTTCTCCTGTTACCCTTGTGAAAATAAAAAATTGCGAGCTAAAAATTCATTTTTTGAGGAAAAAAAAAGATTTTTTATTTTCATGGCTCTGCGTTACAATCTTCTGTGAAGCACTTCGGGGTTCAAGGTGCGCACTACACATCTAGATAAGTTCCTTGGGGGGTCTAATTTCCAAAATGGGGTCACTTGTGGGGGGTTTCCACAGTTTAGGTACATCAAGGGCTCTGCAAATGTAACATGATGCCCGCAGACCATTCCATCAAAGTCTGCATACCAAAACGTCACTACTTCCCTTCCGAGCCCTGACGTGTGCCCATACAGTGGTCATCCCCCACATATGGGGTATCAGCGTACTCAGGACAAACTGGACAACAACTTTTGGGGTCCAATTTCTCCTGTTACCCTTGTGAAAAAAAAATTGCGTGCTAAAATTAATTTTTTTTGAGGGAAAAAAAATGATTTTTTATTTTCACGGCTCTGCATTATAAACTTCTGTGAAGCACTTGGGGGTTCAAGGTGCTCACCACACATCTAGATAAGTTCCTTGGGGGGTCTAGTTTCCAAAATGGGGTCACTTGTGGGGGGTTTCTACTGTTTAGGCACACAGGGGCTCAGCAAATGTAACATGACGCCCGCAGACCATTCCATCAAAGTCAGCATTTCAAAATGTCACTACTTCCCTGCTGAGCCCCAACGTGTGCCCAAACAGTGGTTCCCCCCCACATATGGGGTACCAGCGTGCTCAGGACAAACTGGACAACAACTTTTGGGGTCCAATTTATCCTAGTACCCTTGTGAAAATAAAAAATTGCCAACTAAAAAAATTTTTTTTAGGAAAAAAAATAGATTTTTTATTTTCACTGCTCTGCATTATAAACTTCTGTGAATCACCTGGGGGTTCAAAGTGCTCACTATGCATCTAGATAAGTTCCTTAGGGGGTCTAGTTTCCAAAATGGGGTCATTTGTGGGGGAGCTCCAAAGTTTAGGCACACAGGGGCTCTCCAAACACGACATGGTGTCCGCTAACAATTGGAGCTAATTTTCATTTCAAAAAGTCAAATGGCGCTCATTCCCTTCTGCGCCCTGCCGTGCACCCAAACAGCCCCCCCCCCCCCCACATATGGGGTACCAGCATACTCAGGACAATCTGGACAACAACTTTTGTGGTCCAATTTCTCAGCCTTGTGAAAATAAAAAATAGCGTGCTAAAAAATCATTTTTGAGGAAAAAAAATGATTTTTTATTTTCACTGCTCTATGTTATAAACTTTTGTGAAGCACTTGGGGGTTCAAAGTGCTCACTACACATCTAGATAAGTTCCTTAAGGGGTCTAGTTTCCAAAATGGTGTCACTTGTGGGGGAGCTCCAATGTTTAGGCAGACAGGGGCTCTCCAAACACGACATGGTGAATGGCGCTCCTTCCCTTCCGGGCCCTGCCGTGCACCCAAACAGTGGTTTATGACCACATATGAGGTATCGGTGTACTCAGGAGAAATTGCCCAACAAATTTTAGGATCCATTTTATCCTGTTGCCCATGTGAAAATGAAAAAACTGAGGCTAAAAGATAATTTTTGTGAAAAAAAGGACTTTTTTTTTTTATTATGGATCAATTTGAGAAGCACCTGGGGGTTCAAAGTGATCACTATGCATCTAGATAAGTTCCTTGGAGGGTCTAGTTTCCAAAATGGGGTCACTTGTGGGGGAGTGCCAGTGTTTAGGCACACAGCGACTCTCCAAACGCGACATGGCAAGCGTTAAATATTCCAGCATATTTTCCATTCAAAAAGTCAAATGGCACTCCTTCCCTTCTGAGCCCTGCCGTGCGCCCAAACAGTGGTTTTTGACCACATATGAGGTATCGGTGTACTCAGGGGAAATTGCCCAACAAATTTTAGGATCCATTTTATCCTGTTGCCCATGTGAAAATGAAAAAATTGATGCTGAAAGAAAATTTTTGTTGGAAAAATTAAAATGTCCTTTTTTTCCTTCCATGTTGCTTTAGTTCCTGTGAAACACCTAAAGGGTTAATAATCTTCTTGAATGTAGTTTTGAGTAGCTTGAGGGGTGCAGTTTTTAGAATGGTGTCACTTTTGGGTATTTTCTGCCATATAGACCCCTCAAAGTGACTTCAAATGTGAGGTGGTCCCTAAAAAAATGGTTTTGTAAATTTTGTTGTAAAAATGAGAAATCACTGGTCAAATTTTAACCCTTATAACTTCCTAACAAAAAAATATTTTGCTTCCAAAATTGTGCTGATGTAAAGTAGACATGTGGGAAATGTTATTTAGTAACTATTTTGTGTCACATAACTCTCTAGTTTAACAGAATAAAAATTCAAAATTTGAAAATTGCGAAATTTTCAAAATTTTCGCCAAATTTCTGATTTTTTCACAAATAAACGCAAAAATTATCGATCTAAATTTACCACTAACATGAAGCCCAATATGTCACGAAAAAACAATCTCAGAATCGCTAGGATGCGTTGAAGTGTTCCAGAGTTATTACCTCATAAAGGGACACTGGTCAGAATTGCAAAAAATGGCCAGGTCATTAAGGTCAAAATAGGCTGGGTCATGAAGGGGTTAATATTTCATAATTGAACTTTCATATGAATTTTATAAATGTTACTCAAATATATATATGTTCTATCAAACTATGAACAACAGTGATAAGCAGTTCTGCTGGAGATAGAGACATTTCTTACTTCTTGTGTGTCACTGTTCTCCACTGCCCTTATCTAATCTTATACTTGGTTAACCTCATGCTGCCCCAACCCCCCTACTTACAATGTATGAAACTGAAAGTGAAAATGTGTTGCAAATTCTTAGTAGTAAAGCTCCTCCTCTAGACTAGATCATACTAGGTGTGCGTCTTCCAAGCATCTCACAGCTGCCTGCTACTCAGAAGAGGAAGACTGTAAGAAGTATTATCCTTTCAACAAACTTTGCATCAGTTAACTGTGAGTACATGAGGAATATTAACAGTATTACTGACCACTATATCAGTTGTACGACCTGGCAATAATTTTGTACAATTGTTTTTAGGAAAAACAATTGTCCTTTGGATTGTGAATGCAGAATTAAAAACCTGAGAATGTCAAAGAAGCATCACATTAAATCAGCTGTATTTGAACATTTCACCATCACTCAAGATAGAAAACATTATGTCTGTCAGTGTATGACAAATGATCCAGATGAAAACAAATGCTGTGAAGCGAAGATGAGTGCATATTCAGGCAAAGATAAAAATGCTCCTACCAGAGCTTCTAATCTAAAGAGACATTTACAGCGCTTTCATCCAGAAGTACTGAAAGCAGTGGATGAGAAAGACTGCATCCAAACCAATGAACCAGTGCCCAGCTCTTCCAGCCAAACAAAGGAGCAGAGAACTTTGCAGCCATCAGTTGCAAGATATTTTGTCAGTGACAAAGTTACTGTGACAATGACAGTAGATACATTTAAAAAACAGATCATAGAGCTTGTTGTAAAGGATAGTGTGCCTGTTTCATTATTTTCACGACCAGCTTTTATGTGTCTGAATGGGGAAATGGCCCGCAAGCTTGGCGTTTCTCTGGAGAGAGAGAGAGTATTAGAAAATTAGTAATCGAAGAAGCTTTTAAACAAAAGGAAGAACTTAAAAAAACTCTCAAGGGACGCTTTCTGTTTCTTAAAAAGGATGCCTGCACACGTCACAGAGTGAACTATTTTGCCATCAATGTCCGATTTGTTTGTGACAAAAATGAAATAGTTACCAAGACATTGGCAGTAAAAGACACCAAAGCTCATCACACCAGTGAGTTTCTCCAGGTCTTGGTGGAAAAGGTTCTGCAAGACTATGAACTTAAAAAAGAGCAAGTTCTTTCTGTCGTAACTGACAATGCTTCAAATATGATAAGTACTATTAAGCTAATGAATGAGAGTAATGATGGTGACCAGCAGCTAGAAGAACATTCTGGGTCCACAGACACAGAAATATTTGAAATAGAGGAACACAGAATTGTAACTGAGGAGCAAAGTGAAGTTGCTTCAGATGAACAGCAACATGATAGTTTAGATGATCTTGTTGAAACTGTGTCAATATGTTCTTTCATTCATCACATGCGCTGTGTTGTGCATACGCTACAGCTGGCTATAAGAGACAGTCTGCAAGAAGGACATGCTGCTGCACTGATTGGCAAGGTGAGAAAATTGGCTACTGTTGCCAGAACCCCTAAAGTTGACTCAATTTTGAAGAGACGTGCTGGAAAAGGGGCAATTATTGATCAAGCCACACGAAGGGGCAGTACTTACTTAATGATTCAGCGCTTGGTTGAACTGAAAACCTTTCTTGTAGACATGGCTAACCCTCAACTGACGCTAAATGAAAGTCAGTGGAATCAGGTGACTGAGCTGGAAAAATTGCTAGAGCACCCATTTACAGTGACTAAAAAATTACAAGCAGAGGACTTAACTCCAGGTATTTTCTTAAAGGAGTGGAAGAACCTGATGTTTCGCCTGTCCCAAAGAGGAGGGTTAATTGCAAGTGGCATTGCTACATCAATGAAACTGAGAGAGGAGCTACTATTACAAAATAACATTCTTTTGGCAGCTGTTTATGTAGACCCAATGCATCGGATTCTTCTAGATGATCAACAGCTAAGTAAAGGAAAAGAAGCTCTGTTTGAAATAGCAGTAAGGATGAAAGGGTTGCAGAACAGTCAGGAGGAACAAGAAGAATTTGGTCGTCCTGCCACATCTTCACCCTCATCATCAACTGATGAAGAATTTAATTTCGAAAAATATTTGGATCACAAGGACCGTGCAAAGCGTTCCCGCATAGAAGAAGAGTCATCCCCATCAAGGAACACAGCCAGTACATTTCAGCAGAATTTTTCATGTGCACTAAAAGAAATTGAGAAATTTGACCGTTCATCAAAAATAACAGTGCAACAAGCGATTCCTCTGTATCCTGACATTGTCAGAGATGTTGCCCGAGTGGTTACTGCTTTGCCACCCACACAAGTTAGTGTAGAGAGGTTGTTCTCTGCTCTCAAAATAATTAGATCAGATTTGAGGGCATCCATGAAGGAGGATCTGACAGAGGCAATACTTTTTCTGAGGACAAATTTATAGATTTCTTCTTATTAACTGCATAAAAGTGTTTATTGCATATTTACTTACAGTTTAGAAAAGTTTATAAAAGTTATTTGCTATATTCTAATTGTATTCTAATAAATGTAGTTTTTGCTCTAAGTGGTCTGATTACTTATATGATGGTGAGAAACTGAATAAGCACGATGTTTAATATTTTACAACAGTAAATTTGTTATGAATTGGCCATTTATGAAGGAGTCGGAGTCGGAGCCTGATAAAATCCAGGAGTCGGAGTCGCAACTGTGGCTTACCGACTCCACAGCCCTGCATTCTTGAAGAAAACCTGTTGGAGTCTGCGAAACGCCTGAGACTGGGACGGAGATTTGTCTTCCAACAAGACAATGATCCCAAACATAAAGCTAAATCTACAATGGAATGGTTCACAAATAAACGTATCCAGGTTTTAGAATGGCCAAGTCAAAGTCCAGACCTGAATCCAATCGAGAATCTGTGGAAAGAGCTGAAAACTGCTGATCACAAATGATCTCTATCCAACCTCACTGAGCTCGAGCTGTTTGCCAAGGAAGAATGGGCAAGAATTTCAGTCTCTCGACATAAAAAACTGATAGAGACATACCCCAAGCGACTTGCAGCTGTAATTGCAGCAAAAGGTGGCGCAACAAAGTATTAAGTTAAAGGGGCCAAATAATATTGCATGCCCCACTTTTCAGTTTTTGCATTTCCACAAAAATGTAAAATAACCAATAAATTTAATTCAGCTTCACAATTGTGTCCCACTTGTTGTTGATTCTTCACCAAAAATTTACATTTCGTATCTTTGTGTTTGAAGCATGATATGTGGGAAAAGGTTGAAAAGTTCCAGGGGGCCGAATACTTTCGCAAGGCACTGTATAACAAAGGGCAGGCTCAGCTCCTGATCCTGCTTAATAGACATTCACTTCTTGATATGCGCCATTCATGTGTCAATCTCCAGGTGCTTCCGGAGTGTTTGTATATTTATGCCTTTCGTGACTATAGGCCATTCTGTACTTGATAGCAAATAGCGGAATTCACAGCTGCATAAAAACTAAAAGACACTCGTTGTGTCCACCCACCTTCGTCAAAACCCCTCATCAGTTTTTTTGATCGAGTAGTTGTGAGAACTATCACAACTTAAGGCCTGATCCACCGTCTTCAGGGATGGCTCTCGTATCTGTGATAGTTTATGGGGGCCGTTCACATGTCTCTGATTTTCCGCGGATTGAAAGGGCCACAAAAAATCAGAGACATGCTCAATTTTGATCCCAGAGTCGCATTAAAATCAGCAATGCAAGTCAGTGGGTCTGTGAAAAAAATCAGACTTCACTCTGATGACATCCAAATGCAGTTCTATTTTTACTGACTGTCAGGAGAAGGTGGGGAATTTTTATTTTGTTTAATTTCTCCACGTACGAGAAAATAGGACGATTCTCGTACCATACTCTGATCAAAATATTTCTCCTTTTTTCTCATACTTGGAAAAATCAGATGTCTGAATGAGGCCTTAAACTCACTGTCAGGTTCGGGTCAGGAGACCCACGCTCAAGCTGTGCATTATTGCTTTTATCGACTAGGCCTCATTCGGACATCGGTTTTTCACATGTGTGGCTATTCACATGTCTGTTTTTTTGCTCAGTGGATCACAGAGACGGGTAAGTTTTTTGATTGGTGTCACAGATCAAACTTGCCCATAAAAGTCAATGGGTCCGTGAAATTCACGGATGGACGGCGTCAGTGTGCCAACCATGTGCTGTCTGTATTTAACATTACAAGGAGTTGGAGAAACTTTATCATTTTTTTTTTCCATCAGTGAGAATCACGGATGAAACGCTAATGGCAAAAGCTGACACCCGAAGCAAAAACTGCTGAAAAGCGGACCTAAAATGTTGATCAATAACGGTCTGTGTTTTTACGTACCAGAAAAATCACAGGTGTCTGATTGTGAGAATTGGTAGGCTTGAAAATATCAACCCTTTCTTATCTCCAACAAGAGAGGTTTGAGGAATAACCACTATCCTGCTGTGAGCTGCAGCTACATGGAGGATATTTGACATAAGTTCTGAGCAGTGTAGCTGTGACTCCAGCTCTGCGGGTGAGATAGAACACTTAGCTGGGAGTCGCTCTTGGTATGAGAAGCAGTTTTTTCAGATTTGAGGGGGAAGAGAATCTGCTTATATTAACAAAGTAGCAAATTTCAGGTTTCTTGATTTATGTAAAGTTGGTTGAAACAGCAGTACCATTTACGCTCCTGACCTTTTTTTATTCCTTGTATTCACATAATGCCACCGTTATGATGGGGATTTTTTTTTTTTTATGTTATTATCCCTTGAACCTCGAGTGGCCGCGTATATCAAACGAGATGCGCCAGTGCGAGGAAAAAAACGCAGCGCACATGGACCGTCCATACGGCGTCCGATTTTTACGGCTACGTTACCATTCTGTGGCATAGAGCACTGTAAATGATTGTACAATAATAGCTGCAGAGAAAAAAAACATCGCATACGGCTGCCATATGGTAAAAATTGCATTGTACTCACACGACACTCTTCCGACTTTTCTGGATCAACACCGGAGCGATGTTTTAAACGCAGATGAGCTCGAGCCCTTAATGTGATTTTGTACTTTCTTTCCTTTGTGTTTTTCAGTGGGGTTTTTTCGGACAGGGGGAAGAACATCTTTTGCCTTTTTTTGACATTGCAACTTGTTTGTTATTTTGTAAACTTTTGGAATCATATGACTTGTAATGTTATGAACAAAATGAAAAAAAAATCCAAAACATGCAAAAATTCAATTTTTAATTTTTTATTTTTTTTTACAAAAAGTACAGATATATATGAAAAAGAAAATGTAATGCCCACTGAGACCTAATTATTTGCATATGACACCAAAGGGCTATCAAATTCACAAGATGAGGCCATACTGCACTCCTCCGCTTCTCCATTATACCATACATGTACGGTATATCAAAGGTCGACAAGTGGTTAAACAGCTGCAATTATTGCACATTAGATTTATTAGCAAAATGTTCTGCTATCTTCAATAAAGCAAACAAGGACAACTTAACTGTTTACGGACTACTCAACTTAAAAAGTCAGGTGGGCCTTGTTATAACTCCGCAAAGACATTTTAGAAAGTGATTGCAGAGTCAATGGCTACGGCAGCGGGAGCCAATTGTCAAGAGAAAAGACAGCAATGTTTTATTACCATCTCTGCCTCATTGATCACTGTGTAGACAGTGCTGAACAGGAAACAGTAACAGCGCTTCCTCCAGTCATGTTCAAGAGGTGCCAGGAAGGGAGAGCAGGAGGTGCCAGGAAGGGAGAGCAGGAGCTGCTGGGTTTTGATAGAAAGAGATCAGCTGAGCCGTGCAGCCAGGAGGCTGAATTTGCCCTGTAACTTGGGCTTCTATTCCAGCCCCAGTTATAGGGGAAGTCAGCAATAATAAAAAAAAAATCTATTTCAATGTCCACATGACCTTATAGTGGGCACAATGTGTAAAACTAAAAAGAAAAAAAAAATTCTCAAATACATTATTATTGCTATGGAAAAGTGAACACAAAATGTATTTTATTCCTTTATGGTTGGGCAAAAAATGTATGAGACAAATATTTCACCTTCTACTGCCAAAAAATAATATATGTAAATGTTATGAAAATTAGGCCTTAAATATGATGAAAAAAAGAGGCAAAAATGTTTGCATATTCAAGCAAGACAAAAAAAAGAACTCTTGAAATTGCATGCATGAAAAAAAACAAGCCTAAAATGAGTAACTGGTTAAATAGCACAACAGATTTAATGCAACTTTCAATTTCTCCAAATTCAACGCAAAACTACACTTATAGGCTGCGTTCACACTTGTTATGTATATGTTTGCCATGATCGTGTTAAAACCTCAACGTTTTAAAGATATATTAAAAATAAAAAAAAAACACTGACTGCAACGTGTGAACACAGCCTAAGGCCAGTTTCACACGTCAGTGTCTCCGGTACGTGTAGTGACAGTTTTCTCACGTTCCGGAGACACTGACACACGTAGACACATTCTAATGAATGTGTCTATGCAGATGTCAGCGTATTTTCACGGTCCGCTTTTGTGCAACAGCACGGATCACACGGACCCATACAAGTCAATGGATCCGTGTAAACACGTACCGCACACGGATGGCGTCCGTGTGCCATCCGTGTGTGTTTTTAGGAGTCATAGGGTTAATATTGAAACCAATTATTTCACTACACGGACAGCATACGGATCACACACGGATGGTACACACAGACATACGGCTAGCACACGGATCACACACGGATGGCCTACGTGTCCACACGGACACAGATAGCTCCGGTACCGGAATTATCTGGACGTGTGAAACCGCCCAAAGTGACTGCTGCAGTCGAAGAATCATTCACCTGTTGGATAGAATTCCTCATAAGAGCACACATCTGCAACTTAGGTGTTGTGTCAAGCACATCCGATGTAATACCGTAATGAAGGGCTTTATCGCTTACATCAGGTGTACTAGAGATAAAAAAAAAAAATCAAACACCTGGATGAACTATCAGTTTGATGGCTAAGATAAGAGAGATATCCAAAAAGGTTAAAGATGGTCACTGCCTTACACAAATAAGGAAAAAGGCACAAAAGATGGCAAAGGCATTGAGTGTTCCTAGAGATAGAGATATACGGTAAGTAGAGTTCTCAAGTTCAAAGTTACAAGATCAGATTCATTGGTCTCACTACCATGTTGCGTTCCCGTGCAGTCGGTGGGCACGTCAAAACGCCGACATACAACGACATCCGCATACTACGTATGTCCCTGCTACCCAATGTTAAAGATAGGTACGCAGGATGCATGCGGAAGTAGTCGGAGCTTAAGGGAGGACGTAGGCAGCCGTCCGCAGACCAGACATACGCAAGTGTGAACTTAGCCTTACAATAGGGTTTTGAATAATTTTAACAACTAAGAGTTAACCAAAAGGCTATGATTCTAGGAGTCAAAAGACAGCAAGACGTAGTCGACTAGGTCATACTGGCCGCCTCCGATAGGCATATACTGCCAAAAATGATGCACAGAAGAGTGGGTATGCCGAATCCCGTTTTATGTGGAGATGGTACTTAAGCACTGACCGCCGAAGCCACTGACTGTAGGAGACGACGCTATTTGAACCCAACCTAACTTGTCTATGACTTTCCTGGCCACACGTTGCCCCTTTATGGAGGGGTCGGTATGTAATCCAACTAGTCTGTCTGTGGCAGTACACTGATTTTCTTCTCTTGTTGTCCAACAGTATATCTAATTTTAAACATTAATCCTCTGACATTTTGGTTCATGTTACAAGTCAATTTTTTTTTCTTTTACATACAGGGCATTAAGACAAAAAAGTCCCAATCATGCCTAGCTGTTTGGTAAACCAATGTGTTAGCAAAACTGGAAAAAGGGGCCAGAACGGGCAGGTCATTTTGCACCCCTTTCCAAAGGATATCTCCAGAATAAAAGTATGGCTGCAACAGACCGGTCAGATCTTTAAAGATCTAAATGCTTTGGCCCAGAAGATATTTGATGAAAACAAGCAGAACAAATACCGTCTGTGCTCGTGCCACTTCACCGTCGATTCATACATCATCAACGCTCACGGCAGATCGTTAAGAGTCGACGCCGTTCCCTCCATCTTTCCGGACGTCAAAGAAGGCGAATGTATCATCGAGGAAAATTTGAGAAAAGATAGAATCAGAAAAAGAAAAAGACGTTTCGATACAGACACCGACAGGTTCCATCACAATGAAACCGATCCTCCAGTAATCGATAGAATAAAAGTGGAAGAAGACATGTTTCAGGACTACCCAACAAGCTACGATTATGAATCCCTCAAGATAATAAAAGTTGAGGAAGAATCACTCGAGGATCCACAATGGGCAGAAATAGAATTTCACGATGTCGGAACCCAGACGGATCACACGCTATCAAACTCAATCCTTGTTTTTAAAGACTGTCAACCAATGGAAGATGGCATTCTGGAAAGTCCACCATTGCCCGGTGTGTATCAATAAATACAATTTTTCTCTTCTCTGTGTCCCACCTTAAATAAAAAAAAAAAATAGTTTCAATTTTCTTGTGAAATGTACAGTGATCATACCAAGCTTTGGCCTTGTCTACACAACTACACCCATGCTGGGCAGGGATCTCCAACACAGCCCTCAACATTGGCCCCTTTATTCTGTCGACTGGTGGGGGTCTCCACAGTCTTAACCCCATTTATATACCGTCACTAATAATGTTGGGGGGGGGACTGACAGATACTGTATCAGCATTTTAAAATATGGCTGAATGCCTTTCTCACAGTAAGCGCTCATACTCACATGCGAGAAATTCGGCCGAGTCTCGCACGTCAATACCCGGCGCTGCCACCGGCACTCGGATCGGAGCGTTCAGCCGCATGTATTACTATGTAGCTGAACGCTCCGCTCCCGAGTGCCGGCGGCAGCGCCAGGTATTGATGTGCGAGACTCGGCCGAGTTTCTCGCATGTGAGTATGAGCCCAAAATGGCGATGTGGGTTATAACTAATCTAGCAGTAGAGAATGTAGAACTGGTGGAGAAAGCGCGAAATTGATAAACCTGTATCTTTTTTTTAATCTATATAACTGAATCTGTCAGCAGGTTTATTTTCCATATAAAATCACTATTACCACCAAGAAGAACAATATCTACCACGTTATGTCAAATTTTAATGTAATTTTTATTAATCCCTGCACCACCTTTTAGGTTTTTCCCGTTTTCATTTTTTGCTCCCTTCTTCCCAGGGCCATAACGTTTTGGTTTTTTTTTCCGGCAATATGGGCTTATTCTTTGCGGGACAAGTAGTAATTTTGAACAACACTATTTTTTTTACCATATACAGTCATGGCCAAAAGTTTTGAGAATGACACAAATATTATATTTTCACATGATCTGCTGGCCTCTGGTTTTTATGTGTGTTTGTCAGATGTTTTTATCACATACAGAAATATAATTGCAATCATATTATGAGTAACAAAAGGTTATATTGACAGTTAGAATGAGTTAATGCAACAAGTCAATATTTGCAGTGTTGACCCTTCTTCTTCAGGACCTCATCAATTCTCCCTGGCATGCTCTCAATCAATTTCTGGATCAAATCCTGACTGATAGCAGTCCATTCTTGCAAAATCAGTGCTTTTATTTTGTCTGAATTTGAAGGTTTTTGTTTGTCCACCCGTCTCTTGATGATTGACCACAAGTTCTCAATGGGATTAAGATCTTGGGAGTTTCCAGGCCATGGTCCCAAAATCTCTGTTTTGTTCCCTGAGCCATTTAGTTATCACCTTTGCTTTATGGCAAGGTGCTCCATCATGTTGAAAAAGGCATTGTTGATCGCCAAACTGCTCTTGGACGGTTGGGAGAAGTTGCTCTTGGAGGACATTCTGGTGCCATTCTTTATTCATGGCTGTGTTTTTAGGCAAGACTGAGAGAGAGCCCATTCCCTTGGCTGAGAAGCCACCCCACACATGAATGGTTTCAGGATGCTTGACAGTCGGCATGAGACAAGACTGGTGGTAGCGCTCACCTGGTCTTCTTCGAATAAGTCGTTTTCCAGATGTCCCAAACAATCGAAAAGGGGATTCATCAGAGAAAATGACTTTACCCCAGTCCTCAGCAGTCCACTCCCTGTACCTCTTGCAGAATATCAGTCTGTCCATGATGTTTTTTCTGGAGAGAAGTGGCTTCTTTGCTGCCCTCCTTGAGACCAGGCCTTGCTCCAAGAGTCTCCGCCTCACAGTGTGTGCAGATGCACTCACACCTGCCTGCTGCCATTCCTGAGCAAGCTCTGCACTGCTGGTAGCCCGATCCCGCAGCTGAAACACTTTTAAGAGATGGTCCTGGCGCTTGCTGGTCTTTCTTGGGCGCCCTGGAGCCTTTTTGGCAACAAGGGAACCTCTCTCCTTGAAGTTCTTGATGATGCAATAGATTGTTGACTGAGGTGCAATCTTTCTAGCTGCGATACTCTTCCCTGTTAGGCCATTTTTGTGCAGTGCAATGATGACTGCACGTGTTTCTTTAGCGATAACCATGGTTAACAGAAGAGAAACAATGATGCCAAGCACCAGCCTCCTTTTAAAGTGTCCAGTGGTGTCATTCTTACTTAATCATGACAGGTTGATCTCCAGCCCTGTCCTCATCAACACCCACACCTGTGTTAATGGAGCAATCACTGAAACGATGTTAGCTGGTCCTTTTAAGGCAGGGCTGCAATGATGTTGAAATGTGTTTTGGGGGATAAAGTTAATTTTCTAGGCAAATATTGACTTTGCAAGTAATTGCTGTTAAGCTGATCACTCTTTATAACATTCTGGAGTATATGCAAATTGCCATTAGAAAAAATGAAGCAGTAGACTTTGTAAAAATTAATATTTGTGTCATTCTCTAAACTTTTGGCCATGACTGTAGTGCACTGGAAAATGGGGAGAAAAAAATTCCAAGTGCAGGGAAATTGCAAAAAAAAAAAAGTGCAATTCCACAATTGTTTTTTTTTCTTTTACCATGTTCACTAAATGCCAAAACTGCCCTGCCATTATGATTCTCCAGGTCATTACGAGTTCATAGACGCCAAACATGTCTAGGTTCTTTTTTATTTAACCCCGTCATGGCCTGAGTTATTTTCATTTTTTTTGCTCCTCTTCTTCCCAGAGCCATAACTTTTTTATTTTTCAGTCAATATGGCCATGGGGAGGGACTCTTTCTTTTTTACGGGATGAGTTGTACTTTTGAACGACACCATTGGGTTTTAACATATTGTGTACTGGAAAACAGGAAAAAAAAAATCCAAGTGCGGTGGAATTGCAAAAAAAAGTGCAATCACACAGGGTTTTTTTTTTTTTTTTTTTTTAACCATGTTCACTAAATGCTGAAATTGCCCTGCCATTATGATTCTCCAGCTCATTGCGAGTTAACAGACACCAAACATGTCTAGGTTCTTTTTTATTTAAGTGGTAAAAAAAATCCAAAGTTTGTCAAGGGAAAAAAAAATGTTTCCAAGACCCGTAGCGTCTCCATTTTTCGTGATCTCGGGTTGGGTGAGGGCTTATTTTTTTGCCGCCGAGCTTATGTTTTTATTGATACCATTTTGAGGTAGATACAATGTTTTGATCGCCCGTTATTGCACTGCTGCGCCAACCAAAAAAAAAAGTAATTCTGGCATTTTTTTTTCGTTGCGCTGTTTACCGTTCGGATTAATTCTTTTTATATATTGATAGAGCAGGCGATTTCTGAATGCAGCGATATCAAATATGTGTATTTTTACTTTTCTTTTTTTAAGAGTTTTATTTCGAATAGGGCAAAGCGCAGGGGAGACAAGAAGCTGCAATCTTCTGATCGCCTGTGCTGCACATAGCAGGGCTTCCTCGGGACGGCGCTCATAGCAGTACGGCAGTGTCAACCACAGGAGTCTCCTTTAGACTCCGGGAAGTCATGCCAACCCATCGGCGCTCCGCCTGTGTGTGGCGCTAATGACGCGCATCCAGTTTGGACGAGTTAAATGCCGCTGTCGGAGATTAAGGCTATGTGCCCACGTAGCGATTCTGAAGCAGAATAAACCTGAGCAGAATCGCACACCCTGCTCCCGGGAAAACACATGCGTTTTTTGACGCGCTTTTGTAAGCGTTTGTCAAGCGTTTTTACATGCGTTTTCCTAAGCGTTTTTGCCAATATAATTGATGGCGGGCGATTCCGCAAAATTAATGAACATGCTGCGTTTTTAACCGCTAAGCGTTTCTGCAGCGGTAAAAACGCACCATTGGCACATGTGCGTTTTTCATTAAAAATCAATTGGATGCTTTTCTTAAGCGTTTCTGCAGCAGAATCGCTTGTCTAAAAGCGCTGCAGAAACGCTTAAACGCTACGTGGGCACACAGCCTGACAGTGGCATTTAACATGTTAACAGCCATGGGTGGATCGCGATTCCACCCATGGCTGTTAGGGGCACATGTCAGCTGATCAATTCAGTGACCCTTTGATGTACGTATACATCATAGGTTATAAAGGGGTTGAATCAGTTGACAAACATACACAACAAAAGAATTAAAAAAAATAAAAATCCCATAAAAAATACCACTTCAGAAAAACGGTAAAAAACAGAATAAGGCAGTATGGTTATAAATCAATAATCATGAGTATACATTACACAACAGTGATAATATAGACAATCCTGGTACATGGTTATAAAGTAAAAGCTAACTTTATAAACTGTCCTCCATACAATACAATAGAAAGCAAGCTTCATATCATATGAATGGTGCCTCTAATCAAAGCAACTGTTAGTAGTCAACCAAACATAGCCATCCATATACACAGCCCCCTATCGGAGAGAAAATCTAACATAGAAAGGCACCTGTACAAAGTACAAGAATATACTGTACTGAACCACACTGCCCCGTACCCCAACGCGCGTTTCGCATGCCGCTTCGTCAGGGGATACTGGGGCACTGTTCCATACCTGTGTTTGTGGGTGTGTATATAGTGTATACAACACCTGATGTCCTGCTGGTTTTTCTGTTTGTTTTTTTTTTTTAACGGGTTTTTTTTGGGATTTTTTCTGTATGTTTTTCAACTGCTTTAATAAAGATTGAATTAAAATTTCACATAAGGTGGTAGATACTGTTTATTGTTCTACTGGGTGGTAAGCTGTGCTCCAAAGAGTTATTGATATTGAAATGGGCCTATATATCCTATTCTTGGTAATAATTCTTATTTTATGTGTAATCTGAGAGCAGCATGATGTAGGAGCAGAGACCCTGATTTCAGCTTTGTATCAATTACTTGGCTGCTTGCTAGTGTTTTGATTGAAGACTGTTTTATTTGCTACAGATCTAGCAGCACTCTGAATGCTGAGCTCTGGATAACCCCACCCACACCACTGATTGGCAGCTTTTGCCTATACACAGGAAGCAGCCAATCTGTAGTGTAAGCGGGAGTGGACTACCTGGCAACAGGTTTATTTGTTCTCTAGTGATAATTTCCTGCTGATAAAAGTAATTTAATAGAAACTACAGCAAGCAACCTAGTAAATGACACATCGCTGGAATCAGGGTCTCTGTCTATATATCGTGCTGCTCTCATATTACATGGAAAAACCTGGTGACAGATTCTCTTTTAACTGGTGAAAAAAATAAATTCAGAAAATTTGGTTTGCATCACCATTTTTAGAGACCTGTAACCTTTTTGTTTATTATTACAATGGAGCTGTCTGAGGTCTGTTATTTTTATTTGTACCATTTGGGGTATATGCAACATTTTTATCACGTGTTGTTATTGTGATATCTAACATGGTTATTTTCATTTATTTTTGTCGTAAATTAAAGGGCGAAATTGAAATGGGTTTAATTTTAGTTTTTAATTTGTTTTTAATAGTTCAAAAAAGTTTTTTTTTTTTTTTTTTTAAAGTCCCTCTAGGGGACTTGAATTTGCAATCACTTAATCACTTGTTCTGTATCCTGCAATACCACAATACTGAAGTATATTGTAGAAATCAGGGTCTGCTGCGAACACCAGCCTGTGGCTGAGCTTCACAGGAGAAACAACCTGGCCACCACAGCGACCTTCAGTAGGCACCTGGCCGCTATAGCATTTCATCACCACCCTGAAAGCATGTCCCAGGTGGGCTAATGGGTACTAACCCTCTGGACAAAAGCCACATGAGTGGCATCTTGGCAAACATTGTAAAAAGCAGCAAGAAGGTCCATACTCCATTGATGCCCTACAGTCTACAAGCCTGGACCCTTCTGCCCCTGGCTACAGCCTTCTTAATGCAGCCACCTACTTTGGCCATTCTAGGACTGGCCCTTCCATTAATGTCTCTTGACTTGTGAACCTCTAATTTATACACATAGCCCCCCATTTGTTTTTAGTGGGAGATAGTTTCCTTATGGACTATTCTAGTACAAAAAAAAATAGTGTCCTTTTACCTATTTCCCCATCTAAGGGTGATGTGTCCTTCCAAGTATTATACGAGAAGATCCCTCTGTGTGGTTCCACCTCTACCAGCCATGGTGGACGTAAAGCAAAGGTCATGTAAGAATCTCCTTGTTTTCTGTTGCAGGTGTGCACCCCATCAAGGTCAAAAAGGAACCGGAGTCTTTTTCAGAGACAGAAAGGTCCACTCAATATTGGAAGGTAGAACATTTTGGGAGCGGCGAAGAGGAACTTAAGTTACAAGACTAACTGTGCGGTGGAGTTTAGCATTAGGTCTATTATTCAAGAGACTTTGCATGATGAGACCGGGCAGACAAAAGTTTCTCTAAAGGATATGAATCTTAGGCCAGGGTCACACTTGCGAGAAACTCGCACGAGTCTCACACCTCAATACCCTGCTGCCAGCACTCGGGACCGGAGTGTGCGGCTGCATGTATTTCTATGCAGCAGCACACTCCTGTCCCAAGTGCCGGGGGCAGTGTCTGGTATTGAGGTGCCAGACTCGTGCGAGTTTCTCGCAAGTGTGACCCCGGCCTTAGAAGGGTTGTCCAGTACTATGAGAATCCCTTCTAAAACTAAATATTCGGCCCACATAAAATAATAAAGCCCATACTCCTAATTTTCCGCAGTGTCGGCAGTCGTTCTCCCAAGGACTGTGATTGGGTGTTGTGACACCGGCACCCAATCAGTGCTGGCGTCATGACATGATCACTGGGCGCCAATGGGTTTCCATGACAACTTGGGTGTCTGCTAAAGACCTCTGATCCTGTCATTACGATCCTCCTGTGATAGTGATTTTCCCTACACATAACTTGTGCAGTCAGATGATCGCAGCTTCAAGTCCCCTAAGGGGACTATTACATACAATAAACAGTGGAGATTTTTTTTTTTTATTTAATTATGAAAAAAAAAACACCAGTTCAAATCACCCATTTTGCCTTATAAAAAAAAATAAAATAAAAAATAATAAAAAAAAATACACATATTTGGTATTGCTGCATTCGTCCTATCAAAATATTCAGTAAATGAATCCAATCGGTAAACGGCGTAACCAATAAATATTCAAAACAAATCCTGTTTTCTCTGCTGCAGATCTAGCAGCTCTCTGATTGCTGACCTCTGTATATTCCCGCCCACCTCACTGATTGGCAGCTTTGTTACACTGTGCATAGGCAGAAATCTGAATCAGTGGCGGGGGCGCGGCTAAACCTATCAAAGAGTAAGGCTCACCAGTCATTTATGGGAATATAAAGTAAAATCTATCCCTGAACCATAGGCCTCAAAACGTATGTGAAGCCAGGCAGAATAATCAAGAATATTACAAGGTCTATCCAGGATTATTTTAGTTATTTTTACTATAGGTCTAAAAACTACCTGCCTATTCTACCCGGTGTCGGATCAGAGTGGTTGCCGACCACTTCTACCAGCGATTTAACTACCTTCACGTCTCCATAGCATCATCTTTTGGGCTGCCCTGTTGATGGGGCGTGACTGCCCGGCGTCATGCTGATTGACAGCTGGCTCTCCGCAGTTTGGCAGTGGGGAGCCAGCCGTCAATCACCATGACATCAGCAGTCGCGCTCCGTCAGCAGAGTGTAAGAGAAGCCGCTGCTCTGTCGATGAGACCTCAGCAGAAGCCACTGAATCGCCGGCAGGAGCGGTTTGTGTTGGCGGAGATCGTCGCCAGACACAACAGGCAAGTACTTAGCAACTGCCGGCCTGTCACTTCTTACGCTGATAGTGAAATGTAGCAGTCCTGGATCACGTCTTGCTGTCGCCTGTGAGAATAGGTCCGTCGTCATCGCCTCCCATGGAAGACAAAGAGACAGACGCCATCAAGGACAGCCTGACATAATTCAGTCAGCACCACAAAAGGCTCCTGGCCGCCATATACAAGCAGGACTGGACTCCTGCTGGGACTGTGACTCCGCGACGTTCAGGACTTGTATATACTGTTAATACTTAACTATCCTGTGTTTTGCATTTACTTTTCTCCTCTGTAATTTTATATTCGTGTTACTACCTGTTGCCATGTTCTAAATAAACATTGCAGTAACAGAACCATGTTTCTTTGGGTCAATGAAAAAAATGCATATATCACTTCCTGGGGTGCTTGGTACAGTTTTGATAAAAGTCCTGTTTTCTCTGCTGCAGATCTAGCAGCTCTCTGATTGCTGAGCTCTGTATATTCCCGCCCACCTCACTGATTGGCAGCTTTGTTACACTATGCATAGGCAGAAAACTGAATCGGCGGCGCGGCTATACAGAACAGGAGGACTTAGGAGGCACGAGACACCTAGTCCTGTCATGATCATCTCTTAGAAAATACAGGCAAGCCCAATAAGTGACACATCTCTGGAATCAGGGTCTCTGTCCCTTTATCATGCTTGTCTCAGATTACATGACAAAACCTGCTGACCGATTTCCTTAGGCTAGAGTTTTTTTTTGGAGTCCGCAAAAGCGGATGTGATTTTCAAACCCAAACTGCTTCAGGAACCACTTTTTGGAGTAGCATTTTCTTTTCCTGAAGTGATTTTGAAGATTTTTCTTGAAGTTTGTTTTTTTTTGCAGACTTTGACTTGATCCACTTTAAAGAAATTCTATGAACTTTCTTTTTTTTCCCCCATAACCTAATTTTTAAAACCACGTCCATAAAACTCCTTGTCCGAACACTAAATTTGGCGTTAAATGAATCAGAAGCCTTCTAGGAATTTTTGAAGTGATGTTTCACGAGAAGGATTTTGGAACGAATCTACTTAAAAAAAAACTTGGCGAGAGCGCAGCATAAAGCTCCGTTCATAACTTCCAAATTTTTTTTTAACATTTTTGTGCCATTTTTGCAGATTTTTTTTGCAGTTTTTTCCATGTGAAAAACGCGTGTGATTGGTCTATAGTACACGTTTAATAAAGATAGTTTTATTAACCAAACTCGCTCCAAAAAACGCTTAGTTGCGTTTTTCAGCCCTTTTCCCCATTACTTTTCTATGGAGGCAAAAAATGCTGAAAGAATGGACGTAATGCAGATTTTTAAAAAAAAATGATCCAATTTTCCAATTTAGTCAGGAAAAAACAAAAAAGCGTTTAAAATGGATCCGCTCCGAATTCTACATCTACAACAGCTTCAAGTACTCTTTGAATAAGGGCTCATTCACAAGTCACAAGTCCGCGCAAAATCGGGGAGACGTGTCCAATTTTTATCCAAATATTGAATCAAAATCAGCATTACAAGTTTATGGGTTCATGGAAAAAATGGATTTTTAGGTAGGAGAAGGTGAAGAAATTTTTTTTTTTTTTTAACGTACAAGAAAACTGCTGAAACTCTGATGATAATCACTAATGAAACTTTACTTGAAGTGTGAATGAAGCCGAACCTTCAGTTTGATTGCGGTAAGAACGTAGCTGTACATAAGGAGGTTTTTTCCAAAGAGGTTGTGAAAACTGTGCCATGGGGGGGAAGTTTGATGGGGGAAAAAATAAGAATTTAAAAAAAAAAAAGTCTGAAAACCTAATAAAGAAAAAAAATAAAGACTATATCTTGTAGGGTATGTGCCACTGTCTTTTTCGTGAAACGGGGCTTAAAAGAAGTGTCCATGTCTTCCTGAGGTGTCTTCTGTTATGAAAACTCTGCATAGTTTTCATGCGCACGTAGCATTATGTGGATTTCTCTTGTCCGAGAGAAAAATATATGAACATATTTCCGTGTTTTTTTTGTTTCTTGTTTTTTTTTTAATAATGTGGATTTTAAAGCGGATCCATGTGAACATACATTCATGGTCAAAAGTTTTGGCACCCTTGAAATCGTACCAGAAAATTATTGCAATTTACAAATGTTTTGTTATACACATGTTTATTTCCTTTGTGTGTATTGGAACAACACACAAAAAAAATGAGAAAAAAAGCCAAATTGGACATAATTTCACACACAGCCCCAGAAATGGCCCAGACAAATCTGTTGTCACTTTTTAAAATTGTGGGTAACCAACTTTGTTTCAAGCATGTGATGCTCATTCAAACTCACCTGTGGCAAGTAACAGATGCGAGTAATATGAGAATCACACCTGAAACCAGATAAAAAGGGGAGACCTTGACTCAATCTTTGCATTACGTGTTTGTGTGTGCCATACTAAGCATGGAGCACTGAAAGAGAAGAGAACTGTCTTGAGGACTTGAGAACCAAAATTGTTGAAAACTAGCACTATCACTAGGGTACAAGTCCCTCTCTAGAGATCTTGATGTTCCTTTGTCCATGCTGAGCAATATAATCAAAAAGTTTACAACCCATGGCATTGTAGCTAATCTCCCTGGACATGGGCAGCAGAGAAAAATTAATGAAAGGTTGCAACGCAGGATAGTCCGGATGGTGGATAAGCAGCCCTAGTCAAGATTCAAAGGTCAAGCTGTCCTGCAGGCTCAGGGTGCATCAGTGTCAGTGCAAACTATCCATCGACATTTGAATGAAATGAAACACTATGGCAGGAGACCCAGTAGTACCCCACTGCTGCTAAAGAGACATAAAAAAGCTAGACTGCAGTTTGACAAAATGTATGTAAGTAAGCTGAAATACTTTTTTGGGAAAGCGTCTTGTGGCAGGTGAGACCAAGATAGAACTTTTTGGTAAAGCACATTATTCTTGTATTTACAGAATGAGGCCTACAAAGAAAACACCATACCTACAGTCAAATAAGGTGGAGGAACAAAGATGTTTTGGGGTTGCTTTGCTGCCCCAGTCACTGGGAGCCTTGACTGTGTGCGAGGCATCATGAAATCTGAAGATTACCAATGGATTTTGGGTCGCAATATAGTGCGCAGTGTCAGAACGCTGGGTTTGCGTTCTAGGTCATGGATTTTCCAGCAGGACAATGACAAATTTTGTTTCATTCGGGTTTCACGAAACCCGATCCGACCAAAGTCACTCAACTCTAGTAACGACCCAACCTATAAAACTGTCCCACTATTTAACCCCTTCAGTGAACACAAAAAAAAAACCCGTGGCAAAAAACAATGCTCATGATCAGAACGCCGAACAAAAAGTGGAATAACACGCGATCAAAAAGATGGATATACTGTAAATAACCATGGTACCACTGAAAACGTCATCTTATCCCACACATCACATTTGATGTCACTTTGAGGGGTCTATATGATAGAAAATACACAAATATGACACCATTCTAAAAACTGCACCCCTGACGGTACTCCATACCACATTCAAGAAGTTTATTAACCCTTCAGGTGCTTCACATGAATTTTTGGAATTTTTAAAAAAAAATGAACATTCAACTTTTTTTCGCAAAAAAATTAGTTCAGGTCCAATTTTTTTTATTTTACCAAGGGTAACAGGAGATATTGGATACCAAAAGTTGTTGTACAATTTGTCCTGAGTACGCTGATACCCCATATGTGGGGGTAAACCACTGTTTGGGCACATGGCAGAGCTCCGAAGGGAAGGAGCGCTGTTTGACTTTTCATTGCAAAATTGGCTGGAAATGAGATTGGACGCCATGTCGTGTTTGGATGTGCTTAAACAATGGAAACCCCCCACAAATGACACCGTTTTGGAAACTAGACCCCCTCAGGGGCTTATCTAGATGTGTGGGGAGCACTTTGAACCCACAAGTGCTTCACAGAAGTTTATAACGTACAGCCGTAAAAATAAGTGCAATAATAAGGAAATCCCGAAAGCATGACCTGTTGGTGGGTCTTGAGGACTGGAGTTGAGAAACACTGATCTAGACTCTGACTCTTCTTAACAAAGCCTACCTATTGTATGTGCTGTAACTAACTCCCTCTCAGGCACACTTTTCTCCATTCCCCCTCATTCCCCTTTATTGTTCAACCTTAAGCCCTTTCCAGTTTTGAACATACATCCTCTGTCTTTGATGCAGGCCACATCTTTTCCTGCAGATGATGGCAGTGTTACACAGCCAGCTTCTCCCTTTAACAGCCACGGGTGGAACTGATCTCCTACCTCTGCTATTCAGTTCTTAAAAGCTGCTGTCAATCTATAGCGGCATTTACAATGTGCTGCATTCACATAGTGCGCCTGGAGAGAGGTCCATTACATCCGCTTTTAGCACAATAGCAGGGCGCCAATGGGTTTACCATGGCAAAGTCGGGGATCTGATGTAGACACCCATCTTTATCAAGACGGTGCTTCATTGCTGCCCAGTCTGTGGCTGAGCTTCATAGGAATCCATAAGTTTATTAGTTTGTCATATTTATTAAATAAAAAGTTTAATTCCAAAAACATGATTATTGCAATTGTTTCTGCTGTTTTTGTAACTTTATGGGAAAATAATCTCAGACTGTTACTGTTCACTCTTTTTTTACCCTTATGGATCTGTACATCACCACATTACAGATTCCCTTTAAAAGGGATCTTTCACCAAATTTAGGATTTTTCAAAATCACAAACCGTTTTTTCGGCTCCGGAGTAGAACCTTCATCAGGTGATATACAGGAGGCGTGCAGAGCGCTGCTAAAATTCACAATTTGGTGGAAATGGTACTTAGAAATAACAACATAAGATTGATTCTAATAGTAATAAAAATATCTATATAAGCATGTTATAAATGTGTATAAAACCTTTAAATAGTGTGAATTTAAAATTAATTATAATACCAAAATAAAAAAGATGGAAAAAATGAAAAAAACTGAAATATTTTAATAATTCAAAATAAATTATATTAAACCGTAAATGTAAAAAAAAAGAAAAGAAACATCGAAAGCACAGATTTCTGATATCAATGTTCAGTATAATTGCAGATATTAGGTATCCAAGTCAGGATCGTGACTAGGATGCAGTTCTGTTTTCCACCAATAGATGACGCAGTAGTATTGATGATGGATCGTCGTCGTTGGCATGAAAAAGTGCACATGTACGGATAAGCTGTGCTCTATTCATTTATTTTTTATGTTGACTCTGTGCTTATTTAGTCTGTTCTGTAGGGGCCGAGTTGTCTTCCTATATATTGTTTATGGCAGCGACATGTTATTAAATATATTATCACAAAAAGTCCTTTCCTATCGATAATGACCCAATCAAGGGGTATACACTTCAGATGAATAAAAATATATCCACAAACTAGGTTAAACCAAAATACCCACTAATAAGAAGTGAGATTAAATTAGTATTAAAAAATAGATTAAAACAGCAAAAGTTGCTAGCACATGAGGGATATATTCTCACTGTATTTGACATAGATGTATGTAAATCTAGATAAATCGTGGACATAAGTTTGGGACAGGTAATAAATCATTAATAAACTAATAAATCATTTTGTTGTCGTACAGATCCTATTGTGTTTATTCAGTTACCAGGTTCAATTGCCCATATACTGGATTACATTTTCAAAATATAGAGCTGAGATATTTATGTAGGAGTATTAATTTGCAGCTTTAGGAGCACAATGTTCATGGATGGTATCAGAAACATATTATATGCACTGTCATTAAGGTGTGTGGGATTGCAACCCTTTTGGATGTGTCCTGAGGCAAGACAGGAAGTGTTTCAATTTAAATGTCCAGGCTGGTTTATTGGTGCTTCATAAACCACCCACAAGCAAAGGAAAAACAAATGACCTTTCTATGCAGGCAAAACAAAATAAACAGTTCTTAGCAAAGTCTCTTTAGGCTCAGTCCTAGTCACACAGGCTGGATAGCATCCAGTATACCAGCTCAGTCTGGGGATAACACACAGAAGGCCTTCTTCCTCCACACACACACAGACCATATGTCAAACAACAGACTCCATTTTAATAATAAATAATAATAATTTTAACGTGAACCACCCCCAGAGGTGTGTATTTGTGGGGTATGTGGGCAGACAGACTTGCTTTTATCTCAGGCTTCCTGTAAAACCTGGACCAGGTGCACCAAACAAGCCTCTTAGTACTATGTGCACTAGAGCAATACTTCAGGTTTATATCACAGATGACATCCACCTCTGTGATACATACCGCCAGGGCCGGCTCCAGGTTTTTGAGGGCCCCGGGCGAAATAGTCTCAGTGGGCCTCCCCTTGAACACATACCACGATTCATGATGCACAGATACAGCAGAGAAATATAGGTATAGTACAATGCCAGATTTCACTTCTTACATGAGTGATAGCCATTGTAAATTCTACAATACCATACAGCAGAGGGGCTTTATATAAGTCAACCCCTTATATGCCAATTTTTGTGACGGGTGCTGCAGCGTTTTTTGTCCGGCGAAAAAAGCCGGACATGGCCGGATGAGGCCCTCCCGGCTCAGCGGGACAATAGTACTCAATGGAAAGTTCCGTCCACCGGATCAGGCTTCTACCTGATCCGGTCACCGGATGGACGTTTTTGGCATGCGCATGTGCGCATGCCCGGATCTCTCTCCATACCTTCGTCCCCGTTAAAGCCATGTCTCCTAAAGCCGGATCCCCATTTCAGGCGCCGTAAGGTGCGCCGCATGTACTTACGGCACCTCCATTTCAGGCCGGTTCCGGCACCACACCATTTCGCCACACATGGCCTGAATGGGAAAACGGGATGTGTGAAACTTGCCTTAGATCAGTTTTAATTGTAAGAAATTTCTAGTGATGATTAAGACTAATGTAACATATATATATATATATATATATATATATATATATAGCGCATAAAAGTTATCAAAATATAACTTCATAGCTTGTAACCCTATGAGAAAGCTAAAAAGGTAAAATTCAAAAATGGTCCACCATATCATTCTTTTCCAATTGTTTTGAATGTTTTCTATAAATATTTAGAGCGTATTTAATACTCGTTTTATATTTCGTATGCCCTCTAATTTTCTGGCTTTGAACACTTTGCAGACTTTTGAAACAATCTGTGATACAGTTTTCCACACCATATATTTTGCTCGGCGGGAATGAAAAAGTGTTACTTACTAGATTGCTTTTTTTTGCCTTCGCTTGGTTTAATTTGCACTGTTGTTCAGGTCTGAAATAGGACCACAGCTTGTAGTCGCTGTTGACTGTCTCAAGGAGTATGAACCCTGGCTCATTGCACAGATAAAATGCACACTATTTTTCTGACCTGTATCAGGAGATCAGCCGCCAGTGTCCGGTGCGGCGGTCAGTGGATTGGAAGCTGCTGCAGCAGGAGCCGCCGGAGCGAGGAGCCTCACTGAGCGCCTGGGCCGGGGTGTCACTGCCAGATGGAGCTGCCACAGCAGGAGCCGCCGGCGCCACCACTCACTGTCTTGGAGCTGGAGCGAGGACTGATGAGCCTCACTCAGCGAGCCGCAGCGCCAGCCACTCACTAGGTGTCAGGACTCAGGTCAGGAGATGTGCGACAGTGCGCCGCCCGTCGCTGATGCCCGGTCCCTCCGTGTCCAGAGAGAGACGCGCAGCACGCTTCACAAGCTCCTGCTTCCTCCTTCCGCCCCATCCTGTCTCCACCTCGTCACTTCCTCCCTGCGTCGCACACTTGACAAGAGACAGGGGAGGGGAGCTCTCCACAGTCTCCACCAATCAAAGGACACTCCTGGGCTGCTGCTTGACTGCGATTGTCTAACGGCGCGCGTCTCCTGCCGGCGCCACTGATTCAGATTCAAGGTCACATTCCCCAGCAGCCAGACAGTGTGTCACCGTGTGTGGGCCCTTCCGTCACGCCAGGGCCCCGGCACTTGCCCGGGTACGCCGGGTGCTGACGCCGGGCCTGCATACCGCCCATCAACTATGTGTCCAGTAGCCAACTTACATACTCCCCCTTTACCTAAAGCCATGGGTCTTGGCACCTCCTACTACTAGACACGTGATTCTCGAGAGGGCATCAGCATTACCTTATAACTTCCTGACTCTACGTTTCATACGGAAGCTGAAATCCTACAAGGCTTAAAACCAGCGGGTAACTCGAGCATTATTTCCCTTCTTTCTCCCTCATCCACCTGATTGGGGCATGGTCTGATACTAATTTAAATTTGCCCCCTTAGGCTGAAGTCACACTACCGTATAATACAGCCGAGCGCTATGTGAGAAAACATCACATAGCACTCAGCCCAGTGTTGTGGGGCAATCAAGATAAGCGTATTTTTACTTTGCCATATTCGTCGTGCATGTGAAATTGCCTCCGATTCCTCCTCTTCCATCTGAGGACGTAATGGCCCTTGAGACCCCGTTCTCGGAACAGGAGATACTGGATACAGTCAGGTCTCTGGCAAATGGCAAAAGCCCCGGTCCGGATGGATTCCCGGCTAACTTTTATAAGATATTTGCATCAAATTTAATTCCATTTATGACGAAACTCTTCAACTCTATCTCTGAGAATTGCCCTTTTGCCCCCCAAACTTTAGCTGCCACGATTGTCGTTATTCCCAAGCCAGGAAAGGACCCCTTATTATGCGCTAATTATAGGCCTATCTCCCTAATTAATGTTGATGTAAAAGTATACGCCAAAGCAATTGCAAAAAGACTAAGCCCTCTACTCCCTGGCTCCATTCACACGGATCAGGCTGGTTTTGTACAATGCAGGGAGGCTAGAGATAATACTGTAAAAACATTGCTCCTTGCCTCTCATATGCGTAAACATAAAATTCCAGCATGTCTATTGTCCATTGATGCGGAAAAGGCGTTTGATTGTCTAGGATGGACCTTTATGAGATCTGCCATGACACAGCTTGGTTTGGGACCTGACATGCTGGGTAGGATTCTGGCACTATATCAAGGCCCCACAGCCTGACTTAGAGTTAATGGTACTTTGTCATCCCCCTTACAAATAGCTAATGGCACACATCAGGGGTGCTCTCTTTCGCCCTTACTTTATATTATTGCAATGGAGAATCTTGCAATCGCACTGAGGAATGCTCCTGATATCAAGGGCCTTCAGGTTGGTCGGAATTATGTTAAATTGTCTATCTATGCAGATGACCTACTGATCTATATCAGTAACCCGACCATTGCCTTCCCAGTGCTGATGAGAGAGTTCCAACGGTTTGGAGAAGTATCTAACTTTAAAGTTAATTATTCAAAGACAGAGGCCCTTAATATACACTCACTGGCCACTTTATTAGGTACACCATGCTAGTAACGGGTTGGACCCCCTTTTGCCTTCAGAACTGCCATAATTCTTCGTGGCAGAGATTCAACAAGGTGCTGGAAGCATTCCTCAGAGATTTTGGACCATATTGACATGATGGCATCACACAGTTGGCGCAGATTTGTCGGCTGCACATCCCTGATGCGAATCTCCCGTTCCACCACATCCCAAAGATGCTCTATTGGATTGAGATCTGGTGACTGAGGAGGCCATTTGAGTACAGTGAACTCATTGTCATGTTCAAGAAACCAATCTGAGATGATTCGAGCTTTATGACATGGCGCATTATCCTGCTGAAAGTAGCCATCAGATGTTGGGTACATTGTGGTCATAAAGGGATGGACATGGTCAGCAACAATACTCAGGTAGGCTGTGGCGTTGCAACGATGCTCAATTGGTACCAAGGGGCCCAAAGAGTGCCAAGAAAAAATTCCCCACACCATGACACCACCACCACCAGCCTGAACCGTTGATACAAGGCAGGATGGATCCATGCTTTCATGTTGTTTACGCCAAATTCTGACCCTAGCATCCGAATGTCGCAGCAGAAATCGAGACTCATCAGACCAGGCAACGTTTTTCCAATCTTCTACTGTCCAATTTCGATGAGCTTGTGCAAATTGTAGCCTCAGTTTCCTGTTCTTAGCTGAGAGGAGTGGTACCCAGTGTGGTCTTCTGCTGCTGTAGCCCATCTGCCTCAAAGTTCGACGCACTGTGCGTTCAGAGATGCTCTTCTGCCTACCTTGGTTGTAACGGGTGGCAATTTGAGTCACTGTTGCCTTTCTATCAGCTCGAACCAGTCTGCCCATTCTCCTCTGACCTCTGGCATCAACAAGGCATTTCCGGCCACAGAACTGCCGCTCACTGGATTTTTTTTCTTTTTCGGACCATTCTCTGTAAACCCTAGAGATGGTTGTGCGTGAAAATCCCAGTAGATCAGCAGTTTCTGAAATACTCAGACCAGCCCTTCTGGCACCAACAATCATGCCACGTTCAAAGGCACTCAAATCACCTTTCTTCCCCATACTGATGCTCGGTTTGAACTGCAGGAGATTGTCTTGACCATGTCTACATGCCTAAATGCACTGAGTTGCCGCCATGTGATTGGCTGATTAGAAATTAAGTCTTAACACACAGTTGGACAGGTGTACCTAATAAAGTGGCCAGTGAGTGTATCTCTCCCTGATGACCTGGTCCAGAGACTCTGAGCTTCATTCCCTTTTAAATGGAAAGAGAAAGCTATAAAATACTTGGGAGTTTGGATCCCCAGTAACAAAGTGGATCTTTTTTCCCTAAACTATGTCCCACTTTTACACAAAACTCTATCGGATCTTAAAAAAATACAATAGATCTCAGCTCTCATGGTTTGGTCGTATAAACTTTTAGAAAAAACCTCGGCACACAGTAAAATATGAATCCATTATTTATTCATCCAAAGAGGGCATAATATAATATTGTGAGACCAGTGTTTATGCAGACAAAATATCAACGTTTCGGCTATTAGGCCTTTTTCAAGATATTATCTAAGAAAAAGAAAATAATACAACATCTGATAAAAAAACAGATTTCTTTACAAGATCTGACGTCACACCAAAATCCCATACAATATAAAACTACAGGGAATACATATAATGTTCTTAATCATATCACATTCTTTATACCGTATATACTCGTGTATAAGTCGAGATTTTCAGCCCATTTTTTTGGGCTGAAAGTCCCCCTCTCGACTTATACACGAGTCATATACCGGGGGGGGATCGGCGGGGGAGGGGGAGCTGGGGTGTCAGATCATACTCACCCTTCTCTGCAGCTCCATTGCTTGTTCCATGTTGTCGGCGCTGCTCTCTTCCTGCTTCAGCTGTCAAATGGAACCCGCTAATTAAATATGTGCATATTTAATGAGCGGGTACCACGTGACCGCTGAACCAAGAAGAGAGCAGCGCCGACAACATGGAACAAGCAGAGGAGCTGCAGAGACAAGCGCCAGGACCCGGTGAGTATGAAGGGGGGGTTGGGAGGCATATTCACCTGTCCCTGCGCTCTGCTGTCTTGCGTCCTCTGCAGTGACATTCAGGTCAGAGGGCGCTATCGCTCTCTGCCTGCACAGTCACTGCAGAGCGCAACGCCGATGAGCAGGGGGCAGCGACTGAGGGGAGTATACAGTTTTTTGGGTTTTTCTGTAAGAGAGGCAGCGGCAGCAGCAACATGGTGGGGCCACTCACTGTGCAGCATAACTGGGGCCACATACTGTGCATCATAACTGCGGCCACTCACTGTGCATCATAACTGGGGCCACACACTGTGCATCATAACTGGGGCCACATACTGTGCATCATAACTGGGGCCACATACTGTGCATCATAACTGGGGCCACATACTGTGCATCATAACTGGGGCCACATACTGTGCATCATAACTGGGGCCACTCACTGTGCATCATAACTGGGGCCACTCACTGTGCATCATAACTGGGGCCACATACTGTGCATCATAACTGGGGCCACTCACTGTGCATCATAACTGGGGCCACTCACTGTGCATCCTAACTGGGGCCACATACTGTGCATCATAACTGGGGCCACATACTGTGCATCATAACTGGGGCCACACACTGTGCATCATAACTGGGGCCACTCACTGTGCATCCTAACTGGGGCCACTCACTGTGCATCATAACTGGGGCCACATACTGTGCATCATAACTGGGGCCACATACTGTGCATCATAACTGGGGCCACTCACTGTGCATCATAACTGGGGCCACTCACTGTGCATCATAACTGGGGCCACATACTGTGCATCATAACTGGGGCCACTCACTGTGCATCATAACTGGGGCCACTCACTGTGCGTCATAACTGGGGCCACTCACTGTGCATCATAACTGGGGCCACATACTGTGCATCCTAACTGGGGCCACATACTGTGCATCATAACTGGGGCCACACACTGTGCATCATAACTGGGGCCACTCACTGTGCATCATAACTGGGGCCACTCACTGTGCATCATAACTGGGGCCACTCACTGTGCATCCTAACTGGGGCCACTCACTGTGCATCATAACTGGGGCCACATACTGTGCATCATAACTGGGGCCACACACTGTGCTTCATAACTGGGGCCACTCACTGTGCATCCTAACTGGGGCCACATACTGTGCATCATAACTGGGGCCACTCACTGTGCATCATAACTGGGGCCACTCACTGCATCATAACTGGGGCCACTCACTGTGCATCATAACTGGGGCCACATACTTTGCATCATAACTGGGGCCACTCACTGTGCATCCTAACTGGGGCCACATACTGTGCATCATAACTGGGGCCACTCACTGTGCATCATAACTGGGGCCACTCACTGTGCATCCTAACTGGGGCCACATACTGTGCATCATAACTGGGGCCACACACTGCATCATAACTGGGGCCACTCACTGTGCATCATAACTGGGGCCACACACTGTGCATCATAACTGGGGCCACTCACTGTGCATCATAACTGGGGCCACTCACTGTGCATCATAACTGGGGCCACTCACTGTGCATCATAACTGGGGCCACATACTTTGCATCATAACTGGGGCCACTCACTGTGCATCCTAACTGGGGCCACATACTGTGCATCATAACTGGGGCCACTCACTGTGCATCATAACTGGGGCCACTCACTGTGCATCCTAACTGGGGCCACATACTGTGCATCATAACTGGGGCCACACACTGCATCATAACTGGGGCCACTCACTGTGCATCATAACTGGGGCCACATACTGTGCATCATAACTGGGGCCACTCACTGTGCAGATAACTGGGGCCACATACTGTGCATCATAACTGGGGCCACACACTGTGCATCATAACTGGGGCCACTCACTGTGCATCATAACTGGGGCCACATACTGTGCATCATAACTGGGGCCACACACTGTGCATCATAACTGGGGCCACACACTGCATCATAACTGGGGCCACTCACTGTGCAGATAACTGGGGGCACTCACTGTGCATCATAACTGGGGCCACTCATTGTGCAGATAACTGGGGCCACATACTATGCATCATAACTGGGGCCACACACTGTGCATCATAACTGGGGCCACTCACTGTGCATCATAACTGGGGCCACTCACTGTGCATCCTAACTGGGGCCACATACTGTGCATCATAACTCGGGCCACATACTGTGCATCATAACTGGGGCCACATACTGTGCATCATAACTGGGGCCACACACTGTGCATCATAACTGGGGCCACACACTGTGCTTCATAACTGGGGCCACTCACTGTGCATCCTAACTGGGGCCACATACTGTGCATCATAACTGGGGCCACACACTGTGCTTCATAACTGGGGCCACTCACTGTGCATCATAACTGGGGCCACTCACTGTGCATCATAACTGGGGCCACATACTGTGCATCATAACTGGGGCCACATACTGTGCATCATAACTGGGGCCACATACTGTGCATCATAACTGGGGCCACTCACTGTGCATCATAACTGGGGCCACATACTGTGCATCATAACTGGGGCCACTCACTGTGCATCATAACTGGGGCCACACACTGTGCTTCATAACTGGGGCCACACACTGTGCTTCATAACTGGGGCCACACACTGTGCTTCATAACTGGGGCCACACACTGTGCATCATAACTGGGGCCACTCACTGTGCATCATAACTGGGGCCACTCACTGTGCAGCATAACTGGGGCCACATACTGTGCATCATAACTGGGGCCACATACTGTGCATCATAACTGGGGCCACTCACTGTGCATCATAACTGGGGCCACATACTGTGCATCATAACTGGGGCCACTCACTGTGCATCATAACTGGGGCCACTCACTGTGCAGCATAACTGGGGCCACTCACTGTGCATCATAACTGGGGACACTCACTGTGCATCATAACTGGGGCCACATACTGTGCATCATAACTGGGGCCACTCAGTGTGCATCATAACTGGGGCCACTCACTGTGCATCATAACTGGGGCCACATACTGTGCATCATAACTGGGGCCACATACTGTGCATCATAACTGGGGCCACACTGTGCATCATAACTGGGGCCACACACTGCATCCTAACTGGGGCCACTCACTGTGCATCATAACTGGGGCCACATACTGTGCATCATAACTGGGGCCACACACTGTGCATCATAACTGGGGCCACACACTGCATCATAACTGGGGCCACTCACTGTGCAGATAACTGGGGCCACTCACTGTGCATCATAACTGGGGCCACTCACTGTGCAGATAACTGGGGCCACATACTGTGCATCATAACTGGGGCCACACACTGTGCATCATAACTGGGGCCACACACTGCATCATAACTGGGGCCACTCACTGTGCATCATAACTGGGGCCACATACTGTGCATCATAACTGGGGCCACATACTGTGCGTCATAACTGGGGCCACTCACTGTGCATCATAACTGGGGCCACATACTGTGCATCATAACTGGGGCCACATACTGTGCATCATAACTGGGGCCACATACTGTGCATCATAACTGGGGCCACTCACTGTGCATCATAACTGGGGCCACATACTGTGCATCATAACTGGGGCCACTCACTGCATCATAACTGGGGCCACTCACTGTGCATCATAACTGGGGCCACATAATGTGCAGCATAACTGGGGCCACATACTGTGCATCATAACTGGGGCCACATACTGTGCATCATAACTGGGGCCACATACTGTGCATCATAACTGGGGCCACTCACTGTGCATCATAACTGGGGCCACACACTGCATCATAACTGGGGCCACTCACTGTGCATCATAACTGGGGCCACATACTGTTCATCATAACTGGGGCCACTCACTGTGCATCATAACTGGGGCCACTCACTGTGCAGCATAACTGGGGCCACTCACTGTGCATCATAACTGGGGACACTCACTGTGCATCATAACTGGGGCCACATACTGTGCATCATAACTGGGGCCACTCACTGTGCATCATAACTGGGGCCACATACTGTGCATCATAACTGGGGCCACATACTGTGCATCATAACTGGGGCCACACACTGTGCATCATAACTGGGGCCACACACTGCATCATAACTGGGGCCACACACTGCATCATAACTGGGGCCACTCACTGTGCATCATAACTGGGGCCACATACTGTGCATCATAACTGGGGCCACATACTGTGCATCATAACTGGGGCCACTCACTGTGCATCATAACTGGGGCCACTCACTGCATCATAACTGGGGCCACTCACTGTGCATCATAACTGGGGCCACATACTGTGCAGCATAACTGGGGCCACATACTGTGCAGATAACTGGGGCCACTCACTGCAGATAACTGGGGCCACTCACTGTGCATCATAACTGGGGCCACATACTGTGCATCATAACTGGGGCCACTCACTGTGCATCATAACTGGGGCCACATACTGTGCGTCATAACTGGGGCCACTCACTGTGCATCATAACTGGGGCCACATACTGTGCATCATAACTGGGGCCACTCACTGTGCATCATAACTGGGGCCACATACTGTGCGTCATAACTGGGGCCACTCACTGTGCATCATAACTGGGGCCACATACTGTGCATCATAACTGGGGCCACACACTGTGCATCATAACTGGGGCCACTCACTGTGCATCATAACTGGGGCCACATACTATGCATCATAACTGGGGCCACTCACTGTGTAGCATAACTGGGGACACTCACTGTGCATCATAACTGGGGCCACATACAGTGCATCATAACTGGGGCCACTCACTGTGCATCATAACTGGGGCCACTCACTGTGCATCATAACTGGGGCCACATACTGTGCATCATAACTGGGGCCACATACTGTGCATCATAACTGGGGCCACACTGTGCATCATAACTGGGGCCACACACTGCATCATAACTGGGGCCACTCACTGTGCATCATAACTGGGGCCACATACTGTGCATCATAACTGGGGCCACTCACTGTGCATCATAACTGGGGCCACATACTGTGCATCATAACTGGGGCCACACACTGCATCATAACTGGGGCCACTCACTGTGCATCATAACTGGGGCCACACACTGCATCATAACTGGGGCCACTCACTGTGCATCATAACTGGGGCCACACACTGTGCATCATAACTGGGGCCACACACTGTGCATCATAACTGGGGCCACATACTATGTAGATAACTGAGGCCACTCACTGTGCACCCTCGGCTTATACACGAGTCAATAAGTTTTCCCAGTTTTTTGTGGCAAAATTAGGGGGGTCGACTTATACTCGGGTCGACTTATACTCGAGTATATACGGTAATATTCTTTAATAATTTTATTTTTATTCAATGATAGGCTATCGCAAATGAAAGAAAATAATCATTTCCATAACAAGGAGCTACAAAATAGTTAATATATATCCTTCAAAATGCTCCTTTAAATACAAGTGCCTAAAATTATCCATCAGTCAAGTAAAGGAGGTCGCAAAAATATATATGGAAAAGGTCTCAGTACCTGCATAGAAAAAATGGTCCACTTATGCTGCCATTCGGTGTATTTATATGCTTAATTCATGTGAAACACACGTGAAATGCCTTCTATTAGGAAAGAAACACCATAAATCAATATCCCAGAAACAATGTGAAAAACAAGAAAAATAAGGAGTTAATTCCCACTACTACATACCACCAAGAGTGATTGTCCGGGGGGCGCACAGGCAGACGCCAATGAGAGTCACGGTGAGCGTTATGACAAACAGCGTTCCTTATATATCATGGAAGGAAAACACTTCCGGGTCTGCGTCAGTGTCTTAGGTTGCCTAACGCGCATGTGCCACCGAAGTCAGACGAGGTTTTTTCTAAAAGTTGCTTTATTTTCCTCTGAGCACCAGACTGTGAGAGCAGTGAGCACCCCGTTCTCTATTATTGTTGGTCGTATAAACATCATCAAAATGGACATTCTCCCCCGCTTTCTTTATCTTTTTCAAACAGTCCCAATAGCAATTCCTGACTATTTCTTTAATCGGTTACAATCTGCTATTAATAGTTTTGGGGAGCTCGTAGACCCTGAATTAGGCTCTCGGTTTTGACCAGACCCAAGACACAGGGGGGCACAGGTCTTCCTAGGTTCAAAAGATATTATCATGCTGTTCTCCTGACTAGAATATTTGACTGGAGATACAGCAACTTACATAAACAGCGGGTGATTTTAGAAAAACTCCTCTCTCCTTGCTCTCTATACTGGATACCATGGTGTGGTGCCAATTTTATGCCCCCGATCTCAGACTTTCCACCTCTTACGCAGATAGTGTTGAGACTTTGGGATAGAAATCGGGGGAGACTGAGACTTTGTAACATTCCGAGTAGACTGGGCCCCCTCTTTGACAACATTGCTTTCCCTCCAGCAGTGGACAGGACTGCGTTTCTATGCTGGAGATCTGCCAATCGGGTGAGACTGGGCCAGGTGGCGGACAGACTCTCTGGGCTCTCCACTGTGGGGGGGTTGCGGGACACCTGCCATAGCAAATCGCTATCATGGCTTGAATTCGCTCAGTTGAAGTGCATGTAAAATTGCAGCATGTTGCGATTTTCACTGAGACTCGGCCAAGTCTCGGCTCACTCGCACCCATATAAGTCTATGGGTGCGAGTGACAATGCACAGCACTCGGATATCATCCGAGTGCAGGGTGATATACCCCAACAGCAGAGGAGATGGAGAAATTAATTTCTCCGCCTCCGCAGCAGTGCTCCGATTCTCTCTGTGCGTGAGGATCAGAGCAAAGTAGCATGACACTCGGCTCCCACTCACAGCAGAGCAGGAGCCAAGGGTAATTACCATATCACATCCTATGCGCTCACATCAGATGCCATACGCTACTGTGCCTCCAGCCTAACAGATAGTATTGTACTGTGTCCAGAGCCCACTTTATGGCCAAGCATTCTTTTCCTCTGTTGGAATATTTCTTCTCATATGCCAACAGCTTCCTACTAAGGTAGAGAATGGGGTGCTTCTCCCCGTGAATCTCCTGAGAAAAGATTGCTCCTAAACCGACTTCTGAGGCATCTGACTGGAGTACTTCTTCTTGAAGTAGTGGTCACTTATGACCGGCTGCTTAAGCAGAGCCACTTTCTGCTTTTGAAAGGCTGTCAACGCTTCTGCAGTCCATTTGGCCATAGCTGATTTCGCCCCCTTGAGGTCAGTCAGGGGTGCGGCCATCAAGGCAAAGTTTGGGATGACTATCCTGCAGTGCCCCATGATTCCTAGAAAGGCTCTAACTTACTTTTTTGAGAGCGGCCTCAGCCAGCTTTGGATTGAGTCCACTTTACTGATTTGGGGTTTGATCTCACCTCTACCTACTACATATCCTAGGTATCTGGCCTCTTTTTTCCCCAAGTCACATTTTTTTGGACTTTTTGCAGATGACTTCCCCAATCTGGGCTGAAGATATCAATATCATCCAAATATGATTCGGCGTAATTCTTATGGGGTGCGAGGATTCAGTCCATGCCTCTGTGGAAGGTGGCCGGGGCTCCCTGCAGTCCAAACAGAACCTGGATATATTTGAAGCAACTGCCAGGCATAGATAAAGCTGTCTTTTCTTGGCTTCTTGTGACGGGATCAATATCCCTTTGTTAAATCCAAGATGGTTATGTACCTTGCCGGCCCACGTCTCTTGATCAGTTCATAAACACGGGGCATCGGATATGCGTCGAACTTGGAGACTTCATTCAGCTTCCTATAATTGTTACAAAATCTCATTTCACCATCAGGTTTTGGAACCAGGGCAATGAGGCTAGACCCAAAGGCGTATCTAGGCTTTCTGGCACCCGGGGCAAGAATTTGGTTCGGCGCCCCCCCCCCCCCAAGTACATATGCAACTTGCACACTTAGCCATGTACCCACGAGCTGCTCTCCCTAATCCTCTCAATGTTCAGTAAAAAACTGAAAGCAGGAAGAGAAGCTCGTTGTCACAGGACCATAACTATGAAAATCGCATATGAGTGAAGTGTCCATGTGATGATGACTACTGGAACCAGAAAGCAGAGCTGAATCCTGACATTGCAACTTCTGAATTCTCACAACGAATGCACTGCACACTTTTAGGATTCTCCCTTGCCGATGTACAGTCATGTCAGCACATGTATGTGATTTATATACTTCTGACCACACTCTGACTAGACGTGCCCGGCCTCGCTCTGTTCATTTTCATTGAGTGAGGCCACACATGTCTAGTCAGCATGTGACACATGTATGTAAATTACCAGCACGAGAGAATCCTGACAGCGTTCAGTGAGCACTGAGAGAATTCAGAAGTCTGCAGTCACATAGAATGACTGCAGACTCAGCACAAACATGGACAACCCCTTTAATGTTTCTAACAAATAAAAACATGAGAATTAGTCAGTATCACAAATAATATTTACATCCAGGTACCTTATAGATGACGTCGTCTCTGGAGTCGGTCTCCTTCTTTTCTTCTTCTTGTCCAGACCCCATGATGAGTTTTCTCATCCACAGCCGTCTCTGTAGACGTCCATCTTCTCGGGTCTTCTGCAGCAAATCTCCACACGATCCCCTTAAAGATAGAAGTGTCATTATAATGCTCCTAAATAAAAATATCTGTAATATACTGTCGCCTCACACTATTCCCCTCCCTCCTCATACTGTCTCCTCTAACACCCCACCTGTTCACCATACTGTCTTCTCATATATTTACCACCTCACTCTCTATACTGTCTGCTCACACATACCCCCGACTCCCCATACTGTGTCTGCACACATCCCATCACCCTCACTCTCCATACTGTGTCCACATACATTAACCCGTTCGCTCCCCATACTGTCTGTACCCATCCCCCATACTGTTTACTCATACATACTCTTCATTTTGAGTCCTCAAATATCCCCACACACATTAAATCCCCCATCCCCACTCCAAATCCCCCATCCCTCACACACATTAAATAACCCCCCATCCCCACTCCAAATCCCCCCCACATTAAATAACCCCCCATCCACACTCCAAATCCCCCCACACACATTAAATCCCCCATCCCCACTCCAAATCCCTCACACACATTAAATAACCTCCCATCCCCACTCCAAATCCCTCACACACATTAAATAACACCTCATCCACACTCCAAATCCCGCCACACATTAAAATAACCCCCATCCCCACTCCAAATCCCCCCACACATTAAATAACCCCCCATCCCTACTCCCAAATCCCCCCACACATTATGCACCCCCCACTCCAAATCCCCCATCTCTCACACACATTAAATAACCCCCCATCCCCACTCCAAATCCCCCCACACATTAAATAACCCCCATCCACACTCCAAATCCCCCCCACACATTAAATCTCCCATCCCCACTCCAAATCCCTCACACACATTAGATAACCCCCCATCCCCACTCCAAATCCCTCACACACACATTAAATAACACCTCATCCACACTCCAAATCCCCCCCACACATTAAATAACCCCCATCCCCACTCCAAATCCCCCCACACATTAAATAACCCCCATCCCTACTCCCAAATCCTCCTACACATTATGCACCCCCCACTCCAAATCCCCCCACATTAACCCCATCTCCACTCAAAATCCCCCACACATTAAGTATCCCCATCCCCACTCATTAACCCCCCACACACATTAACCCCATCCCCACTCATTAACCCCCCACACATTAACCCCCATCCCCACTCATTAACCCCCATCCCCACTCATTAACCCCCCACTCATAAACCCCCTTCCCCACATTAACCCCCTTCCCCACATTAACACCCCCCATCTTCGGTGTCTTCAGCTCCACAGTGGAGCACTTACCACCAGCGTTCGCTCTGGGCCCCGGGGAGTGACGTCAGCAGCATGATCACATGACCTGATCACGCTGCTCACGTTGCTCTGGCCCGGCGGTCAGAGCTTCAGTTGTACTGGCGTCTGTATAGACGCCAGTACAATTGTTCCCTGGGAGCCGGCACGTGCCCCTTCTCTGCGCCAGCTGTCAGCTTGACAGCTGACACAGAGAACCGCCGACTCTCAGGCCGGGGGGGCGGCAGAAAGCAGCTGCCAGGGAGTACACTGCGGACTGCTGCATTAGGCGGCCCGACTGCGCCCCCCTGCTGACTGCGCCCGGGGATAACTGCCCAGGCTGCCCCCCCCTAGATACGCCCCTGGCTAGACCATCCGCTCTTGGATTCCTCAATGACTCAGAGTTTCAACATACGGCTTACTTTTCCAAACAATTTTATTAACATTTTATGACAGAGCATACATAGATGCAATATCATGAGGCATTCATGACACATGAAAGAAAAAATACAAAAACACAACCAGACTATAAATAATAATAATAAGAACTCATGGAAACATTTCCAGCCATCGAGACCATTTCTTTATAAAGGAAGGAAGACAGCCATTCAGCAACGCCAATTTTTGCTCATATGACTTATGTAAAGTCAGTTTTGCAATAATATCGAGTGAAGAGGGCACTCAAGTGGATTTCAATTAAAACGCAATTTCATTTTTAGAAACCAAAAGTAAATGAATAACCAATTTCCTAACAGAAGGATTCAAACGACTTGCATCCAACGAGAGCAGGGCGAACTGAGGAGTCAGTGAAAAATCTGATTGATTTAAAATATGAGAAATAAGAGAGGAGATGTCGTCCCAAAAATGCCAAAGACGTGGACAAAAATAAAAGGGAAAGGCTACCATGATGCCTGCAATCCCTCCAACAGAGAGGGGAGGTGGAAGGGTTGATAAAAGCTAGACGAGATGGCGAATAGTACCATCTCGATATGATTTTAAAGTAGGACTCATGGAGAGCCATAGACATGGTAGCAGAATAGGTTAGAGACATGGTCAGTTCCCAAACATCTGGGGTAACAGAAAAATTCAAAACCGATTCCCATTTTTCATATATGGGGATTTTATAAATGCAGAATCGTTGTTGAACGACTGGTAGATATAACGAGTGGACCAAAAAATATTATGGCCTGAGTTGCATAAAATATTGATCGCTGGCTCCGATAGCGGAGGTCAGCGAGTCACCAGTGGAGACAAAAATTCTTTCAACATAGTAAAGTGTAGAAAAGCAGAGGAGGGAACCCCAAACCTATTCTTAAGATGAGAAAAAGATACAAATTTATGACCATCAAAGAAGTCATTTAATTTAGAAATACCCCAGTCAGCCCAAGTAGAATGCAAATCGAATGAATAAACAGAGGCCAGAAAAGAGAGAGGAAGCCTCAACAGGAGTTGAATCCTAGAAAAACCACTCTTAAATTTAAAAAACTTCCTCCAAGCCACAATAGCAGCCATAAAAATTGGATGATTAGACTGAGATAAATGCTTAGATGTCAATAGATTCAAAATAAGAGAACAAGGAGGGGAATTTTTATTAAAATAAAATTCCAAGTCCGCCCATGAAGGTATATGGCCAGTTGACCACCAACATAGACTTTGCTTAATAAGATTAGAGTAATAATAAGCTGAGATGTTAGGCAGTCCCATACCTCCACGGAACTTATGTTTCTATAACTGGTTCGAAGCAATATGGGCCTTTTTATTTCCCCAAATAAATAAATTAAGGCGTGTCTGCAGACTAGATAAATAAGAAGTGGAAACAAGCAGGGGAAGGGATCTGAAAATATAAAGGATTTTGGGAAGGAATATTGATTTGGCTACTAGACATTTTCCCCACCAGGATAATTCTTTGTCTGCGTAAAAATTAAGGCCTTTAGAAATGGAGGCGATTAGGGAATCTAGGTTAGTGGAAATCAGAGATCCAAGGTTTCTAGAAAACCGCAGACCTAAATAAACAATTTCCCTCTCCGCCCAACCCCAAGAAGAGACAGCCTTTATACTCCTGATTTCAGAATTGGTGAGATTAAATTGGAAAATTTTGGATTTGGACTTTTTAATCTTAAAATAGGAAAGGGAGGAAAATTTTTGAAGAAGGGATTGTAAATGTGAAATAGAGGAGCAGGGATTAGTGAGAGACAGGAGGACATCATCAGCATATAGACTGATCTTAAACTCCTGACGATCTGTTCGAACACCCTCTATGGAGGAATGATCTCTGATTAATTGGGCTAGCGGTTCTATTGCAAGGGCAAAAAGCAATGGAGAAAGGGGACAACCCTGCCGGGTACCATTAGAAATTGTAAAAGGGGAGGAAAAGTGATTATTAATGTAAATTTTTGCTTGAGAGTCAGAATATAAGGCCATAATTTTGGTGATAAAGTCTAAATTAAATCCAAATTTTAGTAGGGAGCATCGGAGAAAGGTCCAATTCAAGCGATCAAACGCTTTTTCTGCATCTAATAAAATTAGAGCAGAAGGAAGTTTTTGGGAATTGATTAACTTTATAATATTTATCAGCCGTCTGGTCCCTTCAATGGATTGCCGATGTTTGATAAAGCCAATTTGGTCCGTGGAAATTAATTTAGGCAGTATAATATTAAAACGATTAGCTAAAACTTTAGAATAAATTTTGAGGTCAGAAACGGGACGATAATTAAGAATTTGATCAGGATTAGTATTGGGTTTGGGAATTAGTACGATTGTAGTATCTAAATTTTCTCTAGGGAAGGAACCAACGGACGCAGCGGCATTAAAAAGTTTAGTTAAATGGGGACAAGAATGTCACGGAAAGACTTATAATATTGTTACTATAACCATCGGGACCAGGGGCTTTATATGACTTTAATTGACTAATGGTGTCACCAATCTCTTCAGCAGTAAAAGGAGCAGATAAAAAATCTGCATCCACAGAGTTGAGATTTGGAAGGTTAACCGAAGATAAATTATTAATAGAGTCCGCATCTGGAGCGGGAAGAGAGGGATCAGACCTCAAATTATACAGTTGATTGAAATATTTCGCAAATTCATTTGCAATGTCTTGTGGGTGGGTGAGGGATAATCCCTTAGGAGAAATAATTTTGTCAATGCGGTTGAGTACTCTAAGCTTCTTTATTCGATTAAACATAAAACGGGTGGGTTTATTAATGGACATGTAATGATGAAATTTTGATTGCTTTACTGCTGAATCATAGAACGAAAAAATTGTGGCCCTTAATTCATTTAGAAGACGGGATAAATCAGCTAGAGATGTGGAGCTAGAGGGAGGATTCTCAGATAAGGACAATTCCAACTCTTTCTCCTTAATCAAAGCCTGCAAATTTTTAATTTTTTGACGGTTAAAATTTTTTATACGGGAGGAAATACGAATAAGAGTGCCTCGTATAACCGCCTTGTGAGCATTCTACTGGAGGAATGGTTTGGAAGGATCAAATATATTTTCTGAAAAATAAAAATTGAGAGATTTAGATACCGTATTTTTCGCTTTATAAGACGCTCCGGATTATAAGACGCACCCCAAATTTTGAGGAGAAAAATAGTAAAAAAACTTTATTTTTAATAAAATGGTGGTGCATCTTATAATCCATGCGTCTTATTGCTTTCCAGGGGTGGTGATGGAGGAGGCCGGAGTGGAACATTGCTGCTGGGATGAGGGGGTGTTTTGATGTGCAGCGTGCCGCTGCCGGTGTCTGTTACTGCCGCCGCCCTCTGTCCCCTGATGCTTGCCACCACCGCCACGCTCTGTCCCCCGGTGCCTGCTTGCCACCACCGCCGCACTCTGTCCCCCAGTGCTTGCCACCACCGCCACGCTGTCCCCCGGTGCCTGCTTGCCACCACCGCCGCGCTCTCCCCCGGTTCTTACCGCCACCACCGCGCTCTGTCCCCCCGGTGTTTGCCGCCATCGCTGCGCTCTGTCCCGTTCTGAGGGTACTTGCCGCGGCACTCTGTGCCCTGATGCTGCCGCTGCGCTGTCCGCCACCGCCGCGCTCCTGTCCCCCGGTGGTTTCTTCCGCCCCACCGACGCCGCCGCGCTCTGTCCCGTTCAGCGTGGGGGGGTCTCTGTCGCTCCATGCCTGCTTTCTTCCTGGAAAATGGCCGCCGCGCATGCGCAGACGGACATCTCGGCACTGAAATCTGGCGGACAGCGCAGCGGCAGCATCAGGGCACAGAGTGCCGCGGCAAGTACCCTCAGTGGCAGCGCAAATGTATATCCTCTTTGTAAGACGCACCCCCTTTTTCCCCTCAATTTTGGGGGAAAAAAAGTGCGTCTTACAAAGCGGAAAATACGGTATTTCCTCATGGTAAGTAGGATTTTTAAAAATAGAAGCATTACACTTCCACAACTGCTGATTATTAACAGAGTGCCCCTCCACCAATTTGGCAATAACAGGAGCATGATCTGAAATAGATTTATTTCCAATTGAAACTGAGGAAAATCTAAGGAGAGAAAATACGTCTGACAAAATGAGGTCAATACGAGAGGCAGATAAATGAGAGTCAGAAAAAAATGTATATTCCTTTGAGGTGGAATTGAGATAACGAAAAACGTCAAAAAATTCATTAGTGTAAAGCCAATTATTTAAAGAAGGGAAATTATGTCTACTGGAAGAAGAGGCATCAAGTGTATTATCGGGTACCAAGTTAAAATCACCTAAAAGTAAAAGAATGCCTCTCTTTAGCGGTTCAAGTTTTTTTAGTAATTTGTTCAAAAACCTAATTTGACCTTTTGTAGGATCGTAGATATTGACAATGGTATAAATTTGGGAGTCTATAGAACAGACAAGGACATGAAAATGACCGTTCACATCAACCAATTCCTCCAGCAGTTCGAACGACAAGGAGTCCCTGACCAGGCTCATGACACCTGCCTTTTTAGAGGGACCCGAGGCCTCAAAAACATGAGGGTAATTTTTTAGGGAAAACATGGGATGATTATTAATTTTAAATTTAGTCTCCTGGAGGCACACGACATCTGCTGCAGATTTATTAATTTCTCTCTGAAAGGAAAAACGCCTATTTGGACTATAAAGACCCTTAACGTTATAAGTAACTAATGTAAGTACCATAAAAAAACAGAAAAATTGGCGTTCAAAAACAATCACCAGCTGGAAAGTGTCAAAAAAAAGAAAACATTACAAAACTAAATAACCAAAGAATAAGTAGACACTTAAAATTGTACAATGTTAGAACCCTAAAGGGCCTGTCACACTAAGAGATATCGCTAGCAATATCGCTATAACTAGTGACGTTATAGCGATATTGCTAGCGATATCGCTATGTCTGATACTTACCTACGACCCGCTCCCCCGCTGGTTATCGCTGATCGCGCGAGAACAGGCTGGACTGTTTCTCGTCGTCAGCTTCCTGCGGCACTTCCTGCTGTGCGACGCGTGGAGCCGGGCGGGAGGACATCAGGATCGCCTGGTGTGACAGGTAAGTAGCGACCCCCGTCCCCAGCGATGTCGCTGGTGAGATCTGCCTGTGTGGCAGCTCACTAGCGACCACTTAGCGATGTACCAGCGATCCTGACCGCGTCATATCGCTGGTCGGGATCGCTGGTACATCGTTAAGTGTGACAGTACCTTAAGAGGGAAACCACAGAAAATGGTTCTCCTACTTGCGCCGGGAGAAAAGTCCGTGCAGCGCAAGGCTAAGGAAACCCTCATTAACACCTATATCAAATAGCCAAATATACAAGCTAAGCACAATATTAAATCATATAATATCAGATAACCCATAGACACACATCACAATAGGCTCAGGTGACATGTCCTGGACCAGCAGAAGAAACTGTAGGAACAGAGGACAAGACACCCTGAGATTTCAGAAATTGGAACCCCTCTTCAGGTGAAAGAAAAGTTGCATTCTTCCTTTTGTGATTAAAAAAGAGGCGTAGAGGAAAGCCCCACTTATAAGGAAGGCCTCGCTCCCGCAAAACGGAGGTCAGTGATCGAAAGTGTTTCCGACCTTCTATAGTTGCTTTAGATAGATCAGAAAACAACTTTAGATGGTGATATGGTTCCGGGAAGCCTCCCTTAATTCTGACCAAATTCTGAATTTTCTCTTTTATGTGGTAGAATTGAATTTTCATAATTACATCCCTGGGTAGGTCTTTAGGGATGGAAGGAGGCCTAGGAAGACGATGGATACGATCAATGATAAGATCCGTATCAGAAAGATTGGGAATCATCCTCCTAAAAACTCCCTTAACATAGTCAGAAAGCTGGACTGGTGAAATATCTTCCGATATACCCCTGATTTTAACCCTTTCATGACCAAGCCTATTTTGACCTTAATGACCAGGCCATTTTTTGCAATTCTGACCAGTGTCCCTTTATGAGGTAATAACTCAGGAACGCTTCAACAGATCTTAGCGATTCTGAGATTGTTTTTTCCTGACATATTGGGCTTTATGTTAGTGGTAAATTTAGGTAGATAATTTTTGCGTTTATTTGTGAAAAAATCAGAAATTTGGCAAAAATTTAGAAAATTTCGCAATTTTCAAATTTTGAATTTTTTTCTGTTAGACCAGAGAGTTATGTGACACAAAATAGTTATTAAATAACATTTCCCACATGTCTACTTTACATCAGCACAATTTTGGAAACAAAAATTTTTTTCGTTAGAAAGTTATAAGGGTTAAAAGTTGACCAGCGATTTCTCATTTTTACAATAAAATTTACAAAACCATTTTTTTTAGGGACCACCTCACATTTGAAGTCACTTTGAGGGGTCTATATGGCAGAAAATACCCAAAAGTGACACCATTCTATAAACTGCACCCCTCAAGCAACTCAAAACTACATTCAAGAAGATTATTAACCCTTCAGGTGTTTCACAGGAACTAAAGCAACATGGAAGGAAAAAAAGGACATTTTAATTTTTCCAACAAAAATTTTCTTTTAGCATCAATTTTTTCATTTTCACATGTGCAACAGGATAAAATGGATCCTAAAATTTGTTGGGCAATTTCTCCTGAGTACACCGATACCTCATATGTGGTCATAAACCACTGTTTGGGTGCACGGCAGGGTCTGGAAGGGAAGGAGCACCATTTGACTTTTTTAATGGAAAATTAGCTCCAATCGTTATCGGACACCATGTCGTGTTTGGAGAGCCCCTGTGTACCTAAACATTGGAGCTCCCCCACAAGTGACCCCATTTTGGAAACTAGACCCCCCTAAGGAACTTATCTAGATGTGTAGTGAGCACTTTGAACCTCCAAGTGCTTCACAAAACAGAGCAGTGAAAATAAAAAATATTTTTTTTTCCTCAAAAATGATTAAAATGATTTTTAGCACACTATTTTTAATTTTCACAAGGCTAACAGGAGAAATTGGACCACAAAAGTTGTTGTCCAGTTTGTCCTGAGTACGCTGGTACCCCATATGTGGGGGGGAACCACTGTTTGGGCACACGGCAGGGGTCAGAAGGGAAGGAGCGCCATTTGACTTTTTGAAATGCAAATTACTTCTAATCGTTAGCGGACACCATATCGTGTTTGGAGAGCCCCTGCGTGCCTAAACATTGGAGCTCCCCCACAAATGACCCCCTAAGGAACTTATCTAGATGCATAGTGAGCACTTTGAACCCCCAAGTGCTTCACAAAAGTTTATAACGCAGAGCCATGAAAATAAAAAAAAATTTTTTTTCCTCAAAAAATTATTTTTTAGTGCGCAATTTTTTATTTTCACAAGTGTACAAGGATAAATTAGACCCCAAAAGTTGTTGTCCAGTTTGTCCTGAGTACGCTGGTACTCCATATGTGGAGGGGGAACTTGGGCACATGTCGGGGCTCGGAAGGGAAGTAGTGACATTTTGAGATGCTGACTTTGACGGAATGGTCTGCGGGCATCATGTTACATTTGCAGAGCCCCTGATGTACCTAAACTGTGGAACCCCCCCACAAGTGACCCCATTTTGGGGAATAGACCCCCCAAGGAACTTATCTAGATGTGTGGTGAGCACCTTGAACCCCCAAGCACTTCACAGAAGTTTATAGCGCAGAGCCGTGAAAATAAAAAATATTTTTTTCCTCAAAAAATTATTTTTTAGTGTGCAATATTTTATTTTCACAAGGGTACCAGGATAAATTAGACCCCAAAAGTTGTTGTCTACACGTCGGGGCTCGGAAGGGAAGTAGTGACATTATGAAATGCTGACTTTGATGGAATGGTCTGCGGGCATCATGTAACATTTGCAGAGCCCCTGATGTACCTAAACTGTGGAACCCCCCCACAAGTGACCCCATTTTGGAAACTAGACCCCCCAAGGAACTTATCTAGATGTGTGGTGAGCACCTTGAACCCCCAAGCGCGTCACATAAGTTTATAACGCAGAGCCGTAAAAATAAAAAATAAAAATTTTTTCCTCAAAAAAAATGATTTCTAGCCAGCAATTTTTTTTTCACAAGGGTAGCAGGATAAATTGGACCACAAAAGTTGTTGTCCAGTTTGTCCTCACTACACTGGTACCCCATATGTAGGTGGGGACCACTGTTTGGGTACACGTAGGGGCTTGGAAGGGAAGTAGTGACATTATGAAATGCTGACTTTGATGGAATGGTCTGCGGGCACCATGTAACATTTGCAGAGCCTCTGATGTACCTAAACTGTGGAAACCCCCCACAAGTGACCCCATTTTGGAAACTAGACCCCCCAAGGAACTTATATAGATGTGTGGTGAGCACCTTGAACCCCCAAGCGCGTCACAGAAGTTTATAACTCAGAGCCGTGAAAATAAAAAATTATTTTTTTTCCTCAAAAAAAGGATTTTCAGCCAGCAATTTTTTATTTTCACAGGGGTAGCAGGATATATTGGACCCCAAAAGTTGTTGCACAGTTTGTCCTGAGTATGCTAGTGCCCCATATATGGGGGGAGCCATTGTTTGGGCACACATAAAGGCTCGGAATGGAAGTAGTGACGTTTTGAAATGCAGACTTTGATGGAATGGTCTGCGGTCGTCGTTACGTTTGCAGAGCCCCTGATGTGCCTAAACAATAGAAACCCCCCACAAGTGACCCCATTTTGGAAACTAGACCTCCCAATGAACTTATCTAGATGCCTTGTGAGCACTTTGAACCCCCTAGTGCTTCACAGAAGTTTATAACGCAGAGACGTGAAAATTAAAAAAAATTTTTCCACAAAAATATTTTTTTAGCCCCCAATCTTTTATTTTCCCAAGGGTACCAGGAGAAATTAGACACCCAAAGTTGTTGTGCAATTTTTCCTGAGTACGCTGATACCTCATATGTTGGGGTAAACCACTGTTTGGGCACACGTCGGGGCTTGGAAGGGAGGGAGCACCGTTTAACTTTTTGAACGCAAAATTGGCTGGCATCAATGGTTGCACATGTTGCGTTTGGAGACCCCCTGATGTGCCTAAACAGTGGAAACCCCTCAATTCTAACTTCAACCCTAACCCCAACACACCCCTTACCACAGCCCTAACCCCAACATATCCCTAACCCTAATCCCAACCCTAACCCCAACACACCCCTAACCCTAATCCGAACCCTAACCATAACCCTAACCACAAGCCTAACCCTAATTCCAACCCTAACCCTAATTCCAACCCTAATTCCAACCCTAACCCTCTTTCCAACCCTAACCCTCTTTCCAACCCTAACCCTCTTTCCAACCCTAACCCTCTTTCCAACCCTAACCCTAACCCTCTTTCCAACCCTAACCCTCTTTCCAACCCTAACCCTAATGGAAAAATAAAAATAATTTCTTTATTTTATTAGTTGATCCTGCCTATGGGGGTGATAAACGGGGGGTTTATTTACATTTCATTCTATTTTGATCACTGTGAAAGTGATCAAAATGAATGAATGGAAATTGGAGCCGGCGGGCACACTGCGCATGCGCCCGCCATTTTCCAACATGGCGGCGCCCATGGTCCGGGACCGCGGGACACCGGGAGCCATAACGGCACTCGGTGAGTACCGGGAGGTGGGAGGGGGGGCAATCGGAAGCCGGGGGGAGCGGAGGGAAGGCGGGGGGGAGATGATGACAGCGGCGGCACATCGCCGCTGTCATTCAGTGGCGGGGGGCAGATCGCCCCCGTTAACGGGTAGGGGGGATCGGATCGCTGTCACCAGCCATGTCCGATGCTACAGCAGCGTCGGACATGGCTGGATTGTAATATTTCATCAATTTTCATTGATGAAATATTACTATCGCTCTGATTGGCTGTTTCACTTTTAACAGCCAATCAGAGCGATCATAGTCACGTGGGGGGCGAAGCCACGCCCCCTATGCTGAAGAACAAAGCCCCCTGTATCTGCGGGTCGGGTGACCTTTCAGTGACCCCGGTCACCCGACCCGCAGGGGGGCTTTAAAGTCATGACGCCACATAGGCGTCACTGGTCAGATTTGCACCAGTTTTCATGACGCCTATGTGGGGTCATTGGTCATGAAGGGGTTAATATTGTGGCGGCATGAGCGGTCCTCCAGATCTGCCAATTTAAGTCGCAACTGGTGTATCTCAGACTTGGACTCTGAATGGTGTTTGATAGATACCATTTGTGATTTTTCCAATTCCCCCAATCTAGACTCATGGTTATCCAACCGAGCAGTAAAGTTTTCAATAGTGTCTTGAAAAAGCTTTGTTTGGTTAGCCATATCGATACACATCCTGGCACTAAGTTTTTCAACTAATGTGTTCATATATGCCTCAAGGGATGTAGCACCAGGGAAGGCCCCGGACAACTCCTCAGGTTTCGGCCAGGAATTTTTTGGAGTAGGGTTGGGGGAAGAAGAACTACAATCCTCCCCTGAGGAATTGGCACTGGAAAAACGCGTACTCCCCCTACCCGAGGGACCCTTCCTCTTTGAAGCGGAAGAAAGATCCATTGTCTAAGTATGAGAATTTGAGAAAGGAAGATCTCCACTTAACGTTGTCAAACAAGCACCATGTGTGGACGAGAGAGACACATTGTCAGTAGAAAGCTGCGAACAGTCTCTGTCAATGGGAGAACGGGACTTAAGCAGACTCAATAGATTAACCGTGTCCCTGGAAGAACCACGAGGAGACCTGGGCTCTTTATTTTGCTTTTGTCCTGTAGAGACACCTATAGTTTTAGCAATATGTAATTTTGAGTTGAAATGACTCATTTTGCCAAGTGATATAACCAAGAACTGAGAAAGAGTAGAATAGTAACTTTATATTAAATAAATTAACCCGGGAGATAATTTCACAGAAGTGTATAGGGTTGTGTTATTTTGAGGTGACCGGCTAGGGACCACTGCTACCCAACTTCAATTTTTACTAAAATTTTTTATTCATTTTTATTTATTTTTTTGGTTTTTTTTGTATTTTATTATGTTTTATTTATTATTTCTAATATTATTGTTTCTTCTGTTTCCTCTCTCCCCTCTCCCTCCAATTTATATATTAAATATTATAATTATACTTTATAAACTTATTTAGTTTTAAATAATTAATATTAATTATATAGTATATTTGTTATTTATATATTAAATGAGCAACAATCCCCTATACAAATCAGTATGATGAAGTATGTGTATACACTTTTCAATGCAAGAACAGCAAATAAAGCAACATCAAATATTGAGTTCAAACCCACCAAGAAAATGGCTGCCCCCAGCAGCTGCGACACTAGACCCACCAATAAAATGGCCGCTACCATAGGTGGCGACTGCACTCCCCCACAGCTTCCAGACAGGCTGCAATCAACGGCGATGTCACAGGCAGAGGTGAGGAAGCCTGTGGAGCAGGAGTATACAGCGATCCGTGCCTGTCACAGCCAGACACGTCAGGACAATGCAGCTGGGGATCTCCACTTCATTCAGAAGAAGGCCCTGGTCCAGCGATGATGTCACAGGAGGAGGAGCAGCCGGAGTATACAGTAACAGGGCGAGCTGACAAAGGAACTTCTCGGGCAATGTACAGTAATGGCCAAAAGTTTTGAGAATGACACAAATATTAATTTTTACAAAGTCTACTGCTTCATTTTTTCTAATGGCAATTTGCATATACTCCAGAATGTTATAAAGAGTGATCAGCTTAACAGCAATTACTTGCAAAGTCAATATTTGCCTAGAAAATGAACTTTATCCCCCAAAACACATTTCAACATCATTGCAGCCCTGCCTTAAAAGGACCAGCTAACATCGTTTCAGTGATTGCTCCATTAACACAGGTGTGGGTGTTGATGAGGACAGGGCTGGAGATCAACCTGTCATGATTAAGTAAGAATGACACCACTGGACACTTTAAAAGGAGGCTGGTGCTTGGCATCATTGTTTCTCTTCTGTTAACCATGGTTATTTCTAAAGAAACACGTGCAGTCATCATTGCACTGCACAAAAATGGCCTAACAGGGAAGAGTATCGCAGCTAGAAAGATTGCACCTCAGTCAACAATCTATCGCATCATCAAGAACTTCAAGGAGAGAGGTTCCCTTGTTGCCAAAAAGGCTCCAGGGCGCCCAAAAAGACCAGCAAGCGCCAGGACCGTCTCTTAAAAGTGTTTCAGCTGTGGAATCAGCCACCAGCAGTGCAGAGCTTGCTCAGGAATGGCAGCAGGCAGGTGTGAGTGCATCTGCACGTACTGTGAGGCGGAGACTCTTGGAGCAAGGCCTGGTCTCAAGGAGGGCAGCAAAGAAGCCACTTCTCTCCAGGAAAAACATCATGGACAGACTGATATTCTGCAAGAGGTACAGGGAGTGGACTGCTGAGGACTGGGGTAAAGTCATTTTCTCTGATGAATCCCCTTTTCGATTGTTTGGGACATCTGGAAAACGGCTTATTCGGAGAAGACCAGGTGAGCGCTACCACCAGTCTTGTCTCATGCAAACTGTCAAGCATCCTGAAACCATTCATGTGTGGGGTTGCTTCTCAGCCAAGGGAATGGGCTCTCTCTCAGTCTTGCCTAAAAACACAGCCATGAATAAAGAATGGTACCAGAATGTCCTCCAAGAGCAACTTCTCCCAACCGTCCAAGAGCAGTTTGGCGATCAACAATGCCTTTTTCAACATGATGGAGCACCTTGCCATAAAGCAAAGGTGATAACTAAATGGCTCAGGGAACAAAACATAGAGATTTTGGGACCATGGCCTGGAAACTCCCCAGATCTTAATCTCATTGAGAACTTGTGGTCAATCATCAAGAGACGGGTGGACAAACAAAAACCTTCAAATTCAGACAAAATAAAAGCATTGATTTTGCAAGAATGGACTGCTATCAGTCAGGATTTGATCCAGAAGTTGATTGAGAGCATGCCAGGGAGAATTGCTGAGGTCCTGAAGAAGAAGGGTCAACACTGCAAATATTGACTTGCTGCATTAACTCATTCTAACTGTCAATATAACCTTTTGTTACTCATAATATGATTGCAATTATATTTCTGTATGTGATAAAAACATCTGACAAACACACATAAAAGCCAGAGACCAGCAGATCATGTGAAAATATAATATTTGTGTCATTCTCAAAACTTTTGGCCATGACTGTACCCTGGTAAAACAGATTAAAAAAAGATCCAAATTTTTATTCAATTTTGAGCCCAGAAAAAAACCTCATATAGCGGTGACGTCACTGGGAGGGAGGGAGGCGACACCTGCAGCAGTCCCAATCCAAATCTTTACCTGCGATGTGCCCAGGCAAAATAAAGTTAAAAGGGGGTGCAACCCCCCCGGTTAGACAGGGGCAGACCTATAGAAGGTCACAGGGGGGTGCCAATGTATTTTGTGATGCCACCCAAATAGCGGTGACATCACTGGCAGAGGATGATCAGCAGCGCAGCAGAGCCCAGCGGTGTGTGGGGGGAAATTCCACAGCAGTGTGTCCAATGAAAGCACACACAAAAGAGATCCCCGACCCCCCGGTCCACAAGAGGCAGCCCCAAAATAAGAGTTAAAACCAGTCTAGTTCAAATTTGATCACAAGAAAAAAAAAACGCTTATAGCGGTGAAGTCACTGAGAGGGAGGGAGATGGCGCCTGCAGCGGTCTCAGTCCAAGTCTTCACCTGCGATGTCCCCAGGCTAAACAAAATTAAAAGGGGGCGAAAAACCCCCGGTTGGGTAGGGGCACACACACACAAGGTCCCAGAAGGTGTTTTGATATGTTTTATGATACCCACCGATTAGTGGTGACGTCACTGGAAGGCAGAAGATGGCGCCCAGAGAAATTTCTGACAGGATCTTCACCCCCGCTGTGCCAGGGTATAACACAGTCAAAAGGGGGCTAAAACCGCCTGGTTGAACAGGGGTACATCCAGAGAGGGTCAAAGAGGAAATCTTCCAATAAATTGGCGCAATATCAAAATAACGAAAATGTCAATAAAAATTGATAAAAGCTCCAAAAGTAAAAAAAAATTGTGGGAAAATGAATATAAATCCACACCAATGTGATGAAAGGTGAAAAATAAAATATTTATAAAGAAAAAAGAGGCAGTCTTTTGTACCTCAGACAGGGTCTCTCACAGTGACATGGCATCAAGCGACGCCATTTTAGCTACAGGATAAAATGTCCCTGGTATATTCGATTTTGACAGGAAACGTCTTAAAACGTGCCAAACAACTTGCTGAATAAAAGTAAGCATGAATGAGAGCGAAAATTTAGAAATATAGTTGCGTAGTCAGTAACTGTAGAGGGTTACCTCCGGAGCACGCATGCAGTGCGACTTACATCACCTGCACCTAGGCCACGCCCCCTCTCAACATACGACTTACATCCTTGAAGATCAGCTGTTGTCGGGCCTCAGGAACTTATCTATTCTAGATGTGTAGTGAGAATCTTGATCCTGCAGATGCTTCACAGAATTTTATAACGTTGAGCCATGAAAATATAAGAAAAATCATCACATTTTTCCCACAAAAATGTTGCTTTAGTCCCAAATTATTCATTTTCACAAGGTTAATTGTTATGAGCTCATTTTCTCCTTCACCTTTGATGTCCGATGAACTCCCTCTGCTGGTGAAAGGAGGTAGTGGAATTGATTTGGATGGGAAAAACCTGTCATCTGAACAGGTGGAGTGTGATTGGACATCTGGAATCTCTGAGTGGATATAAGGCTACCGACACCATGCTGGGTTGCTGGTGATCCTCTCTGCTCTGAGCTCTGGCCTCCAGTTTAGTTCTGTCTACTAAAGCTAAGTTTTTGCTCTGCTATTGTTCCATGAGATTTTGTCTGGTTTACTTAGTGTTTGTGTTCAGCCAGCCCTGGTTGGGACTGGCTGAACTCCATTTTTGTCTCTGATCAGTTGATCTCTTTGCTCTGTTTTCAGAATATACCTGAGTGCTGATATAGTGATTTTGAAGTCTAGTGACTTCAGGGCCTTCTCTATCAGACGTGTTGGACATTATTTTTGGCAGGGCTTTTGCGTGATTGCAGACAGTTGCTTTTCTTTCCTGTCCTATATACAGTCATGGCCAAAAGTTTTGAGAATGATCCAAAAATATTATATTTTCACATGATCTGCTGGCCTCTGGTTTTTATGTGTGTTTGTCAGATGTTTTTATCACATACAGAAATATAATTGCAATCATATTATGAGTAGCAAAAGGTTATATTGACAGTTAGAATGAGTTAATGCAGCAAGTCAATATTTGCAGTGTTGACCCTTCTTCAGGACCTCAGCAATTCTCCCTGGCATGCTCTCAATCCACTTCTGGATCAAATCCTGACTGATAGCAGTCCATTCTTGCAAAATCAATGCTTTCATTTTGCCTGAATTTGAAGGTTTTTGTTTGTCCACCTGTCTCTTGATGATTGACCACAAGTTCTCAATGGGATTAAGATCTGGGGAGTTTCCAGGCCATGGTCCCAAAATCTCTATGTTTTGTTCCCTGAGCCATTTAGTTATCACCTTTGCTTTATGGCAAGGTGCTCCATCATGTTGAAAAAGGCATTGTTGATCGCCAAACTGCTCTTGGACGGTTGGGAGAAGTTGCTCTTGGAGGACATTCTGGTACCATTCTTTATTCATGGCTGTGTTTTTAGGCAAGACTGAGAGAGAGCCCATTCCCTTGGCTGAGAAGCAACCCCACACATTAATGGTTTCAGGATGCTTGACAGTTGGCATGAGACAAGACTGATGGTAGCACTCACCTGGTCTTCTCCGAATAAGCCGTTTTCCAGATGTCCCAAACAATCGAAAAGGGGATTCATCAGAGAAAATGACTTTACCCCAGTCCTCAGCAGTCCACTCCCTGTACCTCTTGCAGAATATCAGTCTGTCCATGATGTTTTTTATGGAGATCAGTGGCTTCTTTGCTGCCCTCCTTGAGACCAGGCCTTGCTCCAAGAGTCTCCGCCTCACAGTGCATGCAGATGCACTCACACCTGCCTGCTGCCATTCCTGAGCAAGCTCTGCACTGCTGGTAGCCCGATCCCGCAGCTGAAACACTTTTAAGAGACGGTCCTGGCACTTGCTGGTCTCTCTTGGGCGCCCTGGAGCCTTTTTAGCAACAAGGGAACCTCTCTCCTTGAAGTTCTTGATGATGCGATAGATTGTTGACTGAGGTGCAATCTTTCTAGCTGCGATACTCTTCCCTGTTAGGCCATTTTTGTGCAGTGCAATGATGACTGCACGTGTTTCTTTAGAGATAACCATGGTTAACAGAAGAGAAACAATGATGCCAAGCACCAGCCTCCTTTTAAAGAGTCCAGTGGTGTCATTCTTACTTAATCATGACAGATTGATCTCCAGCCCTGTCCTCATCAACACCCACACCTGTGTTAATGGAGCAATCACTGAAACGATGTTAGCTGGTCCTTTTAAGGCAGGGCTACAATGATGTTGAAATGTGCTTTGGGGGATAAAGTTCATTTTCTAGGCAAATATTGACTTTGCAAGTAATTGCTGTTAAGCTGATCACTCTTTATAACATTCTGGAGTATATGCAAATTGCCATTAGAAAAAATGAAGCAGTAGACTTTGTAAAAATTAATATTTGTGTCATTCTCAAAACTTTTGGCCATGACTGTAGTTAGTGAGGGCCCCATCATTTGCTCAGCCGGTCTTTCTGTCTGTATTTGTGTTTTCATCTGTTTTCACCATCAATACATGTTGGGGGTTGTCTATTGCTTTGGGGTCTGCTCTGGGGCAGTTTAGATTTCACCTTTCTTTCTTTAGGTTTATTTACTTCTCCGGCTGTGAACGAGGTGTCTAGGACCACCGTAGGAACACCCCACGGCTACTGTTAGTTGTTGTGAATAGGATCAGGGGTCTGCAATCCGCTAGCTACCAACCTCTCCGGTTTTCTGGACTTAGCTTGTATTTTTGTTTTTTCCTCCTCCAGTGACTCATTCATAACAGAATTACCAGCCATACCGCAGATTCTAGGGTACTCAATAGCAGGAAAGAATTGTAAAAAAGAAAAAAAAAGTGTCAGAATTTTTTTTTAATGTATATTTTTTCCTCTTTTTCTCTGGGGCCGTAGGAGGAATTTTCTTAATGGATATTAAGCAATTGTCTGATCGTGTGGAGCAGCTCGCTGCTGAAGTGCGGGGAATTTCCGCCTATTTTGCTCATTCACATGCTGCTGAACCAAAGATTCCTACTCCTGATGTGTTTTTTGGGGATCAGTCTAAATTTTTGAATTTTAAGAATAATTGTAAATAATTTCTTGCCTTGAAGCCTAACTCATCGGGGAGCTCTGCGCAGCAGGTTAAAATTGTCATCTCTATGCTGCGCGGCGATCCCCAGGATTGGGCGTTTTCTTTGACATCTGATGATCCTATTCTAACTAATGTGGACGCATTTTTTCAAGCCTTGGGGTTGTTGTATGATGACGCTAATGCTATTGATCAAGCTGGGAAAGCCCTGTTGGCATTGAGCCAGGGTCAGGATTCTGCAGAGTTGTACTGTCAAAAATTCCGAAAGTGGGCGGTCCTTACTACCTGGAATGATGGTGCCTTGGCAGCTCTCTTTCGGAAGAGTTTGTCAGAAACCGTAAAAGATACTATGGTGGGATTTCCTGGTCCCTCTGGTCTTGATGATTCTATGTCATTGGCTATTCAGGTTGATCGGTGTTTACATGAACGTAAGAGTACACGAGAAATGTTGCCACCTGTTGAACAAATGTCTGAACCTATACAATGTGATAGAGTTTTGTCTAGGGCGCAACGTCAGGAGTTCAGAAGGCGTAATAAGCTGTGTTTTTTCTGTGGAGATGCCTCTCATATGATTTCTGTCTGCCCTAAACGAGAGAAAGGTTTTGCACACACAATTGCTGTGGGTGGTGTTCAACCTAAGTTTCTTCTGGCAATTACTCTGATCTGCTCCCTGTCCACATTTTCCGCCAAGGCTTTTGTGGATTCGGGAGCGGCTCTGAACCTGATGGACTTGGATTTTGCTAAACGTTGTGGGTTTCCTATGACACCTCTGCGGACGCCTATCCCTTTGAGGGGTATTGATGCTACTCCTTTGGCGAAGAATAAACCTCAGTTTTGGACCCAGGTGGTAATGCGGGTCGCCCCAGACCATCAAGAAAATTGCAGATTTTTGGTGTTGCATAATTTGCATGATACCATTGTTCTGGGATTTCCCTGGTTGCAAATCCATAATCCAGTTTTGGATTGGAAATCTGTGTCTGTGGTGAGTTGGGGTTGTCGGTGTGCTCTTGGTGATGCTCCTGTTTTCTCCACCTCTCCCCAGTCGCATGATGTTCCTGACTATTTGGCTGATTTTTATGATGTATTTAGTGAGAATAAGTCTGCGTCTTTGCCTCCTCATAGGAGTTATGACTGTGCAATTGAGTTGAGCCCTGGGTGTAAATTTCATAAGGGTCGACTTTTCATTTTATCTGTACCCGAGCACGAGGCTATGCGATCTTATATTAAGGAGTCGTTGGAGAAGGGTCATATTAGACCATCCTCTTCACCCTTGGGTACTGTTTTTTTTTTTCGTGGCCAAGAAAGATGGTTCATTAAGGCCTTGTATTGACTATCGTTCCCTCAACAAAATTACTGTTAAATATCAATATCCGTTATCCCTGATTTCTAATCTATTCTCCAGAGTTAAAGGTGCTTGCTGGTTTACCAAGCTTGACCTCAGGGGGGCGTATAATCTTATTCGCATTAAGCATGGGAATGAATGGAAGACGGCGTTTAATACTCCGGAGGGACATTTTGAGTACCTGGTGATGCCTTTTGGGCTCACTAATGCCCCTTCTGTCTTCCAGTGCTTCATGAATGATATTTTCCGGGACTTTGTGGATAAATTTTTGATCATCTATCTGGGTGATATTTTGATCTTTTCCGGGGATTGGGACTCTCATGTGGAACATGTTCGGACTGTGTTCCGAATTTTGAGGGAGAATTCCCTGTATGTTAAGGGATCGAAATGCCTTTTTGGTGTACAGAGGATTTCATTTTTGGGATTTATTTTGTCTCCGTCAACTATTGAAATGGACCCGGCCAAGGTACAGGCCATTTATGATTGGGTTCAGCCCACTTCTTTGAAGGCCCTCCAGAAGTTTTTGGGTTTTGCTAATTTTTATCGTAAATTTATAGCTAATTTTTCTGGTATTGCCAAACCATTGACTGATTTGACTAAGAAGGGTGCTGATGTGCTGAATTGGTCTCCAGAGGCTGTTTCTTCCTTTCAGGAGCTGAAGCGGAGGTTCACTTCTGCTCCGGTTTTGCGGCAACCTGATGTCTCACTTCCGTTTCAGGTAGAGGTGGACGCTTCTGAGATTGGTGCAGGAGCTGTTTTGTCCCAAAAAGATCCGGTAACATCTAAAATGAATCCCTGTGCTTTCTTTTCCCGAAAGTTCTCCCCATCCGAACGCAACTATGATGTGGGGAATCGGGAACTGTTAGCCATGAAATGGGTATGTGAGGAGTGGAGACATTGGTTGGAGGGAGCTAAACATCAAGTCATGGTCTTTACTGACCACAAGAATTTGATTTACCTTGAGTCGGCCAAACGCTTGAATCCTTGACAGGCTAGGTGGGCCTTGTTTTTCACACGTTTTGATTTTGTGGTCTCTTTTTTTCCGGGCACTAAGAATGTCAAGGCAGACGCCCTCTCTAGGAGCTTCTTTGCTGATTCTCCTATTGTGACCAAGCCTGCTACCATCTTAGGTGAGGGGGTAGTTCTTTCTGCCATCTCGCCCGATTTGAGACATGCTCTTGAAGAGTTTCAGAAGGACAAACCTGAGCGTTGTCCCATTGGAAAATTGTATGTTCCTGACCAGAGGAGGAAGAGAGCAATGTCTGAAGTTCATTGCTCCGCATTGGCTGGTCATCCAGGTATTTTTGGTACTAGAGATTTGGTGAGTCGGTCTTTTTGGTGGCCTGCCTTGTCTCATGATGTCAGGAATTTTGTGCAGTCCTGTGGGACTTGCTCCCGGTCTAAACCTTGTTCTCGCTCTAGTGGGTTGTTGATGCCTTTGCCGGTGCCCAGGAGGCCATGGACCCATATTTCAATGGATTTTATTTCTGATATGTCTGTCTCTCAGAGGATGACTGTTATTTGGGTGATTTGTGATAGATTCTCTAAGATGGTCAGTCTTGTACCACTCCCTAAGTTGCCATCTTCCTCAGAGTTGGTGCCCTTTTTTTTGCAACAGGTAGTTCGCTTGCATGGGATTCCTGAGAACATTGTGTCTGACAGAGGAGTTCAGTTTGTTTCTAGATTTTGGAGGACTTTTTGTTCCAAGCTGGGAATTCAGTTGTCCTTCTCCTCTGCGTTTCACCCTCAGACCAATGGGCAGATGGAGAGAACAAACCAGACTTTGGACTCTTATTTGAGATGTTTTATTTCTGCTGATCAGGATGATTGGGTTTCATTTTTGCCCTTGGCCAAATTTGCTTTAAATAATAGAGATAGTTCTGCCACTTTGATATCACCTTTTTGTTGTAACTTTGGGTTTCATCCTCGATTCTCTTCAGGGCAGGTGGAGTCTTCTGCCTGCCCAGGTGTTGACACTGTGGTGGAGAGAATGCACCAGATCTGGGACCAAGTGGTGGATAAGTTGTCTCTCTCCCAGGAAAAGGCCCAGCGGTTTTCCAACCGGCATAGGACCATTGGTCCCCGGTTTAAGGTGGGTGATATGGTTTGGTTGTCGTCAAAGAATATCTCTATGAAGGTGGCTTCTCCAAAGTTTAAACCTAGATTTATTGGACCTTAGAAGATTTTGGAGATTCTTAATCCGGTCTCTTTTCGATTGGCTCTTCCTGTTACATTCAAGATCCATAACGTGTTTCATAAGTCTCTGTTAAAGAGGTTTGTTGAGCCAGTAGTTCCTGTGGTGGCACCTCCTGACCCTGTATTCGTTGAAGGTAATGTGGAATATGAGGTTGAGAAGATACTGGATTCTCGTCTGGCTAGACGAAGACTCCAGTATTTGGTTAAGTGAAAGGGTTATGGCCAGGAGGATAATTCTTGGGTCTCTGCATCCGATATTCATGCCAAAAGATTGGTTCATGCTTTTCATCGGGCCCATCCTGATCGCCCTGGTGGCGTGGATGAGGGTTCGGTGACCCCTCCTCAAGGGGGAGGTACTGTTATGAGCTCATTTTCTCCTTCACCTTTGATGTCCGATGAACTCCCTCTGCTGGTGAAAGGAGGTAGTGAAATTGATTTGGATGGGAAAAACCTGTCATCTGAACAGGTGGAGTGTGATTGGACATCCGGAATCTCTGAGTGGATATAAGGCTGCCGACGCCCTGCTGGGTTGCTGGTGATCCTCTCTGCTCTGAGCTCTGGCCTCCAGTTTAGTCCTGTCTACTAAAGCTAAGTTTTTGCTCTGCTATTGTTCCATGAGATTTTGTCTGGTTTACTTAGTGTTTGTGTTCAGCCAGCCCTGGTTGGGACTGTGTTGTGAGTTCATTTTTCCCTTGACTATTGAGGTCTGATGAACTCCCTCCTCTGGTGAAGGAAGGCAGTGAGGCTGATTACCAAACACCTGGGCAGCTAGATGATGACTGGGTGGCTGGAATTGAGGACTGGATATAAGGCTGCCGACGCCCTTCTTCCTGGCTGGTGATTTTCCTGCTGGATTCTTGGAGACCAGTCTGATTCCTGCGTCTCAAAGCTAAGTTTTTCTGCTCTGCTTTGTACTCCAGTTTTGTTTTTGTTTTGCCTTGTTTTTTGGGAGTTCTGCCATCCCTGGCCGGGGGTGAGCTGAATTCCATTTTTGTCTCTGATCTGTTGATCTTTTGCTCTGTCTTCAGAATATACCTGAGTGCTGATATAGTCTTTTGAAGCCTAGCGACTTCAGGGCCTGTTTTTCCTATCAGTCGGTTGGCTCATTTTGATAGGGTTTTTGCGGATGGCAGACAGCAGCTTTCCTATCCTGTCCTATGTAGTTAGCTTGGGCCCCATCATTTGCTCAACCTATCTTTCTATCTGTGTTAGTGTTTTCATCTTGCTTCACCGTCATTATATGTTGGGGGCTGCCTATTGCTTTGGGGTCTGCTCTGGGGCAGTTTAGTTTTTCCCCTTTCTGTCTTTAGGCTATGTAGTTCTCCGGCTGTGATCGAGGGGTCTAGGGCACCGTAGGAACCCCCCACGGCTACTGCTAGTTGTTGTGGATAGGTTCAGGGGTCTGCAATCCGATAGCTGCCAACCTCTCTGGTTTTTCTGGACTTAGCTGGTATTTTGTTTTTTCCTCCTTCGGTGACTCATCATAACAGGACTGGCTGAACTCCATTTTTGTCTCTGATCAGTTGATCTCTTTGCTCTGTTTTCAGAATATACCTGAGTGCTGATATAGTGATTTTGAAGTCTAGTGACTTCAGGGCCTTTTCTATCAGACGTGTTGGACATTATTTTTGGCAGGGTTTTTGCGTGATTGCAGACAGTTGCTTTTCTTTCCTGTCCTATCTAGTTAGTGAGAGCCCCATCGTTTGCTCAGCCTATCTTTCTGTCTGTGTTTGTGTTTTCATCTGTTTTCACCGTCAATACATGTTGGGGGCTGTCTATTGCTTTGGGGTCTGCTCTGGGGCAGTTTAGATTTCACCTTTCTTTCTTTAGGTTTGTTTAGTTCTCCGGCTGTGAACGAGGTGTCTAGGACCACCGTAGGAACACCCCACGGCTACTGTTAGTTGTTGTGAATAGGATCAGGGGTCTGCAATCCGCTAGCTACCAACCTCTCCGGTTTTCTGGACTTAGCTTGTATTTTTGTTTTTTTCTCCTCCGGTGACTCATTCATAACAGTTAATAGGAGAAAATGGGCCCCAAAGTATGTTGTATGATTCCTCCTGAGTATACCGATACCCTATATGTGGTGGAAATCTACTGTTTGAGCACATGGCAGAGCTTGGAAGGGAAGGAGTGCCAAATGAATTCTCAATTTTGGTGGGAACAGATTCTGGACGCCATGTCACTTAGACCAGAGCACCCGCTGACCCCCCATGTCGCCACAATGCAGAAAAAAAGCTGTAAAAACACCTAGTGTGAACTTTCCCTTAATGTGGTTTAGGCACACTGTGGGGCTTATAAGGGAAGGTGTGTGAGATCAAGCAGGAATGCGGGATGCAAAGACAAGCAGTAGGCAGATCAAGAGTTAACCGGTATTTAATACAGGAGATACTCCACGCAGGGAGAGAATAGGGGAGGTATGGGGGGTTAAAGTTCAAGACGAGAAAAGTGTTCAATGAATGGGTAAACTTATCAGTCTGATGTTTCCAGAGGATGGAGGCTTGGAGATCCGATGGTGGCGTCGTACGAAACACGTGAAGTTTCTGGCCTGGTCCTGGAAGAACGTGAAGCACTGTATCCTGACAGCCGCAATGTATCCTCGCTCTCCAACATGTAGCCTTGTAGTACCAGAGCGAAGTGTCCGTGGAGGAGGCGTCTGTGGTGCCGGAGTAGAAGGATGAAGGTCAGCGACGGGGATATGCTGGCCGACTCTGTGTGTTTACCCCCGTCAGGCCTACAGCGCGCACCATGTACAGTCAGCTGTATGGTATGGGACATCTCCCCAGTATCAGAGGTGAGAGGGCTCACAGTCAAGTGCTGCTCGCAGTCTGGCTGCGCTTGTGATGTCCGTCGGTAATGCGGCCTGGTCTCCTGGTGCCGCGCTGCGGAGTAAACCTTCTCCTGCTGTGCACTGTCTTCCCGCCAAAGACCCCGCTTTTGCGCGCTCCGTCCCTTTTATATCTGACCCACCCCCTGTAGTCAAGTGCAAAGGTCTGTCCAGATCAGAAAGTGCTCTCCCCAGCAACAATGGTGACAGCCCTAATAGTTCCGGCCCTGATACGAGAGGTACCACTAGCCCGGTCCATCTCCCTACTGATGCATTTGGATTTGGGAGCTCAGAATTTGCTGGATTTCTTTTTTCGGGCCAAGGAACCATAGTGCATTTCCAGAGCCTTTGTACTACTAGTAACTTGGAAGCCCCCTATATTTCCATTGACCGATGACAGACCGGAGTGGAGGTTGTTGTTCTTACGTACTGAGTTGAAGCTTACATTGGTAAAATTTTACATAACGTTTGGGATCACATTTATCTGCACTGAGCACTGACATCAGGGTTCCCATCTAAATCTCCGATTGACGTGATTCAGATAAAACCCCCGTGGGATCCGTTCACTATAATGAGGCAGCAGAGTTACTCTGGACTCCATCTGACCTCTGTTCAGCGGTGTCCTTTTCAGTGGTGCACAAAACTATGCGACCGCTCTTTTATACAGGCTTAAAAAGATGGACACCCCCGGATCACAGATCAGATAACGTCTACAGTATCACACACTTAAAGACGCTTTTTATTGCAAAAACTAGTTTTGCATCACCACATTTTGAGGGCTATAATTTTTCCATATTTCGGCCGACAGCATCATGTGAGGTCTTGTTTTTTGGGGGACGAGTTGGTGAATTCATCGGTACCATTTTCAGATACGACATTTTTTTATTGCATTTCATTTTGATTTTTGTGAGGCAGAATGAATAAAAACCAGCAATTCAGGATTTTTTTTTGGGTGCGAGGGTTTATGTAATTCCACGTGTGGTAATATTGATAAGGCACTTTTATTAATTGGGTCAGTACGATTACAGCGATACCCTTTTTTTTATGTTTTGGCGCTTTTACACAATAAAAACTGTTTTATAGAAAAAATAATTTTTTTTGCATCGATTTATTCTGTGAGCTATAACGTTTTTATTTTTCTTGTTTTTTGCGGGACAAGGTGACATTTTCAGCTGTACCACGTTTATTTATATATGTCTTTTTCATTGCGTGTTATTCCACTTTTTGCTCAGCGGTATGATGATAAAGCATAGTTTTTTGTCTTGTTTTTTTTACCTATTTTTATGTTGTTCACTAAAGGGGTTAACTAGTGGGATAGTGTTATAGGTCGGGTCGTTCCGGATGCGGCGATACCAAATATGTGTACTTTTATTGTTTATACATTTTTCCATACAATTATTTATTTATACAGTTGTGGCCAAAAGTATTGACACCCCTGCAATTCTGTCAGATAATACTCAGTTTCTTCCTGAAAATGATTGCAAACACAAATTCTTTAGTATTATTATCTTCATTTAATTTGTCTTAAATGAAAAAACACAAAAGAGAATGAAGCAAAAAGCAAAACATTATTAACATCAGAAGAGTCCAGTCAATAGTCCAGTATAGCTCCTCGGTGCCAGATAACAAATGGGCATTGGCATCGTTAGATGATGCCAAGGCTTTTGACTCCCTTGAATGGCCTTTCCTCTCCGCATGTTTAAAGAGATATGGCTTTGGTACTAAATTTATAACATGGATCAAAAAATTATATATGAACCCAAGGCCCGTATTATAATAAATAATTCTATATCTGAGTCTTTCGCATTGCATAGGGGAACCTGTCAGGGTTGCCCTCTTCGCCCTTGCGATAGAGGCACTAGCAATACGCATAAGATCCTTCCCTAATATCCGAGGTATAGATATAGCAGGTCGGGTGGATACCATAGGCCTATATGCTGATGATATTGTGATATTCTTGAGTGACGTGGAAGAAACTTTGCCGCAGGTGATATCCCTTATAGATTTAGTAAATATTCAGGTTTACATATAAATTGGGAAAAGTCTGCCCTGTTACCCCTTTCCCATACCCCGATGCCCCAGTTGGATGCTCTCTCCTCGCTGCCTATTGTGTCTAGTTTTAAATATTTGGGCATCCATATTTCTAACAATAGTACGTCTGATCTACAACTTAATGTCCACTCGTTGTTGGAACTAGTTAAAGCTATGTTTGCGTCTTGGAGTAGGCTCCCATTATCTGTGGCTGGACGCATTAACCTGATCTAAATGATATTACTCCCTAATTTTAGCTATTCGCTTCAGCACAGTGCGGTAGCGGTGCCTAAGTCCTTTTTTGTTAATCTTAATTCTCTAGTCACGTTCTTTATTTGGGGGAAAACTAGGCCCAAACTTAAATTGTCCACTCTACAAAGACCAAAGAGGGGAGGTGGGGAGGCGTTACCAGATTTTTTCCTATACTACTTAGCTGGGCAGGCTAAAGCTTTAAATAACTGGATGCCGGGTAATTGCCTCCCTAACTCTGAAAGCCACCTGCTTCACGCTGCACAAGCGGATTGGCCATTAGGTTTACTTGAGCTGGAATAAACTAATGTCCCACGTCTATTACCCCTGCTCCGGCTGGCTCGATTGATATGGAGACAAATCAAGAATGTAATAGGGTTTAAAGGTGTTAAAGCTGAAATGCCCCTGTGGAGTAATAACTATTTTCCAGGGCTACTGAATCACCCGTCCGCTGTTTTTTGGACCCAGTGTGGCGTCTCTTCAGTGGGAGACTTGTATGACCAGGGGACCTTAAAGTTTTTTGAACAATTGCAGGCCACACATGATATTCCGAGATCTCAACTTTTTTCGCTATCTGCAGCTGAGATCGGCTCTTCAGTCACACATGAGGGATGGGGGTGTGGACCGTACTATTTCATCGTTACCTCTAATAGGAATTCTTAATTCGCAGGGTCCCCAGGGCCTCATATCCTCCTTGTACACATATATGCTGTCAGTAGGGGCAGAATCGGTCATAAGCTCTATTAAGGCGAAGTGGGAAAGACTCATTCCTGAAGTGCAAGGAGAGGAGTTGGAGGAGATTCTGGAATCTCCAATTGGAGTATCACCATGTATTAATAACAGAATGATACAACTGTATATAATTAATCAATCATATTTAACTCCGTTGCGACTTTTTAGGATGGGTCGGCTTCAGTCGTCAGAATGTATGCGATGTCACTCGCCAGATGCTGATTTTATTCATATGGTGTGGCAATGTCCCACTATCCTACATTACTGGAAAGAGGTGACTACACTACTGACATCCCTGGTGCAGGCCCCTGTCCCTCTAGAGCCATTGGTCTGCTTGTTTGGGGTGTGGGAGGAGGAGATTTGGGATCGCTATAGTGGGGTCTTCCTGCGCGAGACGCTGTTTATGGCACGAAAGGTGTTGGCACTGCGGTGGATGGGCGGCTCATGTCCTTCCCTTGGGTTTTGGATCAAGCTGGTGAATTCAATTGTCCCATATGAGCGCACGTTATACCAAAACAGGGGATGCCCGGGTAAATTCGAAAAGATCTGGGAGAGGTGGAATTCCTCTCACCTCACTTTGCAAGACTGAGACATCACATGAGACATAATACGATATAGGAAACCAGGCTGCGGAAATAGTAGATATTAGATGATGTAGCGGTAGTTGTAGTTTAGGAGTTTTAGTTAATTCCTACGGTTGCATGATATGACAAGGTTTGTGAAATTGGATTGATACACATGTGGGAAAATACATAAACAATTGTCCTTTACATATGCTAGGAAGGAAACATACATGTTACCTTGTTTATCTATAAGAATGTGCAATTTCTTTGTATTACATTTTATTGTGGATGGAGACATCTGCTTTGTATAATGCCTGTTATCATTAGTCATTGTGTATGTTGTACATTCTTTGTATCCTGGTGCTTAATAAACGAATTTAAAAAAAAAAAAAAAGTGCTTTTTGAAGTGTGTTTTGGGTCATTGTCCTGCTGGAAGACCCATGACCTCTGAGGGAGACCCAGCTTTCTCACACTGGGCCCTACATTATGCTGCAAAATTTGTTGGTAGTCTTCAGACTTCATAATGCCATGCACACGGTCAAGCAGTCCAGTGCCAGAGGCAGCAATGCAACCCCAAAACATCAGGGAACCTCCGCCATGTTTGACTGTAGGGACCGTGTTCTTTTCTTTGAATGCCTCTTTTTTTCTCCAGTAAACTCTATGTTGATGCCTTTGCCCAAAAAGCTCTACTTTTGTCTCTTCTGACCAGAGAACATTCTTCCAAAACGTTTTAGGCTTTTTCAGGTAAGTTTTGGCAAACTCCAGCCTGGCTTTTTTATGTCTCTGGGTAAGAAGTGGGGTCTTCCTGGGTCTCCTACCATACAGTCCCTTTTCATTTAGACGCTGACAGATAGTACAGGTTGACACTGTTGTACCCTCGGACTGCAGGGCAGCTTGAACTTGTTTGGATGTTAGTCGAGTTTCTTTATCCAACATCTGCACAATCTTGTGTTGAAATCTCTTGTCAATTTTTCATTTCCGGCCACATCTAGGGAGGTTAGCCACAGTGCCATGGGCTTTAAACTTCTTGATGACACTGCGCACGGTAGACACAGGAACATTCAGGTCTTTGGAGATGGACTTGTAGCCTTGAGATTGCTCATGCTTCTGGCACTTAGTGCTAGGTGTCAACTGTCACAATCTGCTGACACCTCGCGGTGATAGCGTGCGCACGATAGCCTGGATGTAATAATCCGTCCCGCGTCCGTAAGTACCAGTGCGCTGGGAAGTATTATTACGGACAATATCGGAAAGGGGTTAAGGGCTCGCTCACATGAGCGTATAACTTGAACAAGTGCTATCAGACATTTTATCTGATAGCATAAGGCCCAATGTTATACTACAGAGCAGAGAGATCTGCATGCTTTTCTACAGACGAAATAGGCCTGTGAAAAAAAAATCGCAGCATGTTGAGAGTTGATCCACAAATTGGATGAGGCACAACCTTACAAGTCTATGGGTATGTGTAAAACATCAGACTGCATTTGGATGTCATCAGAGTGCAGTCTGATTTCTGCAGACTCAGACAATGGGGAAGATGGCGAAATTACCGTATATACTCGAGTATAAGCCGAGATTTTCAGCCCATTTTCTAAGACTGAACGTGCCCCTCTTGGCTTATGCTCGAGTAATATATGCCAGGGGGTCAGCGGGGGAGCGGGGGTGTCAGATAATACTTATCCCCTCCTGGCATGGTCTCTGCAGCTCCTGCTTCTCCCTAGGTCTCCAGCGCCTGTGTTCAGCGGTCACGTGGTACCGCTCATTAAAGTCATGAATATGCAAATATTCATACACCACATGACCACTGAAGGACGAGCTGAGGTGCCGGAGACCGTGGAAGAAGCAGGGGCTGCAGAGACCGCGCCAGGAGAGGGTAAGTATGTGTGATATTCACCTGTCCCCGTTCCACTGCCACGCGCCGTTCTGTCCTCCGCGTCCTCTGTCTGTGTCATTCAGGTCAGAGGGCGCGATGACGTAGTTAGTGCGCGCCGCGCCCTCTGCCTGAGCAGTCACTGACAGAGGACCTGGAAGACAGAGCGGCACATGGCGGTGGAATGGGGACAGGTGAATATAGCAGGTGTCAAGGCCCTGAGCCAGGGGTGACACCCGCACCTGTCCCCCATAGTATGCTGGTGTCCTGCTCAGGACACCGGCACCTGGCCCCCAGCGACGAGAGCTGAGTATGTCATTTTTTTTTTATTCGCAGCAGCATATGGGGCCATAACCTTTATGGAGCAGCATATGGGGCATAATCTATGGAGCATCTTATGGGGCAGCTTATGGGGCATAATCTATGGAGCATCTTATGGAGCAGCATATGGGGCATAATCTATGGAACATCTTATGGGGCAGCATATGGGGCATAATCTATGGAGCATCTTATGGGGCATAATCTATGGAGCATCTTATGGAGCAGCATATGGGGCATAATCTATGGAGCATTTTATGGGGCAGCATATGGGGCATAATCTATGGAGCATCTTATGGGGCATATTATTCTATGCAGCATCTTATGGGGCCATTATTAACCTTTGTGCAGCATTATATGGGGAGTATTTTGTATGGAGCATCTTATGGGGCCATCATGAACTGTATGAAGCATTATATGGGGCTCCTGATTCAATATGGATATTCAAAAACATTTAACCTACTGATGTCTCATTAAATTTTACTTTTATTGGTATCTATTTTTATTTTTGAAATTTACCAGTAGCTGCTGCATTTTCCACCTTAGGCTTATACGCGAGTCAATAAGTTTTCCCAGTTTTTTGTGGCAGAATTAGGGGGGGTCGGCTTATACTCGAGTATATACGGTAAGTTCTCCATCTTCTCTACTGACGGTGTCTAGAGTAACTCTGCTGTACCCAAAAATGTGACTAGTGAAAACTACAGATTGTCACAAAAAAAAGGCTTCATATACTCTGTCTGCAGAATGTAAAAAAATTTACAGGTCTAAGAAATATGGAGAACCTTCCAAAAAGATGGTTGTTAAAAAGTGATATTTTTAAAAATATAAAAACATTAAAAAAAACTATGTAGCTGTTTATAGGTAGGGGTTTTTTTTACCAACAAGGTTGTGAAAACTGCACCATGGAAAAAAAGGAGTCACCTCTTTGTTGTAGATTTCTTGTGGAATCCACTCCAAACTTGCACCGGCGTTTTCCTGAAGCGTCTTCTATTTCATAAACATAAAATATGTCATAAGCACACACCCTTGGGCTCATCGTGTGCACGTGGTCCTACATGGGTTTCTCTTGAAAACCATGTCTGATTTTTTTTCTGCCTCAAAAAAGTGTATGAACGTATTTAAGTTTCTTAATATGGATTTTTGAAGCAAATCCATGTGAACAACCTTCACTAGCTGCCTAATGTGTAGAGAAATGAGACAGGATTAATGAAGATGAAGTTACATAATAATATTTCCTTTATTATAATCAGATATAGCAGGTATATCAGGTACATAAAATAATGGGGTACAACAAGTGCCAGAAAAGCATTTCAGAATAAATCAACGCAACGCAAAATAAATCAAGTTTTTTTTTTCCTCATCCATGAAAAATGTTCCCTCCAATTAGAAATGTAGTATAGTTTTTCTGATTTGCTTTGTCTCTTTCTTCATGTGCAGGCATTGCAGTAGCTTAGGTATCCATGGTTACGACCACTAGCAACTAGCTGTCACTATATCAGTGGTCGTAACCATGGATACCTAAGGTCCTGCAATACCTGCACATGAGGAAAGAGACATAGCGAATCAGAAGAACTATATTACATTTCTAATTAGAGGAATTTGCTAATATTATTATTACTACACTTACTACATATTGGGATAGGATCTTGGAGATGGGAATACCCCTTTAAGAAAAATAAATTATTAGCTTTCCACTTGTTAAAGGGATCCTGTCACCAGATTTTCCCAATGTAAACTAAAGCCACTACCTTTATCTGCTCTATTACTGCATTCCATCGACCTGTAGATTATATACATCTGGCATACTGTACTGTCCAGTATGATGGGCGCCATTTTTCTTTACTCGGTGGCTACTCAATCCCTTCAGCTTCCATGTTTCTGGCTTGGTTGATGTGTCTGACGCTTCCTGCATCATCATATGCTCCACATCACTATTACCTTATGTTATGTGAGATTTATGCACAGGGCCAGCTCTATAAGCCTCAGTCGTTGGCGCTCCAATCATTTCTGGTTCTCCAAACTACACACTCAAAGTAATATTTAAAGGAACTCTCCAGACAAAACTTTGTTCTTGCCAGTGTAGGTCATGCCCTGGACCGGGCACATCACCATATATCAGTCTTGTCCGGACTGCTACTTTAATGCCGTATATCATAAGTTTAACCATAAAGCATAGCATGTGTATATGTAAGTCCATCAAGGACCATTATCAAAGAAATTCATGCAGGCATGTGAATAATAACGACGGGTCTCAAGAAAAACACAACGAGTAATGAAATAATGTGATATATAGATGCATATAAATCTGCTCTAAGGCTACATGGTGCAGATTTATTCGTACAGCCCAGTCCATCGGTCACGGTAGTGGTCTGTGGCTTCTGCACGAGAAAGGGAGACCAGACTCTTTCCTGTCAACATTTGCGGCTCTTCTTTTGGTTAGCTGGCCTGGTTCAGGGTTACATGTGTATCACATCACAACGATGATGTCGTGCCTGGCTAGATAATCAGAAGAAGAGCCGTGGATGCCGTTAGGTAAAATAGTGATGGGCGGTCCGGCTGTTTTTGGTGATTTCGATCTCTTTGCTCTGCTCACCAAACAGACTCACTAAACTTTTGAATCTTAAAAGGATCCCTAATAAATATGTGTTCGCCATAAGTGAACACACATTTTAGCTTAAATTAACGCAGTTGAAACCCCGCCTCAACCGTGTCCGTAACCCCACCTACTTGTAGCCAACCAATTAAATCAATGGGTGGATGGAGTTTTAACCTTCGAACACCTTCATTTTGCGCCCAGTGAGAGCCATTCAGAGAATTTCTTGGCTTTGTCTCAGGTTGGTCACAACCGATCCATCAATGAGGTAAAAGGCGCACTGCAACTGTGCAGCAGCCCTAGACCACTCTCATGTTCTATAGACTCAAGGCCCCGTCTCACATAGTGAGATCGCTAGCGAGATCGCTGATGCATCACCGATTTTGTGACGCAACAGCGATCTCGCCTGTGTTCTCGCTACATGTGACGCATAGCGGCGACCAGCCCCCCGCTGGATATCGCTGATCGTGCTCGAATGTCCTGGGCCATTTTTTCATCGTCGGCGTCCCGCTGGCCAGCATGCATCGCTGTGTTTGACACCGACAAGTGACCTCGTTGGTGACGCAGAACTCAGGGACGCAGGTGGGACCGTTCAGAATAGCTGCTGTGTGACAACGCACCAGTGATCCTTACCAGGTCGCATCGTTGTCGGGATCGCTGGTGCGTCGTTGAAGAGATCTGCCTGTTTGGCAGCTTACTAGTGACCATGTAGCGACGCACCAGCGATCCCTACCAGGTCGTATCATTGTCGAGATCGCTGGTAGGTCGCTATGTGAAACGGGACCCTAAGACGTGCAAATAAATCTGCACCAACTCTAAAAACAAGATAAAAAAGGAATATGTAAAAAAATGTTTCCTTGTCCCATCCCATCATCCATATTGTCATGTTGTGCATTACCATGGATATAACATCACCAACACTGAACCACCACTGGACAACCCCTGCAGAAGCACGTAGAGGTCTCTTAGAAAGCTAAAACAATGGTTACTCACTTCTCACAGTGGTGCCAGATTTCCAGCTATTTCAACGGTTTTATTCCTGACAGATCAACTAACATTGTGTCACGTGCCAATGTCGGCTACATCTCATCAATATTCCGTCAGACCAAATAGTGATGGCTGCAGTGGACATGTGGCAATCGCAGAAATATCAGTGCCGACGTCACTGGATCGGCGTCGCTGCAGGAGGTGAGTATATTGTTTTTGTATTCCATAGTACTCTGAAGTGAATAAGTTGGGTTTGTCCAGTAGTGGACATCCACTTTAATTCATACGCAGACCAGATGGGGACCAGAGGGGTTGTCCACGAATAGAAAAACATGGCTGAGAACCACACATGTCATCTTAGAGCATGATGGGAAAGACATGAAAAAGTAAAATAATTATTAAGTTTTGCGAGAATAGAATGGCGAGACCGTTCAGGATCATCAGCTCAATATGCCATAGTGAATGCTGCAGCGAGGTCGATGGTCAAATTTGGTTGTTCCTACAGGAGGGGTTAGAGAATTCGGACCTGTGGAGATCAGCTGATAGTTGGATTTTAAGCTGAGTACATTTCACAAAGATCCTGTACAATCTCCATCAGAATGTATTTTCATTAAATAAATCTGCGCACCATAGCCACACCAACCTGCATTACTGCCGTAGCCCCACCAATGATGGATGAGGTTGAAAATGCACTTGCTGCTACCGGTGCTGCAGCCTGATAACCAAACCATGCTCCTACGGACTGTAGTGTAAATGTACCTGCCGCTGCTGCTGCTGGAGCAGCGGCAAAGGCACCCACCAATGGCACTGCCGCCATGCCCGCCACAGCCGTAATCCCATGTAAACAAAGTTTAATATTGTGTCTCCTGCAGAACTTGTCTCCTTCTGTAACCAAATATGTCCTCAGCTTTTCCAACTGTTCTTCGTAATCTTCGTCATTTATACGCCTGTATGATGTCTCAAATCTCTGGAGAAGTTCTGAAATCTTGTCAGCAACCTGATTTCCAATTTTTAATTTCCAGATGGACTACGGAGACAATCAGCAAGAAGGTAATGAGTGTTATTACAGAGGAACAGATGATTAAGTAGTAGTTTATTATGATGTTGTTCTGTTCAGCATCATTTACTATGTGAATATTGTAGTGCAGCGGTGTTCACACAGTGCGGTAATGAGGCAGTGACCCGGTAAAGTTCAACGCAAATGTCTTTTTTGTCCAAAAACTCACAACTTAACCCCTTAGTGACAGAGCCATTTTACAGCTAAATGACCGGGCCAATTTTTACAATTCTGACCACTGTCACTTTATGAGGTTATAAATCTGGAACGCTTTAACGGATCCCACTGATTCTGAGAATGTTTTTTCGTGACATATTGTACTTCATGATAGTGGTAAAATTTCTTCAATATGTCTTGTGTTTATTTATGAAAAAATGGAAATATGGCAAAAATTTTGAAAATGTTGCAATTTTAAAACTTTAAATTCTTATGCCCTTAAATCAGAGAGATGTGTCACATAAATTTCTTAATAAATAACATCTCCCACATGTCTACTTTACATCAGCACAATTTGGGAAAGTTATAAGGGTTAAAAGTTGACAAGCGATTTCTCATTTCTACAACAAAATTTACAAAACCATTTTTTTTAGGGACCACATCATATTTAAAGTCATTTTGAGGGATGTACATGACAGAAAATACCCAAATGTGACACCATTCTAAAAACTAGACCCCTCAAGGTGCTCAAAACCACATTCAAGAAGTTTATTAACCCTTTACGTGCTTCACAGGAACTAAAGCAATGTGGAAGGAAAAAATTAACATTTAACTTTTTTTTGCAAAAGATTTACTTCAGAACCAATTTTTTTTATTTTCACAAACGGTAAAAGACAAAATAAACCACAAAATATGTTGTGCAATTTGTCCTGAATACGCCAATACCCCATATGTGAGGGTAAACCACTTTTTCAGAGCACGGCAGAGCTCACAAGGGAAGGAGCGCCGTTTGACTTTTTCAACGCAGAATTGGCTGCAATTGAGATCGGATGCCATGTTGCGTTTGGAGAGCCCCTAATGTTCCTAAACAGTGGAAACCCCCAACAAGTGACTCACTTTTGGAAACTAGACCCCTTAAGGAACTTATCTAGATCTGTGGTGAGCACTTTGAACCTTCAAGTGCTTCACAGAAGTTTATAACGTAGAGCCGTGAAAATAAAAAATCATTTTTTTTCCACAAAAATGATCTTTTCGCCCCCAAATTTTTATTTTTACAAGGGTAACAGGAGAAATCATACACCCACAGTTGTTGTGCGATTTGTCCTGAGTATGCTGATACCCCATATGTGGGGATAAATCACTGTTTGGGCGCACGGCAGAGCTCAGAAGGGAAGGAGTACCGTTTGACTTTTTCAATGCAGAATTGGCTGGAATTGAGATTGGACGCCATGTCGCTTTTGGAGAGCTCCTGATGTCCCTAAACAGTGAAAAAACCCCACAAGTGACACCATTTTGGAAACTAAACCCCTGAAGGAACTTATCTAGATTTGTGGTACGATGATACCCCAACCACTGTTTGGGCGCATGGGAGAGCTCGAAAGGGAAGGAACGCCATTTTGGAATGCAGACTTTGATGGAATGGTCTGCGGGTATCATGTTGCATTTACAGAGCCACTGATGTGCCTAACAGTATAAACTCCCCACAAGTGACCCCATTTTGGAAACTAGACCCCTGAAGGAGCTTATCTAGATATGTGGTGAGCACTTTGAACCCCCAAGTGCTTCACAGAAGTTTATAAACCCAGAGCCGTGAAAATTAAAAATCTTTTCTTTTCCTCAAAAATTATTTTAACGCCAGCTATTTTTTATTTTCCTAAGGGTAACAGGAGAAATTGGACCACAAATGTTGTTGTGCATTTTGTCCTGAGCACGCTGATACCCCATATATGGGGGGGAATCACTGTTTGGGTGCATGGGAGAGCTCGGAAGGGATGGAGCACCATTTTGGAATGCAGACTTTGATGGAATTTTCTGTGGGCGTCATTTTGCGTTTGCAGAGCCCCGATGTGCCTAAACAGTATAAACCCCCCACAAGTGACATTTTGGAAACTAGACCCCCCCCAAGGAGCTGATCTAGATGTGTGGTGAGCACTTTGAACCCCCCAAGTGCTTCACAGAAGTTTATAATGCAGAGCCGTGAAAATAAAAAAAAGTGATTTTTTTTTTAGCCCCCAATTTTTTTATTTTCCCAAGGGTAACAGGAGAAATTAAACCCCCAAAGTTGGTAAATAGTGGAAACCCCTCAATTCTTGCTCCAACCCTAACCCCAACACACCCCTAACCCTAATCCCAACGCTAACTCTAATCCCAACCCTAATCCTAATTCTAACCCTAATCCTAATTCGCCCTAACGCTAATTCTAATCCTAGCCCTAACCCTAATTCCAACCCTAACCCTAATTCTAGCCCTAACCCTAATTCCAACCCTAACCCTAATCCTAGCCCTGACCCTAGCCCTAAACCTAGCCCTAACCCTGACCCTAGCCCTAACCCTAGCCCTAATGGAAAAATGAAAAAAAATATTTTCTTTATTTCATTATGTTTGCCTAACTAAGGGGGTGATAAAAGGGGGGGGGTTATGTACTATTTTTTTATTTTGATCACTATGATAGTGTATCATAGTGATCAAAATGAATGAATGGAATCTGCCAGCCGGAGCCTGCAGATTCCTGGCGGGTGCACTGCGCTTGCGCCCACCATTTTCTCCGGAGCGACGCAGGACCACCGGGAGGGGACAGAGGACCACCGGGAGGTACAGGGGGGGTAATCGGGGACCTTATTTCTCTCTCCTCTGATGTGCGATCACATCAGAGGAAAGAGAAATTAAATGTAAAATCACAGCTTTTTTTTTTGCGGTCGCCGTTATAGAATTAATAACTGCGATTGCAAAAACGGGGTCGGTAAAAACCGACCCGATTCATGTTCTCTGGGGTCTCGGCTACCCATTGCAGCCGAGACCCCGGAGAAAATCCGACACTGGGGGGCGCTATTTACTTACTCCACAGCGCCGTGAATTATCGGCGCTGTGGTTTAAGTACACTTAATTACCGCCGTTAAAAGGCGTATCGGCGGTCGTTAAGGGGTTAAAGGCAAAATGGTATCCTCCGGATCGCAGTCGGGGCGTCAAAACAGTCCATCTCCAAAACAGGTTGCCGTGGGCGACTACATCACCATGTCACACTGAGGAGGCGTCAAGCGTTTTGCTTCCCTTAGCTCTGTGTTGATTTCACTCAAGCCAGTTGTTGCAGAGCCATCTGCTCTGCAGCTTGCAAGAAAACGCTGACACACCCAAACCCTTTGCTGCAGGGTTTTTTAAATGGGATCTGTGGCCATGGGTCACACGTGTAAGACCCAGCTGGAGGAAATGAACCGCGCCACTACCAACCTGTAGTTCACTCCAAAAATAAAAGCCTACAGTGCATGAAAGGCCAAATGAGAATCATGAGGGCAAAGGAACTGGCCAAGGAGCTCAGAGACAGAATTGTGGCAAGGCACAGATCTGGCCAAGGTTACAAAAGAATTTCTGCAGTACTCAAGGTTCCTAGGAGCACAGTGGCCTGCATTATCCTTAAATAGAAGAAGTTTGGGACCACCCGAAGTCTACCTAGACCTGGCCGGCCAGCCAAAATGAGCAATCGTGGGAGAAGAGCCTTGGTGAGAGAGGTAAAGAAGAACCCCAAGATCACTGTGGCTGAGCTCCACCAGTCGGGCCTTTATGGCAGAGTGGCCCGACGAAAGCCTCTCCTCAGTGCAAGACATATGAAAGCCCTGATAGAGTTTGCTAAAAAACACATGAAGGACTCCCAGACTATGAGAAATAAGATTCTCTGGTCTGATGAGACAAAGAGAGAACTTTTTGGTGATAATTCTCAGCGGTATGTGTGGAGAAAACCAGGCACTGCTCATCACCTTCCCAATACAATCCCAACAGTGAAACGTGGTGGTGGCAGCATCATGCTGTGGGGGTGTTTTTCAGCTGCAGGGACAGGACGACTGGTTGCCATTGAAGGAAACATAAATGCGGCCAAGTACAGAGATATCCTGGATGAAAACCTCTTCCAGAGTGCTCTGGACCTCAGACTTGGCCGAAGGTTCACCTTCCAACAAGACAATGACCCTAAGAACACAGCTAAAATAACAAAGGACAGGCTTCAGAACAACTCTGTGACCATTCTTGACTGGTCCAGCCAGAGCCCTGACCTAAACCCAATTGAGCATCTCTGGAGAGACCTGAAAATGGCTTCCCACCAACGTTCACCAACCAGCCTGAAGGAACTGGAGAGGATCTGCAAGGAAGAATGGCAGAGGATTCCCAAATCCAGGTGTGAAAAACTTGTTGCATCATTCCCAAGAAGACTCATGGCTGTACTAGCTCAAAAGGTGCCTCTACTCAATACTGAGCAAAGGGTCTGAATACTTACGACCATGTGATATTTCAGTTTTTCTTTTTTAATAAATTTGCAAATATTTCTACATTTGTTTCTTTTCAGTCAAGATGGGGTGCAGAGTGTACATTAATGAGAAAAAAATGAACTTTTTTGAATTTACCAAATGGCTGCAATGAAACAAAAAGTGAAAAATTTAAAGGGGTTTGAATACTTTCCGTACCCACTGTATGTCCACTTTTGACTATTAGAATTGACCCCTTTATGCCCAGTTTCTCCAGGTAATGTGTACCCTTTATGGATTGTGAGTGGAGTTCTGTGTCTTTAATTAGATTCAAATTTCAAAAAACTGACCGTCACATCCAAGCATAAACTAAATGTGAACAGTGCTTAACCTAGAGTCACCAACTCATATATACTCAAACAAAATAGGAAGCACACTGTAGCGCCATAGCATGTGAACATGAAATATGAATTGCATTACTGCATTAGAAATATGAAAAATTGAGAAAGCTTAGCGCATAAAATGGCCAATTTACAGTATGTGTACCTGGAAGCCATGGTAAGGGGTTTCTCGTTTTCCAGGACCCTAACCTAATGCCAATCCTCACTTAGACTAAAGTCTCCATCTGCATGGAAACCTATGTAAATCCTCTCCTTAGACTGAAATCTATATCTCAGTGGAGGGGTAGTGGCCCTGCTGTGATTAAAAACGCCTGCGGCTAAGAGGTGGAGTGCTCAGTCAGAAGGTTAATGAATACAAATTTCAAAAAACTGACTGTCACATCCAAGCATAAACTAAATGTGAACAGGTGCTTAACCTAGAATCACCAACTCATATACATTCAAAAAAAATAGGAAGCACACTGTAGCGCCAAACCATGCAAACATGAAATATGAAAAATGAATTTGTCATGATACCAGTGCTGGGTCACCGGCACTTCTGGGGTAAATGTTCTGATCTCAGTGCAGACTCTCACCTGCACAGCTGGGACCTATTATGGTGGCCTCTCATTGGTTCTGGGGAGGCTTCTTATAGCCTCAGGACGCTCCCATCCCTGTCAGTTATACTTTCGCCCTTGGCATTGTGTGGTGACCCCTGAGTGTGTTTGTGCTGTGTTCTGGTTACTTGATTCTCTGTGTATGACTCGGTCTGTTCCCTGGATATCGCTTTGGATTCTGCTTCGTACCCTCTATGTCTGTTTGGTTTTGATCTCTGCTTGGCCCTGATTATCCGCTGTCTCCTCCCTGGTACTGTACTGATTTCTTGGGTATGACCTTCTGCTTTGTCTGACCTCCCGTCTGTTTATCCCTCCTGTACCTCGCTGGTCTGTACTGTGCAGGACCTCTGCTTTGCCTGACTCTTAGTTCTCTAGCTTCTCTGAAAGCAGGATGCTAAGCCCCGCCCCCTTGCAGTCACAAGACTGTTCACATGACCATAGCTCCTATGCCGGCTTGCTGAACTTCAGCATCCACAGGTCCCGTGCATCGGTACTTTCTGGCTGTACCTGACCCCGGTACCCCTACATTGCGGGTGAGTCCCTGCTCAGCGGAGGCTGCACGCCGGCGCTGACAGGATCCTGACACTCAGGACATGCGCACTGGCTCAGTGAGCAAGTACAGTGCGGTGTTCTTGACATTATAACTGACCATTGCAGTTTTTTTTTTTTTCCTCTAAAAAAAAAAAAAAAAAGTGTGTTATCCTCATGGATCCCATACAAGCTTTGGCTGATCAGGTCAAGCACCTGACCCAAATGTTCCACAAACTTAATGTGGAACAGCGCACGATGGCCCAGACCCAGCAACAGTTGGTGGATACTGTGCCGGGGGCTGTCGCTACAGGGGCTTCTAGTGCTGGGGATAGAGATGTGTCATTGGCATTCCCAGAATCGCCGGTCAAATTGCCCGACCTTTTCTCAGGGGATAAAAAGGAGTTCAGGTCTTTCAGAGAAGGATGCAAGCTTTTTTTTTCTCTGAGGCCCCGCTCTTCTGGGGATGAGTTCCAGAGGGTGGGGGTCATTATTTCCCTACTCCGGGGGGCTCCACAGGCATGGGCTTTCTCTCTCTCCTCCTCTGCTCCTGAACGCATGTCTGTGAATTTGTTCTTTGAGGCTCTGGGGCACATTTATGATGAGCCTGATAGAGTGCGTCTGGCAGAGGACATGGTGATGAGTGTCTGTCAGGGGAAACACTCAGCTGAGTGGTTTTGTTCTGAGTTCCGCCGCTGGGCCGCAAAGGTCTCTTGGAACGACGCCGCACTCCGAGGACTCTTTCGCAGAGGCTTGTCCGAGCGGCTGCAGGATGCCTTGGCGTTACATCCCCCACCTAACTCTCTCGAGGACGCCATGAACCAGGCCGTCCGGATGGACCACAGGCTGCGGGCCAGAGGGGTGATGCAGGTGGAAACTCCATTATTCCCCAAAGGAAAAGAGACTGCCCCTGAGCCCATGGATGTAGGCGCCCTCTCCCTGAAGGATACGGAGAGGAAACGCCGGAAGGACAAGCAGTTATGCTTTTACTGTGGTAAAACGGGACATTGGAAAAGGGAGTGTCCTGATTGCCCGTCTTCAAACCCGGTCGGCGGGAAACGACTAGGTCTGGGTAGTCAACGGGGAGACTGCTCAGACCCTCAGGTACCATTTTCCTCGTTTTCTAAAGTGTTACTGCCTGTGGAACTGTTTGTGGACGGTAGTTCTTTTTCCTCTACAGCCTTCGTGGACTGCGGATCATCTATTAACCTCATTGACTCCCATTTGGTCACACACTGCAAGATAGGGACAGTTAGACTCAAGGTTCCGATCAAGGTGATGGCCATTGACTCCTCTCCCCTCACTAAGGAGGGAATTCTCTGTATGTCTGACGTGTTTTCGCTCAGAGTGGGCGCTACTCATGTGGAAAACCTAAGTTGTTTTGTGCTGGACAATCTACCTGCAGGGTTGGTGTTGGGCATGCCCTGGTTACAACGCCATAACCCAGTTATTAACTGGAAAACGAGGGAGATTGTTCAATGGGGGTTTAATGATTTTGAGTTATGTGATAAATCCACACTGCTGGTTGAACCTGTTAAATCTGTGTCTGTATCATCTGTCGAGCTGGAAGGTATTCCGGAATGCCTGAAGGACTTCGAAGATGTGTTCTCCGAAAGAGAGGCCGAGACGTTACCGCCACATAGACCCTTTGACTGTGCTATTGAGCTGGTCCCGGGGGCTAAATTACCTAAAGCCCGTCTGTTTAATTTGGCCGGTCCTGAGCGCTTGGCTATGAAGGAGTACATTGCTGAAAGTCTGCGCAAAGGACACATACGTCCTTCAGTCTCACCTGTGGCGGCAGGTTTCTTTTTTGTAAAGAAAAAAGATGGCGGGTTACGTCCCTGTCTCGACTTCCGGGAGCTTAATCAGATTACTGTACGGAATACGTACCCCCTTCCGTTGATTCCCGATTTATGTAACCAACTATCAGGGGCAAAGTGGTTTTCTAAACTGGATCTTCGGTGGGCATATAATTTGATAAGGGTCCAAGAGGGGGATGAATGGAAAACCGCGTTCCTCACGACTGAGGGACTATTTGAAAATTTAGTCATGCCGTTTGGTCTTACCAACGCCCCCGCCATATTTCAGAATTTCATCAACGTGGTATTCTCGGATCTCATTGGTCGTTTTGTCGTTATCTACTTAGATGATATTTTGATATACTCCCCCGACAAGCATTCTCATTTGGATCATGTACGAACTGTTCTCCAAAGACTGAGAGAAAATCATCTGTATGCCAAATTGGAGAAATGTGTATTCTGTGTGCAAGAATTGTCTTTTTTGGGGTTAATTGTATCTGGTGAGGGTTTTCGTATGGACCCCAAGAAGGTGCAGGCCATTGCGGATTGGGTGCAACCCCGAGATCTTAAGGGTCTTCAGCGCTTCTTGGGGTTCGCCAATTATTACCGCAAACTTATCCGGGGATTTTCGCAAGTGGTCAAACCTCTCACGGATCTAACACGCAAAGGTGCGGATGTGAGAAATTGGTCCTCGCTCGCAAAAGAGGCCTTTGCGATGCAGAAAAAATGTTTTATGTCTGCCCCTGTCTTGATACAGCCAGATCCTTCCAAGCCATTTGTGGTGGAGGTGGATGCCTCCGAGGTGGGGGTGGGGGCGGTGTTGTCCCAAGGGCCTGCCACTCTAACCAAACTCAGGCCATGTGCCTTCTTTTCCAGGAAGTTCTCTGCTGCTGAAAGAAATTATGATGTAGGCAATAGAGAGCTTCTTGCGGTTAAGTTGGCGTTTGTGGAATGGAGGCACTTTTTGGAGGGGGCCAGTCACCCGGTTACTGTGATCACTGATCACAAAAATTTGTCTTCCATCGAGTCTGCTAAAAGATTAACGCCCAGACAGGCCCGTTGGTCACTTTTTTTTCCTCGTTTCCAGTTTACTATTACATTCCGTCCAGGGTCAAAGAATGTCAAGGCTGATGCCTTATCTCGTAGTTTTCACCCTGTGTCTGTCCCTGAGCCACCATCCTCCATTCTGCACCCTGGGGTGGTGTTAGCAGGGATCTCGTCTGAATTGGAACGGGAAATTGAGGGGGCCCAGTCGCTGGCTCCTGCAGCCAAGCCAGGGGGCAAGTTGTTTGTCCCAGAGCAACTTCGCCTTAAACTCTTGCAAGAGTTCCACGAATCCAAGTTGTGTGCTCACCCTGGTATATCAGCCACGCGACTGGCGGTGGCTAGGATATTCTGGTGGCCTACTCTGGGTTCTGATATAAAGAAATTCATTTCTGGTTGTGGGGTCTGCGCTCGTTCTAAAAGCTCCCATAGCCAGCCGGTGGGGGAGCTGATGCCCTTGGAAGTTCCCGAAAGACCGTAGACCCATCTGTCCATGGATTTTATTACCAATCTTCCCTCTTCCAGGGGTAATACGGTGGTATGGGTAGTGGTGGACAGATTTTCTAAGCAGGCTCATTTTGTACCCCTGTCTGCATTACCTTCTGCTGAGACCTTATCCAGATTGTTTGTGCAGCATGTGGTCCGCTTGCATGGGGTACCCCTGAATGTGGTGTCTGATCGTGGTGTGCAGTTTGTGGCTAAGTTTTGGCGTGCTTTCTGCAAAAAATTAGGGATATCTCTGTCCTTTTCGTCTGCATACCATCCTGAGAGTAATGGTCAGACGGAACGCACTAATCAGTCTCTGGAACAGATCCTCAGATGTCTGACTTCTGCTAGACAGAATGACTGGTGTGATATACTGCCATTGGCTGAATTTACCTTCAATAGTTGGGTGAGTCAATCCACTGGTATGTCCTCTTTCTTGATCAACTATGGGTTCAGTCCTCATTTTGGTGAGTTTTCTCATCTGGATTCGGGGTGCCCTGGGGCTGAGGACTCTGTTCAGCGGTTAAAAGATACATGGGCAGAAGTCCAGCGGCGTATATCTAGGTCTCAAAGCAGAAGTTTTTCGCGGACAGGAAACGAACACCTGGTCCCATGTTTCGGGTGGGAGAGAAAGTTTGGCTCTCCACGCGAAACATTAAGTTAAAGATTCCGTCAGCCAAGTTGGGCCCCAAATTCATTGGCCCGTACAAGATTGTGGAAAAAATCAACCCAGTAGCGTACAGGCTGTGCCTTCCACCCTCTTTCAAGATCCCTAACGTCTTCCATAGATCTCTACTGAAGCCGTTTGAAGCAGTCCGGGGAGAATCCGAGTCCGTTGCTCCTCCGGTTTCGGTTGAGGGACATGTGGAATATGAGATTGGTCACATTGTAGATTCTAGGTTGGTACGGCGGTCAGTACAGTACCTAGTTCATTGGAAGGGGCATGGGCCGGAGGACAGGTCCTGGGTGCCGGCCTGGTTGATGCATGCGGATCGTCTGGTTCGGGCTTTCCATGCTAGGTACCCGGGAAAGCCTGGGGGTCCAGAGGCCCCCCGTTGAGAGGGGGGTACTGTCATGATACCAGTGCTGGGTGACCGGCACTTCTGGGGTTAATGTTCTGATCTCAGTGCAGACTCTCACCTGCACAGCTGGGACCTATTATGGTGGCCTCTCATTGGTTCTGGGGAGGCTTCTTATAGCCTCAGGATGCTTCCATCCCTGTCAGTTATACTTTCGCCCTTGGCATTGTGTGGTGACCCCTGAGTGTGTTAGTGCTGTGTTCTGGTTACTTGATTCTCTGTGTATGACTCGGTCTGTTCTCTGGATATCGCTTTGTATTCTGTTTGGTACCTCCTATGTCTGTTTGGTTTTGATCTCTGCTTGGCCCTGATTATCCGCTCTGTCTCCTCCCTGGTACTGTACTGATTTCTTGTTTATGACCTTTGGCTTTGTCTGACCTCCCGTCTGTTTATCCCTCCTGTACCTCGCTGGTCTGCACTGTGCAGGACCTCTGCTTTGCCTGACTCTTAGTTCTCTAGCTTCTCTGAAAGCAGGACGCTAAGCCCCGCCCCCTTGCAGTCACAAGACTGTTCACATGACCATAGGTCCTGTGCCGGCTTGCTGAACTTCAGCATCCACAGGTCCCGTGCATCGGTACTTTCTGGCTGTACCTGACCCCGGTACCCCTACATTGCGGGTGAGTCCCTGCTCAGCGGAGGCTGCACGCCGGCGCTGACAGGATCCTGACACTCAGGACATGCGCACTGGCTCAGTGAGCAAGTACAGTGCGGTGTTCTTGACAGAATTGCATTAAAGCAATAGAAATATGAATAATTGAGAAAGCTTAGTGCATGAAATGGCCAATTTATGTGTACCTGGAAGCCACAGTAAGGCGTTTCTCGTTTTCCAGGACCCTAACCTATGCGATCAGCGACGCTGGTTTCTAAGGTACACAGCGGGTATCCAGGAATCGCGCGGCTCTTAGATACCCAATGTTTACATTGGAAACCAGCGTGTACACCGGTATCCAAGATAAACAGCGGGTATCCAGGAGCCGCGGCTCCTGGATACCCGATGTTTACATTAGAAACCAGCGTCCAGCGTCGCTGGTCCTGATCGCTGGAGGGGCTGTCTTGTGACAGCTCACCAGCGATCAGCCTAATGATGTCCCAGCAATCCCATCATGTCGGATCGTTGGTGGGATCGCTGGTACATCGTTATGTGTAACGGGGCCTTTAGACTGAAATCTATATATCTGTGGAGGAGTAGTGGCCCTGCTGTGATTAAAAACGCCTGCTGCTAAGAGGTGGAGTGCTCAGTCAGAAGGTTAATAGAGACTTTAGTCTAAGTGAGGATTGTCATTAGGTTAGGGTCCTTGAAATCAAGAAACACCTTACTGTAGCTTCCAGGTACACATAAATTGGCCATTTTATGCGCTAAGCTTTCTCAATTTTTCATATATCTAATGCAGTAATGCAATTCATTTTTCATATTTGCATGCTATGGCGCTACAGTGTGCTTACTATTTTGTTTTAATTAGATCCAGACCTCCTCATATATCCTTTTATCTCCATTGTACCAGTCCCAGTCATAGGGGGATTCCCTGGGATTCTCTTGGGTCATTCCTATATTTGCCTTGCCGCTTGGGATCTTTCCTGCCTATTTATAGAGTGGTGCTGTTATTGCCAGCACATTTGCCTTTTAACAAGATGGTGTTTTTAACACCATCTAATGTGCAGCAATTCATTTGTCTTACTCCGCACACTGTGATGTAATTTCACATTCCTTTCATACTATTGAATGAGTGCGGACATACATGTGCACAGCACTCACTAACCTTTTCCAAGATGGTGCAGGTGACTTCAATCGTCACTGTGCATGTGCGAAATCACATTGACCACCTACTTTTTGTTCTCACATGTGCAGAGGACTAATTAGGACGCCCAAAACGAAGTTTTTTTTAATACAGATGACCTATAGTGTGAGTCATCAACTCTATCCTTGTGATTTTTTTCCGCCTGGTATTTACCTGCATAATTAAGCACAATTGCACTTTTTTAGTACACTGTGATACCATAATTTCTTCACTTTCAGGCATCTTTAATGAATATGCACATAGTCACATATCTGTATATTGTATATTCACCTTGTATATGTATTTTTATGCACTTTTTATAACCTTGAATAATCACCTCTCTAACCACTTTGCCATCATGCCTCAGAACTGAATCATTGCCACTATGGGATAATAAACCACAGTTTTTTTTCCCCATATTGATTGGTGTGCTGCCTCCATTCGTTCCTTCTTATATGGATGACTTGTTCTTTACAAGGGAGGCTCTGCACCCACCTTAGCCTGGAGTTACTCATGCTTTTTTTTATTTTTTTTATACACATGGGTGGTGGGATCCATTCACAGTCCTTATCACCCCCTCAATGCTCTCCTACATCATTTGTGACCATTATACTCCATGTCATTGCTGCTAAAGGGATCCTGTCACCTTAAAAAAAAAACACTATTAACCTGCAGATATGGGGTTAATCTGCAGGTTAATAGCATTGTGAACCTGCCCAGTGCCCGCACTAAGACCCCCCACTGCTGGGAGGAAATTAACTTTATTCCCCCCAGCAGCGTTCAAGTTCCAGTCATAGGGGCGGCGCCTGCGCGGGTTCAGTCACCGCTCTGCGGAGGCTGTGCACCCAACACTGACTGACAGCCGGCCCTAATGGCTGAGCCACTGTAGCTCAGAATCGAGGGCAAGGTTACAGTGTTGCCCAAATGTTGGTTGAAAAATCCATGCACCTCCTATGGGACTATGAAAATTGCTCATTAAAAGAGAAGTCAGTTCACTGCAATTATACATTTTTTGCAAGTGTGTCTGTTACCAAGACCATCAAATTTCTTACATAAAAACTTCCTCCCTTTTCCATCACCACATTTACTCACTCTGCCAACATTCCGGACCACACATTTATTGCATGGCTTTGGGCTTACTGATAGTGTTTCTGCCACATTTACGCAGGTCCGGAGAAGTTTATCATTAATTCCTATTATTTCTGGTTCGTCAAAGGGATGAATGGATTACAGCGGACCTGACAGCTTGGGCTCTGTTCACACCTCCGTTTTGGACTCTTCCGTTTTAGGAACAGAGACATAAAATTCATGTGGAAAATAAATCCATAAAAAAAAAAAAAAAATTGCAAACTGAAGTAAAAGGGCTCCATTGAGTATAATGGCGTCAGTCTGGTGTCTGGTTTTTGAACTGTACATAAATTTCCTCCACGTTGGTGTTTAGTTTTCACAAGTAAGTGGGGCCCCGATGATTCAGTTTTCATTCTATTTTTATTTATTCATTTTGTCCATTTCACTGTTCCAAAAACAGAACATAAAAATGGAACTTAAAACCTAGGTGTGATCCTGCGGCTTAGGGTCTGTACTCCTAGTAGCCAACATGGCACAAAGAAGTGGTGCCATTGGGCTATTTGGAGCACTGAAATAATACATGGCGCGTAGTTTTGTGTAAATTCAAGAGAGCCCACGACACTCCTTAGGACGGTGATTGACAGGCATGTACTGTTATATATATATATATATATAATATATATAGGCATTTAATCCATTCACAAGCAAGAAGATTCTGAAGTCTGTATCTATGCCAAGAAAGTGATCTGCTGACTCCCTCCATCCTTGGTGCTATAGATGGGGAGAATGTAGCTCTGAAGTGTCCTTTACTCCACCGAGGTGACAGGTGACCCTCCTTAGCCAGTCATTGGCCGAGCAGACATTTGTAGCCATTTTCAGTATATTTAGGCTCGCTCTTGGAAATACAGAATTATTTTGCAGCTTCATCAGGGGATGGGACAGTGGCGTGAATGGCTGAAAGCCACACACACTATCTAAATATAGTCTTTGTGTATCGAATATGTCCAATTAGCAGGCGTTTTACACCTTACCGGTAATGACATCTACCAATGCATAGAGATCGAACAGCGGACCAAGAGTGTTCATCAATTTATATATGAGAAAATCTCAATGATTCGTAGCTTAAAAAAGCATCATACCTGATTGTCGCCATAGACAAACGCAGCCTATCCTGAGGCATCTTCAGTTCCACAGTCCAATAGAAGTGAAATACGTGTAAATACACGTCTTATTGATATGGTAAGCATGGATTGGATGAAGCAGTGAGCGGTATCATTCATTATGGTGACCATTCCATATTTATATCAAGCGCGTCACTCGAGCGCTGCACTTGTATAGGTCAGAAAAGCTGCTAGTTACATTAGCGTGATTCAATTTAGTTGGACTCATGAGTCACGTCAGCGGCTCTCTACTCAAATCACAGATGTAACAGGGTTGCACATATTATTTTGACACGGCAGACTCTCCCTGGATGAAGAGCCAGCACGTCACAATCAGATCTCACCGATTCATTGGACTTTTGTAAAAGGCTTTAATTATGATAAAAAATGGTACAACATTAGATATTAGAATGGATGTTCGTCTTACTAATACCATTATAATAATAATGTAATATAATATGGAAGGGTTAAACAGGATGTCATTTACTCACACTAACAGATACACATTCAAGCCAACTGTATGACTTTAATACTGTGTATCAATTTGTTAGAAGACCTATTAGTGCAAGGTTATTTAAATTAATTAGACTCTCAAATCTAGCTATTATTTCCATTGACATGATGTTATTTAAATAGATCCCGTCATCACCTATACCCATCAGATCAGTAATAGACACATCAATCAAGCGTGACAGACTAGCATATATTAAAAAAAATCGCCACATCAAATCCAATCTAAACAATTAAGCCTCTTTCTATTGGGCTCGGAAGGGAAGTAGTGACGTTTTGGAATGCAGATTTTGATGGAATGGTCTGCGGGGGTCATGTTGCCTTTGGAGAACCCCTGATGTGCCTAAACTGTGGAAACCCCCCACAAGTGACCCCATTTTGGAAACTAGACCCCCCAAGGAACTTACCTAGATGTGTGGTGAGCACTTTGAACCCCCCAGTGCTTCTCAGAAGTTTATAACACCCGGGCGTGAAAATAAAAAAATCATATTTTTTCCACAAACATGATCTTTTAGTCCCCGATTTTTTTTTTTTTTTTTTTTTCCCAAGGGTAACAGGAGAAATTGGACCCTAAAAGTTGTTGTCCAATTTGTCCTGAGTATGCTGATACCCCATATGTGGGAGAAAACTACTGTATGGGCACACGACGGGGCTCAGAAGGGAAGTAGTGACGTTTGGAAACTAGACCCCCCCAAGGAACTTATCTAGATGTGTGATGGGCACTTTGAACCCCCAAGTGCTTCACAGAAGTTTATAACATAGAGCCATAAAAATATCATATTTTTTTCCACAAAAATAATATTTTTGCCACCAATTTTTTATTTCCCAAGGGTAACAGGAGAAACTGGACCCCAAAAGTTGTTGTGCAATTTGTCCTGAGTAGGCTGATACCCCATATGTGGGGGTAAACCACTGTTTGGGCGCATGGCAGAGCTTGAAGGGAAGGAGCACCATTTGACTTTTTCAACGCAGAATTGGCTGGAATTGAGATTAGACACCATGTTGCGTTTGGACAGCCCCTGATGTGCCTAAACAGTGGAAACCCCCCAATTCTAACTCCAACCCTAACCCCAACACACCCCTAACCCTAGCCCTAACCCTACCCCTAATGGGAAAATGGAAATAAATACATTTTTTTTTTTATTTTATTATTTTTCCCTAACTAAGGGGGTGATAACGGGGGGTTTGATTTACTATTTATGGCGGGTTTTATGTTTAGCAGCTGTCACACGCTAAAAGACGCTTTTTATTGTAAAAATAGTTTTTGCATCACCATATTTTGAGAGCTATAATTTTCCCATATTTTGACCCACAGAGTCAAGTGAGGTCTTATTTTTTGTGGGACGAGTTGACGTTTTTATTGGTACTATTTCCGGGCACGTGACTTTTTTAACGCTTTTTATTCCGATTTTTGGGACGCAGAATGAACAAAAAACAGCATTTCATGAATTTCTTTTGGGGGGTGCGTTTACACCGTTCTGCGTCCGGTAGAATTGATAAAGCACTTTTATTCCTCGGGTCAGTACGATTACAGCGATACCTCATTTATGTTTTTTTTATGTTTTGGTGGTTTTATGCAATGAAAACGATTTTATATAAAAAATAATTATTTTTGCATCGCTTTCTTCTGCGAGCTATAACTTTTTTATTTTTTCGCTGATGATGCTGTGTGGCAGCTCATTTTTTGCGGGACAAGATGACGCTTTCAGCGGTACCATGTTTATTCATATCCGTTTTTTTGATCGCGCGTTATTGCACTTTTTGTTCTGTGGTATGATGATAAAGCATTGTTTTTTGCTTTGTTTTATTGTTGTTATTTTTTAAGGGGTTCACTAAAGGGGTTAACTAGTGGGACCGTTTTATAGGGTGGGTCGTTACGGACGTGGCGATACTAAATATGTGTACTTTTATTGTTTTGTTTTTTTATTTCCAAAAAATGAATTTATTAGGGATTATTTTTTTTTTTTTTGCCATTTATTTATTTATTTACGGATTTTTTATAAATTATCTTTACACTTTTTTTTTACTTTATTTTCTTGTCCCGGGGGGGACATTACTGTAATGTGTCAGATCGCATGACTTGACAGTTTGGACAGCACTCTGTCAGATCAGTCATCTGACAGGCACTGCACAGGCTTCCCCAGGCTTCCACTGAGGAAGCCACCTCCCTGCAGGCTCCCGTTGCCCATACTGGATCCAGGGGCCTGCAGGGAAGGAGACCCTCCGAGCAGCGCAGCACATCACGCTGCTCGGGGGGGTCTCAGGGAAGCACGGAGGGATCCCCCTCCCTGCCGATACTTCCCTAATCCCCCGATACACTGCGATCATGTTTGATTGCATTGTGCCAGGGGTTAACGTGCCAGGGGCGGTCCATGGCCACCCCTGACACATATCACAGCTGACACTCGGTACTAATCAGCTGACACCCGGCTGAGATCAGCATTGAGCAGGGGGTTGGACGCGATGATCCTGGAGGTCTCTTCCAACTCTAACATTCTATGATTCTATGTGACATACAGTTGTGGTGCTGGAATCACGCGCCTGTGCCCTGCAATCAAGCGTTTATGTGTACCTTTTCCACCCTGCTATTAGCATTAGCTTCATTGTTATTACGCGCAGACAAGTCACTGCTACGGAAGTACCAGTGGCTTGCCGGTGCCTGCACAGAAGAACGGTTAAGACCCTGCCCATAGAAGGCCAGAAAAGGTATACATAATCGCATGAGTGTAGGACGCAGGTGTGGGATTCTTGCACCACAACTGCACGTAAGATGGCACTGTGATGTGCATGGGAGGGGGTGGTACAAAAATTAGCACCAGAGACAGAGTATGCACAAAGTAATAGCTTAAAAGCGTCCCAGGGGGTGACAGATTCCCTTTAACAAACGAGGGGAAAATGCCTCAAGGATAATAATACCCTTCTTTATTATGGAGCCAGTGGGAAGGTGGATGGTGGTCACTACTTTCAACAACTCACCCAGTTCTGGAGAAAATCTTGAAATTCATTCTTTATTTTTTGCATGGTCTCCAGATTTTCTTTCATGATCAACATCTGAAGGGACAATAAATTGGCAAACATATCACAATGTCATGTAAAAGAATTTTCTCTGACTCAACAGCCACCACTTTTTACTATAATATTTTGCACATAATGTCATAACATTTGTATGAACCAATCAAAGCCAGTTTTCACCTTCCTGACCAGACAAAATTTTTCGAATCTGACATGTGTCACTTTATATGTTAAAGGGGTTGTCCGTCTAAATTGATAAGTCTGCAGTCACTCTGTGTGACTGCAGACTTATGAACCCCTCCAGCGCATGCACTGTGCGCTGCGTGAATTTGCCAGTTTCTGAGCCTGGTCTAGCGGGTACTGTTGTGAGTTCATTTTCCCCTTTACCATTGAGGTCTGATGAACTCCCTCTTCTGGTGTAGGAAGGTAGTGAGGCTGATTACCAAGCACCTGAGCAGAATGATGATGACTGGGTGACTGGAATTGCTGACTGGATATAAGGCAGCCGACGCCCTTCTGCCTTGCGGGTGATTTCTCTGAGGGATTCTTGGAGACCAGTCTGATTCCTGCTCCTCAAAAGCTAAGTTTTCTGCTCTGCTTTTTGCATTTGTGTTTGATTTTGTTTTGCCTTGTTTTTCTGGATTTCTGCCATTCCCTTCTGGGGTGAGCTGAATTCCTTTTGCTCTGTCTTCAGAAAATACCTGAGTACTGATATAGTATTTTTGAAGCCTAGCGTCTTCAGGGCTTTTTTCCCTATCAGTCTGCTGGCTCTTGTTTTGATAGGGTTTTGGCGGATTGCAGACAGCAGCTTTTCTATCCTGTTCTATTTAGTTAGCTTGGGCCCCATCATTTGCTCAGCCTGTCTTTCTATCTGTGTGAGTGTTTTTTCATCTTTCTTCACAGTCATTATATGTTGGGGGCTGCCTATTGCTTTGGGGTCTGCTCTGGGGCAGTTTAGGTTTCCCTTTCTGTCTTTAGGCTATTTAGTTCTCCAGCTGTGATCGAGGGGTCTAGGGCACCGTAGGAACCCCCCACGGCTACTGCTAGTTGTTGTTGATAGGTTCAGGGGTCTGCAATCCGATAGCTGCCAACTTCTCTGGTTTTCTGGACTTAGCTAGTATTTGTTTTTGCCTCCTACGGTGACTCGTTCATAACAGAATCACCCGTCATACCGCAGATCCTAGGGTACTCAATAGCAGGAAAAAATTGTAAAAAAAAAAAAAAAGTGTGTATATTTTTTCCTCTATATCTCTGAGGCCGTAGGGGGAATTTTTTTTTCTCTCAATGGACATAAAGCAATTGTCTGATCGTGTGGAGCAGCTCACTGCGGAAGTGCGGGGAATTTCCGCCTACCTTGCTCATTCACATGCTGCTGAACCAAAGATCCCTACTCCTGATGTGTTTTTTGGGGATCGGTCTAAATTTTTGAATTTAAAAAATAATTGAAAATTATTTTTTGCTTTGAAGCCTAACTCGTCAGGGAGCTCCGCGCAGCAGGTTAAAATTGTCATCTCTTTGCTGCGTGGCGATCCCCAGGATTGGGAGTTTTCTTTGAAACCAGATGATCCTATTCTGACTAATGTGAACGCATTTTTTCAAGCATTGGTGTTGTTGTATGACGAACCTAATGCTATTGATCAGACTGAAAAGACCCTGTTGGCATTGAGCCAGGGTCGAGATTGTGCAGAATTGTACTGTCAAAAATTCTGAAAGTGGGCGGTCCTTACCTGGAATGATAATGCCTTGGCAGCTCTCTTTCGGAAGGGTTTGTCAGAAGCCGTAAAAGATACTATGGTGGGATTTCCTGTTCCTTCTGGTCTTGACGATTCTATGTCATTAGCCATTCAGGTTGATCGGCGTTTACGTGAACGCAGGACTGCACGAGAGGTGTTGCCACCTGTTGAACAAGTGTCTGAACCTATGCAATGTGATAGAGTTTTGTCCAGGGAGCAACGTCAGGAGTTCAGAAGGCGTAATAAGCTGTGTTTTTTTTGTGGAGATGCCTCGCATATTATTTCTGTCTGTCCTAAACGAGAGAAATGTTTTGCACACACGTTTTCTGTGGGTGGTGTTCAACCTAAGTTTCTTCTGGCAATTACTCTGATCTGCTCCCTGTCCACATTTTCCGCCAAGGCTTTTGTGGATTCGGGAGCAGCCCTGAACCTAATGGACTTGGATTTTGCTAAACGTTGTGGATTTCCGATGACACCTCTGCGGACGCCTATCCCTTTGAGGGGGATTGATGCTACTCCTTTGGCGAAAAATAAACCTCAGTTTTGGACCCAGGTGGTAATGCGGGTCGCCCCAGACCATCAAGAAAATTGCAGATTTTTGGTGTTGCATAATTTGCATGATATCATTGTTCTGGGGTTTCCCTGGTTGCAAATTCATAATCCAGTTTTGGATTGGAAATCTGTGTCTGTGGTGAGTTGGGGTTGTCGGTGTGCCCTTAGTGAGGCTCCGGTTTTTTCCACCTCTCCTCAGTCGCATGATGTTCCTGACTATTTGGCGGACTTTTATGATGTATTTAGTGAGAATGAGTCTGCGTCTTTGCCTCCTCATAGGAGTTATGACTGTGCAATTGAACTGAGCCCGGGGTGTAAATTTCCCAAGGGTCGGCTCTTCAATTTATCTGTACCCGAGCACGAGGCTATGCGATCCTATATTAAGGAGGCATTGGAGAAGGGTCATATTAGACCATCCTCTTCACCCTTAGGTGCCGGGTTTTTTTTCGTGGCCAAAAAGGATGGTTCATTAAGGCCTTGTATTGATTATCGTACCCTCAACAAAATTACTATTAAATATCAGTATCCGTTACCCCTGATTTCAGATCTATTCTCCAGAGTTAAAGGTGCTTGCTGGTTTACCAAGCTTGACCTCAGGGGGGCGTATAATCTTATCCGCATTAAGCATGGGGATGAATGGAAGACGGCGTTTAATACTCCGGAGGGACATTTTGAGTACCTGGTGATGCCTTTTGGGCTCACTAATGCCCCTTCTGTCTTCCAGTGCTTCATGAACGACATTTTCCGAGACTTTGTGGATAAATTTTTGATTATCTATCTGGATGATATTTTGATCTTCTCCAAGGATTGGGATTCTCATGTGGAACATGTTTGGACTGTGTTCCGGATCTTGAGGGAGAATTCCCTGTATGTCAAAGGATCGAAATGCCTTTTTGGGGTACAGAGGATTTTATTTTTGGGATTTATTTTGTCTCCGTCAACTATTGAAATGGACCCGGCCAAGGTACAGGCCATTTATGATTGGGTTCAGCCCACTTCTTTGAAGGCCCTCCAGAAGTTTTTGGGTTTTGCCAATTTTTATCGGAAATTTATAGCAAAATTTTCTAGTATTGCCAAGCCATTGACTGATCTGACTAAGAAGGGTGCTGATGTGTTGAATTGGTCTCCGGAGGCTGTTTCTTCCTTTCAGGAGCTGAAGCGAAGATTCACATCTGCCCCGGTTTTGCGGCAACCTGATGTCTCACTCCCGTTCCAGGTAGAGGTGGACGCTTCTGAGATTGGTGCAGGAGCTGTTTTGTCCCAAAAGGATCCTGTAACATCTAAAATGAATCCCTGTGCTTTCTTTTCCCGAAAGTTCTCTCCATCTGAACGTAACTATGATGTGGGGAATCGGGAACTGTTAGCCATGAAATGGGCATTTGAGGAGTGGAGACATTGGTTGGAGGGAGCTAAACATCAAGTCGTGGTCCTCACTGACCACAAGAATTTAATTTACCTGGAGTCGGCCAAACGCTTGAACCCTAGACAGGCTAGGTGGGCCTTGTTTTTTACACGTTTTGATTTTGTGGTCTCTTTTCTTCCTGGCACTAAGAATGTCAAGGCAGACTCCCTCTCTAGGAGCTTCTTTGCTGATTCTCCTGTGGTGACCAAGCCTGCTACCATCTTAGGCGAAGGGGTAGTTCTTTCTGCCATCTCGCCCGATTTGAGACGTGCTCTGGAAGAGTTCCAGGAGGACAAACCTGAGCGTTGTCCCAGTGGAAAGTTGTATGTTCCTGACCAGTGGAAGAAGAGAGTGTTGTCTGAAGTTCATTGCTCTGCATTGGCTGGTCATCCAGGTATTTTTGGTACTAGAGATCTGGTGAGTCGGTCTTTTTGGTGGCCCGCCTTGTCTCGTGATGTCAGGAATTTTGTGCAGTCCTGTGGGACTTGCTCCCGGTCTAAACCTTGTTCTCGCTCTAGTGGGTTGTTGATGCCTTTACAGGTCCCCAGGAGGCCATGGACCCATATTTCAATGGATTTCATCTCTGATATGCCTGTCTCTCAAAGATTGACTGTTATTTGGGTGATTTGTGATAGGTTCTCTAAGATGGTTCATCTTGTACCACTCCCTAAGTTGCCATCTTCCTCTGAGTTGGTGCCCCTGTTTTTGCAACAGGTGGTTCGCTTGCACGGGATTCCTGAGAACATTGTATCTGACAGAGGAGTTCAGTTTGTGTCTAGATTTTGGAGGACTTTCTGTTCCAAGCTGGGAATTCAGTTGTCCTTCTCCTCTGCTTTTCACCCTCAGACCAATGGGCAGACGGAGAGAACAAACCAGACCTTGGAGTCGTATTTGAGATGTTTTATTTCCGCTGATCAGGATGATTGGGTTTCATTTTTGCCCCTGGCCGAATTTGCTTTAAATAATAGAGCTAGTTCTGCCACTTTGATGTCACCTTTTTTTTGTAACTTTGGGTTTCATCCTCGATTTTCTTCAGGGCAGGTGGAGCCTTCTGCCTGCCCAGGTGTTGACACTGTGGTGGAGAGAATGCACCAGATCTGGGACCAAGTGGTGGATAAGTTATCTCTCTCCCAGGAAGAGGCCCAGCGGTTTTCCAACCGACATAGGACCATTGGTCCCCAGTTTAAGGTTGGTGATATGGTTTGGTTATCATCAAAAAATATCGCTATGAAGGTGGCTTCTCCTAAGTTTAAGCCTAGATTTATTGGACCTTACAAGATTTTGGAGATTATTAATCCGGCCTCTTTTCGTTTGGCTCTTCCTGTCACATTTAAAATCCATAATGTGTTTCATAAGTCCTTGTTGAAGAGGTTTGTTGAACCAGTTGTTCCTGGGGTGGCACCTCCGGACCCTGTATTGGTTGAAGGTAACATGGAATATGAGGTAGAGAAGATACTGGATTCCCGTCTGGCTAGACGGAGACTCCAGTATTTGGTTAAGTGGAAGGGTTATGGTCAGGAGGATAATTCCTGGGTCTCTGCCTCTGATGTTCATGCCAAAAGATTGGTGCGTGCCTTTCATTGGGCTCACCCTGATCGCCCTGGTGGCGTGGATGAGGGTTCGGTGACCCCTCCTCAAGGGGGAGGTACTGTCGTGAGTTCATTTTCCCCTTCACCATTGAGGTCTGATGAACTCCCTCTTCTGGTGAAGGAAGGTAGTGAGGCTGATTACCAAGCACCTGAGCAGAATGATGATGACTGGGTGACTGGAATTGCTGACTGGATATAAGGCAGCCGACGCCCTTCTGCCTTGCGGGTGATTTCTCTGAGGGATTCTTGGAGACCAGTCTGATTCCTGCTCCTCAAAAGCTAAATTTTCTGCTCTGCTTTTTGCATTTGTGTTTGGTTTTGTTTTGCATTGTTTTTCTGGATTTCTGCCATTCCCTTCTGGGGTGAGCTGAATTCCTTTTGCTCTGTCTTCAGAAAATACCTGAGTACTGATATAGTCTTTTTGAAGCCTAGCGTCTTCAGGGCTTTTTTCCCTATCAGTCTGTTGGCTCTTGTTTTGATAGGGTTTTGGCGGATTGCAAACAGCAGCTTTTCTATCCTGTCCTATTTAGTTAGCTTGGGCCCCATCATTTGCTCAGCCTGTCTTTCTATCTGTGTGAGTGTTTTTTCATTTTGCTTCACCGTCATTATATGTTGGGGGCTGCCTATTGCTTTGGGGTCTGCTCTGGGGCAGTTGAGATTTCCCTTTCTGTCTTTAGGCTATTTTGTTCTCCGGCTGTGATTGAGGGGTCTAGGGCTCCGTAGGAACCCCCCCACGGCTACTGCTAGTTGTTGTTGATAGGTTCAGGGGTCTGCAATCCGATAGCTGCCAACTTCTCTGGTTTTCTGGACTTAGCTAGTATTTCTGTTTTTGCCTCCTACGGTGACTCGTTCATAACAGGGTACGTATGCGCAGGGGTGGACCTACCGCCAGTGCAGCCCGTTCATTGAACGGTGGCCCCTCCAGCACCACATGGCTAATTATTTCAAAATTAAAATTAGCCATGTTGTTGTGAGTTCATTCTCCCCTTCACCTTTAAGGTCTGATGAACTCCCTCTGCTGGTGAAGAGAGGTGGTGAGGTTGATTGGGATGGGAAGAGCCTGTCATCTGAGCTGGCGGAGTGTGATTGGACATCTGGAATTTCTGAGTGGATATAAGGCGGCCGACGCCCTGCAGGGCTGCTGGTGATCCTTTCTGCTCTGAGCTCTTGCATCCAGTTTAGTTCCTGTCTACTAAAAGCTAAGTTTTTGCCCTGCTATTATTCCATGAGATTTTGTCTGGTTTCCTTAGTGTTTGTATTCAGCCAGGCCTGGTTGGGACTGGCTGAATTCCATTTTTGTCTCTGATCAGTTGATCTCTTTGCTGTTTTCAGAATATACCTGAGTGCTGATATAGTGATTTTGAAGTCTAGCGACTTCATGGCCTTTTTCCCTATCAGATGGTTGGGACATTTTTGGTAGGGTTTTTTGCGGATTGCAGCCAGCATCTTTTCTGTCCTGTCCTATCTAGTTAGTTGGGCCCCATCGCTTGCTCAGCCTGTCTTTCTATCTGTGTTTTTGTTTTCATCTGTTTTTCACCGACAATACATGTTGGGGGCTGTCTATTGCTTTGGGGTCTGCTCTGGGGCAGTTTAGATTTCCCCTTTCTTTCTTTAGGCTTATTTAGTTCTCCGGCTGTGAGCAAGGGGTCTAGGGCACCGTAGGAACCCCCCACGGCTACTGTTAGTTGTGGTGAATAGGATCAGGGTTCTGCAATCCGATAGCTACCAACCTCTCCGGTTTTCTGGACTTAGCTTGTATTTTTGTTTTCTCCTCCTCCGGTGACTCATTCATAACACATGTGTAGCGCAAGGAGGAGAGCAGCACTGCGGGAGGCGGCAGGAGTGGGTCTGACTCCTCCTGAGAGTGTGAGCGCCGGTGCAGAGGAGCCAGCCCTGAGGTCACGGTGAGATCTAAGATCAGCCAGCGTCAGTGCTGCGGTGCCGCTGTGGGGGAGGAGAGGAGGAGACAGACTGACTGTCACTCTCTCACTGTGCCTGTGGCGCCGGCCGGACGGTGGCTGCAGCGGCCGCAGGTCAGTGTGTGTGTGACGTGTCTGTCTGTGTGAGTGACTCACTGTGTGCCTGCCGTGTCCCTGCCCATATGCTGCAGCAGCTCAGGAATGCGGACACTGTCTGGACAGTGTGGAATCTGGATGGATGGATCCTCTTGGTCTGGCCTGCCCTGTCTGCTCCAGGTAAGAGTACCAGAGCTCAGCAGGACTGAGGGACTGGGACCGAGGAAGGCTCCTGGGGTGTGGGAGAACTGTAGCATGGCAGGCATGCTTTTGGGGGGCTCCGTCCTGGAGGAGAACTGAAGCATGGCCTGGCTGCTTATGAATGGGGGGCCCCTGGCCTGGGGAGAAGGGAAGCATGGCCTGGCTGCTCGTGAATGTGGTGGCCCCTGGCTCGGGGAGAACTTGAAGCATGGCCTGGCTGGCTGCTCATGAATGGGGGGCTCCTGGCCTGGGGAAAAGGGAAGCATGGCCTGGCTGCTCATGAATGTGGGGGCCCCTGGCCTGGGGAGAACTTGAAGCATGGCCTTGCTGCTCATGAGTGGGGGGCCCCTGGCCTAGGGAGAAGCATGGCCTGGCTGCTCATGAATGGGAGGCCCTGGCCTGGGGAGAACATGGCCTGGCTGCTCATGAATGGGGGGCCCCTGGCCTGGGGAAAAGCATGGCCTTGTTTGCTCATCAATGGGGGGCCCCTGGCCTTGGGAGAAGCATGGCCTTGGCTGCTCATGAATGGGGGCCCCCTGGGGAGAAGCATGGCTGCTCATGAATGGGGGGCCCCTGCAGGAGATGCTTGGCTGCTCTTGAATGGGGCGGCTCATGGGGGGAGAAGAAACATGAATCGGGTGGCCCACATAGGGGGAGAAGCAGCATAAACTGGGGGGGGCCACATGGGGAGAAGCAGCATAAACTGGGGGAGCCACATAGGGCGAGAAGCACTATGCCAAAAGTAGACCGCATATGGGGGAGAGCATTATGAAACAAAGGGAAATGGGGGTGCCTATATATATTACCTGGAGGCTGTCTTGGGCTATATATGTTATTTAGAGGCTATGCTGTATATATTACCTGGAGGTTGTTTTGGGCTGTATATATTACCTGAAGGCTATGCTGGACTGTATCTATTACTTTAAAACACTAGAACTACTGAGGTAGTCATTTTGACTACTTCGCACTATGTATTTCTATTAGGTGTCACGAGTCCAGTAGTTCTAGTGTTAAAGCTATGCTGGACTGTATATATTACCTGGAGTGGAGGCTATGCTGGGCTGTATATATCACCTGTAGGCTGTGGTGAGCTGTATATATTACCTGAAGGCTGTGCTGGGCTGTATATATTAACTGGAGGCTGTGCTGGGCTGTATATATTACCTGGAGTGGAGGCTGTGCTGGGCTGTATATATTACCTGGAGGCTGTGCTGGTCTGTATATATTACCTGAAGGCTGTGCTGGGCTATATATATTAACTGGAGGCTGTGCTGGGCTGTATATATTACCTGGAGTGGAGGCTATGCTGGGCTGTATATATCACCTGGAGGCTGTGGTGATCTGTATATATTACCTGAAGGCTGTGCTGGGCTGTATATATTAACTGGAGGCTGTGCTGGGCTGTATATATTACCTGGAGTGGAGGCTGTGCTGGGCTGTATATATTACCTGGAGGCTGTGCTGGTCTGTATATATTACCTGAAGGCTGTGCTGGGCTGTATATATTAACTGGAGGCTGTGCTGGGCTGTATATATTACCTGGAGTGGAGGCTATGCTGGGCTGTATATATCACCTGGAGGCTGTGGTGATCTGTATATATTACCTGAAGGCTGTGCTGGGCTGTATATATTACCTGGAGGCTGTGCTGGGCTGTATATATTACCTGGAGTCTGTGCTGGGCGTTGTATATATTACCTGAAGGCTGTTGCTGGACTGTATAAACTAACTGGAGGCTGTGCTGGGCTGTATATGTTATTTGGATGCTGTGCTGGGCTGTATATAATAACTGAATGCTATGCTGGGCTGTATACCATATTTTATTTGGACGCTATGCTGGGCTATATGTATTAACAACTAGAGGAGGCAATGCTGGGCTAGTGGGCTATATATGTTATTTGGAGGCTGTGCTGGCCTGTATATACAGTGGGGAAAAAAAGTATTTAGTCAGTCAGCAATAGTGCAAGTTCCACCACTTAAAAAGATGAGAGGCGTCTGTAATTTACATCATAGGTAGACCTCAACTATGGGAGACAAACTGAGAAAAAAAAATCCAGAAAATCACATTGTCTGTTTTTTTTTTCATTTTATTTGCATATTATGGTGGAAAATAAGTATTTGGTCAGAAACAAAATTTAATCTCAATACTTTGTGATATATCCTTTGTTGGCAATGACAGAGGTCAAACGTTTTCTGTAAGTCTTCACAAGGTTGCCACACACTGTTGTTGGTATGTTGGCCCATTCCTCCATGCAGATCTCCTCTAGAGCAGTGATGTTTTTGGCTTTTCGCTTGGCAACACGGACTTTCAACTCCCTCCAAAGGTTTTCTATAGGGTTGAGATCTGGAGACTGGCTAGGCCACTCCAGGACCTTGAAATGCTTCTTACGAAGCCACTCCTTCGTTGCCCTGGCGGTGTGCTTTGGATCATTGTCATGTTGAAAGACCCAGCCACGTTTCATCTTCAATGCCCTTGCTGATGGAAGGAGGTTTGCACTCAAAATCTCACGATACATGGCCCCATTCATCCTTTCATGTACCCGGATCAGTCGTCCTGGCCCCTTGGCAGAGAAACAGCCCCAAAGCATGATGTTTCCACCACCATGCTTTACAGTAGGTATGGTGTTTGATGGATGCAACTCAGTATTCTTTTTCCTCCAAACACGACAAGTTGTGTTTCTACCAAACAGTTCCAGTTTGGTTTCATCAGACCATAGGACATTCTCCCAAAACTCCTCTGGATCATCCAAATGCTCTCTAGCAAACTTCAGATGGGCCCGGACATGTACAGGCTTAAGCAGTGGGACACGTCTGGCACTGCAGGATCTGAGTCCATGGTGGCGTAGTGTGTTACTTATGGTAGGCCTTGTTACATTGGTCCCAGCTCTCTGCAGTTCATTCACTAGGTCCCCCCGCGTGGTTCTGGGATTTTTGCTCACCGTTCTTGTGATCATTCTGACCCCACGGGGTGGGATTTTGCGTGGAGCACCAGATCGAGGGAGATTATCAGTGGTCTTGTATGTCTTCCATTTTCTAATTATTGCTCCCACAGTTGATTTCTTCACTCCAAGCTGGTTGGCTATTGCAGATTCAGTCTTCCCAGCCTGGTGCAGGGCTACAATTTTGTTTCTGGTGTCCTTTGACAGCTCTTTGGTCTTCACCATAGTGGAGTTTGGAGTCAGACTGTTTGAGGGTGTGCACAGGTGTCTTTTTATACTGATAACAAGTTTAAACAGGTGCCATTACTACAGGTAATGAGTGGAGGAAAGAGGAGACTCTTAAAGAAGAAGTTACAGGTCTGTGAGAGCCAGAAATCTTGATTGCTTGTTTCTGACCAAATACTTATTTTCCACCATAATATGCAAATAAAATGAAAAAAAAACAGACAATGTGATTTTCTGGATTTTTTTTTCTCAGTTTGTCTCCCATAGTTGAGGTCTACCTATGATGTAAATTAGACGCCTCTCATCTTTTTAAGTGGTGGAACTTGCACTATTGCTGACTGACTAAATACTTTTTTTCCCCACTGTATAATTTGGAGGCTGCAACTGGCAAATAATAAATACAGCCCAGCAGCACCCTACAGATATTATATCCAGCCCTGCATAGCCTCAATATTAGATAACAACAAATAACAAATAATTTTGTTGCCCTATGAAGGGCGGGGGGGGTCCGAAAAATTTCTTGCACAGGGGCCCGCTACAGTCTGTGTCCGCCCCTGCGTATGCGTTATGCATAGTTCTGGGCAGAGCCAAACTAGTGGGCACGGCCTTGCTCTATACACTTGTTTTGAGTGAAGCTGCACCCACTAGTCAGTCTCTGGAAGGGAGTATGCATAAGGCATATGTACCCCATCGGTAAACGATGTAATGAGAAAAAATCAAAGTGCCAGAATCACGGTTTTATAGTCAACGCAACACTGGAAAAAAAAATACAATAAAAGGCGACCAAATCACTGTATCGACACTAAAATGATATTAAGAAAAACGAGGGTGCAAATACATAAGCCATCACAAATTGACCAAAAATGTGAAAATGTTACGGGTCTCAGAAAATAGTGACATATGCGAATTTATTTTTTATACAAATTTCAGATTTTTTTCTCCACTACAGTAAAAAAAAAACAACTATGCATTTTGGTACCAACCTGGAAAATTATCACTATGATTAAATTTTACAGTATAAATGAAAAAAAAAAAAAAAAAACCATTGTGGAATTTCAGTTTTTGTTCGCAATTTCACAGCACTTGAGAATGTTTTCCCAATTTTCAGTACATCATATGATAAAATGAATGGTGTCCTTCAAAAGTACAACTTATTCCCAAAAAACAAGCCCTTATATGGCTGCATCGATGAAAAATCATAAAAGTTATGGTTTTTGGAAAAAGAAGAGAAAAAAATGACCACACAAAAAGAGCAAATAAATGTATTTGGAAGGGGTTAAAAGGCTTTGATTTTTTTATGTCATTTGAGTTCGCCAGGCAACTTCTGGAACTCAGTGTGAACCACGGCAAAGGATCGTGTCCACTGGGAAAGGGAGTAATGTAATGTAGAGGGTAACGTAGCGCTCACTAATGAAATGTTTATATTTCCTGCAAATAGATTTATTGAATGATATAAAAGGCAAATTTTATACATAGTAATATATAAATTCACCTCACCTCTGAGGGACTGGAGATATTGTACTTCATTTTATTAATGTAGGGTAAAAACTCCTGAAAAAAAGGACATATAATGAATGATGTTTTAAATTCCTGAACAATATACATTTTTACATACAAATTCCTAATGTTTCATGAGTGAGAAGGTCCTAAAACAAGTCTGTGAAATATAAGAAGGCAGTCTCTTGTACACTCTACATGACCCTTAAAGAGGAACTGTCACTTGCCATAAATATGTATTTTTTTCTGGTGTAAGGCTGAGTTCACACGTGGCGCTTTTTTCGCGTTTCCGCGGCGGTTTTAACCGCGCGATTTTGCCGCGAAAACGCGAAAAATAAGCATCCCATGCATTCCTATGGGATTCCGCAATGCTGTGCTAATGCTGCGGTTTTTACCGCGGCGGAATCGCTTCGCGGTAAAAACCGCAGCGTGCTCATTATTTTGCAGAATCGCGGCGATCCCGCACCCATAGGATTGCATTGTTCCGCTTACTTCCCGCATGTGGCTGTGCACACCATGCGAAAAGTAAGCGGAACAATTGCGGATGGTACCCACGGTCCGGAGGAGAGGAGACTGTCCTCCGGGCTTTGGGTACCATATCCCTGTAAAAAATAGAATTTAAAATAAAAAATATTGTTATTCTCACCTTCCGGCGTCTGCGCAGCCTTCCCGCCTCTCTCCACGCTCCCCGTCCCAGTAATCCTTTGTGAAAATGCTCGCAATAATTTTATTAATACAAGGTAATTTTTGTAAACTACGGAACATGGAAATCCGACAGGGACCATGTGACAAGAACAAACAGGAAGTGTGTGCTGCATACTCAGTTATCTTTAGAATCTCAGGTTTAAGTCATCTCACCCATTTTACTGTTTGTTTAGTGTTTGTTATCTTGAGATATAGAAACATGGAGAAATTAATGCAGTTCTGCCATATTGGCACTAAGCCAAATTCACATGGAAATTAGACCCGTGTACATTAGTTGCAATTCGTGAAGGAAAAAGTCATGTAAGACAATGTAAAAAGCTTATGAAGTTGTGTGGAATGCCAGAAAGGGGGGGGGGGGTTATAGCCCCTGGAGTGGAAGATTGTCTTCAAAAAAAGGAAAGGTATCCTAGAAAATAGTGGATTGCTGTCAACTGCTAAGGCATGGGAAAGAGTCTCTGAAAGTCTGTATAGAGAGAATTTTTTGTAGAAGAGGAAAGGAATAAAAAGGACAGAGTTTTGAGTTATGTATATTACAAAAATGTATCTTGTGAGCAGCCACCGCCGTATAATGATGGCACATAGAAATGTGTTTCTTCTGATGGCAGCCATATTTGTGGATGAGCCATGTGTTTCTTCTGATGGCAGCCATTTCTGTGGTTGAGCCATGTGTTTATTCTGATGGCAGCTTTTTTTGTGGATGAGCCATGTGTTTCTTCTGATGGCAGTTATTTTTGTAGATTAACCATGTGTTTCTCTGATGGCAGCCATTTTGGGAATGGCAAATGTGTTTCTTCTGGCAGCCATTTTGGGAATGGCAAATGTGTTTCTTCTGGCAGACATTTTGGGAATGGCAAATGTATTTCTTTTGGCAGTCATTTTGGGAATTGCAAATGTGTTTCTTCTAGCAGCCATTTTGGCGAAGGCAAGTGTGTGTCTTCTGGCAGCCGTTTTGGCCAAGGCAAGTGTGTGTCTTCTGGCAGCCATTTTAGCGAAGGCAAGTGAGTTTCTTCTGGCAGCCATTTTGTTGAAGACAAATGTGTTTCTTCTGGCGGCCATCTTAGAACGTCGCCTCAGACCATACAAACTGAGCCATATCATCACGTGACTAACATAGATCTGTCTAAATCGCTTGAGGCACAATTCAGGAAGGCACCAGGGCCGGCGTTAGGGGCAGGCAGACCAGGCAGCTGCCTGAGGTCCCTGCTCCCCCAGGGGCCCTCAGCTAGCTATGGGGCCATCTGTGAGGCAGGGGGCCCGCCTGCCCCCAGCACCGACTCCCCCCGCCGCCGCATTGAACTATATCAGCGTCTGCCGGTACAGTTCAAAGCAATGATGGAGGAGAGCGCGTCAGCTGACGCTCTCTCTCCCATCATTCCCCACTCTGCTTCTGACACGGTGGGTGCGTGATGACATCATAGCACATTCACTGCGTGCCAAGGCAGAGCAGCCACTGAGATATGAGAAGGGAGCAGCGAGGGCACGAGGAGAGGTGAGGAGTGTTTTTTTTGTTAATATAACAGTGAAGACTGCACTGTGGGGCCATTCTTGGGGGGGATTTGGGTTGTGCTATATACTATGTGGGCTGTATACCATGTTGCTGTGTTCTATACCTTGTGGGCTGTGCTATATACTATGAAGGCTGTGCTATATACTATGTGGGCTGTGTTATATACTATGATGACAGTGCTATATACAACGTTGATGTTGCTGTGCTATATACTATATGTGGGCTGTGCTATATACCATGTGGGCTGTGCTATATACTATGTGGGCTGTGTTATATACAAATTCAAAGAAGCTTTATTGGCAGGACTAAATACGCATTAGTTTTGCCAAAGCAAGTGTACAAAAGGGAATGGGGATAGGGACTGTAGGGATGTTGGGTAGGGGCTGTAGGAAAGGTGGATGGGGGCAGATCCAGGATGGGGCTATAGAAGTCCATGGCATAGGGAAGGTGGATGGCGGGATGGGGGCAGATCCAGGATGAGGCTATAGAAGTCCATGGCATAGGGAAGGTGGATGGGGGCCATTGAAGTCCATGGCATATCACAGTTCTCTTTTTCGCAGCCTATGGCATGCGCTCACATATTGCGCTGCCATTTCCACTGCTCTCTCTTTTTCCCCCAGCAGGATATATGTTTTCTCTTCCTCCTTCATGGTGATGAAATCCGGGAAGAGATGTGAGAGTCTCCTGAAGTGAGTGTCCCTCACTGCTGAGTATTTGGAGCAGTGTAGCAGGAAGTGGGTCTCATCCTCCAGGGCCTCCTGGTCACAGTGTTGGCACAGTCTTTCCTCCCTGGGCTTGTAGCTCTGCCTGTGTCGGCCGGATTCGATGGCCAGACTGTGGGCACTGAGTCTATATCGGCTCAGGGTCTTGGGGTCTCTGGGGTCCGGGAGTTTCTCCAGATATGGGGCCAGTCTGTAGTCTCTCTGTAGACTCCGGTACATGGTCAGTTTCTGTGAGCTGATGATGTCGTTCTTCCAGTCACTTACGTACCCCTCCTGGCTTTCGCCTACCATCTTCCTGATTCTGGCTTTTGTCAGGTTGCTGTGATTGGTGTTCTGGTCAGGTTGGGTTTGGGTGAGCTGTTCCGAGGGTCCTGGTTTTTCTGTTTCACCTACATGTGTCAGGGCTTTATGGTGATGGGAGCTTGGATTGCTCCTACGTAGGTGAGCCCGGAATGACAGTGCCCTCTTTAGAACCGTTAGGTGTAGAGGGAATCTGCCCAGCTCGGCCCGGCAAGCACTGTAGGAGGTGCTCCGATAGACTTGGAGAAGGTGCTTGCAGAATTCCAGGTGGAATATTTCTGTTGGGCTTGAATCCCACCTTGACCAGTCTGGGTAGGTGTGAAGACCCCAGACTTTGCTGCCATACAGGAGGATTGGGGCGATGATAGAGTCGAAGATTTTTAACCAGACCCTCACTGGTGGCTTCAGATGATAGAGTTTCCTTCGGATGGCATAGAAGGTTTTGCATGCCTTGTCTTTCAGGGTCTCTATGGCTTGTTTGAAGCTCCCTGACCGGTGAATCTCTAGGCCGAGGTAGGTATATTTGTCCGTTCCTGTAAGGGCGCAGTTGTTGAGGACAAATGAAGGGTGCTGGTCTGATTTTCTCTTTCTCTTCTGGAACACCATGATGTTGGTTTTCTTTAGGTTGACCGGTAGTGCCCAGGTGGACCTGAATTTCTCTAACATTTTCAGGTTGTCTTGGAGGCCTTTCTCGGTTGGTGACAGAAGCAGCAGGTCATCTGCATACAGCAGGAATTTCACTTGCACGTCGTGGAGGGTGAGACCTGGTGCTGTGGAAGATTCCAGAGCGGTAGCCAGCTCGCTGATGTAAATATTGAAGAGCGTTGGGCTTAGGCTGCAGCCTTGTCTGACTCCCTGGCTCTGTTGGAAATAGGCCGTTCTTCTGCCGTTCACACTCACACTGCAGAGGTTCTCGGTGTAGGAGCTTTTGATAACATCGTAGGTCTTTCCTCCTATTCTGCTCTCCAGCAGTTTCAGGAATAAGCCTGGGTGCCACACCGAATCAATGGCCTTTTTAAAGTCCACGAAACAGGCATATATCTTCCCGTTCTTTGTATTGTGGACGTGTCTCTGAATGAGGCTGTGCAGGGTGTAGATGTGGTCAGTAGTGCGGTGGTTTGGCATGAACCCTGCTTGGCTCTTGCTGAGGACGTTGTGCTTGGTGAGGAAACTGAGGATCCTCTTGTTCAGGATGCTGTTGAATAGTTTTCCCAGGTTGCTGCTGACACATATGCCTTTGTAGTTGGCTGGGTCATACCTGTCCCCATTCTTGTGGATGGGTGTGATGAGGCCTTGATTCCAGGTACGAGGGAAGTAGCCGGCACTTAGCACAATATTGAAGAGTTTAGCCATTGCAGCCTGTATTTCTGGTGGGCTGTACTTCAGCATTTCTGGTAGGATTCCGTCCAGGCCACCGGCTTTTCTACATCTTATGGAAGAGATTCTCTCTGCTACTTCCTGTAAAGAAATAGGTGCATCCACAGGGTTTTAAAAAATTTTACTTTTTCCTCCATTGCTTTTAGTTTTGCCATTATGCTTTCCTGTTCTTGGCTTAGTTCTTCCTTTGGAATGTCTTTATAGAGGTCTCTGAAGTATTGGAGCCAGATGTTGCCATTTTGGATATGGATGTTGTTTTTCTTGTCTTTTGTGCCCATGTTGTTCCATAGTTCCCAGAAGAAGTTGTCTTGGAGGGCATCTTTGAGTTGGTTAAGTTTGGTGGAGATGTAACTCTGCTTCTTCCTCCTGAGGATGGTTTTGTACTGCCTTTGTATGGTTTCATAGGCTTCCCTCAGACCCGGGTGGTTGGGGTCTCTGTTTCTTGTTTGAGGCTGTTCTCAGGGTCTTCGGTATGGCTTTACATTCTCTGTCGAACCATCCGTTGATCTGTTTTTCTTTTGGTCTCTTGTAGTTGACTTTTTTAAGGTCGGACAGTCTGGCCATTGCATAGAATATATTGTTGAGGTCTTTTGCAGCTTGACTCACTCCCTTTGGGTTAGGCTGGTACTCGTAGTTGTAGAAATGGTGGAGCATCCGCTGTATTTCAGGTCTGCTGGGAGCCTCTTTATACTTTAATGCCGACATTTTGTGCCATTTATAGGATGGAGGGCGGGTGAAGAGGCCACTCTGCTATGGCTTTTGAGTGGATGGTTTCTCTGTAGATTTCAAGTACAGAAGAAATTGGCTGTGGTCTGACAGGTGCGTTTGTGGGGAGACTATGAAGGCGCTGATATTTGCCAGGTTCATATCTGTAATGGCATAATCTACTACACTTCTCCCTACATGAGAGTTTAGTGTACACCTCCCTAAGGAGTCTCCTTCGGTTCGTCCATTAAGGATATGAAATCCTAAACTTCTGCATACATTCAGGAGCTTTTTACCACTTTTGTTGACTGTACTGTCATAGCTGTTTCTCTCTGTGACTACTGAGTCTTGGCCGTCATTCTCTGCTCAAAATATGTAGATGTTCCCATCTGTGGTCAGGAAGTCGTTTTGTGACACCCCAGAGTCCGGTTGTCACAGTGACATTGCCTCCCTCTAAGAGGTGAAGTCATGCTTGGAGGCAGAAAAGGGACCCCTATGCCAGGTAACAGATTAAAAATCACAATTCCTGCTGCAGTTCAGAAAAGGGAGCTGCCTTATAAATTCTGGCCAGCAGAGGGGGTTGGTGAGTCAGCTAGAGGTCAGCTGAGGGAGTTGTCATGGAAATGAGGGCAGCTGTGAGCAAATGACAGGGCAGTTAAAACGTGAGGTATAAAGATCTTTCTGGAAGATCCTGTCAATTGAAGACAGGGAGCTGATCTGTAAGCTGCTGGTGAGGGGCAGCTGATCTGTGAAGAAGGAAAAGGACATGAACAGAGATGGAGAGGCACTGGGAAAGCTAAAATACTACATATAGCAGACCCCTGAGCGAAGCGCTAATAGGGAGAAAAGGGACATCAGAGTCCTGGGCGGACAGGAGCTGTATGTCCTGCCGCCGAATCTGAAAGTACAGGGAATTGTAAATTTCTGTGCGAGATTGAACACCTGAGGGCACGGCAGCGGGTAAGGAGCCCGGGGCCGATGGTGAAAAGGACGGTACCCGTGGAATAGGCTCACGCTGACAGCCGTACAGGTTAGTGAAATCATCACGCAATTGAGGGTCGCAGCATAGTTATAAACAGCTGAGACCCATACACAAAGCGCAGAAGGAAGGTCCTAAATCCCCACCTGGCAAGGTGGATCCCCTGAATGCCTCCAGGCGAGCCAGACACATTCCATCACCTGTATGTGGTACTCCAGATTGCAGCCAATTGCCAGTAAAAGGTAAAGAAACTGCACCTTTCTGTGTCCTCCTCTCATTTCTCTGCACCCCAACGTTCGCAGCCATTTTGACTATTAATTTAACATCTTTGCCCTGGGACTATTGCTCTACCTGTGGAGACCTATTTTCACCTCAGCTGCGACACACCAACAGTCTCAGGGGAACAACACCGCAGCGCTGGTCACCTCTGACCAGAATACCACAGGTGGCGTCACGTATTTAACCATCTATAAACTTTATCTTCATTTTCACCACATAAATACCACACAACTTTCCCCTACTTTATTACTGGACGCCCCTGGGCCATGGACCTGGTCGCCGCCGCCGCCGTGACACCGCCCCCCATTGAAGTCGACGGGCCCGGTACCGAGTACCCCCAGGCCCCGCGGGGCACTCCAGTTTTCTCTCCTTGTTCTTGTATTGAGGTCTCCAAAGATGAGAACTTTTCCCAGGCCCTGATAGTGGGCGACTTCTCTTTGTAAGATCTCGAAGCAGTCTGGATTGAAGTAGGGTGACTCTGGTGGTGGTATATAGGTGGTGCAGAGATAGACATCAGACTGAGAGGTGAGGATGGAGTTGCTGATCCTGATCCATATGTGGCTGCCTCCTCTCTTCACCAGTTTGATGTACTGGTGGAGCTCCTCTTTATACCAGATCAGTATTCCTCTTGAGCTCCGGCTCTGTTTGATGTTTTTATTTTTCAGGGCAGGGACAGAGATTTCCCTGTATCCGATGGGCACCAGAGATTCGTTTTCGGCTCTTGTCCATGTTTCCATGAGGATCTGACTGTCTATATTTCTCAGTCTTTATATAAAGTCAGGGTCATTTGTTTTACATCCAAAGGCCGAGGTGTTGAGACCCTGAATATTCCAGCTGCTGATTGTAAGTGAGGTAATTTTTCTAAACCTCTTGGGTGTATATACCTTGTAAGGAGTATGGCTGTGTAGGACACACCGGATCTCTGACTGATTTATTAATGGTGTTGGTTCCGTCCAGTCACATTAATTTCCTGCACACTGTGTTGAGTAGAGTCTTTATCTCCTCCATATCTCTGCTCTGTATGTCTCTGCTCTGTATGTCTCTGTGTGAGGTCGGTGAACTCCTCCATGGTGGTCTCCTCCTCTGATGGTCCAATTTTGGGTGAGGATGTATGTTTTCAGCTTCCTTTGATATAATTGTTTCTTTCCTTCTTATTGTCGGGGGTCTTTTCATGGGATTCTGGTTGGTGTTGGCTCCAGGCCTAGGGTGGTCTCTGTTTAGTACAATGTCCTTCAGCTCTTTGGCCAGAAGGATGTTTGTAATGACGGAAGGGAAACAGCTGGGGAAGATGGAAAAGGAGTGCAGTACCTAGATTTGACCAAAAGATGGCAGGGGGGAGTGTAGTTCAGGACTTGACAGCAGCTTAGGGCTTTAGAAACCGCTTAGGCCTGTTTCACACTTCCGTTTTTGACCATCAGTCAAAATCCGCCGGTTTAAAAAAAAACAAAACGGATCCGCCATTTTTTTTGGCGGATCCGTTTTTTCCCCCATTGATTTGCATTACCGGCGGATCTTGACGGATGGCCATCCGTTGGATACGTTTTTTTGCGGATCCGCCAAATTTTTTGTGTCCGCCGACATGCCTGGACGGACCTTGCAACATTTTTTTTGCTGCAGGATCCGCATTTTCCAGAGCGCATGCCCAGAGGAATGAAGTCAGGGAGAAATTTAACCCTGAAATCATTTCTGGCAGACAGAAAGAAATCTCTCTCTCTCTCTCTCCCCTCCCCGGGATGTGGTTCCTTTAAAATTCTTCATTCAACGGATCCGTCAAAAAAACGGTCCGGTGGCATCCGTTCACATCAGTTACCAACGGATCCGCTTTCCGCCATTTTGGCGGATTTTAACAGACACAAAAAAACTGAAGTGTGAAACAGGCCTTAGTCATGGGGGGCGGGGAGACAGGAACCCAGGAGGGAAATTCCCGAGGAAGGGGATAAATAGGACAGGACAGGGTTCCAGGCTAGGCTAGTCCCGGGAGGAGCTCAGGAGGAGAAGACTCAGTACGGAGGACTGACAACGGTGGAGAGCTCGACCAGGGGACTGATAGGAAGAGACAGACAGGGGGGTGGCCCTGACACAAAGAACGGCCGTACAGACGAGGCCCCGGGGGTACCGATTGGACGACGACCTCGGACTGGTGAAGCGCTGGCGGTAGATAGGCCTAGGGCAACCCCAGCGAAAGATCCACGAGGAACGTCACTACGAATGAAGGAAGGTGAAGGTACCCGGGCCTGAATACGGAGAGCTGTAAAGAAGCTGTGGAGTATAGCTACGGTCATCAGGAGGACGGCCAATAAACTCTGACCTGTTGCAACCAAAATCTGCCTCCGTCTGGTGTCTGTGTCGTCTGGTTGCGGTAAGCAGTGGACCACCCCCCAATCCGGGCCATTATTACACTATCACCAGTGTTTCTCAGATGTTCTTCCTTAAATTGTACAAATTCTCTTTCTAGTTGAGATAAACAGTCTCTGAGGGCCTGGGGTGAGGGGTGTGAAGCATTGGGGGCAGTGGTGTCTCTGGATGTCTCTGTAGGGGTGTGGATATCAGAGGTGGCTGTAATGGTGTGGACATCAGAGGTGGCTGGGGTTTGTTGTTCTTTGTGGGATTGGGCCTGGAGTTTAATATGAGGGAACCTGTCTTCAAATTGCTCCAGATTGTCCTCAGTCCCTTGCACCAGGACGGTGCCACTGTTGTACAGAGTGATGGTGAGTGAGCTGCACTTGTCATCTTTATGGTTTCTGACTCTATTCTGCTGGCCATTATTGGTATCAGACTTGGTTGTATATTGATATTGCTTGCACAGGGCGGTGTGCCAGGCCCGGAGATGCTCTGTGAAGAATAACACGTTGGTTTTCCTTTTATCTTCCTCACTAGATGTAAAGTCAGCATAGAGCGTCTCTGGGTTTTCTCTAATTGTGGCAGTTTTTATGGCTTTTTTGTATGACTGTTCTTCTGCCCTTCAGGGTGTGTTATCTCCAGGATCTTAGACCCCCTGCTGCCTTGTGTCTCTGGCTCTCTATCAACATTTACTTTGTTCAGTTTCCCTTGTTCCAAATTAACATTTTCCATTTTTATAATTCTAATTCTTATTTCTGATAGTTTTAAGTTCTAGCAAGATTCTGAGTATGGTGAGGCTGAGAATGATCCTACCTGAGGGTGCTTGCTGTCCTCTGGATGTCAGACCTGGTGCTGCCTGGTGGTTGCTGTCTGTCCTCCAGGAGATTCTTGTTTTGTCCTTTAGAACTTATTTTTCCTCCTTTTTCATAAAAATATTTAGTCCGGCTCCGTCCTGCTCACTTCTGTATTCAACGGGGATGAATTTTTCCAGGTTGTGTCCTAAAGTTTCCTCATTACAAGGTATAAAGTGATGAAAATTCAGGAGCTCATGTTCAGTGCTGCTTACTCCTGGAGTGGTGGGCTGGGTATATCGTGATATATACTATGAGGGCTGTGTTATATACCATGTTGCTGTGCTATATACTATGTGGGCTACTCTATATAGTATGTGAGCTGTGTTATATACTATGTGGGGTGTGCTATATACTATGTGTGTTATGCTATATACCATGCGGGCTGTGCTATATACTATGGGGGCTGTGCTATATACTATATGTGGGCTGTTATGTACTATGTGGGCTGTGCTATGTACTATGTGGGCTGTGCTATGTACTATGTGGGCTGTGCTATATACTATGTGGGCTGTGCTATATACTATGTGGGCTGTGCTATATACCATGTGGGCTGTGCTATATACTATGTGGGCTGTGCTATATACCATGTGGGCTGTGCTATATACCATGTGGGCTGTGCTATATACTATGTGGGCTGTGCTATATACTATATGTGGGCTGTGCTATATACTATATGTGGGCTGTGCTATATACTATATGTGGGCTGTGTTATATACTATGTGGGCTGTGTTATATACTACGTGGGCTGTGTTATATACTACGTGGCTGCCTGTGCTATACACTATGTGGCTGTGCTATATACTATATGGGCTTTGCTATATACTACACGGCTGTGTTTTATACTACGTGGGCTGTGCTATATACTATGCAGGCTGTACCATATACTATGTGGGCTGTGCCATGTACTATGTGGGCTGTGTTATATACTACGTGGCTGTGCTATATAATATGTGGGCTGTGCTATATACTATAGGGGGTATATTATATTCTATGGGGGAGGCTGTGTTATATACTATAGGGGGCTACATTATATTCTACAAGGGGCTACATTATATTCTATGGGGAGGTGGGCTGTATTATATTCTATGAGGGGGCTACATTATACTATATGAGGGGGGCTGCATTATATTCTATGGGGGGTTACATTATACTCCGGATGTGGTTGCATTATACTCTGTGAGGTGGCTGCATTATACTATATGTGGGCGGCATTATACTGTATCGAGGACTATGGGGAATACATTATAATATATGAAGAACTATGGGGTGCATTATACTATGGGTAGTGAATTGTACTACATGGATGACTATGGCGGTGCCTTTATACTATATGGAGCACTATAAGGAGTGTATTACAATATGTGGAGGACTGAGCAGTGTATTTTAATATATGGAGGACTGAGGAGTTTATTTTAATATATGGAGGTCTCAGGAGTGTATTATACTATACTAGATTATGGCCCGATGCTATCGCATCGGGAGGATGCGATAGCATCACACCTCTTGCCATGTTAACCCTCAACACACACACTCCTCTCACCTTTCACCATCTCCACTCACTCTTTCACTCCACATACGACCCCTTCTCTCACTCCGTCTCTCATACTCACGCCGTCATCGCTGCTGCGCCACGATCCCCGACATCTTCTTCCGCCGGCGCCATCCTGGATCCAGACGTTGTCCACGCCGGCGACATGTTCTTGCGGCGGCGCCATCTTGAGTATCGTGAAATCCCGCGACACTCAAGATGGTGTCGCTGGAAGAACATGTTGCCGGCGTGGACGACGTCGGGATCCAAAATGGCGTCGGCGAAATCTCGCGAGTTTTCGACGACGCCATTTTGGATCCCGACATCGTCCTCGCCGGCGACATGTTCTTGCGGCGACGCCATCTTGAGTATCGCGGGATTTCGCCGATCCAAAATAGCGTCGCCGCAGGAACATGTCGCCGGCGTGGATGCCGTCGGGATCCAAAATGGCGTCGGCGAAATCTCGCGAGATTTCACCGACGCCATTTTGGATCCCGACGTCCTCCACGCCGGCGACATGTTCTTGCGGCGACGCCATCTTGACTATCGCGGGATTTCGCCGATCCAAAGTGGCGTCACCGCAAGAACATGTCGCCGGCGTGGAGGACGTCTGGATCCAGGATGGGGCCGGCGGAAGATGTCGGGGATCGGGGATCAGCGGCGATGACGGCGTGAGTATGAGAGACGGAGTGAGAGAAAGGGTCGTATGTGGAGTGAAAGAGTGAGTGGACATGAGTGGAGATGGTGAAAGGTGAGAGGAGTGTGTGTGTTGAGGAGGAGTGGTGTGTTGAGGGTTAACATGGAAAGAGGTGTGCGGTGACGTCACCGGTTACAACTGGACGGAAGTTGTTACAACCGGAAGCTGCTTAGGGCATTTATTATTATAGATGGAGGACTATGGGGTATGCATTTTACAATATGGAGGAATGTGGTGCACATTATAATATATTGAGGACTATGGGGTGTATTATACTAAACAGGCAAAATGCTGCATATTCATCGAGTGATTGGATTGTTTATGCCGGAACAGAAATCATTGTTCTCAGCAGCACATCGCCGGTGTAAACTGTAGATGTGCTGCTGCTAACATGATACTTTATGGAGACATATTGTTCTGTCCCCATCTTTCTTTCTCAGATGGTGGAAAGAGGCCGGGAAACAAGTGTTGAACGATTTCAATATTGTTGATCACACTCATTTAGCGGCCTGAACTCAGCGCACGTAACTACAACCGAAATGCTTCTGTGTGATGTGCAATATGTGAGCATTCGGGGTCCCATTTTAAACTTTGCCTAAAACTGGCTCTGGAAGGCACACAAAACTTCCGGTGATGAACATCTTAGATTAAGGTTACACACCACACCACCAAATCCTTGTTACCCAGTAATGACCACTAACGGCCAATACTATATTCCTTCGGGAAGTAAACAGGCTTTACCCATGTTCCCTGTTACAATGGGGTCCAGTGGGCCACCGACCTTTTCCCCTATCACCCCTGTGGTGAACCCAACAATCCATCCACCTGGAACATTCCTGGCACCGACCTTTCCTACTGTCACTTCCACTGACAATTTAACCGCACACCCACATGAGATACTCCAAGCAACAATCTCTCCTCCCAATACTTCCGCTACAACAGCACTCTCACGCGGTCTACCTAACCCTATACCTAGTACCTCATAGCCTCTCTCGCAGCCAAGCGCACACCTGTACGGGACAGTGGCAACTGTATCAAGGGGGGACTCAATCTGGGAGGGGGATACCAACATCACAGGAAGCACAAAGGGGAGGGAATGTTGGCAACCTATTTTTGAAAAAGAACTTCCTGAGGGACCCTTATTAGTGGTGGGAAAGGGTGACATAACAATAATGGAAACTGACGCTATTGTTAATGCTGCCAATTCTCGGTTAGAGCACATTGGAGGTGTGGCTAGAACTATAGTGGAAGCAGGAGGGGCGACTATTCAAGCTGACAGTCGAATCATTGTTGAGTCACGTGATCAGAAAGCTGTTGGGGACATAGCGGTGAATAAATCTGGCAATCTTCCATGTAGAATGATCATACACGCTGTGACCCCTACTTTTCACCGTATTCATCCAGACGTTAGTGCTCAACAACTTCGCACAATAAATAAGCTGCATTTTAGAGTATGCGAATATTAGTGAGCAGATTGAGACCTTGACAATTCCCGCTATTGGTGTTGGCATTTTCGGTTTCCCTGTTCATGTATGTGCAAGAAAAATTGTTGGAATTATAATGAACAAGTGTAGCCCCCCCAAGCATTTGCTGCCTCTCCGAAATCGGTTAATTAGTAATGAGGACAGGATTGTTAAAGCTTTTAAGACTGCCTGCATCACCTGGACTTCCCCATGATATTGGAGTTTCCCAAATAGAGCCCCTCATTCCAGGACTGCTGCCTCCTCCTGCTCCTCATACACAAGTGACTACATCTGTTCTCTTCTGTACAGAGCTATGGCCAGAACTAAGTAGACCACTCGTAAAACCACAGGAGGGAAAGCTCCCCACAAGCAGCTGGCCACTAATGCCGCCAGGCATAGCGCTCCCGCCACTGGTGGCGTGAAGAAGCCGCACTGTTACCGGCCAGGAACAGTCGCTCTCCGTGAGATCCGCCGCTATTAGAATAGCACCGAGCTGCTGATCCGTAAGCTTCCCTTCCAGCGCCTGGTGAGGGAGATCGCCCAGGACTTCAAGACTGACCTGCGCTTCCAGAGCTCGGTGGTGATGGCCCTGCAGGAGACTAGCGAGGCTTATCTGGTGGGCTGTTCGAGGACACCAACCTAATCACCTGTCGCTGCAGCGTCATATGAAACTTCAATGTTCCCTCTTGATTCCGGATAAAGTCACTCTTATCTGCTGCACCATCCTCAACCCGTCCACGCTGCTTCCTCTTTCCAGGGGGGATGTGGATGATGATACTGATGCTCTCGGTGAAGACACCTTTACACACTCAGAGAATCATGACTGTCTCGAACAAATTCAGGAAGAAGCAGCCTCCAAGAAAAATGTGTCTGAAGACTCATTCCCACATGCTGACCTGACGTTCTTCACTGATGGTTCCAGATTTGCAGATGAAACAGGAAGGTTCTATACGGGATATGCCGTGGTTACACATGACCAGGTCATCTCAGCCGGATCCCTACCACCGCACATGTCTGCACAAGAAACGGAACTTAAGGCTTTGACACTGGCTTGTCAAGAAGCGATGGAGAAGGTGGTCAACATCTACACAAATTCAAGATATGCTTTCGGAGTGGCTCATGACTTCGGCAGTATGTGGGCAGCCAGAGGATACCCAATGTCCAGTGGAACTCCTGTAAAATATGCTGCTCCATACAAGAACTTTGTGGCCGCTCTAGATCTACCTTCGGAGGTTGCAGTGATCAAGATCAAAGCTCATGGGAGATTGGATTCTTCAGAAGCAAGGGGGAACTTCGCTGACAAAACAGCAAAAACTTATGCTGCAGATCCATTTGGGAAAGAGAAAGCAATGGTGTACGTGTCAATTGACACTGAAGAAGGGCCTCAATGCTCTCTTATGAGGTTTATCCATCTACATCAAGACAAAGCACCAGATGATGAAAAGAAGTTGTGGCAAGGAGGAGGAGCTAAAAAGGATGAAGATGGAGTCTGGAGGATGAACAAAAAAGATCTGTCTACCCCGTAATTAGATTAATGACTTGATATGCAAGACTTTTATGGCACCTGGGATCGCTACTGTCACCCAAAAATATTGCAAGTCCTGCCTTGTGTGTGCAACATGCAATCCAGCACCGCCTCACAAAGTTACTCTCTATCCCTTTCAGAGAATTCAAATCGATCCTATTCAAATGAAGAAAGTAGGGAAGTATGAGTATGTACTGGTAGTGACTGACATGTTCTCAGGATGGCCCGAAGCCTATCCAGTAACCAACAAGACTGCGAGAGTGACTGTTAAGAGACTGATGACTGAAGTAGTATGCAGATATGGGGTCCCAGAGGTAATTGAGAGTGACCAAGGAACCACATTCATTGCAGCACTGACTAAGGAAATATGGACATTGGTAGGGGCTGATTTGGGTTTACACACTCCATACCACCCTCAGAGTAGTGGAAAAGTAGAAACACTGAATGCCACCTTGAAAAATAAAATACTGAAAGCCAGTCAGGATATCAGACTTCCTTGAACAGACTTTTTGCCCATTGCCTTATACTCAGTCAGAAACACTCCAAATGGTCCCACTAAACTCACACCATACAAGATTCTTTTTGGGGGCCTCCAAGGTTGGGTCAATATTTTCCACAACAGCTAGCCTTAGGAAGTGATACTCTTGTAAATTATGTCATTGCCCTTACTAAAGAACTGTCACTAACACATGCACGAGTTTTATCATCCATTCCAGATCCAGATTCCAGTGAAGGTACCCATACTTTCCAACCTGGTGACTACATGCTGGTAAAAAAGTTCATCAGAAAGACATCCCTGTAATTGAGATTTGAGGGTCCCTACCAAGTGCTTTTGACAACTCCTACTTCGGTCAAACTTGAAGGAAGACCAATGTGGATACATCCCTCTCACTGCAAGAAGTTCATGCCTCCATCATCAGAATCTTCTACTTAATGTTGCTTGTCGTGCTAATTTCTTTTCAGGATTGCTGAGCGCCTCCTGGATCCATCTCTCACACTGTAAACTTGTCAGACAGGTAGGGACAGAGCAGAATCTGAGCTGCTTGTCAAAGTCCAGCTACAAAGGGAGGTTTTCCACAAGGGAAAACTTGTCTCAAACTGGTGAAGACTCCAACTCCCAGATGAGACGGTCAGATCTAGGATGTGTACATCAGGGTTAGTCACATGTGTATTCTTTGTAACCATGGTGATGGGAGATTGGAGAATAATGGACCCAGCAGGTAGGAAAGTCCCGAGGAAGCGGGTAGCGCACTCCTATATACCTCCTGATATACCCATAATTGGTCACACATTCTCTGGTGTCTATAGCATCCGTATTGTCATGATGCCTCTGATGTCATAGTGACACTTAACCCTGATGGGTTAGGGAACCACGGTAGGATCAAGAAAAAAGGTTAATAAAGTATTTAGGGGGGACTGTTGAGGAAAGCCTTAAGATCAAATACTTAATTAACCTCAAGACATAAAAGATTGAGAGGAACTACCCATAAAGTGTATTATTTCATCTTACATGACCTTTTTCAGATCAAAGTGTGACACTAAAGATGGCTGCCATTTCCTGTTTCACCACACACCATGTGCTCCATGGATCCGCCCACGATGAGGCCTACCCTGATGACCTCATGGATCCGCCCACAATGACGCCCATTCTGATGACCTCATGGAGCAACCCAGCCTGATGACCTCGTGGATCCGCCCACAGACTAGCTCACTGCCCAACCCAATAACCAATAGAATACATCCGATCACTCCCATTTTAGAGCTAATAGAGCCCCCTTACAACCTATGTTTGGATTAATAAAGCTCTCTCTCTTCCTCTTGGAGTTGTGCCATAGATTGATCAAGAGAAGTTACATCAGACTATGTCTCTGATGTGATTTCTTTAGTGCGCACTGAACAATATCCATCGGGCCAGGAGCAGGCAACTAGTGAACATTTCTTATTGCTCAGCCTAACAGTGCGATCTACGTGACCCTCCCTGGCTGTTCTTTGTTAATATATTTATGGAAAGTGACAACTAACCGCTTGTTAAAGGGGTTATAAGATTGAAAATAGGTCATTGATTTTCGATCAGGGGGAATCTGTACAAATCCTTGTCTAAAATCTTTCTCAGTCTAAACAAGCATGGGCCTGTAAATACTTGAAAATAGCTGGGGTTCTCTCTGCATACAGCTACATTTGCAAGAGTAAAGCCTGGCCTGATATTTTCGGAGTAATGGGGGGTCAACAGGAATTGTGGTATAACATAGCGATCGAAGAGTCCTCAATGTAATCGATGGATGACTCCAGTCTTCCAGAGCATCTCCTGATTCTAATGCAGGAATTCTGACCCTTTATAATAATCATAAGTTTCTGCCAAACGTACATTGTAATAATATGAGTGAATTCAGTTTCTTCTGTAAGTAATAGATAACTATGATACAAACCGTTGATATCTTCAGAGCCATATCAGAGCATGATAATGTGTTTTCACTGTTAGCAGATCCAATACTGGAAAGGACTCTCCTCACTACACCTGATAGATAAATTCTCAAACTCTCCTGGAATTCTTTATTCATATCTAGAAAATTAGCAAACAATAAGTAGAATATGTAGGCAAGATGGTAACTACATGGTTAATTTAACCCCATTGCGATGCGGCCATTATTAAATTTTTTAAACTTTGCCTTCCAGAATCCATCAACTTTTTTTTTTCTTTTCAATTAACATAGCCATTTGAATTAGAAAATGTGTTATATTGTGGGATTAATTGTAACTATGCATTTTTGGAGGAAAAAAAATCCAAGTGGGATAGAGGAAAAAAAAAATCAATTCTGAATTGCTTTTTTATTTTGGTTACTTTAAATAAGCAAAAATGATGGTAACTGTTCTACAAGTCAGTAAGCTTGTGGATATAGCACATTTATATAATTTTCCTTTTATGTTTTAGTATTTAAAAAGAAAAAAAAAAAAAAAAACAACTTACCGGTATTTTTATTTCTGCCATTTTAGGGCATGTACAACTTTTTTGTATTTCTTTCTGATCTATTATGTTTGTATAGCGTCATTATTACATTATTTTGCATAGGCTTGTCCCTTATTATAGAGTGTACTTACTTGTTATTAAGAGTGCTGTCCTTTACTACATAGTGACGTCTTGTTATGTATGCTGTCCCTTGTAACATAGTGTCCTTCCACCATTAAGTTGAATTTGTGCTTTCTATTTTTACATAGCGTCTTCTCTTGTTATACATTTTATAGCATCATCCCTTATTACATCTTATATTGTATCATGTTGTCCCTTATTAGTGTCCTCTCTTGTTACACAGCATATAGTGTAATCCCTTATTACATAGCGTCTTTTGTATCATGTCATCCCTTATTACATAGGGTCCTCTCTTGTTATGAATTGAGACATCTCTTATTACATAGCAATTTATGTTGTATCATGTTGTCCATTATTACACATTATACTCTCTTTTTAGTTTTAGTGGTGTCGCTTGCTACATAGTGATATCTTGATCTTGTTATGTATGCTGTCCCTCGTTACATAGAATCCTTCCTTATTATCTTTCAATTGTGCTTCCATTTTTGCAGAGTCCTCTTTTACAGTACATAGTGTCATACCTTATTACATTGTGCCTTATGTGGTATCATATTGTCACTTATTACATAGTCTCCTCTCTTGTTATGAATTGCAACATCTCTTATTACATAGTGTCTTATTTATTATGTATAGCATTGCTCAGAAGGGAAAAAATATGCATAATGTGCACCAAAGCACATGTGTGTTGATCATGAGACCTAACACATGACACCCTTTCATCATTTGACATGTTACCTGACACATTTAGTGACTGTCCGGGACCCTGGCTACCCTTAATTGGTAGGAAGAGAAACAATGCAATGATAATTACCTTTAAGTCTTCCAGTGTCCTCGGAAGTGATTTTATCTCCTGGATATGGCATCAAGAAGCATTTAGAAGAACACTGCTTAAGAACTTCTAAAAATGTGCAATCCTTATATTTTTTCTTCATTTTCTGTATAGCAAAACATATAGAAAGAACTTAAAGTCAGAAACTTAGATGATATGTATAGGCAGCACAGTGGCTCAGTGGTTAACACTGACACCTTGCTGCGCTGGGGTCCTGGGTTCAAATCCCACCAAGGACAACATCCTCTGACTTCAGTATTGTGTCTGTAGCTCCCATGAAGACCTGCATGTCCATAGTAGAAGACTACAAGTAAACTCTGTGTCTGTTCTACATTTCTGGCTAATCTAATAAATATATTTTAGCGAAAAGAAGAGGACAGACTGAAAAGAGAATTTACTTATTCATGACCGGACAATTTTTCGTTCTTGTGCCTTTGTAATTTTTTCTCCATGTTCCAACAGCCATAACATTACTTTTATTTTGCTGCCAACCTAATCCTAAGAGAGCTTGTTTTTTTTTTGTGAAACAAGTTGTAATCTAGAAAGAAACCATACAGTTTACCATGTAATGTAATAAAAACAGTTAAAAAAAGTGTTGAAGAAAAATTCAAAAATCAAATAAAAAAGTGGTTTGTTTTGCAATTTTTTTTTATACCCATAACTTTTTTTATTTTTCAGTCATTGAAGCTGTCCAAGGACTTGTTTTTTTTTCTTCCATGGTGAGCTGATGTTGTTATTGTTGTTTTGCCATTTATTCTCATTTTTACATATACCATATGGGTAATTTAATTGTTTATTTTGAAAGGTCGGATTTATACGGATGTGGCGTTACCAAATCTGCTGACTTTTATCTCTTTATTTATATTTTTAAATCATTTTTTTTTTTTTTTACATTTTATTGTTTTACATCTCCTTAGTGAATTTGAACTTGGGATTGATTGATCGCTTGTTCTATATGCTGAAATTCTACTGTAATGCACTATGTAGCCAAAGTTACATTCTCATATGAAGCTTTGCCACAGGTCGGGTTTTAGAGGGGCTCTAAGTTGGCAGCCATCGGAATCTTATGGAGACCCACTGCTGCCATGACAAGCCACAGGCCCCTGCTATTGAGTTATGGGAGTTAGAATTTGAATGCACAGGTGATAGTGCTACTTAAATACCCCTGTAAGTGAATAACAGCAGCATTTAAATGGTTAAGCAACAGCTTTTGGAGCAAGCTCATGTTGCTGTTGCAGGCAGATGTCGGCTATATAATACAGTCGGTATCTCCCACATATGGTTCCATAGATCGGTACCCAACATGTACATTTGTAGACTGTAACCAGGCTTGGACTGGACCACAGGAGAACAGGAGAATCCTCCGGTGGGCCACCACCCTCTCATATGAGCAGTACTTGGCACTATACACTTGAATCACTATGTACAGACAATGGCAGCATCTTATTCATTTACCAATCTACTCCATTCATTGTTATATAAATTTGTTACATTTACATGTGGCTGAAATTGGACCTCTGGCTTTGGTTACTGGTGGGCCCATGGCACCCCAGTCCGACACTGAAGTCTCTAACCATAGACAAACTCAGATCTGCATGGGTGCTGTACACATGAAATCGTAGAATAATTGCAAGTAATTTTTACAAAGCTACTTAATTTATTAGTGTAAATTCTCTTTAAAACAGGACAGATTGTTGCTCAGTCTGCATCATCAAGAAGAGCGCTAGAAACAAATACTAAACTATTCACATTTTTTGAGAGCAAAATAAAGGAATTTTACTGTACAGAAAAGTGAATGTAAGTTTCATAAAAACTAAAGTTAATATAAAATTACAAACCTCAATTATTACTTTATAATGAGATTCACCATGTTTGACTCCACACATCTTTGCGTCATACCAATTACGGATCAAGAAGTCAAAATACTGGAATAAAAGAAAAGAAAAAAATTGTCAAACAAAAATGAAATCTCATTGTAAATTCTTACTACAGTTTTGGTGTAAGTTTTCTAGATTTTCATTTCCATAAATTAAAGGGAATGTCCTGCCAGAAAATGAGATATTGATTAAATCAAGTTTTTGTGTTAAATGTGCGGGGTTTTTTTTTTTTTTTACATTTTTGGCAAATTTTATTAGTTGGTTGCTTTTATATCACGATCGCTATATATTACAATATAAAATTAGTAATCTTGCAATTTTCACATTGGCGTTATTGCAGACTTGTAATTCACATCCTTTCAGGAAGAATTTGCAGCAGTTTCATTAGCATCAGAGCCAGGATTACAATGACAGGTACAAACATGGACAAAAGAGTTGGCATCTTTCTGTTAAAGTAAGAAAAAAACACAATGGTCACTGAAATAATTTGAAACTCACTAAAGTAATTTTCAATTTAAATTTACTGAATATCAACTAATCAGACATTGTTTTTTTTTGCTTTTAAATTGTGGTTCAATAGAAAAAGAAAAACTAATGAAACTGGCCTGGACAAAAATGATATTACCGTTAACTCAATATTTTGCTGCATAAACTTTTGAGGCAATCACTGCAAACAATTTCTGTAACTCTCAATGAGACTTCTGCACAGTTCTACAGGTATTTTTGCTCCTCCTCATGTGCAAACTGCTCTTTGTGTCTCAGGTGTGAAGGGTTCCTTCTCCAGACTGAAGGTTTCAGCTCCTTCCACAGATGTTCAATAGGATTTAGATCAGGACTCAAAGAAGACACTTCAGGATTGTCCAATGCTTTGTTCTTAGCCATTCTTGAGTGTTTTTAGCTGTGTGTTTTGGGTGATTGCCCTGTTGGAGAACCCATGACTTGTGTCTCAGACAAAGCATTCTAACACTGAACAGTACATTTCACTCCAGAATGCCTTGATAGTCTTGAGGTTTCATTATACCCTGCACAGATACAAGTCACCCTGTGCCAAATTCAGAAAAGCAGCCCCAAAACATATCCGAGGCTCCTCTGTGTTTCAAAGTCGGTACAATGTTCTTTTCTTTGTAGGCTTCATTTTTGCGTCTGTGAAAATACAGCTGATGTGACTTGCCAAAAAGCTCCAGTGTTGTCTTATCTATCCAATGGATATTCTCCCAGAAGCTTTGTGGCTTGTCAATATGCATTTTGGCAAATTCCAGACTCGCTGTTTTATTATTTGCTTTCAACAGTGGTTTCCTCCTTGTCATCTTCCATAAAGTCCATTTTGGTCAAGACAGTAGCAGAAGGTGCGATTTGACACTGATGCACCTTGACTTTGGAGTTCTCCTCTAAACTCTTTGGAAGTTGTTCTAGGATCTTTTGTTACTATTCGTATTATCTGCCTTTTCAAATTGTCAGCAATTTTCTTTTTGTGGCCACGTCCGGGGAGGTTGGCTACAGCCCCATAAACTTCTGAATCATGTTCTGTGCAACTGAAGTAACAGGAACATCAAGCTGTTTGGCGATGTTCTTATACTCTTTACCTTTAACATGTTTGTCTGCTGAGACAACTCTTTCTTTAGCTTTCTTTGTTCCTTTTCAATGTGGTACCACGATACTAAACAACACAATGACTACTGTATTTTTCACACTATAAGACATACTTTTTCCCCCAAATTTGATCTCAATCTCCGCATGCGCCGCCTCCAGTGGCCATTTTTCCGGAGGCCACCGCATCACAGCAATGGATGTGCGGGGGCTCCGGGCTTTCACAAAATGTCAGCAGCACGACCGAGCACCACCGAATCTGCCGCAGCAGTCTAGAATGGGAGTCATAGCATCACCAGACCACCGAACACCCTCTGTGACCCCCTCCACTAGTGCTGCCAATCACCCCCGGTAAGCTGAATTTGGAAAGTAAGACGGCCCTCCATTTGATGCATTATTTTTTTTCCCTATGTTTCTTCTGAAAATTTGGGGTGTGTCTTATCGTCGAAAAAATACGGTACTTTTCTCCCTTTAACCCCTTCATGACCCAGCCTATTTTGACCTTAATGACCTGGCCATTTTTTGCAATTCTGACCATTGTCCCTTTATGAGGTAATAACTCAAGAACGCTAGCGATTCTCAGATTGTTTTTTCGTGACATATTGGACTTCATGTTAGTGGTAAATTTAGGTCGATAATTTTTGCGTTTATTTGTGGAAAAAACGGAAATTTGGTGAAAATTTTAAAATTTTGAATTTTTATTCTGTTAAACCAGAGAGTTATGTGACACAAAATAGTTACTAAATAACATTTCCCACATGTCTACTTTACATCAGCACAATTTTGAAAACAAATTTTTTTTTTTTTAGGAAGTTATAAGGGTTAAAAGTTGACCAGCGATTTCTAATTTTTACAACAAAATTTACAAAACCATTTTTTAGGGACCACCTCACATTTGAAGTCACTTTGAGGGGTCTATATGGCAGAAAATACCCAGAAATGACACCATTCTAAAAACTGCACCCCTCAAGCTACTCAAAACTACATTCAAGAAGATTATTAACCCTTCAGGTGCTTCACAGGAACTAAAGCAACGTGGAAGGAAAAAATGGACATTTTAATTTTTCCAACACAAATTTTCATTTAGCATCAATTTTTTCATTTTCATATGGGCAACAGGATAAAATGGATCATAAAATTTGGTGGGCAATTTCTCCTGAGTACACCGATACCTCATATGTGGTCATAAACTACTGTTTGGGCGCACGGCAGGGCTCAGAAGGGAAAGAGCGCCATTTGACTTTTTGAATGGAAAATATGCTGGAATATTTAACGGTAGCCATGTCGCGTTTGTAGAGCCCGTGTGCCTAAACATTGGAGCTCCTCCACAAGTGACCCCATTTTGGAAACTAGACCCCCCAAGGAACTTATCTAGATGCATAGTGAGCATTTTGAACCCCCAGGTGCTTCACAAATTGATCCGTAAAAAAAAAAGTACTTTTTTTTTCACAAAAATTCATTTAGCCTCAGTTTTCTTTATTTTCACTTGGGCAACAGGATAAAATGGATCCTACAATTTGTTGGGCAATTTCTCCTTAGTACACCGATACCTCATATGTGGTGATAAACCACTGTTTGGGCGCACGGCAGGACCCGGAAGGGAAGGAGCGCCTTTTGACTTTTTGAATGGAAAATTAGTTCCAATCGTTAGCAGACACCATGTCGCGTTTGGAGAGCCCCTGTGTGCCTAAACAGTGAAAAAACCCACAAGTGACCCCATTTTGGAAACTAAACCCCTTAAGGAACTTATCTAGATGTGTAGTGAGCACCTTGAATCCCCAAGAGCTTTACAGAAGTTTATAACGCAGAGCAGCGAACATAAAAAAAGTATTTTTTTTCCTCAAAAATGATTTTTTAGCCCGCTATTTTTTATTTTCACAAGGCTAACAAGAGAAATTGGACCACAAAAGTTGTGCAAATTGTCCTGAGTACGCTGATACCCCATATGTGGGGGAGAACCACTGTTCGGGCGCATGGGAGAGCTCAGAAGGGAAGGAGCGTCATTTTGGAATGCAGACTGATGGAATGTTCTGTGGGCATCATGTTGCGTTTGCAGAGCCCCTGATGTGCCTAAACAGTAGAAACCCCCCACAAGTGACCCAATTTTGGAAAGTAGGCCTTCCGAGGAGCTTATCTAAATGTGTAGTGAGCACTTTGAACCCCAAAGAGCTTCACAGAAGTTTATAAACGCAGAGCCATGAAAATAAAAAATCATTTTTTTTCCTCAAAAATGATTTTTTTAGCCCCCTATTTTTTTATTTTCCCAAGGGTAACAGCATAAATTGGACCCCAAAAGTTGTTGTAGTTTGTCCTGAGTACGCTGGTACCCCATATGTGGGAGGGAACCACTGTTTGGGTGCACGGCAGGGCTCAGAAGGGAAGGAGCGCCATTTGACTTTTTGAATGGAAAATTAGCTCCAATCGTTAGCGGACACCATGTCGTGTTTGGAGAGCCCCTGTGTGCCTAAACTTTGGAGCTCCCCCACAAATGAAACCATTTTGGAAACTAGACCCCCTAAGGAACTTATCTAGATGCATATTGAGCACTTTGAACCCCCAGGTGCTTCACAGAAGCTTATAACGCAGAGCCGTGAAAATAAAAAATCATTTTTTCACCTCAAAAAATGATTTTTTTTAGCCCGCTATTTTTATTTTCACAATGGAAACAGGAGAAATTGTTGTCCAGTTTATCCTGAGTATGCTGGTACCCCATATTTGGGGGGAACCACTGTTTGGGCACACGTCGGGGCTCGGAGGTGAAGTAGTGACATTTTGAAATGCCAACTTGATGGAATGATCTGCGGGTGTCATGTTACGTTTGCAGATCCCGATGTGCCTAAACATTAGAAACCCCCCCACAAGTGACCCCATTTTGGAAACTAGACCCCTCAAGGAACTTATCTAGATGTGTGGTGAGCATTTTGAACCCACAAGTGCTTCACAGAAGTTTATAACGCAGAGCCGGGAAAATAAAAAATCATTTTTTTCCACAAAAATAATTTTTTTAGTCCCCAGTTTTTTATTTTCCCAAGCGTAACAGGAGAAATTAGACCCTCAAAGTTGTTGTGCAAATTTTCCTTAGTACGCTGATACCCCATATGTGGGGGTAAACCACTGTTTGGGCACACGTCAAGGCTCGGAATGGAGGGAGCACTGTTTGACTTTTTGAATGCAAAATTGGCTGGAATAAATGGTGGCGCCATGTCGCGTCTGGAGACCCCCCTGATGTGCCTAAATATTGGAAACCCCTCAATTCTAACTCCAACCCTAACCTCGACACACCTCTAACCCTAATCCCAAACCTAACCATAACCCTAACCACAACCTTAACCCCAACACACCCCTAACCCTAATCCCAACTCTAAACCTAACCACAACCCTAACCCTAATTCCAACCCTAACCTTAATTCCAATCCTAACCCTAATCCCAACCCTAATTCCAACCCCAACACTAACCCTAATTCTAACCCTAACCCTAATTCTAACCCTAACCCTAATGGGGGTGATAAAGGAGGGGGTTTATATACTTTTTTTTTATTTTGATCACTGTGAGAGTTTATCACAGTGATCAAAATGAATGAATGAATCTGCTTGTCGGCATCTTCGAAGGGCGCACTGTGCATGCGCCCGCTATTTTGCAAGATGGCGGTGCCCATGAAGGATCCGGGAGGGACACCGGGACGGACATAGGAACATTGGAGGTACCGGGGGGGGTGAGGGGGAGAGCGTAGGGAAGGGGAGGGGGAGCATATGGTGACGGTGGCGGCAGATTGGCGCCATCAGTCAGTGGCGGGGGGCGATTGCCCCGTCAGTCGGTGTGGGGGGGTCAGATCTCGGTCTCCAGCCATGGCATATGCTATTGCAGCATTGGCCATGGCTGGATTGTAATATTTCACCAAATTTCATTGGTGAAATATTACAAATCGCTCTGATTGGCTGTTTCACTTTTAACAGCCAGTCAGAGCGATCGTAGCCACAGGGGGGGCTAAGCCACCCCCCGGGGTGAAGCAGAAAGGGTCCTGTATGTGCGGGTCGGGTGACCTTTTATTGACCCCGGTCACCCGACCCGCAGGGGGGCTATCAATTCATGACGCCACATAGGCGGATTGGCACCGACTTTCATGATGCCTACGTGGTGTCAAAGGTCGGGAAAGGGTTAAATAGGCAGGCTGACTGATTTCAAGTTTGTAGACGTCTATGATGAAAATTTACAGCACACATCTTAGTTTAGCATGTCCCTATGGTTAAATTAGATTCATTTTTTTTCTAGAGGTACCATCATTTTTGTCCAGGCCACTTTCATGAGTTTTTTTTTTATTTTTCTGTTGTACCACAATTCAAAAACAATGTCTGATTTTCATTAGCTGATATTGAGTAAATATAAATAGAAAATGACTTGTCAGTTTGAAGTTGTTTCAGTGACTATTGTGGGTTTTTCTTACTTTACCAGAAGAGTACCCAGCTGATAACTGAGGATCCACCAATCACAATGTGCAATGTCACAGCTGACCCTAGTCCCCCTCCCTTCACAATGATCTTTGCACATGCTCATTGGGTGCTTGAATACAAAATATAGGGTTCAAGTCTGTTTATTGCTGCTAATGTACTGTACATATGGATTGCCTGAAACAATAGGAAGTTAGAGTCTTAAAAAGTCCTAGTGGCCATGGTGAGAATTACACAATTTCCATTTTTTTAATAAAGATTGTGATATGGGAAAAAAGTGGCCCAAAAAATTAATTTAATGTGAAAACCTGATTTAAGTAATGTGTCATTTTCAGATAACACATTCCTTTTAAGCAGTGAATTGAAAAAAGCATACACCCTATCTCTTAGATTACCAGGTAAAGATAGGGTAATTTTGCTGGTTTCATAGTTCAGTTAATCACATGTTCTGTTTATTTTTATACATATACCGTATATACTCGAGTATAAGTTGACCCGAGTATAAGCCGAGGCACCTAATTTTGCTTGGGTAAACTTATTGACTCGAGTATAAGCCGGGTATGCATTGTCCCTGCATCCCCATCCTGGTATGCATGGCTCCCCCGTCCCTGTCCTTGTATGCATGGCTCCCCCGTCCCTGTCCTTGTATGCATGGCTCTCCCGTCCCTGTATTCATGGCTCCCTCATCCTGGTATGCATTGTCCCCTCATCCCCATCCTGGTATTCATGGCTCCCCAGTCCCTGTCCTTGTATGCATGGCTCCCTAGTCCCTGTCCTTGTATGCATGACTCCCCTGTTGCTGTCCTTGTATGCATGGCTCCCTCGTCCCTGTCCTTGTATGCATGGCTCCCCGGTCCCTGTCCTTGAATGCATGGCTCCCCGGTCCCTGTCCTTGTATGCATAGCTCCCCGGTCTCTGTCATTGTATGCCTGGTCCCTATTAAAAAAAACAAAAAACATGCTACTTACCTTGCCTGTGCACCATCGCTGCATCTCGTTCCGGCACCAGCAGCTCTTCAGGCCAAGCGATCACATGGCTCCGCTCATTTAGGTTCACTTCACGCCTATGGTAGTGGAGAGGCATGATTATTCATTACCTTAATGAGCGGGGCCATGTGACCGCTTGGCCGGAAGAGCTGCTGGAGATGAAATGAATGAGGTACAGCGAGGGCGCGCAGGGAAGGTAAGTAGGATGTGTGCTGGAAGCTGGAGGCTGCGGCTGTCACTGTGCGCTATTACAGAGAAATGAATATTCATTTCTCTTTAGCAACGGCACAGGCTTTAGCCACAGCTGCCGGCTCCTGCCTCTGTGACCCGCTGCTCTGCCGCTCCCCCTCCCCCACCGTCTTTCTGGGACAATTGACTCGTGTATAAGCTGATTGGGGCATTTTCAGCACGAAAAAAAATGTATAAAACGAGTATATACAGAACTTTATAAGTATTACTATATTGAAAAGTTTACCTTTGCTACACTGTGTCTTTATATTGGCTGCCATATTGGCACAGTTCTGCCACAGACTATGCCTGAAGTGAGTTATAGTTATTTAATTTTAAGAACTTCTAAGGTCCAGATGTCTTTTTATTATGTCCACATACTTAAAACCATAGAATTCAGAGATAGTGTACTTGGCTTTTTTTTATCACTATGTTATATATGCATTTTAAGATGGCCGCAGGACTGGTCCTCGAGGGGAGATATGTATCATCGGTGCTGGTAGCATCGGTGATGTAAGCCCAGAAAAGCAGGCTCTAGAATGTATAGTACTGAGAAAGTTAATAGGACATATCAAGAGCCAGGTTTACGAGAAGTCAGGGAGATGGGTGGGACTGGCTGCTCACATATTCCCACCCGCGGAGAGGGGTACGACAGATATAAGGAAGTCCAGTTGTATCATTAGGCACAGTGTGTGCAAGGTGAAAAGACCTTGCTTGTGTGGCTCAGTCTCTGTAAAAGGCTGAGTGAAGGTCTGACGTTTAAATAGCTAGGCTTCTGCTTTATATGCACTGTTCATGTTCCCTTTTGTTGCTGTTATTATTTTTGTACTGAAAAGAAGCTGTTTTGTTGTGTTAAACTGGACAGCTTATGAATATTTAATAAACTGCATGTTTGTTTTCAACCAACAAACTTGTTCCTTGTGTTTGCATCGGCGTTGTATCTATAATGTAAAATATGATGCAAGTGGGTCGCCCTCCCAGGGCTGTGGGGTACTCGGTACCGGGCCTGATCAGCTTCAGTGGGAGATGTCACAGCAGCTAGGACCCGGCCCGTGGCCCTGGGTTCCCATTGTAAAAAGGGGAAAGTTTATGTGATTTGTGACGCCACCTGTGGTGTTCGGCAATGAAGATGTAAGCCGACGCTGCAGACAGATCCTCTGGGACAGATGGTGTGGTGCAGCAGTGATGTTATAGCCCTCCACAGGCAGGGCTGTAGTCCCAGGGCAGAGCAGGTGAAGTGACACTTAGATGGTGTAGTGTCGGGCGCAAGGGATGTAGCCATGCTGGGCATGTTGGCGCAGGAATAAGTGAAGGACACCAGGGCATGTAGTTCAAAGCTTTACTCACAGTCTGCTGCAGGTACAGGTGCCCGCATCCATGCCGTGTCCTCCGGGTCAGGAGCTCAGCCAACTTCCAGGCAAGATGAAGTACTTCCATGAAACACTCCGCCAACATATGTGCCTTTTCTGAACGTCTCCTCTTATAGCGCCTTTGAATGAAGTACTCCCAGTACTGAGTTACACTGGAGTTCCTCCTGTCAGATGTTCCTATGAACTCTACTTGTACGGCAGACAGCTGTAGCCTGCTTCGGGGACTCCTTACTACCTAGTCCCGGCTCTCTTATGTTGCTGTTGTGCCCCCAAGTCTTGGGTGGGAATAAAGTGGTCACTACTTCTATTCCTCCGGTGTCTGCTGCAAAACCATTAGTATCCATACAACCTCCGGGATCGGACCCCGGCCTTGCGCTTAGAACTTGGGAAGGGTTCTCTCTTCCAACCCTGATCCTTAGTCCTCCTATTCTCCATACGTTCCGTACTAATCCTTCTTTCCAATGGAGAATCAAGCTTCCTTTCTCTGTCTCTTTCCTGTGCCAGCAGACCCAGATCACTGTGGCCTGCTGCAGCACTTCCTTCTTCCATCCCTCTCCTGGGGATCTTCTCTTTCTCACTCTCTGTCCTTCTACATCCTCACTCACTGACTGAATGAAAGACTGACTGACTCAACTCTTCCCGCTCTTTTATGTGAACTAAACTCCACCCACCTCCCAGCACGTTTCGTGTTCCAAGCAGGGAGCCACCGAAGGTGCTTTGCTACACTACTTTGTGGTGTGGGGTGCAGGTGTCTCCACCTTACCTGGATGGTGGGGTACCAGACCTCAGGAGGAGGTGCAGTACCTCTGTGGCGACTGAACCCTCAGGGGTGCCACACAAGATTCCCCTGATTATCACATTGCAGAATCTTCTATTCACATACTGAACTCTGCTATGTCAGTGGTGATGGTTTGACCCCCCTCCTTCCTTTCCTTAGCCTGCCAGCAGCTGCAAGTTTCTGCTCACTCTCTGTTACATGAGACTACAGCTCTTCTCACTCCTTCCTGCTCTCCCCACTCTCTTCCGAAAGGAATGTTAATTAGCCAAGAAGGTTCTTTGTCTCAGAAAACATGTGCTTCTCATATATATTTATCTAATATATATAAAGCTCAAAGTGTGTGTGTGTGTATGTATGTATGTATGTATGTATGTGTGTATGTACAGTGGGGCAAAAAAGTATTTAGTCAGTCAGCAATAGTGCAAGTTCCACCACTTAAAAAGATGAGAGGCGTCTGTAATTTACATCATAGGTAGACCTCAACTATGGGAGACAAACTGAGAAAAAAAAATCCAGAAAATCACATTGCCTGTTTTTTTTTCATTTTATTTGCATATTATGGTGGAAAATAAGTATTTGGTCAGAAACAAGCAATCAAGATTTCTGGCTCTCACAGACCTGTAACTTCTTCTTTAAGAGTCTCCTCTTTCCTCCACTCATTACCTGTAGTAATGGCACCTGTTTAAACTTGTTATCAGTATAAAAAGACACCTGTGCACACCCTCAAACAGTCTGACTCCAAACTCCACTATGGTGAAGACCAAAGAGCTGTCAAAAGACACCAGAAACAAAATTGTAGCCCTGCACCAGGCTGGGAAGACTGAATCTGCAATAGCCAACCAGCTTGGAGTGAAGAAATCAACTGTGGGAGCAATAATTAGAAAATGGAAGACATACAATACCACTGATAATCTCCCTCGATCTGGTGCTCCACGCAAAATCCCACCCCGTGGGGTCAGAATGATCACAAGAACGGTGAGCAAAAATCCCAGAACCACGCGGGGGGACCTAGTGAATGAACTGCAGAGAGCTGGGACCAATGTAACAAGGCCTACCATAAGTAACACACTACGCCACCATGGACTCAGATCCTGCAGTGCCAGACGTGTCCCACTGCTTAAGCCTGTACATGTCCGGGCCCATCTGAATTTTGCTAGAGAGCATTTGGATGATCCAGAGGAGTTTTGGGAGAATGTCCTATGGTCTGATGAAACCAAACTGGAACTGTTTGGTAGAAACACAACTCGTCGTGTTTGGAGGAAAAAGAATACTGAGTTGCATCCATCAAACACCATACCTACTGAAAAGCATGGTGGTGGAAACATCATGCTTTGGGGCTGTTTCTGTGCAAAGGGGCCAGGACGACTGATCCGGGTACATGAAAGAATGAATGGGGCCATGTATCGTGAGATTTTGAGTGCAAACCTCCTTCCATCAGCAAGGGCATTGAAGATGAAACGTGGCTGGGTCTTTCAACATGACAATGATCCAAAGCACACCGCCAGGGCAACGAAGGAGTGGCTTCGTAAGAAGCATTTCAAGGTCCTGGAGTGGCCTAGCCAGTCTCCAGATCTCAACCCTATAGAAAACCTTTGGAGGGAGTTGAAAGTCCGTGTTGCCAAGCGAAAAGCCAAAAACATCACTGCTCTAGAGGAGATCTGCATGGAGGAATGGGCCAACATACCAACAACAGTGTGTGGCAACCTTGTGAAGACTTACAGAAAACGTTTGACCTCTGTCATTGCCAACAAAGGATATATCACAAAGTATTGAGATGAAATTTTGTTTCTGACCAAATACTTATTTTCCACCATAATATGCAAATAAAATGAAAACAAAACAGACAATGTGATTTTCTGGATTTTTTTTTCTCAGTTTGTCTCCCATAGTTGAGGTCTACCTATGATGTAAATTACAGACGCCTCTCATCTTTTTAAGTGGTGGAACTTGCACTATTGCTGACTGACTAAATACTTTTTTGCCCCACTGTATATGTCCAGGAAAGGCATCAGCACCATCGCAGCGACAGCCACAAAATTTGGCACAGTCACACATCTGGACCCCGAGAGCGTCCTATGTTGTGAGGTGAAATTTTAACCCCGCACGTTCTAATTCACCAAACAATTTTGCCCCTGTCTACATAATGGGGAAAAAGTGTGTGCGTGTCAAGCCCCGCCCCTCATTATGATGTCATAATGCCCCTATCTACATAATGGGGAAACAGTGCGTGCGTATCAAGCCCCGCCCTCATTATGATGTCATAATGGTTGCCCTGGCGACGCTGATGTCATCATAGGTTGCAAGCCCCGCCGCTCATTATAATGTCATAATGGTTGACTATAGAATGGAGGATGTGTGATGGGTATATGGGCACGAGACTATGGGATGGCGGATATGTATGATGGGTATATGGGCATGGGACTATGGGATGGAGGATATGTATGATGGGTATATGGGCACGGGACTATGGGATGGAGGATATGCATGATGGGTATATGGGCATGGGACTATGAGATGAAGGATGTGTGATGGATATATGGGCACTCGACTATGGGATGGTGAATATGTATGATGGGTATATGGGCATGGGACTATGGGATGGAGGATGTGTGATGGGTATATGGGCACTCGACTATGGGATGGAGGATATGCGTGATGGGTATATGGGCACGGGCCTATGGGATCGTGGATACATATGATGGGTATATGGGCACGGGACTATGGGATGGAGGATGTGTGATGGGTATATGGGCACGGGACTATGGGATGGAGGATAATTATAATTTGCTCTAACTAACCACAGTTAGTTACTATGCCCGGGCAGCGCCGGGCTCTTTATGGAATGGAGGATGTGTGATGGGTATATGGGCACTGGACTATGGGATGGAGGATATGTATGATGGGTATATGGGCACGGGCCTATGGGATCGTGGATATGTATGATGGGTATATGGGCACGGGACTATGGGATGGCAAATATGTATGATGGGTATATGGGCACGGCACTATGAGATGAAGGATGTGTGATGGGTATATGGGCACTCGACTATGGGATGGCGGATATGTATGAAGGGTATATGGGCACGGGACTATGGGATGGAGAATATGTATGATGGGTATATGGGCATGGGACTATGGGATCGTGGATATGTATGATGGGTATATGGGCACGGGACTATGGGATGGCGAATATGTATGATGGGTATATGGGCACGGCCCTATGAGATGAAGGATGTGTGATGGGTATATGGGCACTCGACTATGGGATGGTGGATATGTATGATGGGTATATGGGCGTGGGACTATGGGATAGCGGATAATTATAATTTGTTATAACTAACCACAGTTAATTACTATGCCCGGGCAGCGCCGGGCTCTTCAGCTAGTACTGTATATATGTAATATATAAAGGTCTAAGTGTGTATGTACTGTATGTATGTGTGTGTGTATGTATGTATGTGTGTATGTCCGGGATTGGCATCCGCACCGTCGCAGCTACAGCCACAAAATTTGGCACAGTCACACGTCTGGCCCCCGAGAGCGTCCTAGGCTATGTTGTCAGGCGAAATTTTAACCCTGCGTGTTCCAATTTACCAAACAATTTTGCCCCTATCTACATAATGGGGAAAAAGTGTGTGCGTGTCAAGCCCCGCCCCTCATTATGTCATAATGCCCCTATCTACATAATGGGGAAACAGTGTGTGCGTATCAAGCCCCGCCCCTCATTATGATGTCATAATGGTTGCCATGGCGACGCTGTCATCATAGGTTGAAAGCCCCGCCGCTCATTATGATGTCATAATGGTTGACTATTGGATGGAGGATGTATGATGGGTATATGGGCACGGGACTATGGGATGGAGGATATGTATGATGGGTATATGGGCATGGGACTACGGGATGGAGGATGTGTGATGGGTATATGGGCACGGGACTATGGGATGGAGGATATGTATGATGGGTATATGGGCATGGGACTACGGGATGGAGGATGTGTGATGGGTATATGGGCACGGGCCTATGGGAAGGAGGATATGTATGATGGGTATATGGGCACGGGCCTATGGGATGGAGGATGTGTGATGGGTATATGGGCACGGGCCTATGGGAAGGAGGATATGTATGATGGGTATATGGGCACGGGCCTATCATGGATATGTATGATGGGTATATGGGCACGGGACTATGGGATGGAGGATAATTATAATTTGCTATAACTAACCACAGTTAGTTACTATGCCCGAGCTGCGCCGGGCTCTTCAGCTAGTATATACAGTATATATATATATATATATATATATATATATATAAAGCTCAAAGTGTGTATGTATGTGTGTATGTATGTGTGTGTGTATGTCCGGGATAGGCATCTGCACAATCGCAGCTACAGCCACAAAATTTGGCACAGTCGCACGGCTGGACCCCGAGAGTGTCCTAAGCTATGTTGTGAGGCGAAACCCGCGCGTTCCAATTCACCAGACAATTTTGCCCCTATCTACATACCGGGGGGAAAAAGTGTGTGCGCGTCAAGCCCCACCCCTCATTGTGATGTCATAATGCCCCTATTTGCATACTGGGGAAGCAGTGTGTGCGTATCAAGCCCCGCCCCTCATTATGATGTCACAATGGTTGACTATGGGATGGAGGATGTGTGATGGGTATATGGGCACTGGACTATGGGATGGAGAGGATATGTATTACGGGTATATGGGCATGGGACTATGGGATGGCGGATATGTATATGGGCACTGATGGGTATATGGGCACTCGACTATGGGATGGAGGATATGTATGATGGGTATATGGGCACGGGACTATGAGATGGCGGATATGTATGATGGGTATATGCGCACGGGACTATGGGATGGAGGATATGTATGATGGGTATATGGGCATGGGACTATGAGATGAAGGATGTGTGATGGGTATATGGGCACTCGACTATGAGATGGCGGATATGTATATGGGCACAGGACTATGGGATGGAGGATATGTTTGACGGGTATATGGGCACGGGACTATGGGATGGCGGATATGTATATGGGCACGAGACTATGGGATGGAGGATATGTGATGGGTATATGGGCACTTGACTATGGGATGGAGGATATGTATGATGGGTATATGGGCACGGGACTATGGGATGGCGGATATGTATATGGGCACGGGACTATGGGATGGAGGATGTGTGATGGGTATATGGGCACTTGACTATGGGATGGAGGATATGTTTGACAGGTATATGGGCACGGGACTATGGGATGGTGGATATGTATATGGACACGGTACTATGGGATGGAGGATGTGTGATGGGTATATGGGCACTGGACTATGGGATGGAGGATATGTATGATGGGTATATGGGCACGGGACTATGAGATGGCGGATATGTATGATGGGTATATGGGCACGGGACTATGGGATGGCGGATATGTATGATGGGTATATGGGCATGGGACTATGGGATGGAGAATATGTATGATGGGTATATGGGCATGGGACTATGGGATGGAGGATATGTATGTTGGGTATATGGGCACGGGCCTATGGGATGGTGGATATGTATGATGGGTATATGGGCACGGGCCTATTGGATGGAGGATAATTATAATTTGTTATAACTAACCACAGTTAGTTACTATGCCCGGGCAGCGCCGGGCTCTTCAGCTAGTCTAATATATAAAGATCAAAGTGTGTGTGTATGTATGTGTGTATGTATGTGTGTGTGTGTGTATGTCCGGGATTGGCATCCGCACCGTCGCAGCTACAGCCACAAAATTTGGCACAGTCACACGTCTGGACCCCGAGAGCGTCCTAGGCTATGTTGTGAGGTGAAATTTTAACCCCGCGCGTTCCAATTTACCAAACAATTTTGCCCCTATCTACACAATGGGGAAACAGTGTGTGCGTATCAAGCCCCGCCCCACATTATGATGTCATAATGCCCCTATCTACATAATGGGGAAACAGTGTGTGCGTATCAAGCCCCGCCCCTCATTATGATGTCATAATGTTTGCCATGGCAACGCTGATGTCATCATAGGTTGCAAGCCCCGCCGCTCATTATGATGTCATAATGGTTGACTATGGGATGGTGGATATGTATGATGGGTATATGGGCACTGGACTATGGGATGGAGGATATGTATGACGGGTATATGGGCACGGGACTATGGGATGGAGGATGTGTGATGGGTATTTGGGCACTGGACTATGGGATGGAGGATATGTATGATGGGTATATGGGCTAGGGACTATGGGATGGCAGATATGTATGATGGGTATATGGGCACGGGACTATGGGATGGAGGATATGTATGATGGGTATATGGGCATGGGACTATGGGATGGAGGATATGTATGATGGGTATATGGGCACGGGCCTATGGGATGGTGGATATGTATGATGGGTATATGGGCACGGGCCTATGGGATGGTGGATATGTATGATGGGTATATGGGCACGGGACTATGGGATGGAGGATAATTATAATTTGTTTGCAAACCAAGAGCAGGGGCACCACAATAGATAATTAGGTGGGATCCAACCCCAGCTTATTCAGAATGACTATATTAAACATAGAAAGAGAGCAGGAATAGGCTATACACGGGGGGATCACCACAGACAAGTAATTGACATTTGGAAAAGCAATTTTTATTGGACATGTATAAACCACACAATAAACCTTAAAAACATTAAAAAGTCACGGATGTGACATGACAGCAGCATACAATGGCTCGTAATAGAACCTGCACCCTGTAATTTCACTCAACCATGGTAGGTGACCAGAAACCATGCCTATATAAACAGCATACCAACTGATAACTGGATATATTAAAGTAAATGCCTCCAAGGGGATATAAATATACGCGAGCTTACGATAACACCCACTGTGTCCAATACATGGAGGAAAAGACCCCAAAAAAACTTTGTAAATCAGAGGTCAGAGATGTTACACACTCAAAATAAAATCCACAGATGAGAAACTGGTCACCATAGCCAACAGTGCCTGTCGTGAGGGTCATATATAGACATAAGAAAAAACAAATAAATACATTCTCAGACCCAAGATAAGCGACATAGGCACACAATCTGTAATGAACAAGATCAGTCACCAATATGTTATGGCATGAAGTGATGGCATCAAATAGCAGAACACATGTGGAGTGAAGTCAGGGAGGAGAAATACCCGACGTTGTGCGCCCTCGTATGCAAATTTGTTTTTGGGTTGGAGGGAGGTCACCAGGGTGTTCTGTCTGGAGGCATATTCTAGGTACATTACCAACTGGTACCGTTATATTGATGATATAATGTTTCTCTGGACAGGCACCCTGGATGATTGTCATCAATTTGTGGATTCTTCGAATGCCAACCCTTGGACCAGTTTCTCATCTGTGGATTTTATTTTGAGTGTGTAACATCTCTGACCTCTGATTTACAAAGTTTTTTTGAGGTCTTTTCCTCCATGTATTGGGCACAGTGGGTGTTATCTTAAGCTCGCGTATATTTATATCCCCTTGGAGGCATTTACTTTAATATATCCAGTTATCAGTTGGTATGCTGTTTATATAGGCAGGTTTCTGGTCACCTACCATGGTGGAGTGAAATTACAGGGTGCAGGTTCTATTACGAGCCATTGTATGCTGCTGTCATGTCACATGCGTGACTTTTTAATGTTTTTAAGGTTTATTGTGTGGTTTATACATGTCCAATAAAAATTGCTTTTCCAAATGTCTATTACTTGTCTGTCGTGATCCCCCCGTGTATAGCCTATTCCTGCTCTCTTTCTATGTTTAATTATAATTTGTTATAACTAACCACAGTTAGTTACCATGCCCGGGCAGCGCCGGGCTCTTCAGCTAGTAATTAACTTTAAATTAAGTAATATATTATTTTACCTAATTTAAAGTGCTATGGAAGCAAACTCACTACTAGTTCAAGTATTATCATCAACACATTTTTCTTCTTCCTTTTGTCTTTCATATTTTCTACATTTTACTCCTTCCTCTAGACCATGAGTGACAACCGCTGATGCCTGGTTCGTCACCTGTATTCAAATCTTTATTCAAATTTCACATCTTTATTAAAGTACTACCATTTAGTCTAAATTCTGCAAAATATTCATACCTAATCAAATACCTAGATACTACTATCAGGTAAACTCTATATAAAATCTGTTCTATTACTATCAACATTTTTATAAGGGACATTATACAATACTTCACATTAAGACATCAATAATTCTTGAAAGTGCTGGACACCGCTCCCAGACGGGATTTCTTGCAGTGTCCTTGTGTTGGAGCAATGCTCCAGGTTGAGGTAGTTCTTATCTATAGAAGACCTATGTAAAATCAAGAGAGGGCACCTCAAGAGGCGCAACTATATACATGAAAGTTTGTGATGCATTCCAAGTTCATGATCACTGCAGTTCAATAAAAATGCTGCCAACGCAACTAGGCAAAAACTTGAAGAACCAAGAAAAAACATGATAAACGAGAAGGCACAACGGTGCCAATACCCTCCTGGGTAACAGTTATTTGGGGAATGTTCTTTAGTAGTGGAATCCTCCTGGGGTGTTGGAAGCTGGTTTCTTTTGCTGCTTCCAGGGGAGAACTTCTGATTTTCCTCTTCCTGTTGATGGTTGCTGCACAAAGGATGAGGTGGTAGCTGATGGAACTGCTGCCTGAGGTACAGCAGGGATGGTGACATGTACCAGTGGGTGTTGTACTGGAGTAGAGATGGCTTGCTTAGCCTTGACGGGTACAATTACCACTGTGGGAGGTATTCCTGCCGGGGAACATAGGCGGTTTCCCTCTTGTAGGCCGCTATGAAGTACTCCGGTATGCGGCGCACATTCAGGGCATACCAGCCACGGAGCCCCTCATGCCGGGTAAAAGTAACATATTCTCCCGGGTGCAAGTCACGAGCAGGGTGTCCCCTCCGGAGGTGGGACTCTACATCCCTCCGGCTGAAGAAGAGGTCAGAGATCCTCTGGGGGTCCGAGATGAAGCCAAACCCCCGTTCTTGGTTAACATTAAGGACCTGACCCCATCCTGCTGAGTCCCGGGGACCATAGTGACCGGCACGGACCCTTTCTTTCCGGTCCATGTCAGGGCCCAGCACTGCCAGTCTCCGCTGTTCCCGTTCCCTCTGCTCAGCTGCCAGCTGGCGGAGGGTCTGCTGGCAATAGGACTCTTCTTCCTCTTCCACCTCTTGGGGCCGACCTCTACCCACTGTGGACAGGGGCACTACAACTAGGGGTTCAGGTGTTCCCCCCCCCAGGGACTAGAATCCCGGTCCCAGACAAAGTCCAGCACGACCTGCCCGGACGCTGCAGCAGTCGCGCAACCCTGAGACCTTCCCAGCTGCAGGGGCGGCGGTCATACATGGAGCCTCCTGGCGGCGTTGTGTCGGCTCCGGTGTAGGCATCGGGCGGCAGCCGGTGGCAGCGGTGGTGACTGGAGCTGCCTGGTCAGAGGCGGGAGACGGTGCTGGAGCGGATGGTGTCTCCGGGTCCGCAAGGGCCTCCGGTGGGACCTGCGCAGCCGCGCTAGGTCCAGGCAGGTTTCAGCTTCTTCCTGCTCAGCTCCCGGGCCCTCCGGTAACTCCTCCTGGCAGGCAGCCCCCAGCGGCGGTTGCAGCGGGGAGATGGTAACAGGCGCTGCTGATGGCATCGCAGCGGCCGCGGGCTCCACAGATGCTGCCTGAGGGAGAAGCAATGCATCGGTGGTGGGTACCGGTGGTGAAGGTACCGCTGGTGTAGGTCCTGCCTGGGCGCGCTGCAGGTTCAGGGTCCAGAGAGCCTCTTGTTTTAGCCGCAGGTGGTGAGTCAGTCAGGCAATTTCGTCCTCCAGCTGCTGGCGGTCCATTGTGGAAGCAGGGTCGGAGCCTTCAGCTACTGCGCCGGGGAAGTTCAGCTCAACCTCCTCGCGCTCTTCGGGCCTCCTTCCTTCTTCCAATATGGCGTCCTGGCGTTCTCTCTCCTTCCTGGGCTCCTTTCCCGCCTTCTGGGGGCGACGTCTTCTTCCTACTCCTCCATACCAGGCCAGTATACGAACCCCTCTGGGGGGTGGGCCATGTCGCTGTAGCATAGAAGTTTAGGCAGGGGAGGCCCAGGATAGTTTGCGCTCTTTTCTTAGGACCACCCATGTTGTCACGCCCTTCTTCACCGCGCCGGCGGCCATTTTGAGAGTCGATTTTACAGTCTAGAATTTTGGTTATTTTGCACATTCTCAGCAATTAAGTCCAATAAATCTTCAGCACACAGAACCCGGTGGCACCGGGCTTCATCATATTGTTCGTGACGCCAAAAATGGATCACCCTCGCACCCAGGGCGGCGGGGTACTCGGAGCCAGGCCCGTTGGTTTCAATGGGAGATGTCACGGTAGCTGTGACACGGTCCGTGTCCCTGGGCGTCCATTGTAAAAGGGGAATGTTGAGCGTGTGGATGGGAAGTGAAAGGGGGACCGCCTGGTTTCTCTGACCATAGCCAGGTCACTGTTAAAGAAAACTCAACACAGCCCAAGTCTAGGTTTCCCTTTTGTGTGTTGGTTCGCGTTGAGGATGAGGCAGTGTCCACTGAGATCAGCATCCCTGAGCTAGAGGTGTCCAGTGGAATCTTTGGTACTGCCCAACTCAGGGATCCAACTCTAAAAGGAACATTTGATAATATAACTGTACTTAATGATGTTGCTCAAGAGCCTGGAGCAGACACCCGATATTGATATTTTGCTGTAAATGGGGAGTTACAATATCGCATCATCAAGCACAGAGGTGATATGATTGAGCAGTTACTAGTGCCAGGGCCCTACAGATGCAGGGTGTTAGACCTGGCTCATACGTATGTGTTTGGAGGTCATATGCGGGTAGACAAAACCTAGAAGTGGATCATCCAGAGGTTCTACTGGCCCGGTTATCACAGAGAAACCATTCCCTAATGTACGTCCTCTGTTCCACCTGCCAGCTAATCTCACCGGTGTTTCACTTCCGTAGTCCCTTAGTGCTGTTGCCCATCATTGATGTCCTGTTTGATCGCATAGCCGTAGAACTAGTGGGACCAGTGGTCAAGTCTGCTACATGGTGGTCCTGGATTATGATACACGGTATCCGGAGGCAGTACCACTACAAAACTCCTCTGCTAAGTGTATAGCTTGGGAGTTGGTTTATATCTTTCCAGAATGTAGTTGACTAATGAGATCCTATAGGACTACGGGATTCCATTAGTGTCGAAAGTGATTAGAGAGTTGTGCAAAACACTGTAAATTGCACAACTGAGGATCTCAGTGTACCATCTACAGATGGATGGTCTGGTGGGAAGGTTTAGTAAAACCTTGAAGGCCATGCTTAAGAAGCTCGTAGAGGACGGCCTAGACTGACTGTCTACTGCTGTACCTGTTGTTGTCCATCAGAGAAGTCCCACAGTTATCTACGTGGTTTTCCTTGATTGAACTTTTGTATTTCTAACACCTCTGTGGACTCCCGGATATAGAAAAAGAGATTTGGGAAGCAGAGGCTACACCCTACAGGAGCGTGATAGAGCATGTCACCCAAATGCAAGATAGGATTACTGAAGTGATGCACATCGTAAGAGAGCATCTCCTCCAGACGCAAGAGACGCAGTTACTAATGTACCACCAGTCAGCAAGGGGGAGACAGTTCAGCCCTGAAGATCGGGTACAAGTACTGGTACCCATTGTAGAGAGAAAATTTCTGAACAAATGGCAGGACCCCTACATAGTAGCCGAAAAGATTGGTGAGGTCAATAATAAAGCTGAACAACTGGGGAGAAAGAAGCCCTACCAGGTGTACTATGTCAATCTGATAATTCTATGGCGAGATAGGGATGATGTGGAAGCTCTTTGTTTGCTGACTAAGCCTGAAGAGGACGTGAAGATGTCAAGGTGGCAGAGATGTCACCTGCCCAGAAGCAGCAGTGCCAAGAATTGTTTAATTGGAACAGAGAACTGTTTTCAGTGTTGCCAGGTTGTACTCAGATTATAGAAAATGAAACCCTCACAAAGCCTCATGTACAGGTGAATTTAAATCCATAACAGATTTCCGAAGCCTGCTAAGAGGTAATCTCAAAGGAAGTGAAACAAATGTTGAACCTGGGTGTTGGCATGCCAAGGAGAAGATGGCCTTTACAATTCCAGATGGTGGTTTCCAGTATGTCAGGATGCCATTTGAGTAGCAAGGAGCTCCAGCCACTGTTCAGAGAGTCCTGGACAGAATCCTAGTGTGGCGCCCCTGAGGGTTCAGTCGCCACAGAGGTACTGCACCTCCTCCTGAACTGTGGGACCCCATCATTCAGGTAAGGTGGAGACACCTGACCACACTCCAACACCTGCATCCCACACAACATAGTAGTGTAGCAAAGCACCTTTGGTGGCTCCCTGCTTGGAACACGAAGAGTGCTGGGAGGTGGGTGGAGCTTAGTTGCACAAGAGAGCGGGAGATTAATAGGACTAGGTCAGTCTGTGAGAGGAGATCCCCTGAGTGGGATGGATGAAATGAGGTGCTGCAGCAGTCTTCAGTGACCTGAGGCTGCTGACACGGGAAAGAGATATAGAAAGCCTTATTCTCCATAAGAAAGATTGATTTGTACGGAACGTGAGGAGAAGAAGAGAACTAAGGATTAGGGTCAGAGCAGGGCCCTTCCTCAAGTTCTAAGCGCATGGCCGGGGTCCGGTCCCCGAGTCCTGCAGCAGACACCGGAGGAATAGAAGTTGTCACCACTTTATTCCCACACAAGACTTGGGGGCACAACAGCAACGTGAGTGAGCCGGGACTTGGAAGCAAGGAGTCCCCGAAGGAGGCTACAGCTGTCTACCGTACAAGTAGAGTTCAATGGAACATCTTAAAGGAGGAACTTGGGTTTAACACACAACCACAAGTACTTCATGACAAGCTCTAGAAAGGAGACGTTCAGGAAAGGCACATGTTGGCGGCATGTTGGAACAGAGTACTTCATCTTGCCTGGAGATTGGCTGAGCCCCTGACCTGGAGGACACAGCACTGAGGCGGGCACCTGTATGCACAACAGACTGAGTAAAGCTTTGGAACTACATGCCCTGGTGTCCTCTGCTTATTCCTGTGCCAACTGACTCAGCACTGCTACATCTCTGTGCTTAACACTGCACCATTACGCTCTCCTCACTATCTCTCCATCTACACTGCCCTGGGACTACAGCCCTACCTGTGGAGGTCTACACCATCATTGCTGCACAACACCATCTGTCCCAGAGGATCTGTCTGCAGCATCGGCTTAGCATCTCCATTGCCGAACACCACAGGTGGCGTCACGTATCATCCACTTATAAACTTTAATCAGCCACGCTTACACCATTCCTTTTACATGGACACCCAGGGCCACGGACCGGGTCACTGCCACTGTGACAACTCCCATTGAAACCGATGGGCCCGGTACCAAGTACCACACGGCCCTGGCGGGCGACCCATTTTGGCGTCACGAACAGGATGACGAAGCCCGGTACCACCGGGTCCTGTGTGCTGAAGATTTATTACATTGGACTTAAGATTGCTGAAAATGTGCAAAACAACCAAAATGATAGACTGTAAAATGGACTCTCAAAATGGCCGCCGGCGCGGTGAAGAAGGGCGTGACAACATGGTTGGCCCTAAGAAAAGAAAGCGAACTGTCCTGGGCCTCCCCTGCCTGAACTTCTATGCAACAGCAACATGGCCCACCCCCAGAGGGGTTTGTATACTGGCTTGGTTTGGAGGCAGGGGAAGAAGACGCAGCCCCCAGAAGGAGGAGCGAAGCCCTGTGGCGGGAAAGGAGCCCAGGAGGGAGAGAGAACGCCAGGACGCCATATTGGAAGAAGCATGGAGGCCTGAAGAGCGCAAGGAGGCTGAGCTGATCTTCCTCGGCGCACTGATCGAAGGCTCCAACCCCGCTTCCTCCATGGACCACCAGCAGCTGGAGGACAAAATTGCTCAGCTGACTCACCGTCTGCGGCTGAAGCAGGAGGCTTTGTGGACTCTGAACTGGCAGCGCGCCCAGGAGGGGCCAACACCAACGGTACCTTCACCACCGGTACCCACCGTCGATGCACTGGTTCTCCCTCAGGCAGCACCTGCGGAACCTGCGGCTGCTGCGATGCCATCGCAAGCGCCTGTCACCACCTCCACGCTGCAACCGCCGCTGAGTGCTGCCTGCCAGGAGGAGTTACCCGAGGGCCTGGGAGCTGAGGAGGAAGAAGCTGTGCTCCTGCCTGGACCTAGCGCGGCTGCGCAGGTCCCACTGGAAGCCCTTGCGGACCCGGAGACACCATCCACACCACCACCGTCTCCAGCCTCTGACCAGGCAGCTCCAGTGACCACCGCTGCCACCGGCTACTGTCCGATGCCTGCACCGGAACACCACCAGGAGGCTCCAGGTATGACCGCTGCCCAGCTGGGAAGACATTGGGGTGCCCGGCTGCTGCCACGTCCAGGCAGGTCGTGCTGGACTTAGTCTGGGACTGGGATTCTAGTCCCTGGGGGGGGAACACCTGAAACCCTGGCAGTGGTGCCCCTGTCCACTGTGGGTAGAGGTCCCGGGAGGAGGAGGAGACGGAGGCCAGATGCCAACAGACTATTCGCCAGCTGGCAGCCGAGCAGAGGGAACGGGAACAGCGGAGACTGGCAGTGCTGGGCCCTGACATGGACCGGAAAGAAAGGGTCCGTGCCGGTCACTATGGTCCCCGGGACTCAGCAGGATGGGGTCAGGTCCTTAATGTCAACCAGGAACGGGGGTTTGGCGTTATCTCAGACCCCCAGAGGATCTCTGATCTCTTCTTCAGCCGGAGGGATGTAGAGTCCCACCTCCAGAGGGGACACCCCGCACATGACCTGTACCCGGGAGATTATGTTACCTTCACTCGGCATGAGGGGCTACGCGGCTGGTATGCCCTGAACGTGCCCCACATACTGGAGGACTTTATAGAGGCCTACAAGAAGGAGAAAGCCTACGTTCCCCCGTCAGGGATGCCTCTCACTGTGGTAGTTGTACCTGCAAAAGTCAGGCAGGCCACATCCACCAAAGTACAACATCCAATGGTACAAGTTGCTACCCCTGCTGTACCACAGGCAGCAGTTCCACCCGCTGCCACTCCATCTGCACAGGCAGCCACTAACCTAACTCCTTGGGAGTGTGATGCCCGTCTGCGGATCTGGACTGCAGTAGGGACAGCACCCCGAGAAACCCCGAGACCCTTAACCCCTATACAGGGATCTGGAATTGTAGCAAGGCCCAGGAGGTGGCTGTCTGGTCAAGCAGTGCGCCAGAGCAGGACGGTCGCCAATAGGGAAGAAGGCGGGGAACCAAAAACGTAGTCAGAAATCGGGAGAGCAGCGGAGGTACAGAAACGGCAGGCAGTGGCAGAGTCGACAGTCCAGGCCAAGGTCACAAAACGGGAGAGCAGCAAGGTACAAAAACGGCAGGCAGTAGCAGAGTCGAATATCCAGGCCAAGGTCACAAACCAGGAGGGCGGCAAGGTACAAAAACGGCAGGCAGTATAGAAGGCAAAAATCCAGGCTGAGGTCAGAGCCAAACAATAGCAAATCACACAGTAGCACATAGGGGAACCAAGAATATATCTGGCGGCTTGCAAGACCAGTCCCAAGGTATTTGAGGGATCAGGTCATCCCTCACAGTTTCCCGGACTGATGATGTCATCAGGACCGCCCCCAGGACCAGGCCAGATGGTGATGCACCAACCCCTTCATGATTTGACAGAGGAGCGGAGCCTGTGCCCATCAGATGCCTGCGCAGGAGCCCCTTCTCTGTCGCCGCCATCACTCGGGGGCGAACCACGGCACCTCCCAGTGACCAAGGCAGGAAAAGCAGGCCCCGAGTGTGACGGCGATGTGACAGTCCGGCGCCTCCTAGTGGCTGAGGCCGGGACAGCAGGCCCCGAGTCTGACGGCGATGTGACAGTCCGGCGCCTCCTAGTGGCCGAGGCCGGGACAGCAGGCCCCCGAGTCTGACGGCAATGTGACAGTACCCCCCCTCTAAGAGGGGCCTCTGGACCCTCAAAAACCGGTTTGTCAGGGTAAAGGAGATGAAATCTCCTAATTAATGCTTTGGCATGGATGTTCCCCGCGGGGACCCAAGACCTTTCCTCCGGGCCGTAGCCCTTCCAGTGTACAAGATACTGTACGGAGCCTCTCACAAGGCGGGAGTCAAGGATACCCTGGACTTCATACTCCAAGGTACCCCTGACCGAAACAGGAGGGGACTGGACAGGGTGAATTGGAGAGCGATACAGCTTGAGGAGAGACTTGTGGAGCACGTTGGGCAACTTAAATGACTGAGGAAGTTTTAAACGGAAGGCTACCGGGTTAATCACCTCTATAATTTTGTATGGGCCAATAAATCTGGGACCCAGTTTGGCAGACGGCACTTTAAGCATGATGTTTTTGGTAGAGAGCCAAACCTTGTCTGCAACTCCCAGGTGCGGCCCCTTAGATCGCCGTCTGTTCGCAGCCGAAGTCTGTCTAACCTGGGCCCCTTTCAAGTTCGAGTTTACCTCAGACCAAATCGTTTTTAAGCGATGTATATTTTTCTCTACCCCAGGGAGCTCCGACATCCTGGCCGAGAATGAACCAAAGAGCGGATGCAGTCCATGGTTGCAGAAAAAGGGGGTAGTCTTAATGGAGTCCTGGTATCGATTATTTAGGGCAAACTCAGCTAATGGCAGATGTTCCACCCAATCGGACTGATGTTCTGACACATAACAGTGGAGGTATTGCTCCAGAGCCTGGTTGGTACGCTCGGTTTGACCATTGGTTTCGAGGTGGTAGGCAGAGGAGAAGGACAACTCAATACCAATGCGTTTGCAGAACGCCCTCCAGAATTTTGAGACGAACTGGGTACCTCTGTCAGACAGAATATTCACCGGAGCACCATGAAGACGTACAACATGCACTGTTATGAATGAGTCACCGTAGGAGGCAAAAACAGAACTGCTAGCTAAGTCCAGAAAACCAGAGAAGTTGGCAGCTATCGGATTGAAGACCCCTGAACCTATCAACACAACTAGCAGTAGTCGTAGGGGGTTTCCTACGATGCCCTAGACCCCTCGATCACAGCCGGAGAACTACATAGCCTAAAGACAGAAAGGGAAATCTAAACTGCCCCAGAGCAGACCCCAAAGCAATAGGCAGCCCCCAACATATAATGACGGTGAAGCAAGAAGAAAAAACACTAACACAGACAGAAAGATAGACTGAGAAAAAGATGGGGCCCAAGCTAACTAGATAGGACAGGATAGGAAGGCTGCTGTCTGCAATCCGTGAAAAACCCTATGAAAATAAGAGCCAACAGACTGACAGGGAAAAAGGCCCTGAAGACGCTAGGCTTCAAAAAGACTATGTCAGTACTCAGGAATTTTCTGAAGACAGAGCAATCGGCAAAAAGGAATTCAGCTCACCCCAGTAGGGAATGGCAGAATCCAGAAAAGCAAGGCAAACCAAAACCAAAACACAAATGCTAAAAGGCAAAGCAGAAAACTTAGCTTTTGAGGAGCAGGAATCAGACTGGTCTCCTAGAATTCCACAGAGAAATCACCCGCAGGGCAGAAGGGCGTCGGCAGCCTTATATCCTGTCCGTGACTCCACTCAGCCAGTCATCATCATTAGGCTCAGGTGCTTGATAATCAGGCTCACTACCTTCCTTTACCAGAAGAGGGAGTTCACCATACCTCAGTGGCGAAGGGGAAAATGAACTCACAACAGTACCTCCCCCTTGAGGAGGGGTCACCGAACCCTCAACCACGCCACCAGGGCGATCAGGGTGAGCCCGATGAAAGGCACGCACCAATCTTTTGGCATGAATATCAGAGGCAGAGACCCAGGAATTATCCTTCTGACCATAACCCTTCCACTTAACCAAATACTGGAGTCTCCGTCTAGCCAGACGGGAATCCAGTATTTTCTCTACCTCATATTCCATGTTACCTTCAACCAATACAGGGTCCGGAGGTGCCACCCCAGGAACAACTGGTTCAACAAACCTCTTCAACAAGGACTTATGGAACACATTATGGATTTTAAATGTGACAGGAAGAGCCTAACGAAAAGAGACCGGATTAATAATCTCCAAAATCTTGTAAGGTCCAATAAACCTAGGCTTAAACTTAGGAGAAGCCACCTTCATAGCAATATTTTTTGATGATAGCCACACCATATCACCAATCTTAAACTGGGGACCAATGGTCCTATGTCGATTGGAAAACCGCTGGGCCTTTTCCTGGGAGAGAGATAACTTATCCACCACTTGGTCCCAGATCTGGTGCATTCTCTCCACCACAGTGTCAACACCTGGACAGGCAGAAGGCTCCACTTGCTCTGAAGAAAATCGAGGATGAAACCCAAAGTTACAAAAAAAAGGTGACATCAAAGTGGCAGAACTAGCTCTATTATTTAAAGCAAATTCGGCCAAGGGCAAAAATGAAACCCAATCATCCTGATCAGTGGAAATAAAACATCTCAAATACGACTCCAAGGTCTGGTTTGTTCTCTCTGTCTGCCCATTGGTCTGTGGGTGAAAAGCAGAGGAGAAGGACAACTGAATTCCCAGCTTGGAACAGAAAGTCCTCCAAAATCTAGACACAAACTGAACTCCTCTGTCAGATACAATGTTCTCAGGAATCCCATGCAAGCGAACCACCTGTTGCAAAAACAGGGGCACCAACTCAGAGGAAGATGGCAACTTAGGGAGTGGTACAAGATGAACCATCTTAGAGAACCTATCACAAATCACCCAAATAACAGTCAATCTTTGAGAGACAGGCATATCAGAGATGAAATCCATTGAAATATGGGTCCATGGCCTCCAGGGGACCGGCAAAGGCATCAACAACCCACTAGAGCGAGAACAAGATTTAGACCGGGAGCAAGTCCCACAGGACTGCACAAAATTCCTGACATCATGAGACAAGGTGGGCCACCAAAAAGAGCGACTCACCAGATCTCTAGTACCAAAAATACCCGGATGACCAGCCAATGCAGAGCAATGAACTTCAGACATCACTCTCTTTTTCCACTGGTCAGGAACATACAACTTTCCACTGGGACAACGCTCAGGTTTGTCCTCCTGGAACTCTTGCAGAGCACGTCTCAAATCGGGCGAGATGGCAGAAAGAACTACCCCTTCGCCTAAGATGGTAGCAGGCTTGGTCACCACAGGAGAATCAGCAAAGAAGCTCCTAGAGAGGGCGTCTGCCTTGACATTCTTAGTTCCAGGAAGAAAAGAGACCACAAAATCAAAACGTGTAAAAAAACAAGGCCCACCTAGCCTGTCTAGGGTTCAAGCGTTTAGCCGACTCTAGGTAAATGAAATTCTTGTGGTCAGTGAGGACCACGACTTGATGTTTAGCTCCCTCCAACCAATGTATCCACTCCTCAAATGCCCATTTCATGGCCAACAGTTCCCGATTCCCCACATCATAGTTACGTTCAGATGGAGAGAACTTTCGGGAAAAGAAAGCACAGGGATTCATTTTAGATGTCACAGGATCTTTTTGGGACAAAACAGCTCCTGCACCAATCTCAGAGGCGTCCACCTCTACCTGAAACGGGAGTGAGACATCTCCACAAAAAAAACACAGCTTATTATGCCTTCTGAACTCCTGACGTTGCGCCCTGGACAAAACTATCACATTGCATAGGTTCAGACATTTGTTCAACAGGTGGCAACACCTCTCGTGCGGTCTTGCGTTCACGCAAACGCCGATCAACCTGAATGGCTAATGACATAGAATCGTCAAGACCAGAGGGAACAGGAAATCCCACCATAGTATCTTTTACGGTTTCTGACAAACCTTTCCGAAAGAGAGCTGCCAAGGCATCATCATTCCAGGTAGTAAGGACCGCCCACTTTTGGAATTTTTGACAGTACAACTCTGCAGAATCCCGACCTTGGCTCAATGCCAACAGGGCCTTTTCAGCCTGATCAATAGCATTAGGATCATCATACAACAACCCCAATGCTTGAAAAAATGCATCCACATTATTTAGAATAGGATCATCAGGTTTCAAAGAAAACGCCCAATCCTGGGGATCGCCGCGCAGCAAAGAGATGACAATTTTAACCTGCTGCGCGGAGCTCCCCGACGAGTTAGGCTTCAAGGCAAAAAATAATTTACCATTATTCTTGAAATTCAAAAATTTAGACTGATCCCCAAAAAACACATCAGGAGTAGGGATCTTTGGTTCAGCAGCATGTGAATGAGTAAGATAGGCGGAAATTCCTCGCACTTCCGCAGCGAGCTGCTCCACACGATCAGACAATTGCTTCATCTCCATTGAGAGAAAAAATTCCCCCTACGGCCTCAGAGATAAAGAGGAAAAAGTATACACAAAGAAATTCTGACACTTTTTTTTTTTTTTTTACAATTCTTTCCTGCTATTGAGTACCCTAGGATCTGCGGTATGGCTGGTGATTCTGTTATGGATGAGTCACCGATGGAGGAAAAAACAAAAACAATAGCTAAGTCCAGAAAACCAGAGAAGTTGGCAGCTATCGGATTGCAGATCCCTGAACCTATCCACAACAACTAGCAGTAGCCGTGGGGGGTTCTGTTATGATTGAGTCACCGTAGGAGGCAAAAACAGAAATGCTAGCTAAGTCCAGAAAACCAGAGAAGTTGGCAACTATCAGATTGCAGACCCCTGAACCTATCAACACAACTAGCAGTAGCCGTGGGGGGTTACTACGATGACCTAGACCCCTCGATCACAGCCGGAGAGATACATAGGCCTAAAGAAGGAAAGGGGAAATCTAACTGCCCCAGAGCAGACCCCAAAGCAATAGGCAGCCCCCCACATATAATGATGGTGAAGCAAGATGAAAACACTTACACAGACAGAAAGACAGGCTGAGCAAAGACGGGGCCAAAAGCTACCTAGATAGGAACGGATAGGAAGGCTGCTGTCTGCAATCTGCCAAAACCCTATCAGAGACAAAAGCCAACAAGCTGATATAAAAATGGCCCTGAAGCAACTAAGCTTCAAAAACTAAATCAGCACTCAGGTACTTTCAGAAGACAGAGCTAACGGAACACTGCACACCCCAGCAGGGAGTGGCAGAATCCAAAAAGCAAGAAAAACAAAAACCAATCTTAAATGCAAAAAGGCAAAACAGAAAACTTAGCTTTAGGAGAGCAGGAATCAGACTGGGGTCCAAGAGTCCACAGAGAAATCACCCGCAGTGACTCCACTCAGCCAATCGTCTTCATTAGTCCCAGGTGCCTGATAATCAGGCTCTCTACCTTCCTTCACTAGAATAGGGAGTTCACCAGGCCTCAGTGACGGAGGGGAGAATGAACTCACAACAGGGTTCCTACGGTGCCCTAGACCCCTCGATCACAGCCGGAGAACTAAATTAGCCTAAAGACAGAAAGGGGAAATCTAAACTGCCCCAGAGCAGACCCCAAAGCAATAGGCAGCCCCCAACATATAATGACTGTGAAGCAAGATGAAAAACACTAACACAGATAGAAAGATTGGTTGAGCAAATGATGGGGCCCAAGCTAACTAAATAGGACAGGATAGAAAAGCTGCTATCTGCAATCCGCAAAAACCCTATCCAAAAATGAACCAACAGACTGATAGGAAAAACAGGCCCTGAAGACGCTAGGCTTCAAAAGACTATATCAGCACAAAGGTATATTCTGAAGACAGAGCCAGAGATCAACAGATCAGACACAAAAATGGAATTCAGCTCACCCCCGGCCGGGGATGGCTGAACTCCAAAAAACAGGGAAAACAAAACCAGAACTAAAGTGTACAAAAAGCAGAGCAAAACTTAGCTTTGAGAAGCAGAAATCAGACTGGTCTCCAAGAATCCAGCAGGAAAATCACCAGCAAGGCAGCAGGGCATCGGCTGCCTTATATCCAGTCATCAGTTCCTGTGACCCAGTCATCATCTACCTGCTCAGCTGTTTGGTAATCGGCCTCACTACCTTCCTTCGCCAGAAGAGGGAGTTCATCAGACCTCACTGGTAAAGGGAAAAATGAACTCACAACAGGTGGGCAAGGACTGGAGCCAGCCGGCAAGGCGATTATGGGGGGACTTGGCACGGACACAGACTTCACACGCTAAAACATAGTCTTTACAGTCCTTAACCACTGTCGGCCACCAAAAGTTCCTAGTTACCAATCTGGTGGTATTTTTGAGACCAGGATGGCCTGCCAGAACAGAGTCATGCGATTCTTTAAGAACTTGTAGGCGAAACGAAGCCAGGACGAACAATTTTTTTGGGGGGTGTAGTGTCAGGAGCTTGTACTGGGGACCTACGGATCTCCTCCAGAAGGTCCAAAGACACTGCCGACACAACGATCCCATTGGCCAATATCGGGACTGGCTCACAGTCCTCGGCTTGTGAGGGGCAAAAACTGCAAGAGAGGGCATCGGCCTTCACATTTTTAGTACCGGGGCGAAAGGTGATTAAAAAAATCAAATCTAGAGAAGAACAAGGCCCACCTTGCCTCTCTAGGATTTAGTCTTTTGGCTGACTCCAGGTAGGTCAAGTTCTTGAGATCAGTAATTACAGTGATCTTACGTTTGGCGCTGTAATATCCTCACGTTATGAAGAATTCAAGGTATTAAACTTTAGATATGTTTTATTCTTCGTCCTCCAGCACACAGCATAACAGTTGCATTCCCATGCTACACAGAAGTGAAACTGAAACTTCCCTTCTCATCCCTCTTGTCTCCACCCCCCAAGTCCCATAAGTCTGGCTTGCTTAAAGAGACAGATCTAATTATTATACATTACATCATCCCCTTTTTTTTTTTTTCTATAAATAACCCATATTACTGATAAATGCAACAACATGAAAACGTCCAAAGAAATCATATGTCCGTTTTGTCTTATTTGTTCAATTCCAAAACCAGAGAAACAAACAAAAAAAAAAACAAAAAAACAAAACAAAACTGTAATTACACTTCTTCAATAAGCCTCGATGGAGCTCTTCTCTCTCGTGTAGGATAACGTCTGGGCTCATTGAGAGGGTTCATTATTGATGGACCAGCTACCTCTTGTTGATCCTCTCCACCATCGGATACCAAATCTTCCACCAAAGAGAGTTCATTGTCATCATTCTGCATTATGACTTTAAAATATGAAGAATTTCGCGTTATGGAGTGTCCATCTCGTTCAGCTGTGATCATGCTGCCTTTCCTTTTAGTAACATAATATTTTGCAGGACCATATACAGGTGAGGTCTTGTTGGTTGGTCTTTGACGTACCACCACGACATCCCCTCTTTCGATGGCACTTGACTGTGTCCTTTGCCTTCTGTCTGCATAACGTTTCATGGCTTGTTTGTTGGAGAAATCTGTGGATCTCACTGAGGAGTCACTCGGTCGGGGATGGCTGGTCACATCAGGGAGACGTATACGCAGGGTTCTGCTGAACATTAAATGAGCTGGAGCAGCATTAGTAGTGGAGTGTGGCGTATTGCGGTAATTACGCATGAATTTGTATAATGACTGTTTCAGTGGGATATGCTCCAGACTCGCTGCCTTGATACGTTTCCCCAGAGTGCGCATAAAACGTTCCACAATTCCATTGGCTTGCGGCCAGCAAGGTGTGATTTTCCTGTGATTGAATCCCAAGTATTCAGAAAATTGTGTAAACACATGTCCATTGAATGGAGGTCCATTGTCTGTTTTGACCACTCTTGGAATACCATATGCCGAGAAAATGTCGTCCAGCTCTGGTATAACATTATTAGCAGATGTTGAAGAGATAAATGAAATGACAGGGTATCGAGAATATTCATCAATTGTTACGAGAATGTATTGGCCATTTGGCAATGGTCCATATATATCGACTGCCACTTCCTCCCAGACAGCAGTGGGTAACGGAGACATTTGTAATGGCTCTAAGGTTGATGATGGAGTGATCAATTGACAAGTAGAACAGCGTCTAATCTTTTCTTCCACCAAGTGATCCATATTTGGGAACCACACTTTTTCTCTGAGTAACTTCCTTGTGCCAACAATTCCTAAATGACCTTCATGTGCTATCTGTATGACTAAGTTACGCAAAGTCTTAGGTACAACTAGTTTGGTACCTCGAAGAATGAGGTGTTCTTCAGTGACTGATAATTCCTCACGTACGTTTGAGAATAGTTTTAACTCTTTCAGATCAATCTCAGAATCAGGAAATTTTTCCTTTTGAATTTCATGCCACCTTCGATTTTGGATGATTTGTATTAGGGCACAGAGTGTCTTGTCTTTTGTTGTTTCATTTATAAATTGATCAAGAGAAAGTGCTTTTGGCACGGCATGATCTGTAACAAAACGTAGGTATTCTTCAATGGAGGAATGCACAGGTATATCATCAGTAGTAGGATGTCTTGAAAGATAATCAGCCGGATTGCTGTATTTTCCAGGTTTATGAACAATTTTATAGTTGTAGTCCTGTAGACGTAGGCCCCATTGTTCAATTCGTGCAGGCATTTTAGCTCTGGGATTTCCAAAAATTGTAAGAAGTGCTTGATGATCTGTGACAATGGTGAAGGGAGCTCCATAGAGAAATAAGTGAAAGTGTTCACATCCCCAGACAACTGCCAAGCTTTCTTTTTCAGGTTGAGAATATTTTCTTTCAGTGTTTGTTAAGCTCTTACTTGCATAAGAAATGATGTGAGGATTTTGATTGTTATCCTTGTACTGCGCTAGAATAGCACCCAGTCCCACGGGACTGGCGTCCACAATCAGTTCAGTTCGAAGAGCTGGATCAAAATAAGCCATAGTGGTTGTCGAGCAGAGTTCATTTTTAATTGTTTCAAAAGAGGCCTGACAGTCTTGAGACCATTGAAAAATACAACTTTGTTTTGTAAGTTCCCGTAGTGGATTGCTGATTGTTGAAAAATTCGGAATATATCTAGCACAGTAACTTGCCATTCCAAGGAAAGAACGCACTTCACTGGCATCCTGTGGAATTGAGGCTGTTCTGATAGCTTCCACTTTCTTGGGGTTTGGTTGTACTCCTTTTGCCGAGAAGATGTGACCATAGAATTCTAATGAACCCTTGTCAAACTCGCACTTCTCTTTGTTTAAAGTGAGTCCAGCAGAAAGCAGACATTCGAAGATAGCATATAGAGCACGATTATGCTCAGCTTGAGTTTTACCAAAAACCAATATGTCATCACTGTAATTAAAGGCATTTGGGATGTGTTGAATGACACTCCTTATTGCATCCTGAAAAATTTCTGCTGCTGAGCAGACTCCAAAAGTCAATCTTTTGTATCTTCTGAGACCCACATGGGTGGAAAATGTGGTCAAATATCGGGACTCTGGACTCAGTTCTAATTGATGATATCCCTTGTTGAGGTCGAGCTTTGAGAAGACGGTGGCTCCATTTAATAAATGAATAATGTCATCAATCGTAGGTGAGATATGTCTTTCCCTCTGGATAGCGGTGTTGGGCAGGCGCATGTCAACACACAGTCTCACTTGATCAGGAGTCTTTGGTTTTGGAACTACCACAAGTGGAGAGACCCACGGAGTGGGACCAGTAACAGTTTCAATAACGTCCTCATCCATGAGCAATTGGAGTTCCTTTTCTACCTTCTGTCTCAGGTGAAATGGAATACGCCTGTGAGGCTGGGCTACTGGACGAACATTGTCATCCACATGAAGGTGTACTTGAGAGTCCTTTAGTTTTCCCAAACCACTAAATAGGGAGGGAAAGCTGTTCACCATAGTTTGTACATCCATATCCGCAGGGTCAGTTATGGTATGAATAATCTGGATGAGCCCTAGCTCCAAGGCAGTGTGATAGCTGAGAAGACAGCCTCCCGATCCTTGTAATGTGTGGAAAGTGGTTTTCTGCCTGTTTTCTTTATATCTAATTTCAGCATCAAATTGTCCCATTATAGCTAGAGGTGTTTTAGATCCATAAGGAAAGATTTTAGTCTGCACTTGTTGTAAGACTGGCCTTGTTTTCAATTGTTCATATGTAGTGCCATCTATGATATCCACTGAAGCTCCTGTATCTATTGTAAAGGTAATGTCAGTGTTGCAGATTGAGAGTGTAACATAGGGAGACTGTACTGAACCAGTGACAGAGGTAGTGAACACATAGTTCTCAGTCGCAGACATTTCTTCTGTGTCCTGATTTATCACTTTTACATCTGCAGATTTTGTCATAGGCAGCGGAGGCTTGTAGTGCGCTGATTTGCAAACAGCTGCAAAATGATTCCCTTTTCCACATTTACTGCAGGTTTGTCCCATAGCTGGACATTTGTTCTGGTGGTGAGGGAAATCCTGTCCACATCTATAACATTTCTTCTGTTTCTGGGCTTGTTTGTCTGGTAAATTTTTCTGTTTGAGATTATGCACATGTAATTTATCCCCATTCTCCATTACGGTAGCCTGATGATCTGCTATTTCTATAGCACGGGCCATTTTGAGCAAATCATGTAGAGAGATATCCTGCTGCAGAGCCTTATGCCTTAGGTTATTAGACGAGCAGGTGACAATTATTTGAGTTAGGATTTCATCATCTACATCTGTAAAGGCACATCCATGTGCTAACTCTTTCAGTCGTGTGACATAAGTGTCTATGGACTCTTCTGGAAGCTGCTTGGCAATCCTGAATTTATATCTTTCATATCTGATGTTCTGTTTGGGGTTGAAGTAGCCAGTGAGAGCTTTAGTGCAGTTGCTGTATGTGTCTGTTTCTGCTGCAGGTAACGTACTGTATATGTCATAGACTCCTGTGCCTGCACAATGCAGGAGCAAAGCTCTCTTTCTTTTCTCCTCCTTTATGTCCATGGCTTCTAGGAAATTCTCAAATCTGTTTAGCCATTTTCTCCAGTTATGGGAGAGATTAATGACATCAGTCATATCAAATTGTGGGAATGTGTGCAAGTAGTCAGCCATGATAGAGTCTCTCAGTGGTGCTGGCGTGTGAAGCGGTAAAATATAGTCTGTACTCACAGCAGTAGGTGATTATATCCCATCCTCGTCGCCAGTTGTAATATCCTCACGTTATGAAGAATTCAAGGTATTAAACTTTAGATATGTTTTATTCTTCATCCTCCAGCACACAGCATAACAGTTGCATTCCCATGCTACACAGAAGTGAAACTGAAACTTCCCTTCTCATCCCTCTTGTCTCCACCCCCCAAGTCCCATAAGTCTGGCTTGCTTAAAGAGACAGATCTAATTATTATACATTACAGGCGCCTTCGAGGAAGTGGCGCCATTCCTCGAAGGCCCATTTGATTGCCAATAATTCCCGATTACCTATATCATAGTTTTTCTCAGTGGCAGAGAACTTGCGGGAAAAAAAAGCACATGGGCAAAGCTGAGTGAGGGATGCAGTGCCTTGCAATAGCACTGCTCTCAATCCGACTTCAGAGGCATCTACCTCTACAATAAATGGGCAGTCCAGATCAGGCTGAACTAAAACCGGGTTGGCCACAAAGCACTCCTTTAGCGTAGAAAATGCCTGAATTGCCTCAGGGGTCCAATTGGCCACGTCTGCCCCTTTCCGGGTCAAATCCGTGAGTGGTTTGGCAATTTCTGAGAAACCCCTGATGATCTTGCGGTAGTAATTAGCAAACCCTAAAAATGGCTGCAGCGCTTTTAGCGATTTGGGTTGTACCCAAGCTTTAATAGGTTGGATCTTGGCAGGATCCATGCGGAACACTTTGCCTGAGACCATGTACCCTAAAAACTGTACCTCCTCAACAAAAAAAAACACATTTCTCCAGTTTAGCAAACAAGGAGTGTTCTCGCAGTCTCTGCAGCACAGAACAGACGTGTTGAGCATGTGTCACAGGGTCAGCAGAGTAAATCAAAATGTCATCTAAATACACAACGACATACACCCCACAAATGTCTCTGAAAATATCATTAACAAAGTTCTGAAATACGGCAGGTGCGTTACTGAGTCCGAACGGCATTACAAGGTACTCAAAGTGGCCAAGAGGTGTATTAAACGCGGTTTTCCACTCATCGCCGTCTCTTATACGGAACAGATTATATGCCTCCCGGAGGTCAAGATTAGTAAACCAACGGGTTCCCATTAGCTGATTAAAAAGATCAGGGATGAGTGGAAGCGGATACTGGTTCTTTATAGTGATTGCGTTTAATTCCCGGTAATCAATGCAGGGTCTGAGACCGCCATCTTTCTTCTCTACAAAGAAGAATCCGGCCCCAACTGGTGAAATGGATGGTTTAATAAACCCTTTTTTTAAGCTGTCTGCTATATAGTCATTCGTGGCCTGACGCTCTGGACCGGAGAGATTAAATATTCTCCCTTTTGGGAGACGGGCATCCGGAATCAGATCTATAGGGCAATCATACTCTCTGTGTGGGGGTAATTTCTCAGATTCTACAATAGAAAAAACATCCTCATAGTCTCTGAAAGCAAAAGGTGTGAGGGTGTTTTTAACCTTAACTTGGTTTACTGCTAATGATATGCAGTTATCCTGACACTGCGAACTCCAGCGTACAACATCAGCCAGGTGCCAGTCAATTACAGGATTGTGCTGGCGTAACCACGGCATTCCCAAAATAACTGCAGAAGATAAATTATCCATCACAAAAAATGACATAAGCTCGGTATGTAATGCTCCCACAGACATAGCAATTTTGTCAGTAACAAATTTAACCCCCTCCTGAATAATGGATGTGCCATTAATAGCCATGGTTTTAATAGGGGCATTAAGTCTTAGTAGCGGTACACCAAGATTCCTAGCAGCCAAAGAATCCATAAAATTTCCTTCAGATCCACTATCCACATAAGCTTTTAAACACAGAGATTTCTGACCAAATGAAAGAGAGATAGGTAATAAAACTTTAGCCGTATCTGCGGGCAGTACCTTAGCCCCCGGGCAACCCTGGCCAGAGCTGCCCAGGGGCCGATGTCCCAGGAGTGTGGATCTCTGCCGTTCAGCTTTCTCCCTGAAGTCTCTACACTGCAGCATGTTTATGCAGGAAGATGAGAGTGATCCTCCAGACTGTGCACTGAAGCAAGTAACAGGTGTTCAGGCCAAAAATCAGCTCAGGCAGGAGAAGGAAAAAAAAAGTTCAGGGAGACTGCTTTTGTATATGTTGGATATATACACAAGAAGCAGTTTTTTTTTATGGCCGGATATAATGTGACGTCTGTCCGCGGATCTGGACTGCAGTAGGGACAGCACCCCGAGAAACCCCGAGACCCTTAACCCCTATACAGGGATCTGGAATTGTAGCAAGGCTCAGGGGGTGGCTGTCTGGTGGGGCAGTGCGCCAGAGCAGGACGGTCGCCAATAGGGAAGAATGCGGGGAACCAAAAACGTAGTCAGAAACCGGGAGAGCAGCGGAGGTACAGAAACGGCAGGCAGTGGCAGAGTCGACAGTCCAGGCCAAGGTCACAAAACAGGAGAGCGGCAAGGTACAAAAACAGCAGGCAGTAGCAGAGTCGAATATCCAGGCCAAGGTCACATCCAGGAGGGCGGCAAGGTACAAAAACGGCAGGCAGTAGAGGGGTCAGAAATCCAGGCTGAGGTCAGAGTCAAACAATAGCAAATCACACAGTAGCACATAGGGGAACCAAGAATATATCTGGCGGCTTGCAAGACCAGTCCCAAGGTATTTGAGGGATCAGGTCATCCCTCACAGGTTCCCGGACTGATGATGTCATCAGGACCGCCCCCAGGACCAGGCCAGATGGTGATGCACCAACCCCTTCATGATTGACAGAGGAGCGGAGCCTGCGCCCATCAGATGCCTGTGCAGGAGCCCCTTCTCTGTCGCCGCCATCACTCGGGGGCGAACCACGGCACCTCCCAGTGGCTGAGGCAGGAACAGCAGGCCCCGAGTGTGACGGCGATGTGACAGTCCGGCGCCTCCTTGTGGCCGAGGCCGGGACAGCAGGCCCCGAGTCTGATGGCAACGTGACAGGGAGATGGAATACCAGAAGTTTGTCAATCTGCCAGGAGGTGGAAAAGCAGACAATCTTCCCTAGAAGCAGCAAAAGAAACCAGCTTCCACTACCCCAGAAGGAGACCACCAATAAAGAACATGCCCACAACTAGCTGTTACCCAGGAGGGTATTGGCACCGTTGTGCCCCATTGTTTGTCATGTTTTTCTTCAAGTTTTCCTAGTTTTTGGCATTAGTGTTTTTGAAATTGGAACTGCAGTGATCATGAACTTGGAATGAGTCACAAACTTTGTTGTAAATAGTTGCGCCTCTTAAGGCGCCCTCTCTTGGTTTAACATAGGCCTTCTTTAAATAAGAACTACCTCGGACTGGGAGCTCTGCTCCTATCATAAGGACATTTCAAGACATTTTGGCCTGGACCAGTGTCTACTTTATCCAAGAATAATTGCACTAATGTCTTAATAATTAATGCTTAGTATTTTATAGTGAAGGATAAGAATAGGTTGTCATGATAGTCTTTGATAAAGATATTGATAGCAACAGAGTTATAGAATTTAGTCTTGTAGTAATGTTTGAATAAAGATGTGAAATTTGAATAAAGATTTGAATGCAGGTGATGAACCAGGCATCAGCGGTTGTCACTCATGGTCTAGAGGAAGGAGGAAAATGTAAAAGAAAAAAGGAAGAAGAAAAATGTGTTGATGATGGTACTTGAATTAGCAGTAAACTTCTTAGTAATTATTATTATCCATATAAAACAAAACCATATGGTACCAATTAATATATACCCCAATAGAGTCACCTACTTTGTAGTATTGACTCAAGGGGAATTGAAAATAGACACTCCTGCATAGCATGTTACACAAAGAAAAGGGAGTACAAGTCCAATATAATGAGAAAAATATCAAATTTATTAGACATATAATAGTACTGACATAACGTAATTACAACAAAAGGATCAGGAAATACAAGCTGCTTTAGTCCTAAAGATTAAATATAAAGTGCTTAGTGCTTATGGTGGATATGGGCTATATATTAGGGAATCAAAAGTAAACGGAGGTCACAACCAGGTGCGCATCCTGTGAAGAAACCCCCCTTATCCCACGCAATAGTGCTTACCCATAATGAACTCCACCAGGACTTATGCAGCGCCGCCACCGACGCGCGTTTCGTCTCTTTTTCAAGGTGCGGCATTATATTGGACTTGTTGTTATGAATGAGTCACCGTAGGAGGCAAAAACAGAAATACTAGCTAAGTCCAGAAAACCAGAGAAGTTGGCAGCTATCGGATTGCAGTCCCCTGAACCTATCAACAACAACTAGCAGTAGCCATGGGGGGTTCCTACGGTGCCCTAGACCCCTCAATCACAGCCGGAGAACTAAATAGCCTAAAGACAGAAAGGGAAATCTAAACTGCCCCAGAGCAGACCCCAAAGCAATAGGCAGCCCCCAACATATAATGACGGTGAAGCAAGATGAAAAAACACACAGATAGAAAGATAGGCTGAGCAAATGATGGGGCCCAAGCTAACTAAATAGGACAGGATAGAAAAGCTGCTGTCTGCAATCCGCCAAAACCCTATCAAAAACAAGAGCCTACAGACTGAAAGGGAAAAAAGCCCTGAAGACGCTAGGCTTTAAAAAGACTATATCAGTACTCAGGTATTTTCTGAAGACAGAGCAAAAAGGAATTCAGCTCACCCCAGCAGGGAATGGCAGAAATCCAGAAAAATAATGCAAAACAAAACCAAAACACAAATGCAAAAAGCAGAGCAGAAAACAGCTTTTGAGGATCAGGAATCAGACTGGTCTCCAAGAATCCCTCAGAGAAATCACCCGCAAGGCAGAAGGGCGTCGGCTGCCTTATATCCAGTCAGTAATCCCAGTCACCCAGTCATCATCATTCTGCTCAGGTGCTTGGTAATCACCCTCACTACCTTCCTTCACCAGAAGAGGGAGTTCATCAGACCTCAATGGTGAAGGGGAAAATGAACTCACAACAGTACCTCCCCCTTGAGGAGGGGTCACCGAACCCTCATCCATGCCACCAGGGCGATCAGGGTGTAACACACTAATTATTATTATCCAATAGCACTTTAAATTAGGTAATATGTTAAGTTATAGATAGTCTGTTAAACTGTTCTGCAACGTTCAAGAGTCAGTGCCTCCCATATTAGGAAGTTTAGTTTAAGAACTGTTTATCAAGCATTTCAAAAATTTTGTATGTTCCTTATTTGTAATATCTTTGTTTCACTTGCAGCCCGCGGACGTGCTGTGTTTAACTGGCACGGGAAAGAGATATAGAAAGCCTAATTCTCCATAAGAAAGATTGATTTGTACGGAACATGAGAAGAAGAAGAGAACTAAGGATTAGGGTCAGAGCAGGGCCCTTCCTAAAGTTCTAAGCGCATGGCCGGGGTCCGGTCCCCGAGGTTGTATGGATACTAATGGTCCTGCAGCAGATACCGGAGGAACAGAAGTTGTCACCACTTTATTGCCACACAAGACTTGGGGGCACAAAAGCAACGTGAGTGAGCCGGGACTTGGTAGCAAGGAGTCCCCAAAGCAGGCTACAGCTGTCTGCCGTACAAGTAGAGTTCAAAGGAACATCTTAAAAGAGGAACGTGGGTTTAACACACAACCACAAGTACTTCATGACAAGCGCTAGAAAGGAGACGTTCAGGAAAGGCACATGTTGGCGGAGTCTTGGAACGGAGTACTTCATCTTGCCTGGAGGTTGGCTGAGCCCCTGACCTGGAGGACACAGCACCGAGGCGGGCACCTGTATGCATAACAGACTGTGAGTAAAGCTTTGGAACTACATGCCCTGGTGTCCTCCGCTTATTCCTGCACCAACCGACTCAGCACTGCTACATCTCTGTGCTTAACACTGCACCATTACGCTCTCCTCACTATCTCTCCATCTACACTGCCCTGGGACTACAGCCCTACCTGCGGAGGGCTACACCATCATTGCTGCACCACACCATCTGTCCCAGAGGATCTGTCTGCAGCGTCGGCTTAACATCTCCATTGCCGAACACCACAGGTGGCTTCACGTATTATCCACTTATAAACTTTAATCAGCCACGCTTACACCATTCCTTTTACATGGATGCCCAGGGCCACTGCCACTGTGACAACTCCCATTGAAACCGACGGGCCCGGTACCGAGTACCCCACGGCCCTGGCGGGCGACCCACTAGCACCTCACAAGAAGTAAACAGCAGTCTACTTAGATGACATCATGATCTTCAGTCAAGATTGGGGAAGCTATCTAGGCAAAATCCAGGCAATATTTGTTGTTGTAAGGAAGGTTGACGCAATCCGGAATTGTCCATAACCACTCTCAAAGAAGCAGATCAGTGTTCTGTCCCCACATGAGGCGAATGGAGGTGTAGCTGATTGGGGCTGGGAGAGATTCCTACCTTCCGTTTCCTCAATGCAGAGCAGACAGGACCATTGTTGCTGTTTTTGCTGTTCATGTGTCTGGAGAGATGATACACACCAGATATTGTGAAGTCCAGACTTTTTTATTGGAAATCTGGACATACAGCGAATGATTGGTAATGAAGTACTTCTCCAGAAATGCAGATGTAACAATCCAAATGGTACAGCAAGATGATTCAGCAAGTTGTGTGAGCAACGAAGTGGTCAAAAAACTGATGCCTTTCACAGCCCATACAGGCAAGTCTCTCCCAAGAGAAAATGAAACTAATAATGGCAGCTAACAGGAAGAGAAGCAGTGATCTTAACCAGGAAGTGGAAGGCATGTACAAGAAATAATTAGCTGCAGTCTGCTATACAGAAAAAGGACAGCAGGTGGCAGCAGACCAAATGCAAGACTACACAGCATGAAAAATAACACAATCTATACAAAGCATACAATCATAACTTTAGATGGGACAGCACACTCCCCGTCTGAAATTCCGTAAGGGATTTCAGTATATAGTTTTTTTTTGTTTAAGTAAAGTTCAATAACCTAGAAAAGAAACATGAATATACATGCAATAACAACTTCAAAACGAGGTAGATGACAGTCAGTTCCTAAGACAATCCAATGGTACCCATCTTCGGATCGGAGAAGCCGCACTAGGCCAAACTGTCTCCGACCCAACGGTAATCCCATGGACGAAGTAGTAGGCAGTGTTCTGTTCGTGGTTCATCCTACCGGAATATTCTCAAATGGTAGTGATTTATGGTAAACGTGCCAACAGTCTTTATTTCCACGTGAGCTGAAATAAGATCTCGCAATGTGGACTAGCCTTGCGATAGTCTTGACGAGTCTCATCCAATTGGAGAAGCGTTCGAAGCGCTGGCAACCGAGGCTGGAAGTAGGTTTAGTGTTCGTCGCCAAAGCACTGACCTCGGAGCGGACTTCTGGATCGCCATCCAGATCCTGGATGCTGAAGACTTCTTGGACACATTCACTTCCCTTCTGTTCCAACAGAATTTTAGGACCTGAAAGCCAAGAAGAGTTAGCAAAGGACCTTATAGACATAGGTCTCGTGGCATGGTCAGCTGGAATAAGTTCAGATGAGATATAGTGCCATTGCTCAGGCTTGGAAGACCTCCTTACTCTTTCGATGCGGTTACTGACGTACACGTAGAAGCGCCTTGTTTGATTGTAGATGTAACCTAAGACAACCTTACTGTCACTGTAGTATTGCACGTCATCTATGTTGGTGTCCAGCTCGTGCTGTATAAAGTCTGCAAGTTCTACTGCAAGCACGGTTGCACAGAGTTCAAGCCTGTGAATAGTATGATCAGGCTTGGGAGCCAGCTTAGCCTTGCCGAAGACGAATCCAACGTGATCTTGATTGTCGGGTCCCGTCACCTTCAGATAGGCAACTGCTGCAATGGCCTTTGTGGATGCATCCGAGAACACATGGAGTTCCTTCCTAGGTTCCCCCCTGCCTAAAATCCAGGATCTTTATGATAAGAGTATTCGATCCCACGCATTGAAAATTTCATCCGATCCCTCTCACCCGGGACACTCCTCATTCCAACTACTCCCTTCAGGACGTCGCTTCAGAGTCCCCAAATGCAGCACCAACCGCCATATGAACAGCTTCTATCCACTCTCTGTTCAACAATTAAATCGTCATGTGTAGACTATATACTGTATCTGTCTTGTTAGATGTTACTTGTTGTATCTGTTGTTATATATTATGTTGCCTCTTTGCCACAAAGAATTCCTTGTATATACGTAATATGTACTTGGCGATAATAAATTTGATTGATTGATAGTGCTAGCAGCAAGTGAGGTTCTGGCATAGCATCTCGGTATGTGGATCTCATCCAAGGCACACAAAGACTGCTTCCAGGCTTCCCATTTTGGTTCCTTCTCAGGAGGGAGTGGGGCATCCCAGTCCTTGACGGTTTCAGAAAGCTGTCTCAGAAGGGATTTACCTTGTATGGTAATTGGTGCTATGAACCCCAGTGGGTCGTATAAGCTATTCACCACTGACAGGACACCACGTTTAGTGAATGGTTTGTCTGCACAGTTGATTTGGAAACTGAAGGTGTCGACTGACAGGTTCCACCTCAAGCCTAAGCTTCTCTGCACAGGCGGACAGTCTGGTCCCAGGTCTATGTCCTTGAATCCTGCTGCGTGGTCACTTGAATCGAAGGCTCTCATGACAGCCTGGCTGTTTGAAGCAATTTTGTGCAATCTAAGCTTAGCTTGGTTCAGCATACCTTGGGTCCTCTTGAGTAGATCGATAGCCGCTTCTTCTGTGGGTAGAGATTTTAGTCCATCATCTACATAGAAGTCTTTCTCTACAAAGTCTTTGGCATCTGTTCCATATTCGGTCTCTCCTTCTTGTGCAGTTCTCCGCAGGCCATAGGTTGCCACTGCTGGGGAAGGGCTGTTCCCGAATACGTGCACTCTCATGCGATACTCCACCATCTCTTTGCTGGGGTCATTGTCCTTGTACCATAGGAACCTGAGGAAATTCCTATGGTCCTCTCTGACTATGAAACAGTGGAACATCTGTTCAGTGTCGGCAGTGATGGCAATGGGCGCTTTCCGGAACCTCATCAACACTCCTACTAGGTTGTTTGTTAGGTTGGGACCCGTGAGGAGGACATCGTTGAGAGATACACCTTGATGTTTGGCACTTGAATCAAAGACAACTCTAATTTGCTTAGGTTTCTGTGGGTTATATACTCCGAATGAGGGTAGGTACCAGCACTCCTCATTTTCCTTTAAGGGAGGCGCTGGCTCCGCATGGTTATTCCGGAATCATAAAGGTGACAATGTGTTCTTTCATCTCCGGTTTGTTGGTAAGTATGCGCTGGAGAGAGTTGAATCTGGACAAGGCTTGTTCACGATTGTTCGGGAGTCTTACCCTGGTAGCTCGGAAGGGTAGGGGAAAAACCCAGTGATTGGTCTCGTCCTTAAGGAACTCATTGTCCATTACCCTGATAAATTCCTTGTGTTCCATTGACGGGGCTACTTTGTTGTCATCCTTAGTTGTATGAAACACTGATCTTCCCAGGTTGTCTGCATAGGGAGAAGGAATGACATCAGGCATCTGTATGGGATCTGGAGGCTTCTCTTTCACCTCGTAGTGATGAGGGCATGGTTTGCAGAAAGTAGCTCGTCCGTCTCTGCGTACATAGGTCTTAAAGGAATCGACTCTTGTTCTGTCCAAGCACACATTTCCTATGATTACCCACCCCAAGTCGAGTCTCTGTGCGTAGGGGGCATAGTCGGGACCATTGCACTGTTGGCGGACCTTATGTATCCTTAAATTGTCTCTGCCGAGCAGAAGTAGGATTTCAGCATCTGAGTCCATAGGTGGGATAACACTGACTAGGTGCCTTAGGTGTGGTTGGTGGAACGCAGCTTCCGGGGTAGGGATCTCATCTCTTTGGTCGGGTATTTGATCGCATTCGATTAGCGTAGGTAAGGGTATTTCTACGCCTCCGTTGACAGGAGAAGCAATGAAACCTTGTGCCCTTCTGCCGCTAGTCTCTATGCGGCCTGAACAAGTGTTCAGAGTATAGGGCGTTGCTGGTCCCTTGATTCCAAAGGCTTCAAAGAACTTAGGACCAGCCAGGGATCGATTGCTCTAATCGTCAATGATGTCATACATTTTTACTGCCTTCTCTGGTTGCCCTTCTGGATAAACTCTGATTACGCATATCCTGGCACAGCATTTATCACTTTGGCTCTCGCCACATACCTCTGAGCATGAGCAGGAGACAGTCGTGGTAGAATTGGCGTTATTCTGTGGCTCCCCGCCATGGCTTGTAGCCGGACTAGAGGTAACTGCAACTGCTGGATCGCTGGTGGCTGAGGTTGGATGCAAAGCTGATGGGTGCTCACACTTAATGGCAGATTTACAGTCCTTGGCCATGTGTTCTATTGAGGCGCAGCACTTGAAACATACCCCAAGTTCGCTGAGGATTTTCTTGCGCTCTTGCATGGTTTTGGACCTGAAGCTTTTACATTTGTTCAATGAGTGGTTTTTTATGAATGGGACACTCACGATTGAAAGACTTCTCTCGATGGAATAGTGTACTGTTTATCGGCAGTTACCGCAGGTGGTGGCAGGTTAGTCTTTCTGACACTTATACTGCTCCTCAAGTCCTTGCGCCTATGTGAGACGCTTTCATACCTTAATGACGGTGTTGCTGGAGCTGTAGTGTTAGACTCCAGGAAGTCTAGGCTAGGGTCGTTCCTTAAGTCTAGGCTAGGGTCGTTCCTCATTTGGGCCTGTTCGTCGACAAACTTGCAGAACTGATCGAACGGAGGAAAGGTGACATCATGTGACCTTTTGTATCTGGAAATGCATACTGCCCACTTCTCTTGCAGACTATGCGGCAGCTTTGATACGATTGGGTTCACCCCATGGGCAGTGTCCAGGTAGCATAATCCAGACAAACGAGGGTCTCCTTTTGCTAGTTCCAGTTCCATAAGCAGATCACTTAAGTCCAGAAGCTTGTGGGCTTCCTTAAGGTTGATCCTTGGAACGTTCTGCAGTCTCTTGAATAGGGATTTTTCTATTGCTTCAGCGCTGCCATAGGTTCTTTCGAGTCTCAGTCAGGCAGCAGCGAGACCTGCTTCAGCTTGCCCCACATAGACGGTCTAAAGACTCTTGATACAGTTTGTCGAGTCAGGACCCAACCATTTTACCATGAGGTCGAGCTCCCATTCTGCAGATAGATTGAGGTCAAGCAATGGTGGCCTTGAAGGTTGCTTTCCAGGCTCTGTAGTTCTCTGCACAGTCGTCAAACTTTGAGAGGCTGGTGCCAATTAGATCTTTGCTCACCATAAACCTGGCTAACTCGGTCGTATCCGATCCTTCACTCCTTGTTACCATGTTAGCTTGTGTTGCCTCTCGGGCGTATAAGCTGTGTGGCGTGGAAGGGTGAATTGTTCCCGGGTAGAATGATGTTGCTGCAGGGTTGAGCTGTAGTTTAACCTCTGGAGGTTTTGATGACTGCGGCTTGAACTGTGGAGATGGACTGGAGTGCGTCTTGTGGTCGTCTTGTGATGATTGCTGCGCCTGAGGGGACACATTATGGCGTTGGTCTTGGGTCTCTGTAGATGCTGTGACACTGGCACCGTAAGCTGGGCTGACTTGTAAGTTTCCACATTGTTGGGTTGAACGTCGCTGGAGAAGGTGTGTGCTGCAGATATCTGTTTCTGCACGTAATCACTGGTACGGACTGCTGGGTCCTCTTCTTCCAGTGGTGGTAGGCAAATCGGGTCGAGGTTTTGCTTCAATGCTTGCTCAAGTATTTTTACTTCGGCTAGCGCGATTTCTTCCTACATTTCTGTTTGAAGAATCTTTGCCCAAGCCTCTGCTTCTGTTTGAAGGATCTTTGCTTGGGCCTCTGCTTCTGCTTTCTTGGCTTCTGCCTCTGCTTTCTTGGCTTCTGCCTCTGCTTTCTTGGCTTCTGCCTCTGCTTTCTTGGCTTCTGCCTCAGCTTTCTTGGCTTCTGCCTCAGCTTTCTTGGCTTCTGCCTCCGCTTTCTTGGCTTCTGCCTCTGCCTTCTTTTCTGTGTAGGAGCGTCTTAATTTGGATCGCTCTGCGTTTAAACGGGCCTCTAGGATTCTGTCGCTGAGGGCTGAAGTTCTTGAGCAGGATGATTTGTATGACCAAGCAGAGTGTCTGGATGAGCCTGACCTGTGAGATCTAGCTTCTTGCAGATAAGCGATACGGAGCTCCGCTTTATCTTTGGCGTCTTGCACAGCAGCGTCCCTTTCTCTTTCTGTGGAATCCACTTTGCTTAATTCTGATGAGGCTTCATCAATATTAGAGTCTTTTAGGAAGGCAATGTACCTTGCGGACAGTCTCTTGTATCTTCCGTGGGCCGTGTCTAGCCGTTTTATAGTGTCCTGTAGACTCGCTGCATCATTTTTGTGGCGTTGGATGCTTGACATGAGAGAGGTGACTCATTCCCATAGGTCTTCCAGGTTGTCATTAAACTCATCCTTTGTACTGTGTCTTGGTCCGTTTCTGAAGCTGGCTTTGTTTCCCCCTCTTCATAATGGACAGTATCGGGTAGTATTTGCTCTGTTTCAGCAGTGGAAGACTGTGCAGGGTCTTTTTTGGCCATTTTGATTTAAGGTGCACTGTCTCTTTAAGAAACTGAACTTTTTAATTGGGGGCTGGAAATCGCAGTGCAGCTTAGTTAAGACGTCCTGACGAGATTCCCAATGTGTTTTTAGAGAATTGTGGGGTTCTGCAGTCCGACAATCTGCAGCAATTCTGTATAATATACAGACAGTCTCTATGCACAATGCGGTCTGGGGTGACGCTGCAGAGTTTCTTAGCAGAGCAGGGCTGTAGTATGTGAGCGGGCAGACGGGTTAGGATATAAGGGTGATTTTTTTTGCCGGGCTTCAAGGCAGTTTTTTGATTGTTCTGTCCCCACATGAGGCGAATGGAGGTGTAGCTGATTGGGGCTGGGAAAGATTCCTACCTTCCGTTTCCTGAATGCAGAGCAGACATGACCATTGTTGCTGTTTTGCTGTTCATGCGTCCGGAGAGATGATACACACCAGATATTGTGAAGTCCAGACTTGTTTATTGGAAATCTGGACATACAGTGAATGATTGGTAATGCTGTACTTCTCCAGAAATGCAGGTGTAACAACCCAGGTGGTACAGCAAGATGTGTGCAGCAAGTTGTGTGAGCAACGAAGTGGTCAGAAAACTGATGCCTTTCACAGCCCATACAGGCAAGTCTCTCCCAAGAGAAAATGAAACTAATAATGGCAGCTAACAGGAAGAGAAGCAGTGATCTTAACCAGGAAGTGGAAGGCATGTACAAGAAATAATTAGCTGCAGTCTGCTATACAGAAAAAGGACAGCAGGTGGCAGCAGACCAAATGCAAGACTACACGGCATGAAAAATAACACAATCTATATAAAGCATACAATCATAACTTTAGATGGGACAGCACATAGAGCATTTCTGGGCATCATGGGTTAATACCGTCGGTTCACCCCTAACTTCATCATGATAGTGGCACCTCTGACGGACCTCTCAGGAAGTGAACGGTGGCGAACACCCGATAATTAGTGTTGAGCATTCCGATACCGCAAGTATCGGGTATCGGCCGGTATTAGCGGTATCGGAATTCCGATACTGACTTCCGATACTTTTGTCATATCGGATTCCGGAATCGGAATCTGAAGTTCCCATCATGCTATGAGCCTGCTTGCTTTGATTAAGCCAATGGGAATCCTCCGAAGTGTGGGCACATCCTGTTAGGCATGTAGGCATGTTAACTATTGGCATGGCTGTGATTGGCTGCCGAAATGATGTCATGATGCACTATAAAAGCCACCGCAGCCGCCATTTCTGGTTCACTCTGCTGTGAATTCTGTTAGGGACAGGCTGCTGTAGAAGACTGTGAGGGACAGTTAGAAATAGCGATTCCACCAAACATCTAGTGCTTTACCCAGGCTACATAAACCACCACTGTAGCCTTCTTTGCCCTAGCAGCAGTGTTCACAGCTGTCTGCAAGGGCTGTGTGAGTGCAGCTCACGCTGTGGAGTGGGTCCTGCAGCCACGTCAGGTTGTAGGCCACCCAGTGTGATCACTGCTGCCTCATACATCTTTTAATTTTTGAGCTGCATTTTTTACATAATTTCAATCTAGTGTGCTTCCATCCGTATCCATATACGTTGGTTGCAAACACTAGTAGTAGACAGCGGAGCCTTTCTGCAGCCTTTCAGTGCTAGTGTCCACTTTGCTGCACTGTTCACGGCTGTCTGAGAGGTCTCTGACTGTGTGTGAGTGCAGCTCACGCTGAGTAGTGTGTCCTGCAGCTACGTCTGGTTGTAGGACGCTCAGCGTGTCACTGCCTCACACATTTTTCTTTTATTGCAGCTCATTTTTTCTTCTATTAGTGTGCATCCATCCGTCTCCATCTACGGTGGTTGCAAACACTATATAGGAGTACACAGCGGAGCCTTTCTGCAGCCTGTCAGTGCCAGTGCCCACTTAGCTGCACTGTTCACGGCTGTCTGAGAGGTCTCTGACTGTGTGTGAGTGCAGCTCACGCAGAGTAGAGTGTCCTGCAGCTACGTCTGGTTGTAGGACGCTCAACGTGCGTCACTGCCTCACACATATTTGTCTTTGAGTGCAGCTCATTTTTTCTTCTCCTATTAGTGTGCATCCATCCGTATCCATCAACATTGGTTGGTTGCAAACACTATATAGGAGTAGATAGAGGAGCCTTTTTTTCTGGCTTGTGCCCTGCCGGCGCAGCCAGATTAGTATTACCCAATTTTTTTGGAGCCTCATCTTTTGCATTGTAGGTTACCTGCCTGCATTGTAATAGCTCCAAAAAGTTGGTGATACTATCAGTTTCAATTCTTTGTTCACATACTTTGAGTTTGTTTCCAACAAAGAAACCACAAAAAAAGTTCACCAAACACTACATTTGGAACTTGTGTAGGCCACATCAGCTCCTATTAAAGTGTAGTCCACACACACACACTTCATAAAATTAGTGTTTCTTGTACCTGTAACCAGCTGTTCAGGAATAAGCACACTAAGGCCCCCCTTTGTACTTTTCTGCCTATCTTAAGCAGTCTGGCAAGATGAAGAAGGCAGGGAGTAAGGCGCGTGGGCGTGGGCGTGGAGTTTCAGCAGGGAGAGGACGTGTGGATTCTGCAGGGAGAGGACGTGGGGATTCTGCAGGTAGAGGACATGGGGATTCTGGGCCTGCTGCGGGCACCAGTGGATCAGCATCCCCCAGTTTTAGCAGGCAACAGTCCTTTATGCGCAGCTTTGTAGGACCTCAACGTACCCCACTGCTGCGGGAGGAACAAATTGAAGCCGTTGTCGGATGGATGGCAGCTAACGCATCGACTTCAATTACTTCCACATCCTCTCAGGGCCAGAGCACCGAAGAGCAACCATCTGTCTCTTCACCACCTGCTAAAGTGCCCAGGCCGTCAGAGAGACATGGACAGGAGCCATCACAGTCTCTACTTCTGTTCTCGGAATCTGTTGGCTTGGAAAGAGGGGGCCAGCCAAGCAGCATTCCTGAATGTGAAGAAGAGGGAGTATGCAGTGATGCGCAACTTCTTTGTCCCTCTGAATCTGAAGAGGCGAGTGGGCCAGTGCCTATGGTCAGCACACCTCAGTACGCATCAGATGATGACGAGACTCAGTTGCCACTTTCTGGTGCGTACGGTGCTGGCGAGACAACCCCGGAGAAGCAGCTGTTTGAAGAGGGGAGGGAAGATGATGAGGTCCTTGACCCATCATGGCGTGAGGAACAGGAAGGTGGTGGGAGCAGCTCGGAGGAAGAGATTCCCCTACCGGCCAAAACAGGAGGCAGAGGGAGGGGGAAGACTTGGTTGCCTGTACCCTCCACTTCGGCACCCGTTAGGAGCATTCCTCATTCCAAAGGCAAAACGGGCGCTCCCAAGAGTTGCAGTGCGTGGTCCTTTTTTGACACAGTTGCAGATGACATTTGCTTTGTCAAAAGCTGTGTCATCAGATAGTCAAAAGAGGGAGAAATGTCAGCAACCTCAATACCACAAATATGTGGAAACATGTGCGCACCAAGCACGAGTTGGAGTTGCAGAGACACCCTGAAGACGTAGGCCAACGTACAGCACCACCTACCACCTCTTCAGTTCGTGTTGGGGCCTCTTCCTCCAGCTCACGCACTGCTGGTTCGGCTTCCTCACAGGATCGCCAAGGAAGAACCTCTGCCACTGTTGTCCGGAGACCCTGTCAGATTCCACCCATAGCAGCACGTTCCCATCCATCACAGCCATCGGTAGCACAGGCATGGGATAAAAGGCGCCCTTACTCGGCAAACCATCCCCGAGCACAGTCTCTGAATGCTGGCATTGCCAAACTTCTGGCAGTTGAAATGCTGTCATTCAGGCTGGTGGACACTGACACCTTCCGGGACTTAATGGCATTGGCAGTCCCCCAATACAACGTGCCCAGCCGCTTTTATTTCAGCAGGCGAGCCGTCCCTGCCCTGCAGAAACATGTTGAGGGCAAAATAAAACATGCGCTACTAAACGCCGTTAGTAGCAAGGTCCACCTGACCACCGATGCGTGGACCAGTAACCATGGACAGGGACGATACCTTTCCCTCACTGCCCACTGGGTCAATGTTGTGGAGCCGGGTACAGATCTGGAGAGTGGCTCTGTACGTGTTCTTCCAACGCCACGGATTGCAGGACTCCAGTCTGTACACATAGACTCCTCCTCCTACTCAAGTTCCTCAGAAACAGCAGAGCAGGAGCCTGTTACGACCGATATGAGCACAGCCGTGGCCAAACGTCAACAGGCTGTACTCAAATTAATTTCTTTGGGGAATCGAAGCCACACAGCGCAGGAGCTCTGGAATGCTATCAAGCTGGAGAGCGATGTGTGGTTTGGGCCAGCGAATCTCCAGCCGGGCTTGGTAGTGTGTGACAATGGCCGAAATCTGGTGGCAGCTCTTGGCCTAGGCAACCTCACACACATCCCATGTCTGGCACATGTGCTTAACTTGGTCGTGCAGAGCTTTCTGAGGGACTATCCGGATGTTGATGCACTGTTGCACAAGGTCCGCATAGAGTGCGCTCACTTGCGGCGTTCCAGCACGGCAAGATCGCGCCTCGCTGCTCTGCAGCGACGATTTGGCCTTCCGGAACATCGCATCATATGTGACCTACCCACCCGGTGGAATTCAACGTTACATATGTTGGAGCGGTTGTGTGAGCAGCAGGCAGCAGTCATGGAGTACCAGCTGCATCAGGCGCAAACAAGTCGCACTGTGCGCCGTTCACACTTCAGCACCATTGAGTGGGCCTCTATGAAGGACATCTGCCTCGTTTTGCGTGCCTTCGATGAATCCACGCGGATGGCGAGTGCAGATGATGCACTAGTCAGCATGACTGTCCCCCTTATCTGCCTGCTTCAACAAACACTGCAAGCACTAAGGGATGAGGTTTCGGAAGAGGAGGAGGATGAGGAGTCCCAAATGCCATCTGCTTCTGGACAGTCTGCGCTACGTGTTTCCTCACAAAGGCCTAGGCAGGGGACACTTTGTGAGGAGGATGAGGAGGAGTCGATGGAGGAGGAAGACATCTCTCCAGAGGAGGGAGGTACACAAACCTCTACTCAGTATGTACAGCGAGGGTGGGGTGATGCAGAGCAGGCCGAGGTCACGCCTCAAACAGGGGACAGCGGTTCTTTGGCAGTTGGGAGTCTGCAGCACATGGTTGATTTCATGCTGCAGTGCCTGAGAAACGACCGCCGCATCGCCCACATTCTCCTCTCGGCTGATTATTGGGTGTACACCCTCCTAGATCCTCGCTACCGGGACAGCGTACAAAGGCTCATACCAACGTTGAACCGGGAGCGTAAACTGCGGGAGTACGAAGAGTCACTGGTGCAGTCCATAATGTTTTCCATTCCACCCGACAGCATTGTTGCTAGTACTTTACAAAGCAGCTCTGTGCGTCGAGGCAGTGGAGGAAACTGCACAAAGAGGGAGCAGAGGCAGCGCCGCAGCACAAGGCAAGACCACTATGGCCCAAATGTGGCAAAGTTTTGTGTGTCCACCACAATTGTCTACACCATCAGCGACGCCTCGAGTCAGCAGGAGGCAACGCTTCCGTCAGATGGTGTCAGACTACATGTCTTGCCCTGTCACTGTACTCCCAGATGGCTCTTCCCCCTTCAAGTTTTGGGTCTCTAAGCTGGATACATGGCCAGAGCTTAGCCAGTATGCATTGGAGGTGCTGGCTTGCCCTGCTGCCAGTGTATTATCGGAACGTGTCTTTAGTGCCGCAGGTGGTGTACTAACAGACCGTCGCACGCGACTATCTTCCGATAATGTTGACCGGCTGACTTTTCTGAAAATGAACAAGGCCTGGATCTCCAAAGACTTTGCCATTCCTCTTACAGACTAAATTAGTGGTTGGCAACTGTATCCAGGTCTGCTGGTGTGTTCATTTTTCTACCACCTGAACTATAATCCCTGTGCTTCAACACAGCCAGTTGTCGCTCAGATGTGTCGTCTGCACAGAGAAACACACTAGCTCCTGTGTTAGTGGGGTTCAGTAACGCCAGCTGATCCCCTGCTGTGTGCACGGCAAAGTCACCAGCTCCATCAACATTCAAACCACTACTGATTTTTAACCGTGCCCAACTTAGGTCTCTGGCTCCACTGTCTCTACTATTTCCCCTGACCTCCAACCCCGCCATCTACATCTCTGAAGTGGCGTCAGCACAATCTACACTTGTTCCTGTGTTCCTGTGGCTCAGTCCCATCAGTTTATCCCCTGATGTGTGTCCGGCAAGGTCTCCTGCTCTGTCCACATTCCCATAACCAGTAGTGGGAATGAGGACAGAGCTGGCGAACTTGCCGGACAAACATCAGGGGATCAACTGACGGGACTGAGCACCAGTAACACAGGAACAAGTGTAGATTGTGCTGACGCCACTTCAGAGATGTAGCTGGCGGGGTTGGAGGCCAGGGTAAATAGTAGAGACAGTGGAGCCAGAGGCCTAAGTGGAGCATGGTTAGAATCAGTAGTAGTCAACAACCTCCATAAAAACCGCTGCCCATTGGCCTCTGCATGCGGCATGCGTAATCCTGGGCTCCAAAAGTGTCAGTTGGTGTTCAGAAGTGTCGTATCCACAGAGCCAAACACATTCGTTCAAGTGTTAGTGGGGTTCAGCACTGCCAGCTGTTCCCCTGCTGTGGAGATGGCAAGTCTCCTGCTGCCTTCACCTGCCAAAATCCAGTAGGCCCCAGCCTGCTCCACGCCTAATCCTGGGCTCCAACAGCGTCAGTTGGTGTTCAGAAGTGTCGTCTCCACAGAGCCAAACACATTCGTTCGAGTGTTAGTGGGGTTCAGCACTGCCAGCTGTTCCCCTGCTGTGGAGATGGCAAGTCTCCTGCTGCCTTCACCTGCCAAAAGCAACAGGCCCCAGCCTGCTCCACGCCTAATCCTGGGCTCCAACAGCGTCAGTTGGTGTTCAGAAGTGTCGTCTCCACAGAGCCAAACACATTCGTTCGAGTGTTAGTGGGGTTCAGCACTGCCAGCTGTTCCCCTGCTGTGGAGATGGCAAGTCTCCTGCTGCCTTCACCTGCCAAAATCCAGTAGGCCCCAGCCTGCTCCACGCCTAATTCTGGGCTCCAACAGCGTCAGTTGGTGTTCAGAAGTGTCGTCTCCACAGAGCCAAACACATTCGTTGGAGTGTTAGTGGGGTTCAGCACTGCCAGCTGTTCCCCTGCTGTGGAGATGGCAAGTCTCCTGCTGCCTTCACCTGCCAAAAGAAACAGGCCCCAGCCTGCTCCACGCCTAATCCTGGGCTCCAACAGCGTCAGTTGGTGTTCAGAAGTGTCGTCTCCACAGAGCCAAACACATTCGTTCGAGTGTTAGTGGGGTTCAGCACTGCCAGCTGTTCCCCTGCTGTGGAGATGGCAAGTCTCCTGCTGCCTTCACCTGCCAAAATCCAGTAGGCCCCAGCCTGCTCCACGCCTAATCCTGGGCTCCAACAGCGTCAGTTGGTGTTCAGAAGTGTCGTCTCCACAGAGCCAAACACATTCGTTCGAGTGTTAGTGGGGTTCAGCACTGCCAGCTGTTCCCCTGCTGTGGAGATGGCAAGTCTCCTGCTGCCTTCACCTGCCAAAATCCAGTAGGCCCCAGCCTGCTCCACGCCTAATCCTGGGCTCCAACAGCGTCAGTTGGTGTTCAGAAGTGTCGTCTCCACAGAGCCAAACACATTCGTTCGAGTGTTAGTGGGGTTCAGCACTGCCAGCTGTTCCCCTGCTGTGGAGATGGCAAGTCTCCTGCTGCCTTCATCTGCCAAAAGCAACAGGCCCCAGCCTGCTCCACGCCTAATCCTGGGCTCCAACAGCGTCAGTTGGTGTTCAGAAGTGTCGTCTCCACAGAGCCAAACACATTCGTTCGAGTGTTAGTGGGGTTCAGCACTGCCAGCTGTTCCCCTGCTGTGGAGATGGCAAGTCTCCTGCTACCTTCACCTGCCAAAATCCAGTAGGCCCCAGCCTGCTCTACGCCTAATCCTGGGCTCCAACAGCATCAGTTGGTGTTCAGAAGTGTCGTCTCCACAGAGCCAAACACATTCGTTCGAGTGTTAGTGGGGTTCAGCACTGCCAGCTGTTCCCCTGCTGTGGAGATGGCAAGTCTCCTGCTGCCTTCACCTGCCAAAATCCAGTAGGCCCCAGCCTGCTCCACGCCTAATCCTGGGCTCCAACAGCGTCAGTTGGTGTTCAGAAGTGTCGTCTCCACAGAGCCAAACACATTCGTTCGAGTGTTAGTGGGGTTCAGCACTGCCAGCTGTTCCCCTGCTGTGGAGATGGCAAGTCTCCTGCTACCTTCACCTGCCAAAATCCAGTAGGCCCCAGCCTGCTCCACGCCTAATCCTGGGCTCCAACAGCGTCAGTTGGTGTTCAGAAGTGTCGTCTCCACAGAGCCAAACACATTCGTTCGAGTGTTAGTGGGGTTCAGCACTGCCAGCTGTTCCCCTGCTGTGGAGATGGCAAGTCTCCTGCTGCCTACACAGTCCTACTACTACTGATTTTTAACCGTGCTCCACTTAGGCCTGTGGCTTCACTGATTTTCGTATTTCCCCTGTCCTCCAACCCCGCCAGTTACAGCTCCGAAGTGGCGTCTGCACAATCCACACTTGTTTCTGTGTTCCAGGTGTTCAGTCCGGTCAGTTAATCCCCTGATGTGTGTCCGGCAATGTCGCCTGCTCTGTCCACATTCCCATAACTAGAACACTCGAACGAATGTGTTTGGCTCTGTGGAGACGACACTTCTGAACACCAACTGACGCTGTTGGAGCCCAGGATTAGGCGTGGAGCAGGCTGGGGCCTGTTGCTTTTGGCAGGTGAAGGCAGCAGGAGACTTGCCATCTCCACAGCAGGGGAACAGCTGGCAGTGCTGAACCCCACTAACACTCAAACTAGTTATGGGAATGTGGACAGAGCAGGCGGCATTGCCGGACACACATCAGGGGATTAACTGACCGGACTGAACACCTGGAACACAGGAACAAGTGTGGATTGTGCAGACGCCACTTCGGAGCTGTAACTGGCGGAGTTGGAGGATAGGGGAAATACGAAATTCAGTGAAGCCACAGGCCTAAGTGGAGCACGGTTAAAATTAGTAGAAGTCTACAACCGATCTTAAAATTTCTTCAATGCAGCCTCAGCCTGCTCCGTGCTTGTCCCTGGGCTTCAACACAGCCAGTTGTAGCTCGGAAGTGCTGTCCACACGGAAAGAGACACTTGCTCCCGTGTCTCAGTGGGGTTCAGTAACGTCAGCTGATCCCCTGCTGTGTGGATGGCAGTCTCTCCTGCTGTCTCCACATTCCAAAGATAGTAGGCCTCTGCCTACACCCTCCTATTTCCTGGGCTTCAACACAGCCAGTTGTAGCTCGGAAGTGCCGTCCACACGGAAAGAGATACTTGCTCCCGTGTCTCAGTGGGGTTCAGTAACGTCAGCTGATCCCCTGCTGTGTGGATGGCAGTCTCTCCTGCTGTCTCTGCATTCCAAAGACAGTAGGCCTCTGCCTACACCCTCCTATTTCCTGGGCTTCAACACAGCCAGTTGTAGCTCGGAAGTGCCGTCCACACGGAAAGAGACACTTGCTCCCGTGTCTCAGTGGGGTTCAGTAACGCTAGCTGATCCCCTGCTGTGTGGATGGCAGTCTGTCCTGCTGTCTCTGCATTCCAAAGACAGTAGGCCTCTGCCTACACCCTCCTATTTCCTGGGCTTCAACACAGCCAGTTGTAGCTCGGAAGTGCCGTCCACACGGAAAGAGACACTTGCTCCCGTGTCTCAGTGGGGTTCAGTAACGCTAGCTGATCCCCTGCTGTGTGGATGGCAGTCTCTCCTGCTGTCTCTGCATTCCAAAGACAGTAGGCCTCTGCCTACACCCTCCTATTTCCTGGGCTTCAACACAGCCAGTTGTAGCTCGGAAGTGCCGTCCACACGGAAAGAGACACTTGCTCCCGTGTCTCAGTGGGGTTCAGTAACGCTAGCTGATCCCCTGCTGTGTGGATGGCAGTCTCTCCTGCTGTCTCTGCATTCCAAAGACAGTAGGCCTCTGCCTACACCCTCCTATTTCCTGGGCTTCAACACAGCCAGTTGTAGCTCGGAAGTGCCGTCCACACGGAAAGAAACACTTGCTCCCGTGTCTCAGTGGGGTTCAGTAACGCTAGCTGATCCCCTGCTGTGTGGATGGCAGTCTCTCCTGCTGTCTCTGCATTCCAAAGACAGTAGGCCTCTGCCTACACCCTCCTATTTCCTGGGCTTCAACACAGCCAGCTGTAGCTCGGAAGTGCCGTCCACACGGAAAGAGACACTTGCTCCCGTGTCTCAGTGGGGTTCAGTAACGCTAGCTGATCCCCTGCTGTGTGGATGGCAGTCTCTCCTGCTGTCTCTGCATTCCAAAGACAGTAGGCCTCTGCCTACACCCTCCTATTTCCTGGGCTTCAACACAGCCAGTTGTAGCTCGGAAGTGCCGTCCACACGGAAAGAGACACTTGCTCCCGTGTCTCAGTGGGGTTCAGTAACGCTAGCTGATCCCCTGCTGTGTGGATGGCAGTCTCTCCTGCTGTCTCTGCATTCCAAAGACAGTAGGCCTCTGCCTACACCCTCCTATTTCCTGGGCTTCAACACAGCCAGTTGTAGCTCGGAAGTGCCGTCCACACGGAAAGAGACACTTGCTCCCGTGTCTCAGTGGGGTTCAGTAACGTCAGCTGATCCCCTGCTGTGTGGATGGCAAAGTCTCCTGCTGCCTACACAGTCGTACCACTACTGATTTTTAACCGTGCTCCAATTAGGCCTGTGGCTCCACTGTCTCTCGTATTTCCCCTGTCCTCCAACCCTGCCAGTTACAGCTCCGAAGTGGCGTCTGCACAATCCACACTTGTTCCTGTGTTCCAGGTGTTCAGTCCGGTCAGTTAATCCCCTGATGTGTGTCCGGCAATGTCGCCTGCTCTGTCCACATTCCCGTTATGGGAATGTGGACAGAGTAGGCGACATTGCCGGACACACATCAGGGGATTAACTGACCGGACTGAACACCTGGAACACAGGAACAAGTGTGGATTGTGCAGACGCCACTTCGGAGCTGTAACTGGCGGGGTTGGAGGACAGGGGAAATACGAAAATCAGTGAAGCCACAGGCCTAAGTGGAGCTTGGTTAAAATTAGTAGAAGTCTACAACCGATCTTAAAATTTCTTCAATGCAGCCTCAGCCTGCTCCGTGCTTGTCCCTGGGCTTCAACACAGCCAGTTGTTGCTCGGAAGTGCCGTCTTCACAGAGTAAAACACTAGCTCCTGTGTTTGTGGGGTTCAGTAACGTCAGCTGTTCCCCTGCTGTTTTGATGGCAATCTGTCCTGCTGCCTCCCAATTGACAGCACATCAGGCCTCAGCCTGCTAAGTGCTTGTCCCTGGGCTCCAACATCGCCAGTTGCTGCTCATAACTGACTTTGGCACGGGTACTCCCTCCTGCCCAGCTTGGTTCCAGCCCTGCCTGCTGTTTCCGGGAAGTGTCAATGTCAGTTTGCCACCCCAAGTTGCTATGTCGTGTTGCGGTTGGGTTAGCCGAGGCTAGGGTGCCAGCAGTTTAGGTGCTTCCTATGTGGACTGCGGGTTCTGGTAAGAAAGGCTTGTTCCGTAGTGCCAGTAGGACAAGCACCCCCTGTAGGACTGTGTGATTCGGTAACTGCGGCCAGCTTGCGGCATGCCAACTTTGCTTTTCAGGGGTAACTTCTGCTACCCCTCCGGGTTCCAGCACCGTCAGCTGGTTCTCGTCAGAGCCTTTGGCCTAGGTGCCTCCATCTCGGTATCCGAGTTCCGGCAACGTCTGCTGGTCCTTGGTAGTGCTTTGTAGCACAGGTACCTCCTGCTTAGTAACCGGGTTCCAGCACCGTCAGCTGGTCCTCGGTTGTGCCATTGGCTCTTATTCCTTCTGCTGCCCCTCCGGGTGCCAGCACTGTCAGCTGGTCCTCGCTATTTCCATTTGCTCTTGCAGCTTCTGCTACCCCTCCGGGTTCCAGCACCGTCAGCTGGTTCTCGTCAGAGCCTTTGGCCTAGTTGCCTCCATCTCGGTATCCGAGTTCCGGCAACGTCTGCTGGTCCTTGGTAGTGCTTTGTAGCACAGGTACCTCCTGCTTAGTAACCGGGTTCCAGCACCGTCAGCTGGTCCTCGGTTGTGCCATTGGCTTTTATTCCTTCTGCTGCCCCTCCGGGTGCCAGCACTGTCAGCTGGTCCTCGCTATTTCCATTTGCTCTTGCAGCTTCTGCTACCCCTCCGGGTTCCAGCACCGTCAGCTGGTTCTCGTCAGAGCCTTTGGCCTAGGTGCCTCCATCTCGGTATCCGAGTTCCGGCAACGTCTGCTGGTCCTTGGTAGTGCTTTGTAGCACAGGTACCTCCTGCTTAGTAACCGGGTTCCAGCACCGTCAGCTGGTCCTCGGTTGTGCCATTGGCTCTTATTCCTTCTGCTGCCCCTCCGGGTGCCAGCACTGTCAGCTGGTCCTCGCTATTTCCATTTGCTCTTGCAGCTTCTGCTACCCCTCCGGGTTCCAGCACCGTCAGCTGGTTCTCGTCAGAGCCTTTGGCCTAGGTGCCTCCATCTCGGTATCCGAGTTCCGGCAACGTCTGCTGGTCCTTGGTAGTGCTTTGTAGCACAGGTACCTCCTGCTTAGTAACCGGGTTCCAGCACCGTCAGCTGGTCCTCGGTTGTGCCATTGGCTCTTATTCCTTCTGCTGCCCCTCCGGGTGCCAGCACTGTCAGCTGGTCCTCGCTATTTCCATTTGCTCTTGCAGCTTCTGCTACCCCTCCGGGTTCCAGCACCGTCAGCTGGTTCTCGTCAGAGCCTTTGGCCTAGGTGCCTCCATCTCGGTATCCGAGTTCCGGCAACGTCTGCTGGTCCTTCGTAGTGCTTTGTAGCACAGGTACCTCCTGCTTAGTAACCGGGTTCCAGCACCGTCAGCTGGTCCTCGGTAGTGCCATTGGCTCTTGTTCCTTCTGCTGCCCCTCCGGGTGCCAGTACCGTCAGCTGGTTCAAGAGGACAAAGAACAGGAAGACAACCACCAAGATGCAGAACAACAAGAGAGAGAAGACAAAGAAGCATAAAAAAACAAAGCAGAAGAACATTAAGCATAAGACTAATACTCTGAGCAAATGATATTATCTTATTTATAAGCAGAAGAAGACTAAGCAGTGTATGGGGGTGAGTCCGTTCCTCCTCGTGGTGCCCCTGGAAAAGGCCTGCTGCTGCAGGCCAAACTGAACGCGGACAAATCCTGTTGTAAATCTTTTGTGACAGGCATAACGGAAGGTGTAAACTTCTAACTTTTCTAGATAACAACTACAGGAATGCCTGACACAAACAAGAATATGATGAAAAAGAATAGGAAGAAGATGAAGAAGTTGAATATGTAGAATAATAATTGTTGAATAAGAAGAATATGAAGAATGTAAGAAAAGGAAGAAGAAGAAGAATGTAAAAAAAGGAAGTAGAAGAATTTAAAAAAAGGAAGAAGAAGAATGTAAAAAAAGGAATAAGAAGAAGAATGTAAAAAAAGGAAGAAGAAGAATGTAAAAAAAGGAAGAAGAAGAAGAAGAATGTAAAAAAAGGAATAAGAAGAAGAAGAAGAAGGTAAAAAAAGGAAGAAGAATAAGAAAGAAGAAGAAAGAAGAAAGAAGAAGAAGACATACATGTCTGGCAAAATATAAATGAGGCTAACATAGTCAATATCTTTGTAACTCCTAACGTCTTTAAAAAAAAAGTTTAATTCCTGCTATTCCATTTGATTGGGCTAAACCTCTATGGCTTTAATGTCTCCTCCACCTCCCACAATACATTCTACATTATTCTTGTTGTTTTTCTTCATGTAGAATTAACCTACAAGGAAAGAAAGGGTTTTTTTTAATTCCGATATTTTGGCCCCATTGACTTGCATTGGTTCCCGGTATCGGAATCGGCGATACCGATACTTTTTTTTAAGATCGGCCGATCCATTCCGATCCGATATTTTCAAGTATCGGCTGGTATCGCTCAACTCTACCGATAATGTACCTGAGTCGGAAACTGTCTTCCTGTGAGAAAAACTACTGAATCGTTGAAATGTAGTGCTTGGCCATCAAGTGGGCATTGGTCACTTGAAGAGCGCTGTAGAGTAAAAGTCCTCTTTCTTTCTGAAGAGGCAATTTGCATATCTATTAGGTAGGAAGTTAAGGTTGGTGTCAGAACATGCCTCGCTGAGGTGGATTTGGTAGAAGGGGGACAACGACCCCGAATTCATTATAATCACCCCACCCCTGTGCTTTCTTATAATAATGCTTCCTGTGCTCTCCCTATAAAGATGATTCCCCATTGTGCCTCCTTGTAATAATGAACTCCATTGCCTCTTTATTGTAATAATGCAGGAGCATACACAGAAATCATGGGTCCCAAGAGCAAAAGTCCTATCATGGCACATAGAAGAACATACTGTACAGCCCAACTTATTAATTCATGAAGAGGGTTAGGGTATTGCCAGACTTATACAGTTATTTTGCCCGTATTGATTCCTCTACACCCACTGATACCCCTTCTATGGGCCCGAAAAAGTGTGATTCCCCCCCAGCATGCCCCAACACAGTATGATGTTCCAACATTTCTCCACCTACACAACATGATGGCCCCACAAACGTCACACAGTTAGATGGTCTCCAGAGCCCCCCCACACACACACAGTATAGTGGTCACTCAAGTCCCCCCTCACAGCATGATGGTCACAACAGCCCCACTCACAGTACGATGGTCACCACAGTCCCCCATAGAGTATGATGGTTATCACTGTCCCCCCGCGGTATGATGGTCCTCCCACAGCATGGTCTCTACAGCTCCACACACACAGTATAATGGATCCTCCATTGTCCCCCATATAGTATGATGGTCCCCCACACAGTTTTATGGTCCCCCACAGCCCCCATATAGTATGATGTTCCGACGCAGCCTCCATATAGTATGATGTTCTCCCACAGCCCCATATAGTATGATGCTCCCCCACAGCTACCATATGATATGATGTTCCCCCACAGCCCTCATACAGTATGATGTTCCCCCTCAGCAGAAATACAGTATTATGGTTCGCACAGCCACAACACAGTATGATAGTCCTCCACAGCCCCAATACAGTATGATGGTCCCCCACAGCCCCAATACAGTGATGTCCCCCTCAGCCCCAGTATAGTTAGATGGTAACCAACACCCCCAATACAGTATAATGGTTCCTCCAGAGACCTCCATATAGTATAATGTTCCTGTACAGCCAACAAAGAGTATGATGGTCCCCAATAGCCACAATACAGTATGATGGTCCCACACAGACCCCATATAGTATAATGGTCCCCGACAGCCCCCATATAGTTTAATTGTCTTCCACAGTCCCCATATAGTATTATGGTCTCCCACAGCCCCCATATAGTATGATGGTCCCTCACAACTAAAGTACAATATGAAGGTCCCACAAAGCCCCCATATAATATTGTGTTCACCCACAGTTCCCATATTGTATGATGGTCTCAACAGCCTGAATATACAATGAATGTCACCCAATGCGCCCATATAGGATGATGGTTCCCCACAACTCCCATATAGTAAGATGTTTACCCACAGCCCCCATATAGTATGATGGTCCCCCAAAGCACACACAAAAAAATCTTATACTCCCCTAATCCAGCTGCAGCCTCCATCTCTTCAATCCTGTTTTGGTTGAAGCAATGGACACAGGCTGTGTTGATGCAGAAACTACATCGTACTGACCAATATCCTCTGTGTGGTGCTGGCCTCCAGCAGGCAGCAGGCTGAAATTATCTTATGGCCTGTCGAAGTAAGTGATGGCTCTGTGCTTCGCCGCAATTGTTGACAATATATAGATAATGTTAATAGCATCATGGTTGATGTGGCCAACAGCGGACCGGACCATCTGGAATTTGCCAGATAGACAAGTCCGGCCTTGGCTGTGACCTCCCTGGCCATGCACAATGCTGTAATGAAGCCGGGGGGTGCAACTGGGGTGTGCATTGCTAGGGAGGCATAGATTTGCAAAGAGCCGGCATTGACAGCTGGTTTGTGTTGTACATTACCGCTGCCTAACTCAGCAAGAGCACTAATAAAGCCGGCATACACGCCGCTTACTGCACATTGCCAGGGAGGCAGTCTGGGGGAAACAATGCCCCCTTAACTTTAATTAGCATATTGTAAGCCCAGTTATAAAATATATTTTTGGCATCTAAAGAGATCAATAAGACAACAAAATGGGCTTGTTAGGAAGGGCATAATGCTAGCAATAAATTCATGGTGGCGGTTTGGGGTCCTGGTAAAGCTGTCAGGTTCCCTTTAAAAAAAAGTGTATATGACTTTGGAAATTAACCACAGTATCTGTATAAGCTTGTGCAAACTTGGCATTTACCATAAAATCATACTATACCTTTAAATTATGTAATTTATCGCTTCCGAGTCCATGACAGTAAATCTAGGAAATAACAGAAGATATTACCACAAATGCAAGCCATGTCCAAACAATGTGAAATCAGTGATATTAACAACTCAGAATCTTTTTTCTCACCTCAAGGTAGTCAATATCTGTTTCTTTTATCGTTGAGCTCACATTGTACACCTAAAAAAGTTACAAAAGCAAAATGTGACACAGACCGCTTGTTACGTTGTCGTAGTTTTGCAGAGCAGTGTTTAAAATATTCACATCTGGGTATGTACAGTATGTAGCTTTCGGGTTATTCATGGGTTGTGTGTTATATTATTAGGGATGATTGAGGACTAAAATGCTCCAGTGCTCAGTACTCGAATCGAGCAGGTCGGACGCTCGGATGGCCTCGAAATGAGGAATGAGTATAATGGAAGTCAATGGGAAACTTGAGAATTTTTCCAGAAGACCCTAACAGGAGGTCTGGGGAGGCAGCAAAATCACTGAAATGGATGGAAACAGCGTTTAAATGGAATGGGACTTTGACTCCCAGGTCGCTGCTGGGAACAATGTTTTCAGAGTATTATTCCACTTTTACGAACTGACAATAAAACATACAAAACGTAATATAAAATAGATTTTACAGGAACAAAATGTTAGGAAACATTCTTACTTGTATAATGACTTGTATATAAGGCAAAATTTAAAAGAGAAAAAAAAAACGCCTCCTCCACACCTTCATAGCTGGGCCATCCCTCACCGGCTATCCGTCACCTATGACTACAGTAGATGACATAGTATAGGCAGAAATACTATGGGGGGTACACTATATTCTATAGGGAGGTGGACTGTATTATATTCTATGGGGGCTGTATTATATTCTATGGGTGGGCTACATTATATTCTATGGGGGGCGGTATTATATTCTATGCGGGGCGGTATTATATTCTACTGTATATGGAGGTGGGCTGCATTGTATTCTATAGGGAGGTGGGCTGCATTGTATTCTATAGGGAGGTGGGCTGTATTATATTCTATGGCGGCTGTATTATATTCTATAGGGAGGTGGGCTGCATTATATTCTATGAGGGAGGATTGCATCATACACTTTGATGGGGCTACATTATATTCTATGGGGAGATGGGCTGTATTATATTCTATGGGGGGCTGTATTATATTCTGTGAGGGAGGATTGCATCATACTCTTTGATGGGGCTACATAATATTCTGTGGGGGGGGTGGGCTGTATTATATCCTATGGGGGCTACATTATATACTGTATTATATTTATTATATTCTATGAGGGGTGATTGCATCATACTCTATGAGGGGGCTACATTATAATATATGAGGGGGCTGCGTTATATTCTATGGGGGGCTAGATTATATTGCATGGGGGGCTTCATTATATTCTATGAGGGAGCTAGATTATATTGTATGGGGGGCTGCATTATACTCTATGAGGAGGGCTACATTTTATTCTATGGAGGGGATACATTATACTATATAAGGGGGCTGCATTATATTCTATGGAGTGGCTGCATTATACTCTATGAGGGGGCTACCATATGGTATTCTATGGAGGGGCTGAATAATACTATATGAGGGGGGCTGCATTATATTCTATGAGGGATTACATTATATTGTATGGCGGGGCTGTATAATACTCTGTGGGGTGGCTGCATTATGCTCTATGAGGTGGCTGCATTATACTCTATGTGGGCTGCATTACACTGTATTGAGGACTATGGGGAATACATATACTATATCAGGGCCGTTTTTAGGAGGGACGGGGGGTGCGATCGCCCAGGGCGCCACCCAAGCCAGGGGGCGCCTGCCTAGTGCCTAGCTGTCTGTGTGGGGTGGGATTCAGCAGGTTCTCCCCGGTTCGGTGAAACCGGTTAATAAAAAAGCAGCCGGTTCCCCAAACCGGGGATATTCAGAGCCGCGATCCGGTACTGTGCGGCCGTGCGCTCTGTTCTGTGACGCGGCCGTCAGCATACAGCCGCCCGCCTCACAGTGTATCGTGCAGGGAGCTGTGCACGGCCGTCACCTTGACAGCTGCGCAGCTCCCTCTCTACTTCCAGGTCAGGTGTCGAGCCTGCGCGATTACGTCATCACGCAGACGCCGACATGTACCCGGACGCTGGCTGCAGAGAAGCGCTGTTGGGGAGTGGCTGTGAGGTAAGTATGGGAAACTTTTTTTTTTTTTTTTTTTTAATGAATTCAGTGGGTGAGGGGGCTGTACATGGAGGGGGGTGAATGTGGCAGCTGTACATGATGGAGGGGGGTGAATATGCTGCACATGATGGAGGGGGGGGTGAATGGGGCTGAGCCTGTACATGATGGAGGGGGGTGAATATGGCTGCACATGATGGAGGGGGGTGCAGGGGCTGAGCCTGTACATGATGGAGGGGGGTGAATATGCTGCACATGATGGAGGGGGGATGAATGGGGCTGAGCCTGTACATGATGGAGGGGGGTGAATATGGCTGCATATGATGGAGAGGGGTACAGGGGGCTGAGCCTGTACATGATGGAGGGGGGTGCGGGGGCTGTACATGATGGAGTGCGGCTGCACTTGATGATGGGGGTAAGGGGGATTGCACATGATGAAGGGGGGACTGCACATGATGAAATGGGCGGTAAGGGGGACTGCACATGATGAATTGGGGGGGTAAGGGGGACTGCACAGGATGAATTGGGGGTAAGGGGGACTGCACATGAATTGGGTAAAGGGGACTGCACATGATGTGGGGGTAAGAGTAACTGCACATGATGAAGTGGGGGTAAGGGAGACTGCACATGATGAAATGGAAGGGGGATAGGGGGCTGCAAATGATGAAGGGGCACTGCAGATGAAGTGAGGGGTGATAGGGGACTGCAACGAATGAAGGGGACTTCAAATTAAAGTGGAGGACTGCAAATGATGATGTGGGGGAGAGGACGGGGGACTGCAAATGATGAATTCAGTGTGAGTGACGGGGCACAGCAATTTAATTGAAGGTGGGGGGTGAGGAGAGTGAATGATAAATTGAAGGTGGGAAGTGAGGAGAGTAAATGATCTACAGTATCTGGAGAACAAATAAAGAATTTTGAGTGTGGGGGAGTAAGTGATGTATTGAATGTGGGGTAGAGCATTTGATAATGAATAGAGGGTGGGTGCGAAAGACAAGACAATGAATTGAGGCAGGAGGGGCATGTAAATATAATGAATCGGTGTTAGGGTTAGAGCGGGAGGTACATAGTGGGGGGGCGTTGAGGTTGAAGTGCCTGGTAATGAATTGGGGGAAAGAGTACAGGTGCTAATTTATATATTAAATGGGGAAAGTGACATTTATAGTTAGTGGGTGCACAGTGGTGGATTATAATTTATATTTGGAATGGTGGGTTGCATAATAACCAATTATGTATTAATGGTGGGTGCACGTCTGTATTCAGACGTGTAGTGTAGAAGGGAAAAAGTGGGAAATGTGCTCTGGAAGCCGTGCTCTAGGTAACTGTGTTATTTCATGCAGAGACGAGTCTTGGCTGGAAGAAGTGATGGCGGTCTGTGCTGGATGAAAAGCAAAGCAAAGATGAAGGACTTCAGCTAGAGACGTCACTGGTGAGTCAGTGTGTTACCTGCACACTGACAGTAAATATAGAGTTCCTGTATACAATTGCACTTAGTATTGTGTTTTTAATTAATGATTAGTATTGTAGTATTCAGTCACTATCTGGTGGTAATATGTGGCCTGGTCATGGTGTGGCGCTATTTGTTTCTTGTATGTGGTATTAATCGGTGACTATGTGGTGGTAATATGTGGTCTAGCCATGGTACGGCGCTAATTGTTCCTTGTATGTGGTATTATTCGGTGACTGTGGTGGTAATATGTGGTCTGGCCATGGTGCGGCGCTATTTGTTCCTTGTATGTGGTATTATTCGGTGACTATGTGGTGGTAATATGTGGTCTGGTCATGGTGTGACGATATTTGTCAGGGTATTGAGCATGTTAATGTTCGGGGGGGGCGCTTTTTCGATGTTCACCCTGTTGGCAAAATTCCCTAGAAACTGCCCTGTACTATATGGAGAACTATGGGGGGCATTATACTATGGGAAGTGAATTGTACTACATGGATGACTATGGCATTGCATTATGCTATATGGAGCACTACGAGGAGTGTATTATACTATATGGAGGACTGAGTAATGTATTATACTATATGGAGGACTGAGTGTATTTTAATATATGGAGGGCTATGAGGAGTATATTATACTATATGGAGGACTGAGTAGTGTATTGTACTATATAGAGGACTGAGTGTATTTTAATATATGGAAGGCTATGAGGAGTGTATTATACTATATGGAGGACTGAGGAGTGTATTATACTATATGGAGGACTGACGAGTGTATTATACTATATGGAGGACTATGGGAAGTGTATAATATATGGAGGACTGAGGAGTGTATTTTAATTTATGGAGGGACTATAGGGAGTGTATTATACTATAGGGAGTGTATTATACTATATGGAGGACCATGGGGAGTGTATTATACTATATGGAGGACTAGCTGAAGAGCCCGGCGCTGCCCGGGCATAGTAACTAACTGTGGTTAGTTATAGAAAATTATAATTATCCTCCATCCCATAGTCCCGTGCCCATATACCCATCATACATCCACGATCCCATAGGCCCGTGCCCATATACCCATCATACATATCCTCCATCCCATAGTCGAGTGCCCATATAATCATCACATCCTCCATCCCATAGTCCCATGCCCATATACCCATCATACATATTCTCCATCCCATAGTCCCATGCCCATATACCCATCATACATATTCTCCATCCCATAGTCCCATGCCCATATACCCATCATACATATTCTCCATCCCATAGTACCATGCCCATATACCCATCATACATATTCGCCATCCCATAGTCGAGTGCCCATATACTCATCACACATCCTTCATCTCATAGTCCCATGCCCATATACCCATCATACATATCCTCCATCCCATAGTGCCGTGCCCATATACCCATCATACATATCCGCCATCTCATAGTCCCGTGCCCATATACCCTTCATACATATCCTCCATCCTATAGTCCAGTGCCTATATACCCATCACACATCCTCCATCCCAGAGTCCCGTGCCCATATACATATCCGCCATCCCATAGTCCCGTGCCCATATACCCTTCATACATATCCTCCATCCTATAGTCCAGTGCCCATATACCCATCACACATCCGCCATCCCATAGTCCCGTGCCCATATACCCGTCAAAGATATCCTCCATCCCATAGTCCAGTGCCCATATACCCATCACACATCCTCCATTCCATAGTCCGTGCCCATATACATATCAGCCATCCCATAGTCCCGTGCCCATATACCCGTCATACATATCCTCCATCCCATAGTCCAGTGCCCATATACCCATCACACATCCTCCATCCCATAGTCCCGTTCCCATATACCCATCATACATATCCTCCATCCCATAGTCCGGTGCCCATATACTCATCACACATCCTCCATTCCATAGTCAACCATTATGACATCATAATGAGCGGCAGCAGGGCTTTCAACCTTTGATGACATCAGCGTCGCCATGGCAACCATTATGACATCATAATGAGGGGCGGGGCTTGATACGCACACACTGCTTCCCCAGTATGCAAATAGGCGCATTGTTACATCACAATGAGGGGCGGGGCTTGACGCACACAACCTTTTCCCCCCAGTATGTAGATAGGGGCAAAATTGTTTGGTGAATTGGAACGCGCAGGGTTAAAATTTCGCCTCACAACATAGCTTAGGACGCTCTCGGGGTCCAGACGTGTGACTGTGCCAAATTTTGTGGCTGTAGCTGCGACGGTGCGGATGCCTATCCCGGACATACACACATATACACACACACACACACACACACACATACACACATACATACACACATACATTCACACTTTGAGCTTTATATATTAGACTATGAGGAGTGTATTATACGTATTATACTATATGGAGGACTGTGGGGCACATTATAATATATGGAGGACTATGGGGTGTTGTAACGGGGTCTACCCAAGCTGGGGTACCTCTTTCAGTACCACCCCGTGTTTTCGGAGGTCCACTCTGCGTTGGCTGGAGTCTGAATGAATGACGCTGGCTGGAATTCCCTGTTTACATGGGCGCATATAAAAGATCACTGCTTCTCCATGTATTTCCAGTCTGACAACACTTTACTCACAGGACACAGAATATATCACACAGATACAGAGGGACGGCCAATAGAAAAGCGGCAGGCCAGACATACATTACAAAAGCCGCAGGTGGCCGGAGCCTGCCGATGTTTACTGTGGAAATTACAAAGGTGGGGGGAGGGCGGACAAAAGGAGAATATCGTGTCCCCTCTGCCCAGGGGCGCAGCCTGAGAGCTGATGCATTAGGGACATGCATCTCACATAGAACCTATTATACATCCATATAACTGCACAACATATTCTGGGTGCTAAGTGGTTCTGTAACACGTAACAGGTGTATTATACTAAACAAGCAAAATGCTGCATATTCATTGAGTGATTGGATTGTTTATGCCGGACAAAAATCATTGTTCTCAGCAGCACATCGCCCGGTGTAAACTGTAGATGTGCTGCTGATAACATGATACTGTATGGGGACAGATTGATCTAATAGTGATTGTTCTGTTCCCATCATTCTTTGTCAGTTGGTGTAAAGAGGCCATGAAACAAGTGTTGAACGACTTTATTATTGTCGATCACACTCGTTTAGCGGCCTGAACTCAGAGCACATAAATACAACAGAAATGCTTCTGTGTGATGTGCAATATGTTAGCATTTGGGGCCCCATTTTAAACTTTTGCCTAGGGCCCCACTTTGCCTAAAACTGGCCCTGTTACCTGGGCATGTGTTGTGTGTGTGACATGGTCAGACACATCCTGTTTAATTTATGAAGGAGGGACTCTGAAACTCACAAAGCCTATGCAGACAATGCAAGAACTGACAAAAATTAGAAGGAAGAGGTACTCCGATACACCCTTTATTAGAAATAAAGAAGGGCCTTATATACATTATTTTAATTTTTCAGCTAATGGGACTCCTAGACTCAACAATTAGAAGGAGGGACTGCAATACACCCTAGAACATACGTAGAGGAGGGCCTAAGAAAACATTTTTTCCCATTTTTAAGGAGTGGGACTCCTAGACTAGTAAAGCCTATGCACTAAGTGCAAGAGCTGAAATACATTAAGTGAATTGTAGTGGTAGGCCTGATACAAATCCTGTAAAACTTAAGAAGGAGGGCATCATACACAGCCTGGAAAAATTATAAGCGACGGATGCCTAATGACCCTCTAAAAATTATGAGTGAGGGACACCTAATAACCTTTTAAAAATTGTAAGCGAAGTCTGACTGTTTACCCTCTAAAAATTATGAGCGAGAACCGCATGATGACGTTGTAAAAATATGGAACAAGGGCCACATGATAATCCTGTATATATGGTGAAGGAGGAGGACAAGAAAAAGAAGAAACCATGAACCATATACCCTTTTTTGGCTGAGGAGGGATGTATGGGAATACACTAGAAAACAAGGAACAGTTGAATTGGCTTTGTGTTCTGCTGCTGTGGGTTTGAGAAGTTTGACCAATCCAGGCCTTGTTCATTTTGATAAGAGTCAGCCTATCAGCATTTTCAGTTGACAGGAGGATGCGCCTATCAGTTATTATGCTACCAGCGGCACTAAAAACCCCCTTCGACAAAATGCTAGTGACAGGGCAGGTCAGCATCTCCAAGGCATAGCGAGACAGTTCATGCCACGTGTCCAGCTGGGATACACAACAGTTGTTTGACACAGAGGAATCATGAAGGATGCTGGTACGGTCGCCTAGGTCAGACTACCCCACGCATCAGGGTCTGGGCACTGGGAGGGTCTAATGACACTGTCCCAGAACTTTGCTAGTCTTCCCCTGGCTCTTTTGGACCTGGTGTGTGTCACCCTTGTCTCTCTTCCTTGGTTTCTCAAGGAACTCTGACCTCAGAGTTGTCATATGGGAATTTTTGTACTAATTGTTCCACAAGGGCCTTTTGGTATTGCACCATTTTACTAGCCCTCTCCACCGCAGGAAGGAGAGATGTAAAGTTCCCCTTGTAGCATGGGTCAAGAATGGTGAACAATCAGTAATCAGTGTTGGCCAAAATGTGTATAACGTGAGGGTCACAGGAAAGACAGCAGTACAAAAAGACAGCCATGTGTGCCAGACTCCCAACAGGCAAGACTACTCTGTCCCCATCAAGAGGATGACTCTCCATCTCCTCCTCCTCATTCGCCTTCTCTTCAGCCCGTACATGCTGAACAGACGGGATGAACCTGGTGTGGGTAGTACCCTCTGTAACGCAAGCAACCATCTCCTGTTCCTCCTCCTCAGCCTCCTCCTCCTCATTATCACCCAGTCCATGCTGAGAAGATGATATGAGGTTGGGCTGGGTAGTATCAACCAGTGTACTTTCTTCCTCCATCCCCAACTGGTCCACGTACAAAACTTCCTCTTTAATTGTGAGCAGTGAGCATTTGGTTCAACACAGAAGTGGGATGGTTATGCCGATTATGGTGTTATCACCAGCCACGATCTTGGTTGATGCCTCAAAGTTTTGTAGAATCTCACAGATGTCCACTTGTGCCCACTTGTCCATTGTTTTTTGCAGAGGCTGACCGGAATACAGACGGGCATGTTGTTGCTGATATTCATCTACTGCCCTCTGCTGCTCACAAAGCTTTGCCAACGTGTAATGTGGCATTCCAGTGGGTGGTCACGTCGCACACCAATCAGTGAGCTGGCACTTGCAAGCACTGCTGCAGCACTGCCAGACCCACTGTAGCTGACTTGCAGAAATGGGCAGACTCTCAGCATACATTCACAAGTAGCTCAGGCAAATCTGGGTAGGTTTTCAGAAACCGCGGAATCACTAAGTTGAGCACGTGCGCCAGTCATGGTACATGTATGAGCTTGACAAGCTTCTGAGCCACCACCAAATTACGGCTATTATCACACATGACCATGCCTGGGTGTAGGTTCACCCACAGATCTGTTTGGTCTGTTATACCTTTCCACAACTCTGCAGTGGTATCCTGTTTGTTACCTAAACAATGTACTTTAGTTTCAGCAGAGCCTATTGCCGCTTCACAGACGCAGTGCTCTCAGCTAGCGACTTATATGGATGACATGCTCCAAGATCACAATTTGGAGATGGAGGATGAGGAGGAGGTGATGCAGGAACTGGTGTAGGAGGTGGAGGAAAACATGATGGAACTAGGGCCCGTAATCCTCGGCATTGGTAGCACTTGTGCTGTCCCACGGTCAGACTCGGTCCCGGTCTCCACAAGGTTCACCCAGTGTCCACGTGCTGGTCATCAAGTGGACCTTCCCAGTAACTGCATTGGTCAGGGCATGTTATGGAATATGTGGCGCCCCTGAGGGTTCAGTCGCCACAGAGGTACTGCACCTCCTCCTGAGGTGTGGTACCCCACTACTCAGGTATGATGGGGACAACTGACCAAACTCCAGCACCTGCACCCAGCACAGACACCTTAGAACAGCAGAGCACCCTCTATGGCCCCTGCTTGGTTCATGAAGGGTGCTAGGAGGTGGGTGGAGCTTAGGTTGCACTAAAGAGCGGGAGAGTTGATAGGGAGTTAGTTAGTTCCCCAGAGAGGGATGGAGTGAGAGGACATATATGCAGCAGCCTCCTGAGAGCTGGAGCTGCTGGCAAGGAAAGGAAGAGAAAAATCAGTTCTTCAGACAGATAGAAAGGAAAGGACGGAACGTGTGGAGGAAGAGCTGGGGATTGGAACTAGAGCAGAGCTCATCCCTAAGTTTATGCGCCAAAGGCCGGGCACGGGTATCCGAGGCTGTGTGAATACTAATGGTTCTACAGAAGAAACCGGAGGAATAGGCGTTGTGACCACTTTATTCCCACCTAAGACTCAATGACACAGTAGCAACGTGTGTGAGCCGGGACATGATTGTATGGAGTCCCTGAAATAGGCTACAGCTGCCTGTCATGCGAGTGGAGTTCTAAGTAACATCAAGAAAGAGGAACTTGAGTGTAATTCATAACTACAAGTACTTCAGATTAGCGCTAGTAAGGAGACGTTCAGAAAAGGCACACGGAAGGGAGTGCTGGAAGGGTGTACTCCATCTGCCTGGGAGTTGGCTGAGCCTTTCACCTGGAGGACACGGCACTGAAGCGGACACCTGTGTATGACAGAAACGTGAGTAAAGCATTGGAACTACATTCAGCTGTGTCTCTGCCTTCTTCCTGCGTCAACCTACTCAGCACTGCTACATCTCTGTGCCTAAACACTACACAATCTACCTCAACATCTACTACCACTGCCCTGGGACTACAGCTCTGCCTGTGGAGAGCTATTACACCTCTGCTGCATCTCACCATCTGTCCCAGAGGATCTGCACTGCAGCGCTGGTCCACTTCTGACCAGCTACCACAGGTGGCGTCACGAACTTATCTACACATAAACTTTATTCAGCATCAATCCTCTTATTTTAAATGGACACCCAGGGCCACGGAGCAGGTCACTGCCACCACAACTCTTCCCCTTTAAGACACTGGCCCGGTAATGAGTAAAAACCCAACTGCCCTGTGGGTTCTCCAAATACGTGCTGGTGTAAGATGTGGACAGCACACCGTGAAAAATAGTGGCGGCTGGGGACTGAGTACCAAGAGATGGCCGTTGCCATGAGGTTGCAGAAATCCTCAGTGTCAACAAGCTTAAACATCTACATTTCCAGGGCAAGCAGTCTGGAATTGTGCACTGCACTTTATATTATTGCTTATATTAGTATAGAAGCTTGGCAGTACTATATTTTGGCAATATTCTATCTATATTTTTTACGGTCTGTTTGCTTTAATCTTTATCTTATACCCAAGTGTGTGTCCTTTTTTGTGATTTTATATTATATTTTTTACCCAGTTGTTACCATTTGCACAATTTGAGTATAATAAAGACTATTTGACACTACTTTGAGACTTTATTGCTCAGTTTCTCCCCCCCCCTTTTCAATGAGAGATGCAGGGCAGGAGGAATCCACACCAGTGATGTCATTCACAGACACTTACTGTGGACCCACGGTGCTTTGATGACATGTGCCTGATCGTGCTGGTGGTGGTCACGCCCCTGCTGATCTTAGTATAACATAGGTTGCAAATGACCATTCTTTTATTGTCCGCACTTTTTTTAAAAAAACTGCCAGACTGGAGAACACCTAACTTTTGGACTAACTATTTGCCACATATGGGGGCTCTGGGGAACAGTTGACAGACTTCTCCCTCTGGCCACCCTGTAAGGCGGACGACCGGACTGCGGGTACCTGCATGCCATGTCTGGAATGGTTGAGGCTGCATCCCGGGGGGGGGGGGAGCCTGAGTGAGCCGGACCTTCCCCTATTGCGCTAGTGAGTCAGACCTTCCTGCTGACCCAGGAGGGTGAGGAGTGAAAGGTAAAAAGCGCGCGCAGCAGCGGGGGCATAAAAAGGAAAAGCGCATGCAGGAGGTCAGTTTGGAGCTAATGCAGAGCAGCGTGCAGAGCAGTGAGCGGTGCGTTCTGCTTCCCCTGCCCTCACCACAGAGCACTGGCACCTTGACAGGCCGCACTGACAGGGTCCCCCGATGTCTGCAGAGGGACCGCTGCACTGAGGAAAGCCAGGAGTGCCACAGCAGTCCAGTAAGAGGGACCGCTGCAGAGACTGCAGAGCCAGGTGTGCGCAGCAGCAGCCAGGGAGAGAAGTGCTCCGTCCTGGGAGCACCAGCATCGTGCAGGCCAGTGTCCACCATCGCCTGTCGTCAGCAGCGGGGACCAGAGAGGGAGAGGAACAGGCAGTGTGTGCCTGGTGAATACAGTGGTTGTCAGCGCTTGAGTCTTGGCACGAACAGGCAGCACGCAGCGTGAAGAAGAAATGCAGCGCGTCCAGTAGCGTCCAGAGAACAAGGTGCTGTTCCATGTCTGTGAGTACAGTACACGTGCCACATAAGAGTGATCACATACGGGACTGACATTTGTGCCCTGAAGTTGCCACTCACTATTTGCCCAGGCACTTGTGACCTGACTTCTCCAGTGAATATAGTTGCAGAGCCATGTTGGGCTCTTACAGGTCTGTCAGCCACTGCAGTTTATGGACTAGGCCCAGTGGAAGGTACCGGAGACCGACCACTGCCGCCAGAAGACGGGGCATTGATGCCCACAGGACTTTTCTGGAAAAGCCACTGTACCAGCCGTTGCCGGCGCAATTGAGTTCTCAGCAGGAGTTACAGTTGGCGGAACTCCTGACACAAGTGCTTCACAAGAACTGCCGTTATCTGAACCGTAGTTCTTCCACTTACAATATCCTTTGCCATCTAAACTGTTGAATCCCCTGTTTAACCCTTTACCTCCCAACATCCTTTTCCATTTATACTGTTTAACCCTTTACCTCCCTGTGTGGAGTATTTCCATTATTAAACTTGCTAACCCTTGCTCTGCCTCCTGTCCGTCACTGCATCCTGCATACCTGCTTACAACCCCACTGCCTCTTTCTGCCTGATGGGGTGCTGCGGATCCCTCTCCCTCTGTGCTGCTGTCTTTGCTCTGTATGGCACCTTTCCAGGTTGGGTCAGTGACTTCATGGTCCACAAGCTCGTCTTCCACTTCTGCAATCTGGTCCTCCTGACTGGTTGACTTAACAACATCACTTGTTGGCAACTGTTCCCCATCATCATCTACCTCTTGAGACACTAATTGACGTTTCCCGCAGTCATCTTCTTCTGACCGTGGCTGCGCAAAATATTTGGGCGTCACTTCACATGATTGCCTCATATACCTTTTGAAACGTGCAGGGTGAGAGGCCAGAATCAATAAATGGAAATGTAAAGAGCTCCTTGTAGGGTCCGAGTGTGGAATCACTTGTCTCCTGTGAGTTGTTCTAGTGGGAAGGATGATTAGGGTGAGAATTATGTGGTCCAGGCTCTTGACTAGTAAGAATGGACTGGGAAACATACTGGAAACATTATCTGCCATGCAACAGACCTATTTGCACTGTTCTGGCTTCAGGCGTGGTGTCCCGCGCCCCCTGCAAAGTGGGACAGGAAGTTAGATCTCGTGGATGACCATGTTTGTTGTGCTCCCGCAGCAGGCATAGTTTCACCTGGCCCTCAGCCTCGGCCTCTGCGTGCACCATCAGCAGCACGTCCACTTCCCCGTCTCTTACCGCACACCTTGCACATTTTAAACTAGGTATTAATAGGGAAAAGAAGATATGTAGCACTGAAAAGGACTTTTGTTTTTAGGTTGCAGTAGCAATATACCTAGCAATATACCTATAGAAGGACTGTAAGGCAATTATCCCTGCCTATTTGCCTCTAATCTAAAACTATCCATTCTACACCAGCTATCCCTCTATGCCTAAATGCTGGTAACAGTGGTTTTACTAGAGAAAAAGACAGTTTGTAGTCCTGAAAACGACTTTTGTTTTAATGGTGCAGCAGTGGTATACAAATACTGCAAAAGCAATTAAACACTGCCTATATGCCTGCTCTAATCTATCCTCTCCATCCTATAACAACTCTCCCCGAACTGCTTCCAGAGGAGAGTGTGCCAAGCTTCACGTCACCGGGCCAAATATAAGACCCGATGACGCTATGTGGCCGGACAATCACAGTAATCCAAGTAGTCAACATGGCTATGACATTGCCGTGTATGGCAGGCAATCCTGGGTGTTTACTGGCTGTCTAACAGCCGTGAAAGATGTGGGACGAGGACTCGAACATGGCAATTGAGCACCCTTGATACTCGATCGAGTAATGAGTGTACCATAGCACCCCGATGCTCGATTGAGCATCAGGCAGCAGCAAGCAAGCTCACTCATCACTAATTATTGTAATAATTTTTGTTTCTATTGCTCCAACATATTCCGCAGCACTTTACATTACAGAGGGGACTTGTACAGGCAATAAAGACATTACAGAGTAACGCATAATTCAATATATACCAAGAGGAGTGAGGATGTTAGTCTTAGGTCATTAGCTGCATGGAGAAGATGGGTAGGGTGGGAGACAGATGAAGGAGGAGATGCGTCTCAATTTTTTTTTTTTTTTCTTTTTGGTAGTTTATGTAAGTTAATTTTATTGATCATACCAAATATGTGTTTTTTTTAAATTTTTTAACACTTGTTTTTAAATGGGAAAATGGTTGCAATTTAAATTTTTATAGATTTTTTTAAACTTCTTTTTTTAAAGTTATACTTTATTTGTTAGTCCTCTTCAATAATTTGAATCTGCTTTTATTGCTTACACTGTATTGCAGTATATAGTTAAATTGCGCTTCTCCGAGGAAGCCCAGCCACAGACTGAGCTAGATACTGTATGAGGACCAACATGGCATCTATGGGGGACTTCAGCAGAACTCCATAGTCATGATAATAACCCATCAGTACCCCACAATCGTGTAGTGAGGGGGGAAAAGGAAGCATGGTGATAGGCAACTGTCATGCTCAGCAAACTGGCAGCTTAGCCATTTGATTGTCGCTGTCGGTAATTGACCGTCACTTAAATGGTCAAACAGGAGCAATAGTAGCTAGTTCTATCCACTGCTTTTACATGCAGATGCTAGCTGTGTAATAAAGCCGCCATCTCCCAGATATGGTGCAGGCTCAGTTACTGAGCCTGCTCCACACGCTCCCTGTGACCATATGATTTAATTTTAGGGGACGTGAGGTTGTGTCAAGTACTTAAATGGGAGGGATTTTTAATTTTGCAAATTAGAGTTTGCTTCCTAGATTACTGGCCATCCTGCATAATCTAGGTAAGAAAAGTGCGGCACTAGCAGGTGCTTTGCTTAAGATCATGCTTGCGCCGCCGTGATGCTGGCCAGTTCGTTGGTCTGGCCAGCTTAAGTTTCTTTGTTCTTCCCCCTTACTGCCTCCAGCAGCCTGGTAGAGAGCACACTTTGGACCAATGGTGCGACCTCCATGCCACTGATCCAAGCAATTGTCAGCATTGTTACCACCCCCCATCATTTACATGTCAATATCAATTGCTGAATATCGGTCAAAGTTCAAACATTCAAAATCTAAAATTCATTATTTAACCTGTACGATAAATGCCGAAATTAAAAAAAAAATGAAAGCACTAGAAGCGATTAAGACGTCATATGTACCACACACTGGTACCACTAAAAACTATAGATCATCCCCCAAGAAAACAAGCCTTTATACAGCTCCATCAACAAAAATGTGATGGATCTTAGAAAATGGTGACACAAAGCAACAGTTTGTAAAAAAAAAAAAAAAAAATATATATATAATAATAATTTTGTAGAAGCAATATTATATATATAAATTTAGCACTGTCGTAATGATACACAATGAAAGCCTTTAAAACAAAAACAAAAAAAAATAAAAATATTGTCCCTGCCATGAAGCAGCTAATGATGAACGCCACTACAGGTATAATAAAGGCTACTTACAAGGTGCGAGCTGAGGAGCATGGTTAACATGCACATCTTTATGTTGGACTTTCTATCAACGCATATATCCATGGAACCTTCCATGTCCATCAGAAATACAGCGATCTGCAGGGATAAAAGAGGCAATGTTAGAACTTAAAGGGGACCTGTCACCTGATCAAAAATAACTAGTTTTTGCTCTTATTTTATTCCTTGTGCTCCCCTGAGTATTCCATTTTTTTGTACTGTATATATCAGAATGCCCATATCTTGGGAACCATATGATGGATTTAAAAAAAATTATAAACCAATACTCAATAGAGCAGCGGGAATAAAATAAGGGTAAAAATTGGCCATGTTTGACCTGGTGACAATTCCACTTTAAATTGTAGAATGCATGGCCTACGCTACTTCCAAATCCCTTACACAGCAGCTCTACTACAAACTACTTTTTATTCCAACCTGAAATCCCCTCCAGATCTGGCAACATTTTTGCCAATTGGTCAGAGACTACTTTTATCATCTACGCCAGTGATGGGCATTGTTTGAAGTAGTAGGCTTACAACAGCTTGGGAGGCGGAAGTTACACATCAGTACTATACCCAGAGAGCACAGGGCAATGACTGCAAAAGCCACAGGAGACTGTCTAGAGCTGAGAATAGGGGTATTTCGTCATTTGTATATCACTTACTTTCTGCCCATTTAGCCCTAAAATGAAGGGTTTAGTCCATATCCATATTCCCTTAGTAACTGTGTCTGGGCCAGGCTTCCAAGAAAAACCTTCCAATATCTCATCTTCTGCTCCTAGATCAAATCTATTAGTGCTCTCCTAAAAAGACAAATAAGAACATACAGTATGGATAGAACTTTTTTGAATTAGGTAAAGTACATTTATATATGTTGTCACATGTGTCACATGATTTAATCTCCTTTGTAATGCAAGCACATAATTCCCTAAGCCAGGAGTGGGAAATTAACTCTCCCGAGAGGCCATATGAGAGACTATGACTGTTGTGGAGGACGGAACCAATAGGCTAAACTGAATTCTCCTCAATATTAATATTAGCATATATTGATTACAATTCTTTTAAATCAATATTCATTGTATCACTTAATATTGAACAAAATTAAATATGCTGACATCCCCCTCATGAGCTGGCACAGACCTCCTATATACAGTATGAGCCCAAACACAGCCCCCTACATAACAGTATGAGCCCCACACATAGCCTCCTATATACATATTCATGCCTCATGCCTTCCTCATCCTGTTTTTTAATTGGTATGTCTGCTGAACCCCGCTTAATCCAGAATACCAACTGAACCCCTGAACCCTCATGCCTTCCTCATCCTCTGTTTTTAATTGGTATGTCTGCACTCTGTTTTTTCCCCTGACTTTAATTCCATATATCATACTTCAAATTGACTGTATGCATATTGATATACCCATGCTCCTCACACCTAGTCTTATCCTTCCATATTATCTTGCCTCTTTCTTCAACTTTGATGCTAGTCATATGTCCTTTTAACTGCAATCTGTTAATTGCTCCCTGCTGTGAACCGTCCTCCAGCCCCCTCCTCCTCCTCCCTCACCTGGCTTCATTTCATGGACATATGCATGGTATAAGTTGAACAGAGCAGGTCAGATATGACTTTAGTCAGATTTGACATCATTTGAAGTGACATCTTTAAAGTGATACATGAGAAATATACCAGAAATCGGTCAGACGGTAAGACTAACCACTGCTTTCTTACTTTACTTGCTTTTTTTTTTTTTTAAGATAAGATAATCCTTTAATCGTCCCACCATGGGGAAATTCAGAGCCTTACAGCAGCAAGGCAGGAACAAGTACAGATACAGATGCATAAGGGCATTACATTGACAGTAGGTAGGTACATATACGAAAAAAATATGCAACCGGACTATCACAACTTTGGATCTATCAGTTCACTGTTTGGGTCGTTCTCCATTTTGGACAGTGCTGGTTATACAGCCTAACTGCAGCAGGAAGGAAGGACTTTCGATAGCGCTCCCTCTTACATTTAGGATGAAGTAGCCAGTCACTGACAGTACTGCACATCTTTGTCACGGTCTCATGCATGGGGTGGGAATCATTCTGCACCATGTAGCTGACCTTGGCCAGTATCCTCCTGTCGGCTACTTCCTGAACTGGATTAAGAGGGCATCCCAGGACAGCGCTGGCCCTTCTAATCAGTTTGTCCAGCCTATTCCTGTCCCTGGTTGATATGCCACTACCCCAGCACGCCACACCAAAGAAGATGACTGATGCCACAACAGAGTTGAAGAATGATGCAAGAAGTGCCCCTCTAACTCCGAAGGCTTTCAGCCTTCTGAGCAGATAAAGCCTACTTTGGCCCTTCCTGTACACTGCATCCAAGTGATGGGCCCAGTCAAGCTTATTATTGAGGATCACACCAAGGTACTTATAGGTGTCGACTATCTCAATGTCATTTCCCTGAATGTTCACCACAACTGTTGGATTTTTGCCCTTGCGAAAGTCCACCACCAATTCCTTGGTCTTCCCGGAATTAATCCTAAGGTAGTTCCTCTGACACCACACCACAAAAGCTTGGTTAGTATCTCTGTACTCTCTTTCATCTCCTCCTGTGATGAGGCCTACTATTGCAGAGTCATCAGAATACTTCTGCAAGTAGCAGCTAGATGAGTTGCACTTAAAATCCGCAGTGTACAGTGTGAAGAGAAAAGGGGCAAGAACTGTACCTTGAGGTGCCCCTGTATTGCAGATCACCGTGTCTGACACACTGTCCCGAACCTTTACAAACTGAGGTCGGTTCGTGAAGTAGTTAAGGATCCAGGTGGAGAGTTGGAGGTCCACGCCAACAAGGCCCAGCTTGTCTCTCAGTAGACCTGGCTGTATGGTGTTAAAAGCACTAGAGAAATCGAAGAACATTATTCTCACAGTGTTCCCAGGTTTCTCCAGGTGAGAGAGAGTCCTATCTAGAAGGTGGATAATGGCATCATCCACACCAATGCCCGGCCTATAGGCAAACTGGAGAGGGTCCATATCCGAGCTCACTAGAGGACGGAGACGTGTGAGAACCAATCTCTCTAGTACCTTCATCAGGTGTGATGTCAATGCTACAGGTCTATAGTCATTAAGGTCTTTTGGATAAGGTTTCTTCGGAACTGGTACCACACACGATAATATCCACAGTTGTGGTACTATACCTATTCTCAGGCTCATATTGAATGATCTCACTCAGCTGGTGCCCACAGGTTTTGATTAGCCTTGCACTGATGCCGTCAGGACCTGCAGCCTTCAAAACTTTGATCTTATCCAGTTCTTTTGCAACCTGGGTACTTGTGAAGAACAGACCCTGACTCAGTTGACAAGTTGCAGCAGGGGGTGAGGTTATTGTAGCAGAGAGGTGTGAATGGTATGCAGGGGCAGGAGCAGCCAGTGTGTGATTAAATCTGTTAAAGAATAGATTAAGTTCATTAAGCCCCTCTTTATCTACAACCATCCTGGAGACAGTCTGTCTATGCCCAGATATAGACTTTAGACCCTCCCAGACTTCATGAATCCTTTTCTGTGACAATTTCAGTTCAATCTTTCTCTTATAATTAGCCTTTCCCTGCCTGATTAGATTCTTCAGATCTTTCTGCACCTCTCTCAGCCTGCCCTTGTCACCTGATCTGAAGGCCAACTTCTTCTCTTTGAGAAGAGCCTTTATTCCAGAGCTAATCCATGGTTTATTGTTAGAGAAGCACCTCACTACTTTTGTGGGTACCGTGTTGTCTACACAGAAATTAATGAAGTCCGTTATACAGTGTGTGAGACCATCTATGTCATCACCATAGGAATCTTGCAGCACATCCCAAGTGGTTGTTTAAAAGCAGTCTCTCAGAGCATCATCACTCTCCTCAGTCCATATCCTCACTGTGCGAGTGACAGCAGGTTCTCTCTGTACAAGTGGCTTGTACACGGGTTGGAGGTGCACTAGGTTGTGATCCGATCTTCCAAGGGGCGGTAGGGCTGACGAGGCGTATGCCCCTCTCACATTGGCAGAGAACAAGTCCAATATTTTGTTGTCTCTAGTGAGGCAGGTAACATACTGTGTGCAACTGGGTAGTATGGATGCTGGAGACACATGATTGAAGTCTCCCAAAACCAGAAGGAGTGCTTGGGGGTGAAGGGACTGCATCATGCTCACTGTGGATTGTAGGACCTCAGTGGCAGCATCAGCTTTCGCAGAAGGGGGGACATATGCAGCTATCATGATTACATGCGATAGTTCCCTTGGTAAATAAAAAGGTCTCATGCCCACAGCTAATAGCTCAATGTCCTTACAGCATGTTTGCTCTTTGACCACGATGTGCCTAGAGTCACACCATCTATCAATCACAAATATCGCCAGCCCTCCGCCTTTCCTCTTACCGCTCTCCCTTGTCCAGTCCGCGCGAATGAGTTTAAAGCCATCCAACGAGACAACAGTGTCCGGAGTACCTTCGGTGAGCCAGGTCTCTGTAAACAGTAACATTCTGCACTCCCTTAATTCCCGATGATGTCTGGTCAGCGCCGACAGTTCGTCCATCTTATTCCCGAGTGACCTCACATTGCCCATGACGGAAGGAAGAGCCTGCTCTTTAACCATTCTCACACTTGCCATCACCGTTTCTGCTCCAATAATCTTCTCTCCTACGCTATACCCAAACCCCTGCACCCTTGAACCAAGTAACTATCTCCCCCTCTCTCTTACCTCCCAACCTCGCTTTATCTGCAGACATACTCCTTAACCTCAGACCTCTCCTACTAAAATACAATACAAGACGATCACTCTCCTTCACCCACCTGCTTTCCCTTTTTCTGATTCTTCTCACTGCTGGTGACATATCCCCCAATCTTGCCCCCCCCGCCTCATAGATCCCACTTATCCTCACCCCTATCTTTCTCACACTAATAGAAACTACCGCAATCTCTCCCACTTAAAACCTGTGCCACTGACCCCCTCCCTCCTGCACCCTCTTTCCGGAGCACTTTGGAATGCTCGCTCCATCTGCAACAAGCTCCACGTGATCCACGACCTCTTTACCTCCCGCAACCTTTCCTTCCTGGCCCTCACTGAGACCTGGCTGACACCCCCTGACACAGTCTCCCCGGCAGCACTGAGTTATGGCGGCCTCCACTGTAACCACACTCCTCGCCCTGGCAACAGACATGGGGGAGTGTTGCGAGTTCATTTTTCCCTTCATCATTGAGGTCTGATGAACTCCCTCCTCTGGTGAAGGAAGGTAGTGAGACTGATTACCAAACACCTGGGCAGCTAGATGATAACTGGGTGGCTGGAATTGAGGACTGGATATAAGGCTGCCGACGCCCTTCTTCCTGGCTGGTGATTTTCCTGCTGGATTCTTGGAGATCAGTCTGATTCCTGCGTCTCAAAACTAAGTTTTTCTGCTCTGCTTTGTACTCTTCAGTTTTGTTTTTGTTTTGCCTTGTTTTTTGGGAGTTCTGCCATCCCCGGCTGGGGGTGAGCTGAATTCCATTTTTGTCTCTGATCTGTTGATCTTTTGCTCTGTCTTCAGAATATACCTGAGTGCTGATATAGTCTTTTGAAGCCTAGCGACTTCAGGGCCTGTTTTTCCTATCAGTCAGTTGGCTCATTTTGATAGGGTTTTTGCGGATGGCAGACAGCAGCTTTCCTATCCTGTCCTATGTAGTTAGCTTGGGCCCCATCGTTTGCTCAACCTATCTGTCTATCTGTGTTAGTGTTTTCATCTTGCTTCACCGTCATTATATGTTGGGGGCTGCCTATTGCTTTGGGGTCTGCTCTGGGGCAGTTTAGTTTTTCCCCTTTCTGTCTTTAGGCTATGTAGCTCTCTGGCTGTGATTGAGGGGTCTAGAGCACCGTAGGAACCCCCCACGGCTGCTGCTAGTTGTTGTGGATAGGTTCAGGGGTCTGCAATCCGATAGCTGCCAACCTCTCTGGTTTTTCTGGACTTAGCTGGTATTTTGTTTTTTCCTCCTTCGGTGACTCATCATAACAGAATCACCAGCCATACCGCAGATCCTAGGGTACTCAATAGCAGGAGAGAATTGTAAAAAAAAAAGAAAAAAGGAAAAAAAAAAAAAGAAAAAAAAGTGTCAGAATTTTTTTTTTTGTGTGCATATTTTTTCCTCTATATCTCTGAGGCCGTAGGTGGAATTTTTCTCTCAATGGAGATGAAGCAATTGTCTGATCGTGTGGAGCAGCTCGCTGCTGAAGTGCGGGGAATTTCCGCCTATCTTGCTCATTCACATGCTGCTGAACCAAAGATTCCTACTCCTGATGTGTTTTTTGGGGATCGGTCTAAATTCTTGAATTTCAAGAATAATTGTAAATTATTTTTTGCCTTGAAGCCTAACTCGTCGGGGAACTCCGCGCAGCAGGTTAAAATTGTCATCTCTTTGCTGCACGGGGATCCCCAGGATTGGGCGTTTTCTTTGAAACCTGATGATCCTATTCTGAATAATGTGAACGCATTTTTTCAAGCCTTGGGGTTGTTGTATGATGAACCTAATGCTATTGATCAGGCTGAAAAGACCCTGTTGGCATTAAGCCAGGGTCGGGATTCGGCAGAGTTGTACTGTCAAAAATTCCGAAAGTGGGCGGTCCTTACTACCTGGAATGATAATGCCTTGGCAGCCCTCTTTCGGAAGGGTTTGTCAGAAACTGTAAAATATACTATGGTGGGATTTCCTGTTCCCTCTGGTCTTGACGATTCTATGTCATTAGCCATTCAGGTGGATTGGCGTTTACGTGAACGCAAAACTACACGAGAGATGTTGCCACCTGTTGAACAAATGTCTGAACCTATGCAATGTGATAGAGTTTTGTCTAGGGTGCAACGTCAGGAGTTCAGAAGGCGTAATAAGCTGTGTTTTTTTGTGGAGATGCCTCGCATATTATTTCTGTCTGCCCTAAACGAGAGAAACGTTGTGCATACACGTTTTCTGTGGGTGGTGTTCAACCTAAGTTTCTTCTGGCAATTACTCTGATCTGCTCCCTGTCCACATTTTCCACCAAGGCTTTTGTGGATTCAGGAGCAGCTCTGAACCTGATGGACTTGGATTTTGTTAAACGTTGTGGATTTCCTATGACACCTCTGCGGACGCCTATCCCTTTGAGGGGTATTGATGCTACTCCTTTGGCGAAGAATAAACCTCAGTTTTGGACCCAGGTGGTAATGCGGGTCTCCCCAGACCATCAAGAAAATTGCAGATTTTTGGTGTTGCATAATTTGCATGATACCATTGTTCTGGGGTTTCCCTGGTTGCAAATCCATAATCCAGTTCTGGATTGGAAATCTTTGTCTGTGGTGAGTTAGGGTTGTCGGTGTGCCCTTAGTGATGCTCCTGTTTTCTCCACCTCTCCCCAGTCGCATGATGTTCCTGACTATTTGGCTGACTTTTATGATGTATTTAGTGAGAATGAGTCTGCATCTTTGCCTCCTCATAGGAGTTATGACTGTGCAATTGAGCTGAACCCGGGGTGTAAATTCCCCAAGGGTCGGCTTTTCAATTTATCTGTACCCGAGCACGAGGCTATGCGATCCTATATTAAGGAGGCATTGGAGAAGGGTCATATTAGACCATCCTCTTCACCCTTAGGTGCTGGTTTTTTTTTCGTGGCTAAAAAGGATGGTTCATTAAGGCCTTGTATTGACTATCGTGCCCTCAACAAAATTACTGTTAAATATCAGTATCCGTTACCCCTGATTTCTGATCTATTCTCCAGAGTTAAAGGTGCTTGCTGGTTTACCAAGCTTGACCTCAGGAGGGCGTATAATCTTATTCGCATTAAGCATGGGGATGAATGGAAGACGGCGTTTAATACTCCGGAGGGACATTTTGAGTACCTGGTGATGCCTTTTGGGCTCACTAATGCCCCTTCTGTCTTCCAGTGCTTCATGAACGATATATTCCGAGACTTTGTGGATAAATTTTTGATTATTTATCTGGATGATATTTTGATCTTCTCCAAGAATTGGGACTCTCATGTGGAACATGTTCGGACTGTGTTCCGGATTTTGAGGGAGAATTCCCTGTATGTCAAGGGATCGAAATGCCTTTTTGGGGTACAGAGGGTTTCATTTTTGGGATTTATTTTGTCTCCGTCAACTATTGAAATGGACCCGGCCAAGGTACAGGCCATTTATGATTGGGTTCAGCCCACTTCTTTGAAGGCCCTCCAGAAGTTTTTGGGTTTTGCTAACTTTTATCGGAAATTTATAGCTAATTTTTCTGGTATTGCCAAGCCATTGACGGATTTGACTAGGAAGGGTGCTGATGTGCTGAATTGGTCTCCGGAGGCTGTTTCTTCCTTTCAGGAGCTGAAGCGAAGATTCACTTCTGCTCCGGTTTTGCGGCAACCTGATGTCTCACTCCCATTTCAGGTGGAGGTGGACGCTTCTGAGATTGGTGCAGGAGTGGTGTTGTCCCAAAAGGATCCTGTGACATCTAAAATGAATCCCTGTGCTTTCTTTTCCCGAAAGTTCTCCCCATCCGAACGTAACTATGATGTGGGGAATCGGGAACTGTTGGCCATGAAATGGGCATTTGAGGAGTGGAGACATTGGTTGGAGGGAGCCAATCACCAAGTCGTGGTCCTTACTGACCACAAGAATTTGATTTACCTGGAGTCGGCCAAGCGCTTGAATCCTAGACAGGCTAGGTGGGCCATGTTTTTCACACGTTTTGATTTTGTGGTCTCTTTTCTTCCGGGCACTAAGAATGTCAAGGCAGACGCCCTCTCTAGGAGCTTCCTTGCTGATTCTCCTGTGTTGACTAAGCCTGCTACCATCTTAGGCGAGGGTTAGTTCTTTCTGCCATCTCGCCCGATTTGAGACGTGCTCTGGAAGAGTTTCAGGAGGACAAACCTGAGGGTTGTCCCAGTGGAAAGTTGTATGTTCCTTACCAGTGGAGGAAGAGAGTGATGTCTGAAGTTCATTGCTCTGCATTGGCTGGTCATCCAGGTATTTTTGGTACTAGAGATCTGGTGAGTCGGTCTTTTTGGTGGCCCGCCTTGTCTCGTGATGTCAGGAATTTTGTGCAGTCCTGTGGGACTTGCTCCCGGTCTAAACCTTGTTCTCGCTCTAGTGGCTTGTTGATGCCTTTGCCGGTGCCCAGGAGGCCATGGACCCATATTTCAATGGATTTTATCTCTGATATGCCTGTCTCTCAGAGAATGACTGTTATTTGGGTGATTTGTGATAGATTCTCTAAGATGGTCCATCTTGTACCACTCTGTTATGATTGAGTCACCGTAGGAGGCAGACACAAAAATAGAAGCTACGTCCAGAAAACCAGAGAAGTTGGCAACTATCAGATTGCAGACCCCTGAACCTATCAACACAACTAGCAGTAGCCGTAGGGGGTTCCTACGATGCCCTAGACCCCTCGATCACAGCCGGAGCGCTAAATAGCCTAAAGACAGAAAAGGAAATCTAAACTGCCCCAGAGCAGACCCCAAAGTAAAAGGCAGCCCCCAACATATAATGACGGTGAAGCAAGATGAAAAAACACTCACACAGATAGAAAGATAGGCTGAGCAAACGATGGGGCCCAAGCTAACTAAACAGAACAGGAAAGGAAGGATGCTGTCTGCAATCTGCCAAAACCCTATCAAAGACATAAGCCAACAAGCTGATATGGAAAAAGACCCTGAAGCAGCTAGGCTTCAAAAACTAAATCAGCACTCAGGTATTTTCAGAAGACAGAGCTAAAGGAATTCAGCACACCCCAGCAGGGAATGGCAGAAATCCAGAAAAACAAAGCAAAACAAAGTCAAAGCACAAATGCAAAAAGCCGAGCAGAAAACTTAGCTTTAGAAGAGCAGGAATTCAGACTGGTCTCCAAGGATCCCACAGAGAAATCACCCGCAGGGCAGAAGGGCGTCGGCAGCCTTATATCCAGTCAGTAACTCCACTCAGCCAGTCATCATCATCAGGCTCAGGTGTTTGATAATCAGGCTCACTTCCTTTCTTTACCAGAAGAGGGAGTTCCTCGGGCCTCAGTAGTGAAGGGGAAAATGAACTCACAACAGTACCTCCCCCTTGAGGAGGGGTCACCGAACCCTCAACCACGCCACCAGGGCGATCAGGGTGAGCCCGATGAAAGGCACACACCAATCTTTTGGCATGAATATCAGAGGCAGAGACCCAGGAATTATCCTCCTGACCATAACCCTTCCACTTAACCAAATACTGGAGTCTCCGTCTAGCCAGACGGGAATCCAGTACTTTCTCTACCTCATATTCCATGTTACCTTCAACCAATACAGGGTCTGAAGGTGCCACCCCCGGAACAACAGGTACAACAAACCTCTTCAACAAAGATTTATGGAACACATTATGGATTTTAAATGTGACAGGAAGAGCCAAACGAAAAGAGACCGGATTAATAATCTCCAAAATCTTGTAAGGTCCAATAAATCTAGGCTTAAACTTAGGAGAAGCCACCTTCATAGCAATATTTTTTGATGATAACCACACCATATCACCAACCTTAAACTGGGGACCAATGGTCCTATGTCGGTTGGAAAACCGCTGGGCCTTTTCCTGGGAGAGAGATAACTTATCCACCACTTGGTCCCAGATCTGGTGCATTCTCTCCACCACAGTGTCAACACCTGGGCAGGCAGAGGGCTCCACCTGCCCTGAAGAAAATCGAGGATGAAACCCAAAGTTACAAAAAAAAGGTGACATCAAAGTGGCAGAACTAGCTCTATTATTTAAAGCAAATTCGGCCAAGGGCAAAAATGAAACCCAATCATCCTGATCAGCAGAAATAAAACATCTCAAATATGACTCCAAGGTCTGGTTTGTTCTCTCTGTCTGCCCATTGGTCTGAGGGTGAAAAGCAGAGGAGAAGGACAACTGAATTCCCAGCTTGGAACAGAAAGTTCTCCAAAATCTAGACACAAACTGAACTCCTCTGTCAGATACAATGTTCTCAGGAATCCCGTGCAAGCGAACCACCTGTTGTAAAAACAGGGGCACCAACTCAGAGGAAGACGGCAACTTAGGGAGTGGTACAAGATGAACCATCTTAGAGAACCTATCACAAATCACCCAAATAACAGTCATCCTTTGAGAGACAGGCATATCAGAGATGAAATCCATTGAAATATGGGTCCATGGCCTCTTGGGGACAGGCAAAGGCATCAACAACCCACTAGAGCGAGAACATTTTTTAGACCGGGAGCACGTCCCACAGGACTGCACAAAATTCCTGACATCACGAGACAAGGAGGGCCACCAAAAAGACCGACTCACCAGATCTCTAGTACCAAAAATACCTGGATGACCAGCCAGAGCAGAGCAATGAACTTCAGACATCACTCTCTTCTTCCACTGGTCAGGAACATACAACTTTCCACTGGGACAATGCTCAGGTTTGTCCTCCTGGAACTCTTTCAGAGCACGTCTCAAATCGGGCGAGATGGCAGAAAGAACTACCCCTTCGCCTAAGATGGTAGCAGGCTTGGTCACCACAGGAGAATCAGCAAAGAAGCTCCTAGAGAGGGCGTCTGCCTTGACATTCTTAGTTCCAGGAAGAAAAGAAACCACAAAATTAAAACGTGTAACAAACAAGGCCCACCTAGCCTGTCTAGGGTTCAAGCGCTTAGCCGACTCTAGGTAAATCAAATTCTTGTGGTCAGTGAGGACCACGACTTGATGCTTAGCTCCCTCCAACCAATGTCTCCACTCCTCAAATGCCCATTTCATGGCCAACAGTTTCCGATTCCCCACATCATAGTTACGTTCAGATGGAGAGAACTTTCGGGAAAAGAAAGCACAGGGATTCATTTTAGATGTTACAGGATCCTTTTGGGACAAAACAGCTCCTGCACCAATCTCAGAAGCATCCACCTCTACCTGGAACGGAAGTGAGACATCAGGTTGCCGCAAAACCGGGGCGGAGGTGAATCTTCGCTTCAGCTCCTGAAAGGAAGAAACAGCCTCCGGAGACCAATTTAACACATCAGCACCCTTCTTAGACAAATAAGTCAATGGCTTGGCAATACTAGAAAATTTTGCTATAAATTTCCGATAAAAATTAGCAAAACCCAAAAACTTCTGGAGGGCCTTCAAAGAAGTGGGCTTAACCCAATCGTAAATGGCCTGTACCTTGGCCGGGTCCATTTCAATAGTTGACGGGGACAAAATAAATCCCAAAAAAGAAATCCTCTGTACTCCAAAAAGGCATTTAGATCCTTTGACATACAGGGAATTCTCCCTCAAGATCCGGAACACAGTCCGAATATGTTCCACATGAGAATCCCAATCCTTGGAGAAGATCAAAATATCATCCAGATAGATAATCAAAAATTTATCGGCAAAATCTCGGAAAATATCGTTCATGAAGCACTGGAAGACAGAAGGGGCATTAGTGAGCCCAAAAGGCATCACCAGGTACTCAAAATGTCCCTCCGGAGTATTAAACGCTATCTTCCATTCATCCCCCTGCTTAATGCGAATAAGATTATACGCCCCCCTGAGGTCAAGCTTGGTAAACCAGCAAGCACCTTTAACTCTGGAGAATAGATCAGAAATCAGGGGTAACGGATACTCATATTTAACAGTAATTTTGTTGAGGGCACGATAATCAATACAAGGTCTTAATGATCCATCCTTTTTGGCTACAAAAAAAAAACCGGCACCTAAGGGTGACGAGGATGGTCTAATATGACCCTTCTCCAACACCTCCTTAATATAGGATCGCATAGCCTCGTGCTCGGGTACAGATAAATTGAAGAGCCGACCCTTGGGAAATTTACACCCCGGGCTCAGTTCAATAGCACAGTCATAACTCCTATGAGGAGGCAGAGACGCAGACTCATTCTCACTAAATACATCATAAAAGTCCGCCAAATAATCAGGAACATCATGCGACTGAGGAGAGGTGGAAAAAACCGGAGCCTCACTAAAGGCACACCGACAACCCCAACTCACCACAGACACAGATTTCCAATCCAAAACTGGATTATGAATTTGTAACCAGGGAAACCCTAGAACAACAGTATCATGCAGATTATGCAACACCAAAAATCTGCAATTTTCTTGATTGTCTGGGGTGACCCGCATGACCACCTGGGTCCAAAACTGAGGTTTATTTTTAGCCAAAGGAGTAGCATCAATCCCCCTCAAAGGGATAGACGTCTGCAGAGGTGTCATCGGAAATCCACAACGTTTAGCAAAATCCAAGTCCATTAGGTTTAGGGCTGCTCCCGAATCCACAAAAGCCTTGGCGGAAAATGAGGACAGGGAGAAGATCAGAGTAATTGCCAGAAGAAACAGGTTGAACACCACCAACAGAAAACGTGTGTGCAAAGCGTTTCTCTAGTTTAGGACAGACAGAAATAATATGCAAGAAATAATATGCAAGGCATCTCCACAGAAAAAACACAACTTATTATGCCTTCTGAACTCCTGACGCTGCTCTCTGGAAAAAACTCTATCACATTGCATAGGTTCAGACATTTGTTCAACAGGTGGCAACACCTCTCGTGCAGCTTTGCGTTCGCGCAAACGCCGATCAACCTGAATGGCTAATGACATAGAATCGTCAAGACCAGAGGGAACAGGAAATCCCACCATAGTATCTTTTACGTCTTCTGACAACCCCTTCCGAAAGAGAGCAGCCAAGGCATTATCATTCCAGGTAGTAAGTACTGCCCACTTTCGGAATTTTTGACAGTACAATTCTGCAGATTCTCGACCCTGGTTCAATGCCAGCAGGGTCTTTTCAGCCTGATCAATGGCATTAGGTTCGTCATACAACAACCCCAAGGCCTGAAAAAATGCGTTCACATTAGTCAAAATAGGATCATCTGGTTTCAAAGAAAACGTCCAATCCTGGGGATCGCCACGCAGCAAAGAGATGACAATTTTAACCTGCTGCGCGGAGCTCCCTGACGAGTTAGGCTCAAGGCAAAAATTAATTTACAATTATTTTTGAAATTCAAAAATTTAGACCGATCCCCAAGAAATACATCAGGTGTAGGAATCTTTGGTTCAGCAGCATGTGAATGAGCAAGGTAGGCGGAAATTCCCCGCACTTCCTCAGCAAGCTGCTCCACACGATCAGATAATTGCTTTATCTCCACAGAGAGAAAAAAAAATTCCCCCTACGGCCTCAGAGATATAGAGGAAAAAATATACACACTTTTTTTTTTTTTTTTTTTACAATTCTTTCCTGCTATTAAGTACCCTAGGATCTGCGGTATGGCGGGTGATTCTGTTATGATTGAGTCACCGTAGGAGGCAGACACAAAAATAGAAGCTACGTCCAGAAAACCAGAGAGGTTGGCAACTATCAGATTGCAGACCCCTGAACCTATCAACACAACTAGCAGTAGCCGTGGGGGGTTCCTACGATGCCCTAGACCCCTCGATCACAGCCGGAGCCCTAAATAGCCTAAAGACAGAAAAGGAAATCTAAACTGCCCCAGAGCAGACCCCAAAGTAAAAGGCAGCCCCCAACATATAATGACGGTGAAGCAAGATGAAAAAACACTCACACAGAAAGGGGCTGAGCAAACGATGGGGCCCAATCTAACTAAACAGAACAGGAAAGGAAGGATGCTGTCTGCAATCTGCCAAAACCCTATCAAAGACATAAGCCAACAAGCTGATATGGAAAAAGACCCTGAAGCAGCTAGGCTTCAAAAACTAAATCAGCACTCAGGTATTTTCAGAAGACAGAGCTAAAGGAATTCAGCACACCCCAGCAGGGAATGGCAGAAATCCAGAAAAACAAAGCAAAACAAAGTCAAAGCACAAATGCAAAAAGCCGAGCAGAAAACTTAGCTTTAGAAGAGCAGGAATTCAGACTGGTCTCCAAGGATCCCACAGAGAAATCACCTGCAGGGCAGAAGGGCGTCGGCAGCCTTATATCCAGTCAGTAACTCCACTCAGCCAGTCATCATCATCAGGCTCAGGTGTTTGATAATCAGGCTCACTACCTTTCTTTATCAGAAGAGGGAGTTCCTCGGGCCTCAGTAGTGAAGGGGAAAATGAACTCACAACACCACTCCCTAAGTTGCCATCTTCCTCTGAGTTGGTGCCCTTGTTTTTGCAACAGGTGGTTCGCTTGCACGGGATTCCTGAGTACATTGTATCTGACAGAGGAGTTCAGTTTGTGTCTAGATTTTGGAGGACTTTCTGTTCCAAGCTGGGAATTCAGTTGTCCTTCTCCTCTGCGTTTCACCCTCAGACCAATGGGCAGACGGAGAGAACAAACCAGACTTTGGAGTCGTATTTGAGATGTTTTATTTCTGCCGATCAGGATGATTGGGTTTCATTTTTGCCCTTGGCCGAATTTGCTTTAAATAATAGAGCTAGTTCTGCCACTTTGATGTCACCTTTTTTTTGTAACTTTGGTTTTCACCCTCTATTTTCTTCAGGGCAGGTGGAGCCCTCTGCCTGCCCAGGTGTTGACACTGTGGTGGAGAGAATGCACCAGATCTGGGACAAAGTAGTGGATAAGTTGTCTCTCTCCCAGGAAAAGGCCCAGCGGTTTTCCAACCGTCGTAGGACCGCTGGTCCCCAGTTTAAGGTGGGTGATATGGTTTGGTTGTCATCAAAAAATATCGCTATGAAGGTGGCTTCTCCTAAGTTTAAGCCTAGATTTATTGGTACCTTACAAGATTTTGGAGATTATTAATCCGGTCTCTTTTCGGTTGGCTCTTCCTGTCACATTTAAAATTCATGATGTGTTTCATAAGTCCTTGTTGAAGAGGTTTGTTGAACCAGTAGTTCCTGTGGTGGCACCTCCTGACCCTATATTGGTTGAAGGTAACATGGAATATGAGGTAGAGAAGATACTGGATTCCCGTCTGGCTAGACGGAGACTCCTGTATTTGGTTAAGTGGAAGGGTTATGGTCAGGAGGATAATTCCTGGGCCTCTGCCTCTGATATTCATGCCGAAAGATTGGTGCGTGCCTTTCATCGGGCTCACCCGGATTGCCCTGGTGGCATGGATGAGGGTTCGGTGACCCCTCCTCAAGGGGGAGGTACTGTTGTGAGTTCATTTTTCCCTTCATCATTGAGGTCTGATGAACTCCCTCCTCTGGTGAAGGAAGGTAGTGAGACTGATTACCAAACACATGGGCAGCTAGATGATAACTGGGTGGCTGGAATTGAGGACTGGATATAAGGCTGCCGACGCCCTTCTTCCTGGCTGGTGATTTTCCTGCTGGATTCTTGGAGACCAGTCTGATTCCTGCGTCTCAAAGCTAAGTTTTTCTGCTCTGCTTTGTACTCTTCAGTTTTGTTTTGCCTTGTTTTTTGGGAGTTCTGCCATCCCCGACCGGGGGTGAGCTGAATTCCATTTTTGTCTTCAGAATATACCTGAGTGCTGATATAGTCTTTTGAAGCCTAGTGACTTCAGGGCCTGTTTTTCCTATCAGTCGGTTGGCTCATTTTGATAGGGTTTTTGCGGATGGCAGACAGCAGCTTTCCTATCCTGTCCTATGTAGTTAGCTTGGGCCCCATCGTTTGCTCAACCTATCTTTCTATCTGTGTTAGTGTTTTCATCTTGCTTCACCGTCATTATATGTTGGGGGCTGCCTATTGCTTTGGGGTCTGCTCTGGGGCAGTTTAGTTTTTCCCCTTTGTCTTTAGGCTATGTAGCTCTCCGGCTGTGATCGAGGGGTCAAGGGCACCGTAGGAACCCCCCACGGCTACTGCTAGTTGTTGTGGATAGGTTCAGGGGTCTGCAATCCGATAGCTGCCAACCTCTCTGGTTTTTCTGGACTTAGCTTGTATTTTGTTTTTTCCTCCTTCGGTGACTCATCATAACAGGGAGGAGTGGGTTTCCTCATTTCTAAAAACTGCTCCTTCAACCCTATCCAACCCCCCACCCTCCCTTATCCTCTTCTTTCGAGGTTCACTCTGTCCGTATTTACTCTCACTCTAATCTCCAAATTGCTGTCATATACCGACCACCGGGCTCAGCCACTGCCTTCATTGACCAATTCTCCACCTGGCTCCTCCACTTTCTCTCTGCTGACATCCCCACCATCATCATAGGGGACTTCAACATCCCCATTGACACCCACCAGCCAGTAGCCTCCAAACTCCTGTCACTTACCTCATCCTTTGGACTTACTCAGTGGTCCTCCACAGCCACCCACACAGATGGACATACATTAGACCTCATCTTCACCCGCCTCTGTTCCCTATCTAATCTCACAACCTCTCCTCCCCCTATCTGACCACCATCTACTCACCTTCTCATCCTTGTCCTTCTCACCTGCCCCCCCATATCCAGCCACTAGCACATCCTCGCAGAAACCTTGCACACCTAGACATTCACAGACTCTCAGACTCTCTTCTACCTCTGTCCTCCATATCTTCACTCCACAACATGGACAGTGCCACCGCTTTCTACAACGCCACCCTCACATCAGCTATAGACTCAGTCGCTCCTCTCATGCGTGGCAAAGTGCGACAAACCAATAGGCAACCCTGGCACAACAGCCTCACCAAAAAACTTCAACAAGCATCCAGGGTCGCAGAGCGGCGTTGGAAGAAAACACGCCTGCCAGACGACTTCACTGCTTTCAAACAAGCTACACTTGCCTTTAAATCAGCCCTCACCTCTGCTAAACAGACCTATTTCACAAACCTTGTATCTTCATTATCCCACAACCCAAAACAACTGTACAGCACATTTAACTCTCCTCCGCCCACCACTGCCACCTCCAACTCCCCTCATCTCTGCTGAGGACTTTGCTACCTACTTCAAAAACAAGATCGACCAAACAAGGCAAACCTTTACAGTTCCACCACCCCAACCACTCCACATACCAGACCTCTACCCTTCCCTAATAACCTCCCTCCCCAACATCACTGAAGGAGAGCTTACTCATCTCCTTTCCAAATCACACCTCACCACCTGTGCACTTGACCCCATCCCTTCCCACCTGCTCCCCAACCTCAATAACATGATCATTCCAGCCCTAACCCATCTCTTCAACCTATCCCTAACTTCTGGTACCTTCCCCTCTGCCCTCAAACATGCCACCATAACACCCATCCTCAAAAAATCAAACCTTGATCCAACTGCTATGCCCAGCTATCGCCCCATATCACTGCTTCTGTTTGCTTCCAAACTCCTTGAACAGCATGTCCATGCTCAACTTTCCTCCCACCTCCCATTTAGCTCCCTCCTTGACATCCTCCAATCTGGCTTCCGCCCCCACCACTCCACTGAAACTGCCCTGACCAAAATTACTAATGACTTACTCACAGCCAAAGCTAAGACAGTTCTCCATCCTCCTCCTTCTCAACCTGTCCTCTGCCTTTGACACAGTTGACCACTGCCTACTGCTACAAATCCTTTCTTCCCTTGGCATCAAAGACCTTGACCTGTCCTGGATTTCCTCATACCTTTCTGACCGCACATTCAGCATCCCTTCCCCTCTTTGTTGGAGTCCCCCAAGGCTCTGGGGCCCCTACTTTTTTCCCATCTATACTCTTGTCCTAGGACAACTCATAAAGTCCCATGGCTTCCAGTACCACCCTCCACATAGGAACAAGGCTGTAATTGTACTGAGACACCCAGTCACATAAATATCGCAGAGCCATATAGGGAAATCTTACCCATATAAGTCCTTGTGCGCCCACAGACCATGCAGCCCCTTGTGCGTCCACAGACCACGCAGCCCCAGCGTGCGTTTCGCATAGGCTTCCTCAGGGGGCCCCCTGAGGGAAGGGCAGCAACGGTGGCTCAGTGGTTAGCACTACAGCCTTGCAGCGCTGGGTTCCTGGGTTCAAATCCCACCAAGGCCAACATCTGCAAGGAGTTTGTATGTTCTCCCCGTGTTTGCGTGGGTTTCCTCTGGGTTCTCCAGTTTCCTCCCACATTCCAAAGACATACTGATAGGGAATTTAGATTGTGAGCCCCAAAGGGACATTGATGATAATGTGTGCAATATGATAGCGCTATATAAGAATAAAGATTATGATTATTAACCCAGCTTGACACTACAGTCCTGCTTAGCAAAAATCATGTACGCATTCTGCGGTTCCACATCTTCTTTCCCTTAAGGATGCCAATATGGCAGGTACTTATCTCCTCTTACGCTCTGGAATTCCCGCCTGGGGCACGTATTCCTTCCTGTTAAGGCCCGTTACCTTCAAGAGTTATAAACTCTGGGACTTTCTGCTAGGCATACTCTCCTAGGACCCGTCTATGAAAAATCTCACTGTCTCTTAGCAAGATCTGGAGAAGTGTCCATTTCTTTCCTTTTAGTCTCCTCTCGCTTAGGGGCACCCAAAATGTGGCTTTGTTAACTTTGAACCTTAGGCCCTCTTGCTATGCACTCCCGGCCCTATCTGCCTTCCTGACAGGAAAACAGTCACTTTCCCTTCAACTTATCCCCTTCCAATCTGGGCTAGACCCTAACATAAACTCTCACTATCTCTATTGTCAAACTACACACTTTATCAATACTACTAACATCTTTAAAGCACATAACAATTCACATTATATATTACAGTTCACATTACACCACATATAATTAAACTTGTTTCTTCAAGGTGGGACGTGGGCAACATGTCCATCTCCTTACAGTGCGGTCCGTGGGCCACTGTTTCTGCCCTTCAGCTGTTTTGGCTGGATTGGAACAGCCAGAGGGTCGGATGTGGTCCGCGGGCCGCAATTTGCCCACCTCTGCCCTAACCCTAGTTATAAGGACATATATATATATATATATATATATATATATAAACGCCTTATCGTGTCTGTCTGTAACCGAAATCACAGGCCGCCGATTGGTCGCGGCCGCCAGGCCCCCGCCAGGCCACAACCAATCAGCGACAGGCGCAGCTGTTTGTAATGGTAAGCTGCACCTGCCGCCGATTGGACGCGGCCACCAGGCCGCGTCCAATCAGCGGCAGGCGCAGGCCTTAATCTGTAAAAAAGAGAATCAAAATAAAAAAAGTTATTCTCACCTTCCGACGGCCTCCTGTCTTCTTTCCACGCACCCGGCCTCACGTTCCCAGTAATGCTTTGCGGCTTAGACCGCTGATGACGTCACTCTCGCGAGAGCGAGAAAGAAGACCGACATCACTCTCGCGAGAGCGAGAAAGACCGACGTCATCAGCGGTCTAAGCCGCAAAGCATTACTGGGAACGCGAGGCCGGGCACGTGGAAAGACGACAGGGCCGCGGCAGTGATTGGTCGCGGCTACAGGGCCGCATTGCTGATTGGTCGCGGACAGAGGGCCACAGTACTGATTGGTCGTGGCTACACGGAAAGGGGGGTGAGGGGACCATGCATACCAGGATTGGGGGTTGAGGGGACCATGCATACCAGGATTGGGGGGTGAGGGGACCATGCATACCAGGATGGGGGGTGAGGGGACCATGCATACCAGGAAAGGGGGGTGAGGGGACCATGCATACCACGAAAGGGGGGTGAGGGGACCATGCATACCAAAAAAAGGGGGGGTGAGGGGACCATGCATACCACGAAAGGGGGGTGAGGGGACCATGCATACCAAAAAAGGGGGGTGAGGGGACCATGCATACCAAAAAATGGGGGTGAGGGGACCATGCATATCAGGAAAGGGGGGTGAGGGGACCATACATACCAGGATTGGGGGGTGAGGATACCATGCATACCAGAATTGGGGGGTGAGGGGACCACACATACCAGGAAAGGGGGGTGACGGTGAGCATACATACCAGGATTGGGGTGTGAGAGGACCATGCATACCAAGAAAGGGGGGTGAGGGGACCATGCATACCCCGAAAGGGGGGGTAAGAGGACCATGCATACCAGGAAAGAGGGGTGAGAGGACCATGCATACCAGGATTGGGGGGTGAGAGGACCATGCATTCCAGGATTGGGGGGTGAGGGGACCATGCATACCCCGAAAGGGGAGTAAGAAGACCATGCATACCAGGAAAGAGAGGTGAGAGGACCATGCATACCAGGATTGGGGGGTGAGAGGACCATGCATTCCAGGATTGGGGAGTCAGGGGACCATGCATACCAGGATAGGGGGTTGAGGGGTAGCATGCATATCAGGATTGGGGGTGAGAGAACCATACATATCAGGATTGGGGGTGAGAGAACCATACATATCAGGATTGGGGGGTGCATTATTGCATTATTATTAAATCTTCAAAAATAAACTGCATATATATTCTAGAATACCCGATACGTTAGAATCGGACCACCATCTAGTGACTGTATAACCATGTATCTGCATTCACAGTTTTCTCCATTGTTTATCTCTGTATGCAATCTAATGTATAGAATATATGCCAGAAATATAAATGATGACACTAAAGGTGTTTTTTGAAGCATAGGCAGGAAAAGTTATAGAACATAACCGTCAGTATAATTATTATTTATTAAATCAATAGTACACATGAAAACAAGAAACTTTGTAAGATATCTTTTCAGAGAAATTTGCTTCTTTCTCCTCCTGTACTGATCTTTCACTCTTATTTCAGGGTAAAAATCTGTATAATCCATATTTAGTGAAGACATATTTTCCCATTACTGATATTGTAAGGAGGAAGACCGGGCTGCGGGTGCCTGTGCGGAGGCGGGTCCCGAACTGTTGAGGCTCCGTCCCTTGTTTCCCAGGGGAAAGCAAAAAGGACTGGACCGGGGCTCTGACCCGGAAGCTGGGGGCGCAGTTACAGTGGGGAAAAAAAGTATTTAGTCAGTCAGCAATAGTGAAAAAATGTGATTTTCTGGATTTTTTTTTCTCAGTTTGTCTCCCATAGTTGAGGTCTACCTATGATGTAAATTACAGACGCCTCTCATCTTTTTAAGTGGTGGAACTTGCACTATTGCTGACTGACTAAATACTTTTTTGCCCCACTGTATAAGTAAAAGTGCGCGCAGCGTTGGGCAGTTTCCTGCCAGTGGTGACAGAGTCAAGGTGCGTGCGCAGCGGGCTCCCAGGGGTGCACAGCCGGGCCGCAACGACATGCGGACAATCCGATGCCGGTACGCTGCCTGAGCCCACCGCAGTAATAAGGAAAGAGCCGGGAGCCCTGTTCAGCTAAGCGCTGCACGCCAGCCTAAGAGCCAGGGCAGAGTTCAGCACTGTTCGCTGCTGCCCTCATCGTCGGACCGTGGTCTGCAGGACCTCGTTGGAGAAGCATCGCGCCAGCTGTTGTCGGCGCTTCAGTCTTGGCGGGAGCAGGCAGTGCGAAGCACAGAGAGAGAATTGCAGTGCGCCCAGTAGCTGGCAGAGAGTGTGGTGCCGTGAGTACAGCGCACGTGCCGCAAAGACGTTTTCAGCCCACATTACCAGTATATACCTTCCCGCCCACGGGAGACCCTGACAGTACTGTGGCCTTGTTTGCTCTGGCCGCATATGTTCATGGACTAGGTAGGGGCCCAGTGGAAGGTACCGGACACAACCACTGCCGCCAGAAGATAGATCCTCGTTGCCTACAGGACCTTCCTGGATAAGCACTGTGCCAGCCATTGTTGGCGCTATTGACTTATAGCCTGAGGATTACTGCCACGTTAAGTGATTCACTAGAACTGCCGTTACCTGATTCACTGTCTCTTAACCCTGCATATCCTTTGCAATTTGAACTTTTTTTGTCATCCCTTTAAACGATTGCCTCCCTGCGTGGAGTATCCCTCTGTTAAGTAAAACTGTTAACCCTTGCTCTGCCTCCTGTCCGTCACTGCATCTCGCAACTTGCTTACAAGATCACAGTTGGTGCTTTTAAAATTCTATGAAGGGGGAGCAAGAGGCCGACACAGACATTCTGCAAGTTCTCCTGAAATGACAGTAAGGGCTTTTGCACACGTTGCAGATTTGGTGCATGTCTGGTGCATTTTTGCCATGCAGATTTGCTAGCAAAACCTGAGGCAATCCTGAAGTCAGCAAAGTGAATGTAACACCTGAAGTGTTATGCGCACATTGAGTATTTTTGACTTGTAGATTTTGTGCAGAAATGAATCTGCAGCATGTCAATTCTCGGTGCGTTTTCACTAGGGTTTTTCACCATTGACTTCACTCAAATCTGTCAAAAAACGCAGGGCAAAAACGCATAAAAAAACGTACATTTTTGCAGCTGGATTTTTCCTGCCAAGGGATGCAGAAATGGTGCAGAAATTTCTGCATGCATTTACTCAACGTGTGCACATAGCCTTACAGTTCTCTATAGAACTTTATAGTTTCATAGTTTTTAAAGTGGAAAGTAGACATAAAGGGGTATTTCCATCTCCAAGATCCTATCTCAATAAGTACAATGGGTACGGAAAATATTCAGACCCCTTTAAATTTTTCTAACATCTACTATTATTAGTAGATGTAATAATAATAATATTAGCAAATACCTCCAATAAGAAATTTAGTATAGTTCTTGTGATACAGTGGCATGTAGAAGTTTGGGCACCCCTGGTCAAAATTACTGATATTGCGAACAGATAAGCAAGTTGAAGATGAAATTATCTCTAAAAGGGCTAAAGTTAAAGATGACACATTTACTTTATATTTTAAGTAAAAAAATCCATATATCCATATATTTTCTTCTTTTACATTTTAAAAATTACAAAAAGGAAAATGGGCTGATGCAAAAGTTTTCGCACCCTTGGAGATTTGTGTGCTCAGATCTCTGACCGAGGTTTCAGACCTAAAGGCCCTGTCACACATAGCGATTAACCAGCGATCCCGACAACAATATCAACGTGTCAGGATCGCTGGTGAGCTGTCAAACAGACAGCTTCACCAGCGATCAGCACCCAGCGAAGCCGAGCAGGCGCGTCACTGTGTGCCTTAGTTACCAGCGCGCTGATGCAGGGATCTGGTAACCAAGGTACACATCGGGTTTCTAAGTGACACGCGCTGCTTAGAAACCCGATGTTTACCTTAGTTACCAGCTCCCTGCATCAGCGCGCTGGTAACTAAGGTACACATCGGGTTTCTATGCGCCGGGCGGGGCCTAGAATCCCGCTGTTTACCTTAGTTACCAGGCTCCTGCTCGCTGGTCGTAGCTCTCCCGACTGTCACGCGCAGCGATGCGTGCTGGCCAGCGGGAGAGTAACGACCCCAAAAAAGTCCAGACATTTCCCCAGCGATCAGCGATACCCGGCAGGGGGGCCGGCCGCTGTTCGCTGTCACACACAGCAATCTCGTTAGTGAGATCGCTGTGGCGTCACAAAACTTGTGACTCAGCAGCGATCTCGCTAGCGAGATCACTATGTGTGACGGGGCCCTTAGCCTGTTAGGGTTATTATGACTTGATTACTATCATTATTAGGAAAGGCTAGGTGATGCAAATTTCACAGATTTATAAAAACCCAGCCTCCTCTAACATTGTGCCAAACACAGTGACCAGGGGTTCTTCTAAGCAGCTGTGCAGCTTTCTGAAAATGGTGGAAGGAGAAGGATATAAAAAGATGGCAAAGCATTTATAATTGTCCTTTTCTCAGTTCAAAATGTAATTAAGAAATGGCAAGTTGTTGTGAGTTCATTTTCCCCTTCGCCACTGAGGTCTGGTGAACTCCCTCTTCTGGTAAAGGAAGGTAGTGAGCCTGATTATTAAGCACCTGAGCCTAATGATGATGACTGGCTGAGTGGAGTCATGGACTGGATATAAGGCTGCCGACGCCCTTCTGCCCTGCGGGTGATTTCTCTGTGGAATTCTAGGAGACCAGTCTGATTCCTGCTCCTCAAAAACTAAGTTTTCTGCTTTGCCTTTTAGCATTTGTGCTTTGGTTTTGGTTTACCTTGCTTTTCTGGATTCTGCCATTCCCTGCTGGGGTGAGCTGAATTCCTTTTTGCCGGTTGCTCTGTCTTCAGAAAATTCCTGAGTACTGACATAGTCTTTTTGAAGCCTAGCGTCTTCAGGGCCTTTTTCCCTGTCAGTCTGTTGGCTCTTATTTTCATAGGGTTTTTCACGGATTGCAGACAGCAGCCTTCCTATCCTGTCCTATCTAGTTAGCTGGGGCCCCATCTTTTGCTCAGTCTATCTTTCTGTCTATGTTAGTGTTTTTTCTTCTTGCTTCACCGTCATTATATGTTGGGGGCTGCCTATTGCTTTGGGGTCTGCTCTGGGGCAATTTAGATTTCCCTTTCTGTCTTTAGGCTATGTAGTTCTCCGGCTGTGATCGAGGGGTCTAGGGCATCATAGGAACCCCCCACGGCTGCTGCTAGTTGTGTTGATAGGTTCAGGGGTCTGCAATCCGATAGCTGCCAACTTCTCTGGTTTTCTGGACTTAGCTAGCATTTCTGTTTTTGCCTCCTACGGTGACTCATTCATAACAGAATCACCCGCCATACCGCAGATTCTAGGGTACTCAATAGCAGGAAAGAATTGTAAAAAAAAAAAAAAAGTGTGTATATTTTTTCCTCTATATCTCTGAGGCCGTAGGGGGAATTTTTTTTTTCTCTCAATGGAGATAAAGCAATTGTCTGATCGTGTGGAGCAGCTCGCTGCGGAAGTGCGGGGAATTTCCGCCTACCTTGCTCATTCACATGCTGCTGAACCAAAGATCCCTACTCCTGATGTGTTTTTTGGGGATCGGTCTAAATTTTTGAATTTCAAAAATAATTGTAAATTATTTTTTGCCTTAAAGCCTAACTCGTCAGGGAGCTCCACGCAGCGGGTTAAAATTGTCATCTCTTTGCTGCGTGGCGATCCCCAGGATTGGGCATTTTCTTTGAAACCAGATGATCCTATTCTGACTAATGTGAACGCATTTTTTCAAGCCTTGGGGTTGTTGTATGACGAACCTAATGCTATTGATCAGGCTGAAAAGACCCTGTTGGCATTGAACCAGGGTCGAGATTCTGCAGAGTTGTACTGTCAAAAGTTCCAAAAGTGGGCGGTCCTTACTAACTGGAATGATAATGCCTTGGCTGCTCTCTTTCGGAAGGGTTTGTCAGAAGCTGTAAAAGATACTATGGTGGGATTTCATGTTCCCTCTGGACGATTCTATGTCATTAGCCATTCAGGTTGATCGGCGTTTACGTGAACGCAGGATTGCACGAGAGGTGTTGCCACCGGTTGAACAGACATCTGAACCTATGCAATGTGATAGAGTTTTGTCTAGGGCGCAACGTCAGGAGTTCAGAAGGCGTAATAAGCTGTGTTTTTTCTGTGGAGATGCCTCGCATATTATTTCTGTTTGTCCTAAATGAGAGAAACGCTTTGCACACACGTTTTCTGTTGGTGGTGTTCAACCTAAGTTTCTTCTGGCAATTACTCTGATCTTCTCCCTGTCCACATTTTCCGCCAAGGCTTTTGTGGATTCGGGAGCAGCGCTAAACCTAATGGACTTGGATTTTGCTAAACGTTGTGGATTTCCGATGACACCTCTGCAGACGCCTATCCCTTTGAGGGGGATTGATGCTACTCCTTTGGCGAAAAATAAACCTCAGTTTTGGACCCAGGTGGTATGCGGGTCGCCCCAGACCATCAAGAAAATTGCAGATTTTTGGTGTTGCATAATTTGCATGATACCATTGTTCTGGGGTTTCCCTGGTTACAAATTCATAATCCAGTTTTGGATTGGAAATCTGTGTCTGTGGTGAGTTGGGGTTGTCGGTTGCCTTTAGTGAGGGTCCGTTTTTTTCCACCTCTCCCCAGTCGCATGATGTTCCTGACTATTTGGCGGACTTTTATGATGTATTTAGTGAGAATGAGTCTGCATCTTTGCCTCATCATAGGAGTTATGACTGTGCAATTGAACTGAGCCCGGGGTGTAAATTTCCCAAGGGTCGGCTCTTCAATTTATCTGTACCCGAGCACGAGGCTATGCGATCCTATATTAACCCCTTCACCCCCAAGGGTGGTTTGCACGTTCATGACCGGGCCAATTTTTACAATTCTGACCACTATACCTTTATGAGGTCATAACTCTCGAACGCTTCCATGGATCCCGGTGATTCTGACATTGTTTTCTCGTGACATATTGTACTTCATGTTAGTGGTAAAATTTCATTCAAATAACTTGCGTTTATTTGTGAGAAAAACGGAAATTTGGCGAAAATTTTGAAAATTTCGCAATTTTCCAACTTTGAATTTTTATGCCCTTAAATCACAGAGATACGACACACAAAAAACTTGATAACTAACATTTCCCACATGTTTACTTTACATCAGCACAATTTTGGAACCAAAATTTTTTTTTGTTAGGAAGTTATAAGGGTTAAAATTTGACCAGCGATTTCTCATTTTTACAACACCATTTTATTTTTAGGACCACATCACATTTGAAGCCACTTTGAGGGGTCTATATGATAGAAAATACCCAAAAGTGACACCATTCTAAAAACTGCACCCCTTAAGGTGCTCAAAACCACATTCAAGAAGTTTATTAACCCTTTAGGTGCGTCACAGGAATTTTTTTGAATATTTAAAAAAAAATGAACATCTAACTTTTTTTCATAAAAAAAATACTTCAGGTTCAATTTTTTTTATTTTACCAAGGGTAACAGGAGAAATTGAACTGCAAAAGTTATTGTGCAATTTGTCCTGAGTACGCAGATACCTGATATGTGGGGGGGAACGACTGTTTCGGTGCATGGCAGAGCTCAGAATGGAAGGAGCGCCGTTTGACTTTTTCAATGCAAAATTGGCTGGAATTCAGATTGGACGCCATGTCACGTTTGGAGAGTCCCTGATGTACCTAAACAGTGGAAACCCCCTACAAGTGACCCCTTTTTGGAAACTAGACCCCCCAAGGAACTTATCTAGATATGTGGTGAGAACTTTGAACCCACAAGGGCTTTACAGAAGTTTATAACGTACAGCGGTACAATTAAAAAATCATATTTTTTCCACAAAAATGATCTTTTCACCCCAATTTTTATTTTCCCAAGGGTAACAGGACCCTAAAAGTTATTGTGCAATTTGTCCTGAGTATGCTGAGACCCCACATGTGGGGGTAAACCACTATTTGGGCGCATGGCAGAGCTCGGAAGGGAAGCAGCGCCATTTGACGTTTTTGGCTGGAATTGAGATCGGACACCATGTCGCGTTTGGAAAACCCCTGATGTACCAAAACAGTGGAAACCCCCCACAAATGACACCATTTTGGAAAATAGACCCCCTAAGGAACTTATCTAGATGTGTGGTGAGAACTTTGAACCCCCATGGGCTTCACAGAAGTTTATAACATAAAGCCATACAATTAAAAAATCATATTTTTTCAACAAAAATGATCTTTTCACCCTCAATTCTTATTTTTCCAAGGGTAACAGGACCCTAAAAGTTATTGTGCAATTTGTCCTGAGTACGATGATACCCCACATGTGGGGGTAAACCACTATTTGGGCGCATGGCAGAGCTCGGAAGGGAAGCAGCGCCATTTGACGTTTTTGGCTGGAATTGAGATCGGACACCATGTCGCGTTTGGAAAACCCCTGATGTACCAAAACAGTGGAAACCCCCCACAAATGACACCATTTTGGAAACTAGACCCCCTAAGGAACTTATCTAGATGTGTGGTGAGAACTTTGAACCCCCATGGGCTTCACAGAAGTTTATAACATAAAGCCATACAATTAAAAAATCATATTTTTTCCACAAAAATGATCTTTTCACCCTCAATTCTTATTTTTCCAAGGGTAACAGGACCCTAAAAGTTATTGTGCAATTTGTCCTGAGTACGCTGATACCCCACATGTGGGGGTAAACCACTATTTGGGCGCATGGCAGAGCTCGGAAGGGAAGCAGCGCCATTTGACGTTTTTGGCTGGAATTGAGATCGGACACCATGTCGCGTTTGGAAAACTCCTGATGTACCAAAACAGTGGAACCCCCCACAAATGACACCATTTTGGAAACTAGACCCCCTAAGGAACTTATCTAGATGTGTGGTGAGCACTTTGACCCCCCCAGTGCTTCACAGAAGTTTACAACGCCCGGGCGTGAAAATAAAAAATTCGTATTTTTTCCACAAACATGATCTTTTAGTCACCATTTTTTTATTTTCCCAAGGGTACCAGGAGAAATTGGACCCCAAAAGTTGTTGTCCAATTTGTCCTGAGTATGCTGATACCCCATATGTGGGAGAAAACTACTGTATGGGCACACGTCGGGGCTCGGAAGGGAAGTAGTGACGTTTTGGAATGCAGACTTTGATGGAATGGTCTGCGGGTGTCATGTTGCCTTTGGAGAGCCCCTAATGTACCTAAACAGTGGAAACCCCCCACAAATGACACCATTTTGTAAACTAGACCCCCCAAGGAACTTATCTAGATGTGTGGTGAGCACTTTGACCCCCCCAGTGCTTCACAGAAGTTTACAACGCCCGGGCGTGAAAATAAAAAATTCGTATTTTTTCCACAAACATGATCTTTTAGTCACCTTTTTTTATTTTCCCAAGGGTACCAGGAGAAATTGGACCCCAAAAGTTGTTGTCCAATTTGTCCTGAGTATGCTGATACCCCATATGTGGGAGAAAACTACTGTATGGGCACACGTCGGGGCTCGGAAGGGAAGTAGTGACGTTTTGGAATGCAGACTTTGATGGAATGGTCTGCGGGTGTCATATTGCCTTTGGAGAGCCCCTAATGTACCTAAACAGTGGAAACCCCCCACAAATGACACCATTTTGTAAACTAGACCCCCCAAGGAACTTATCTAGATGTGTGGTGAGCACTTTGACCCCCCCAGTGCTTCACAGAAGTTTACAACGCCCGGGCGTGAAAATAAAAAATTCGTATTTTTTCCACAAACATGATCTTTTAGTCACCTTTTTTTATTTTCCCAAGGGTACCAGGAGAAATTGGACCCCAAAAGTTGTTGTCCAATTTGTCCTGAGTATGCTGATACCCCATATGTGGGAGAAAACTACTGTATGGGCACACGTCGGGGCTCGGAAGGGAAGTAGTGACGTTTTGGAATGCAGACTTTGATGGAATGGTCTGCGGGTGTCATGTTGCCTTTGGAGAGCCCCTAATGTACCTAAACAGTGGAAACACCCCACAAATGACACCATTTTGTAAACTAGACCCCCCAAGGAACTTATCTAGATGTGTGGTGAGCACTTTGACCCCCCCAGTGCTTCACAGAAGTTTACAACGCCCGGGCGTGAAAATAAAAAATTCGTATTTTTTCCACAAACATGATCTTTTAGTCACCATTTTTTTATTTTCCCAAGGGTACCAGGAGAAATTGGACCCCAAAAGTTGTTGTCCAATTTGTCCTGAGTATGCTGACACCCCATATGTGGGAGAAAACTACTGTATGGACACACGTCGGGGCTCGGAAGGGAAGCAGTGACGTTTTGGAATGCAGACTTTGATGGAATGGTCTGCGGGTGTCATGTGCGTTTGGAGAGCCCCTGATGTACCTAAACTATTGAAACTCCCCACAAGTGACCCCATTTTGGACACTAGACCCCCCACGGAACTTATCTAGATGTGTGGTGAGCACTTTGAACCCCCAAGTGCTTCACAGAAGTTTATAACACTCGGACGTGAAAATAAAAAAATCATTTTTTTCCACAAAAATGATATTTTTGCCCCCAATTTTTTATTTTCCTAAGGGTAACAGGAGAAATTGGACCCCAAAAATTGTTTTGCAATTTGTCCTGAGTAGGCTGATACCCTACATGTGGGGGTAAAACACTGTTTGGGCGCATAGCAGAGCTTGGAAGGGAAGGAGCACCATTTGACTTTTTCAACTCAGAATTGGCTGGAATTGAGATCAGACGCCATGTTGCATTTGGAGAGCCCCTGATGTGTCCAAACAGTGGAAACCCCCAATTCTTACTCCAACCCGAACCCCAACACGCCCCTAACCCTAGCCCTAACCCTAGCCCTAACCCTAGCCCTAACCCTAACCCTACCCTAACCCTACCCCAACACACCCCTAGCCTTAACCCTAGCCCTAACCCTAATGGAAAAATGGAAATAAATACATTTTTTTTATTTTATTATTTTTCCCTAACTAAGGGGGTGATAACGGGGGGTTTGATTTACTATTTATGGCGGTTTTTATGTTTGGCGGCTGTTGCACGCTAAAAGACGCTTTTTATTGTAAAAATAGTTTTTGCATCACCACATATTGAGAGCTATAATTTTTCCGTATTTTGACCCACCGAGTCATGTGAGGTCTTATTTTTTGCGGGACGAGTTGACGTTTTTATTGGTACCATTTTCGGGCACGTGAAATTTTTTGATCGCTTTTTATTCCGATTTTTGGGACGCAGAATGAACAAAAACCAGCGTTTCATGAATTTCTTTTGGGGGGGGGGTGCGTTTACACCGTTCCGCGTGCGGTAAAATTGATAAAGCGGTTTCATTCTTCGGGTCAGTACGGTTACAGCGATACCTCATTTAGGTCGTTTTTTTATGTTTTTGTCGGTTTTATGCAATGAAAACTATTTTATATAAAAAATAATTATTTTTGCATCGCTTTATTCTGCGAGTTATAACTTTTTAATTTTTTGGCTGATGATGCTGTGTGGTGGCTTGTTTTTTGCGGGACAAGATGACGTTTTCAGCGGTACCATGGATATTTATATGCGTCTTTTTGATCGCGCGTTATTGCACTTTTTGTTTGGCGGTATGATAATAAATAATTATTTTTTGCTTCGTTTTTTATTTTTATTTTTTAAGGGGTTCTCTAAAGGGGTTAACTAATGGGACAGTTTTATAGGGCAGGTCGTTACGGACGCGGCGATACCTAATATGTGTACTTTTATTGTTTTTTTTTTTATTATTTTCAAAAAATGAATTTATTGGGGAATATTTTTTTTTTTTTTACTAATTTATTTGGCGATTTTTTTTTATTTATTTTTACACTTTTTTTTAATTTTTTTTTTACTTTATTACATAGTCCCAGGTGGGACATCACTGTCCTGTGACAGATCGCTGATCTGTCACATCACAGATCACTGTGACAGATCAGCAATCTGTCACAGGCAGTGCACAAGGCTTCCTCATGCCTGCGCTTTGCAGGCACTGAGGAAGCCAGCTTCCCCAGGCCCCCGTTGCCATCTTGGATTCGGGGGCCTGGAGGAAAGGAGCCCCCCGCAGCAGCGCTGCACATTGCGCTGCCGTGGGGGGCTCAGGGAAGCACGGAGGGAGCCCCCTCCCTGCCGATGCTTCCCTTTAACTCCCGATACACCGCGATCGCGTTTGATCGCGGTGTGCAAGGGGTTAACGTGTCGGGGGCGGTCCGTGACCGCCCCTGACACATTGTGCCGGGTGTCAGCTGTGATAATCAGCTGACACCCGGCCGCGATCAGCGGCGCTCACCACGTGGGCGCCGCTGATCGCGGTAGACGTACTATCCCGTCCCCGGTCATACGGGCCCGGGTACCGTGGACGGGATAGTACGTCTCATGTCAGGAAGGGGTTAAGGAGGCGTTGGAGAAGGGTCATATTAGACCATCCTCTTCACCCTTAGGTGCCGGTTTTTTTTTCGTGGCCAAAAAGGATGGTTCATTAAGGCCTTGTATTGATTATTGTGCCCTCAACAAAATTACTATTAAATATCAGTATCCGTTACCCCTGATTTCGGATCTATTCTCTAGAGTTAGAGGTGCTTGCTGGTTTACCAAGCTTGACCTCAGGGGGGCATATAATCTTATCCGCATTAAGCATGGGGATGAATGGAAGATGGCGTTTAATACTCCAGAGGGACATTTTGAGTACCTGGTGATGCCTTTTGGGCTCACTAATGCCCCTTCTGTCTTCCAGTGCTTCATGAACGATATTTTCCGAGACTTTGTCGATAAATTTTTGATTATCTATCTGGATGATATTTTGATCTTCTCCAAGGATTGGGATTCTCATGTGGAACATGTTCGGACTGTGTTCCGGATACTGAGGGAGAATTCCCTGTATGTCAAAGGATCGAAATGCCTTTTTGGAGTACAGAGGATTTCATTTTTGGGATTTATTTTGTCTCCGTCAACTATTGAAATGGACCCGGCCAAGGTACAGGCCATTTATGATTGGGTTCAGCCCACTTCTTTGAAGGCCCTCCAGAAGTTTTTGGGTTTTGATAATTTTTATCGGAAATTTATAGCAAAATTTTCTAGTATTGCCAAGCCATTGACTGATCTAAGAAGGGTGCTGATGGGTTGAATTGGTCTCCGGAGGCTGTTGCTTCCTTTCAGGAGCTGAAGCGAAGATTTACCTCCGCCCCGGTTTTGCGGCAACCTGATGTCTCACTCCCGTTCCAGGTAGAGGTGGACGCTTCTGAGATTGGTGCAGGAGCTGTTTTGTCCCAAAAGGATCCTGTAACATCTAAAATGAATCCCTGTGCTTTCTTTTCCCGAAAGTTCTCTCCATCTGAACGTAACTATGATGTGGGGAATTGGGAACTGTTGGCCATGAAATGGGCATTTGAGGAGTGGAGACATTGGTTGGAGGGAGCTAAACATCAAGTCGTGGTCCTCACTGACCACAAGAATTTGATTTACCTAGAATCGGCTAAACGCTTGAACCCTAGACAGGCTAGGTGGGCCTTGTTTTTTACACGTTTTGATTTTGTGGTCTCTTTTCTTCCTGGAACTAAGAATGTCAAGGCAGACGCCCTCTCTAGGAGCTTATTTGCTGATTCTCCTGTGGTGACCAAGCCTGCTACCATCTTAGGTGAAGGGGTAGTTATTTCTGCCATCTCGCCCGATTTGAGACGTGCTCTGCAAGAGTTCCAGGAGGACAAACCTGAGCGTTGTCCCAGTGGAAAGTTGTATGTTCCTGACCAGTGGAAGAAGAGAGTGATGTCTGAAGTTCATTGCTCTGCATTGGCTGGTCATCCAGGTATTTTTGGTACTAGAGATCTGGTGAGTCGCTCTTTTTGGTGGCCCACCTTGTTTCATGATGTCAGGAATTTTGTGCAGTCCTGTGGGACTTGCTCCCGGTCTAAATCTTGTTATCGCTCTAGTGGGTTGTTGATGCCTTTGCCGGTCCCCAGGAGGCCATGGACCCATATTTCAATGGATTTCATCTCTGATATGCCTGTCTCTCAAAGAATGACTGTTATTTGGGTGATTTGTGATAAGTTCTCTAAGATGGTTCATCTTGTACCACTCCCTAAGTTGCCGTCTTCCTCTGAGTTGGTGCCCCTGTTTTTTCAACAGGTGGTTCACTTGCACGGGATTCCTGAGAACATTGTATCTGACAGAGTTCAGTTTGTGTCTAGATTTTGGAGGACTTTCTGTTCCAAGCTGGGAATTCAGTTGTCCTTCTCCTCTGCTTTTCACCCTCAGACCAATGGGCAGACAGAGAGAACAAACCAGACCTTGGAGTCGTATTTGAGATGTTTTATTTCCGCTGATCAGGATGATTGGGTTTCATTTTTGCCCTTGGCCGAATTTGCTTTAAATAATAGAGCTAGTTCTGCCACTTTGATGTCACCTTTTTTTTGTAACTTTGGGTTTCATCCTCGATTTTCTTCAGGGCAGGTGGAGCCTTCTGCCTGCCCAGGTGTTGACACTGTGGTGGAGAGAATGCACCAGATCTGGGACCAAGTGGTGGATAAGTTATCTCTCTCCCAGGAAAAGGCCCAGCGGTTTTCCAATCGACATAGGACCATTGGTCCCCAGTTTAAGATTGGTGATATGGTGTGGTTATCATCAAAAAATATTGCTATGTAGGTGGCTTCTCCAAAGTTTAAGCCTAGATTTATTCGACCTTACAAGATTTTGGAGATTATTAATCCGGTCTCTTTTCGTTTGGCTCTTCCTGTCACATTTAAAATCCATAATGTGTTCCATAAGTCCTTGTTGAAGAGGTTTGTTGAACCAGTTGTTCCTGGGGTGGCACCTCCGGACCCTGTATTGGTTGAAGGTAACATGGAATATGAGGTAGAGAAAATACTGGATTCCCGTCTGGCTAGACGGAGACTCCAGTATTTGGTTAAGTGGAAGGGTTATGGTCAGGAGGATAATTCCTGGGTCTCTGCCTCTGATATTCATGCCAAAAGATTGGTGTGTGCCTTTCATCGGGCTCACCCTGGTGGCCTGGTTGAGGGTTCCGTGACCCCTCCTCAAGGGGGAGGTACTGTTGTGAGTTCATTTTCCCCTTCGCCACTGAGGTCTGGTGAACTCCCTCTTCCGGTAAAGGAAGGTAGTGAGCCTGATTATCAAGCACCTGAGCCTAATGATGATGACTGGCTGAGTGGAGTCACGGACAGGATATAAGGCTGCCGACGCCCTTCTGCCCTGCGGGTGATTTCTCTGTGGAATTCTAGGAGACCAGTCTGATTCCTGCTCCTCAAAAACTAAGTTTTCTGCTTTGTTTTTTAGCATTTGTGTTTTGGTTTTGGTTTGCCTTGCTTTTCTGGATTCTGTCATTCCCTGCTGGGGTGAGCTGAATTCCTTTTTGCCGGTTGCTCTGTCTTCAGAAAATTCCTGAGTACTGACATAGTCTTTTTGAAGCCTAGCGTCTTCAGGGCCTTTTTCCCTGTCAGTCTGTTGGCTCTTATTTTCATAGGGTTTTTCACGGATTGCAGACAGCAGCCTTCCTATCCTGTCCTATCTAGTTAGCTGGGGCCCCATCTTTTGCTCAGTCTATCTTTCTGTCTATGTTAGTGTTTTTTCTTCTTGCTTCACCATCATTATATGTTGGGGGCTGCCTATTGCTTTGGGGTCTGCTCTGGGGCAGTTTAGATTTCCCTTTCTGTCTTTAGGCTATGTAGTTATCGTAGGAACCCCCCACGGCTACTGCTAGTTGTGTTGATAGGTTCAAGGGTCTGCAATCCGATAGCTGCCAACTTCTCTGGTTTTCTGGACTTAGCTAGCATTTCTGTTTTTGCCTCCTACGGTGACTCATTCATAACAGCAGGTAACATGAACAGTGGAGGTAAAGATAAGTTCTAGAAAATCAAGCAAAATTTCAGCGAGAGCTGCTCGTAGGTTTGCTAGAGAGGCAACTCAAAACCCCTTATTGACTTCAAAAGACTTTCAGAAAGAATTAGCAGACTCCCATTCAGAGATGCCTGCACAAATATGGCCTTCATGGAAGAGTCATCACAAAAAAACCTCTCCTAGGACCTCACCATAAAATTCAGCTTCAGACGTATGCAAAAGAACATTTAAACAAGCCTGATGTATTTTGGAAAGAAGTCCTGTGAACCGATGAGGTAAAAATAGAACTCTTTGGCCACAATGATCAAAGGTATGTGTGGAGAAAAAAGGGCACAGAATGTTAGGAAAAGAACATCTCACCAACCATTAAAGGGAATCTGTCACCCCTTTTTTTGCCCTATCAGCTGCCGGCATTGACATCAGGGGCTTATCTACAGCATTCTGTAATGCTGTAGATAAGCCCCCGATGTAACCTGAAAGATAAGAAAAACACGTTAGATTATACTCACCAGAGGGGGTGGTCTGGTCCGATGGGTGTGGGTCGCCCTCGCACACCCAGGGCAGCGGGGTACTCGGTACCGGGCCGGTGTCAAGGTGAGAATGTGTCACAGCAGCAGTGACCCGGTCCATGGCCCTGGGCGCCCAATATCAATGACGGTGATGTTAATGGTGTTAAAGTTTATTAGAATAGTTTGTGACGCCACCCGTGGTTTTTGGCAAGTAAGATGTTGAGCCAACGCTGCATGCAGATCCGCTGGGACTGATGGTGTGGTGCAGCAGAGATGTATAGCTCCCCACAGGTGGAGCTGTAGTCCCAGGGCAGTGTAGGTGCAATGGATGAGGAGAGGCGCAGAATGGTATGGAGGCTGGTACCCAGGTGTAGTGGTGCGGGAATAACTGGAGGACACCCGAGTATGCGGTTCCAAAGATTTACTCACTGTTTGCAGTTCACACACACGCCTGCCTCCGTACTGTGTTCTCCGGGTCAGGGCTCCAGCCAACCTCCAGGCCAGATAGGGTTCTCCCTTCCACACTCCGCCAATATGTACCTTCACTGAACGACTCCTCCAATGCGCCTTTAGGTGCAAAGCACTCCAGTACTTAGTTACCCTGGAATGCCTCTCTCTAGGTGTTCCTAGTCTTTACTTGTATGACAGACAGCTGTAGCCTGCTTCGGGGACTCCACTCTGCGTCCCGGCTCTCTATTCAGTTGCTGTTGTGTCCCAAGTCTATGATGGGAGCAAGGCGTTAGCGGCTCACTACTCCTCCGGTGTCTGTTGCCGGACATAAAGATCCAATCAACCTCGGGGACCGGGCCCCGGCCTTTGCGTTCTCTGGACTGGAAGGGTTCTCTATCTTTCTTCAACCAGCTTCCCACCGTCCTTCTATTCTCCTTCGTTCCGATCTGTTCTCTCTCTCTCTCTTATGGAAGGTTAGGTTATCAATCTTATCAGTCTTTTTCTCTGGTCTCTCTTGCCAGCAGCCCAGAACACTGGGACCTGCTGCAGCACGTCATTCAGACACCCATCTTCTCTCTTCTCTCTCCTTTAACCACTAACTAACTCTCACTCTTCCCACTCTTTTATATCATCTCACTCCACCCGCCTCCCAGCACATCTCATGTTACAAAGCAGGGTTCCACGAGGGATGCTCTGCTAATCCCCAGCCTGAAGCTGTTAGGTGGCCCCACTGAACTATCCTGTGTGTGGAATGCAGGTGTGGAGCGTGGTCAGGAGTTCCCACCTTACCTGGATGGTGGGGCACTACACCTTAGGAGAAGGTAAATAAAAAAAGGAAATTGAGTAACCATAAACCACAACAAGAAAATATGAAAAAAATAATAAGAACAATCTTTATTTAATTACATTAAAAGAAATATCAAACATTCATAATTACATAAGAGGTGAATAAAGAAAAAGACATTCCTGATAACAACGAGGGTAATCACCCATACCTACGGTCAGAGTGACAATAAGCCATAAAGACCACATACATAATTGAGGTCATAGCACATATAAGTTGCTAAATAAACGCAACAGTCAATGACTGGCGAGAAATGGCCCCCAAAAAATTATATAACATCGGTAACAAATACCTAAGAGAGCAGCAGCATGTACTACCATGAAAGGGGGATTAATCGGTAAATACCAAAATCAAGCCCAGTACCCGGCTGCCATAGTCACTCACCCATACTATTGCTGTGTAGGTAGGGGGACGACCCGCTCGACCCCGACGGGCGTTTCGCCACGCCTTTCTCAAGGGGAAGTGTCTGTCTAACAACATCTATCCATGATATATAAGCGGCGTTTGATATTTCTTTTAATGTGATTAAATAAAGATTGTTCTTATTATTTTTTTCATATTTTCTTGTTGTGGTTTATGGTTACTCAATTTCCTTTTTTTATTTACATATGTCTGTGAGTACTCCACGTTTGATGGTTTGTCCTTATTATTTGGTGGGGGAACTACTATGTTTACTCTAACTGGTTCCTGGCCACTTCTGACTAACATGCTAGTTTTGAACTTTTTTTCAACCTTAGGAGAAGGTGCAGTACCTCTGTGGCGACTGAAGCCTCAGGGACGCCAAATACCCCCCCGTTAAACACAGCACGTCCGCGGGCTGTAAGACAACAAAAGTACAATACAGGAACACGCAAAAATTTTACATGCTGTTTAACAATACTTATCTAATCTTCCTAATGTAGGAGGCACATTTCTTAAACGTTACAAACAGGCTAACTTCCTATCTTAGTATCAAAAATTTACTTAAGTGCAATTCCTAGTTCAAAGTGCAATTATTCTTTCTCTCTCTTTCTACTGGACGCAAGACACTGACCATCTGTACTAGGCCTGTCACCTGTCACTTTCAATTCTTCAGCCTTTATTCAATTCTCACATTCTATCTCAAAACTTTTCTAATTCCCTGTATCAAATATTCTATAAAAGACATTTACTTTTCACAAGACACAACATTATCAAATACGTTATCATAAAACATTCAAAATTCTTGCAAAGTGCTGAACACTGCTCCCAGCTGGGCTTTCTTGCAGTGTCCCTTAAGGTAGACATCATTCTTCGAAAAGTGTCCATGCAAAAACATTATCTTCGCAAAGTGTCTTTATATGTAAAACCAAGAAAGGGCACCTAAAGAGATGCAACTATTTACAATAAAAGTTTTTGGATCAATCAGTGTCTATGATCTCACCAGTTCCATTTCAACACAAGGCTGCCAATCAAAAACTGGGCAACATGATGAACAAAAAGGCAAAGGCACAACTGGTGCAAACAAACCCTCCTGGGTAACAAGATTTAGTAAATTGTAAAGTGTAATTCTTAGTGCTGATCCCCTCCTGGGGTTCTGGAAGCTGAATTGGAACTGTTCTCAGAAGTGGTATCTTCGTCCCGTTGACTACTGGCTAGCCGCATATACTCAATCTCCCATAGCGAGGGATAGGAACTGGTGGGGCCCAGGGAAAGGGCCATGGAGATTTCCACTGTCTGCGGGGATATGGGTCCCTCCAGTTCCATAGGAAGTTCAGGAGATGGTGCCGCAGCCCGAGGCCGCCAGCCAGGAACAACTTGATCATCTCCCCCCATAGGCACTGCAGCCGGGGATCGTCGGCGAAGGTCAGTGGGCCCGTTCCTATCTGTGGGTTCCTCTCCCAAAACCAGGGTCAGACCGGGAGTAGCGATCATACCTGGCGTTTCCAGCCGCGGTTCCGGCTCCGGTTCCTGGTGGTAGATGGCAGCAGCCGCAACTCCCGGAGTGACCGGTGGATTAGTCCGTAGTTGGATCCATGCCGGGACCAGGCCGGTCTCAGCTGGGGTTGACGGCGGAGGCCGGTGCCACCGCACCCGGTCCAGGCGGAGACGCGGTCCCGGTCCTCCATTCTGTTCCAGAGCCCTCATGTATCTCCTCCGGACGGGGCTCACCCAATGATATCTGTTGTGAGTCGGTGGCGGACGCAGCTGAGGACGAATCAGCGGTCGCAGCCTCCGCGTAGGCGGCCTAGGGGCGAGTGACTTCTCCCCTCCCTGTTCTTCTGTCTTCTCATCTGCTTTCATCATGGCGTTCTTCCTCTTGCTCCGCCCCTCTGCTCGCCACTGGCTTCCTCTGCCCCTCCTTCCGGGGGCGGCGTCTTCTTCCAGCGCCTCCATACCAAGCCAGTATACGAACCCCTCAGGGGGTTCGCCATGCATCTGTCACATAGTAATTCAGGCAGGGAAGGCCCAAGACTCTTCGCGGTCTTTTCTTAGGACCTCCCATCTCTTCACGCCCTTCTTCTCCGTGCCAGCGGCCATTTCTAATGTCCATTTTACAGTCTATTAAATTTGGTCTTCTGCACATTTTCAAAAGTTGTAAATCCAAGGCACACAGAACACGATGGCATCGGGTCTCGTCATCCTGTTCGTGACGCCAAAAATTGGGTCGCCCTTGCACACCCAGGGCAGTGGGGTACTCGGTACCGGGCCAGTGTCAAGGTGGGAATGTGTCACAGCAGCAGTGACCCGGTCCATGGCCCTGGGCGCCCAATATCAATGGTGGTGATGTTAATGGTGTTAAAGTTTATTAGAATAGTTTGTGACGCCACCCGTGGTGTTTGGCAAGTAAGATGTTGAGCCAACGCTGCATGCAGATCCGCTGGGACTGATGGTGTGGTGCAGCAGAGATGGTATAGCTCCCCACAGGTGGAGCTGTAGTCCCAGGGCAGTGTAGGTGCAATGGTTGAGGAGAGGCGCAGAATGGTATGGAGGCTGGTACCCAGGTGTAGTGGTGCGGGAACAACTGGAGGACACCCGAGTATGCGGTTCCAAATCTTTACTCACTGTTTGCAGTTCACACACGCCTGCCTCCGTACTGTGTTCTCCAGGTCAGGGCTCCAGCCAACCTTCAGGCCAGATAGGGTTCTCCCTTCCACACTCCGCCAATATATACCTTCACTGAACGACTCCTCCAATGCGCCTTTAGGTGCGAAGCACTCCAGTACTTAGTTACCCTGGAATCCCTCTCTCTAGGTGTTCCTAGTCTTTACTTGTATGACAGCTGTAGCCTGCTTCGGGGACTCCACTCTGCATCCCGGCTCTCTATTCAGTTGCTGTTGTGTCCCAAGTCTATGATGGGAGCAAGGCGTTAGCGGCTCACTCCTCCTCCGGTGTCTGTTGCTGGACATAAAGATCCAATCAACCTCGGGGACCGGGCCCCGGCCTTTGCGCTCTCTGGACTGCAAGGGTTCTCTATCTTTCTTCAACCAGCTTCCCACCGTCCTTCTATTCTCCTTCGTTCCGATCTGTTCTCTGTCTCTTATGGAAGGTTAGGTTATCAATCTTATCAGTCTCTTTCTCTGGTCTTTCTCGTGCCAGCAGCCCAGATCACTGGGACCTGCTGCAGCACGTCCCTCAGACATCCATCTTCTCTCTTCTCTCTCCTCTAACCACTAACTCTCACTCTTCCCACTCTTTTGTATCATCTCACTCCACCCGCCTCCCAGCACATCTCGTGTTACGAAGCAGGGTTCCACGAGGGGTGCTCTGCTAACCCCCAGCTTGAAGCTGTTAGGTGGTCCCACTGAACTATCCTGTGTGTGGAATGCAGGTGTGGAGCATGGTCAGGAGTTCCCACCTTACCTGGATGGTGGGGCACTACACCTTAGGAGAAGGTGCAGTACCTCTGTGGCGACTGAAGCCTCTAAGGCCGCCACAGGTGTAACGGTCCGGTCCGGCTCCTCCCATCTTCATACGATGCTGTCCTCTTCTTCCCTTCCTGTCATGGCTCCGGTTCAGGCGCACTGCTCTGCTCTATTGAGGGCACAGCAGAATACTGCAGTGCGCAGGCGTCGGGAGAGGTCACTAGTGCAGCCGCGCTCACCCATTATTCTGGGGTTGAGCGCTGGCAGCACCAAAAACCAGGAGCAGCTGCTGCAGCAATGTGGTGAGATTTTAGCTGTGCCCCTGTCTGTCACACATTTGAATTTAAAGACTTTGATTAAGGATGTTTTTAATGAATATTTGGGCAATGTTGAATCTTCCTGATTGCCCAGGTCTTCTAATTTAACTGTTAATTCTGGCAACAGCGGCTTTGTTGTAGCCCGGGTTGCCAGAAACTCATCTAAAAAAGAGTCAATAAATTGCGAATTATCCCTGCTGGGATTTCATTTAAGCTCTTCTGTGAAGGAGCTGATCTGGAACAGGGAATATGTTGATTTATTTCTCTTTTACAGTCTGCCAGGGAGCAGCCGAGTAGATATGATAGAAAAGATGATGCTGACGATAGAAAGAAAAACAGTGTTGTTAAAGGGAATCTGTCATCTCATTTTTCCGATATGAGATGCGGCCACCACCATCAAGGGCTTATCTACAGCATTCAGTAATGCTGTAGATAAGCCCCCGATGTAACCTGAAAGATAAGAAAAAAAGAGTTAGATTATACTCACCCGGGGGTCCAGTCCGATTTGTGTCACGGTCCTCCCATCTTCTAGCGATGACGTCCTCCTTACTACTGCCGCGGCTCCTGTGCAGGCGTACTATATCTGCCCTGTTGAGGGCAGAGCAGAGTACTGCAGTGCGCAGGCGCCGGCACAGGTCAGAGAGGCAGGAGCTGCGGCAGAAGGAGAAGGACGTCATCGCTAGAAGATGGGAGGCACTGAACCGGATAGCAACACCCATTGTACCAGACCGGACCTCCGGGTGAGTATAATCTAACTGGTGCCACGATTAGTGGATAACGATATCAAAAGGATTGGTCGATGGGAGTCCAGTTATTTATTTTCATTTCATAGGTCCCGCTACGGTATGGATCATCGGATATTCCTATGTTTTGTGGGCTGAGAAGAGAAGAGTGAGGTCCTACACAGAGAATCTTTTTTCTACTTCCTCTGTTAACATTTTTTGGCATTCTAGGCGGGGCATGATATGGAAAAAATTTAATTCCCAACATGCGTAAACTAACAGAAAAATGGCCTAACCCTGATTTAATAATTTTCCATTAAGGTGGCAATGATATTGGAAAAGTTGGTACTCTCGATCTTATAGCATTTATGAAAAGGGATATTTCTACTTTAAAAACTGAGTTTTTTAGATCGAGTTTTGTTTTTTTCTGAAATTATTCCGAGGCTTCTTTGGTCAAGACCTAATTTGCTGTTTCTCGAAAAAATTCAGAAAAGAGTTAATAGGAATTTGGAAAAATTCATGTTATTAATTGATGGTTTCTCTTTCAGGCTCGTTGATCTTGAAGATATTGTTCCTGGGATGTATAGGAGAGATTTGGTACATTTGTCAGAAGTTGACTTGGATATCTTTAACTTGGATCTCCAAGCCATTATTGAAAAATGGCTCTGGTGTTTTGGGGGGGAGGGGCATGCCTTTGTAAGGCATGGCGTTTGGGAAAATCGCCCGGTTTTACCGGGTGGATTGGATGTCTTGGTCATATTTGATTCAGTTGATGTTTTTTTATTTATTATTAAATGAGTGATTAATTTATTAAAGTAACCCAAAATAAAATGCCAAGGCCATTATATTCCATAAATTAAAGTTGTTGTGTATTTATTTAATTTAAGTGGGTCTTGTGTTGCCATGCCAACTAGAAAAATACTCGCCTAGCTCCAGTCCTCCAGACCTGTGCTGCTCTATACTGTGTGAGGCTTGGATGAGCACTCGACTTTTCGTGCCTTCTGAATCAAGCCTCAGAAGTGCAGAGATCACCCACAGGCTGGATGGTGGAGCTAGAAGATGATGGCTCCTGCTCCACCATTGTGTTCAACTGTTATCGGTGTCCGAATTGAAACCAGGACATTTTCCTGATCTCCTGGGACAGCATCCCAAATCCAGGGATATCCAGCTGGATCAAGGAAGGTTGGGAGGTATTCATACAAATCTGTATTTAGCCTTAATACACATACTGTAACAGGTAATCATTGTATTGTGTATCATTTATAATACTGACATCTTATGTGGCTGAGAGGCCTTCAAACCCGTCAGGCCCCTGGGCACATGTATAACTGTGATCTCCTCAACCAACTTGAAAACTTAATGTCCACTCACCTGGATATGAAGAGCTTTCATAATGTAATTCATTAGAAATGATTTTCCTGTACGCCCCTCTCCAATCACACTTATCAGGAAAACAGGGTATTCTTCAATTCCCCCTCTAAGGAAACACCTTCTCAGGACAGCCTCATTCAGATTTAGAAGACCATTTTCATCGACACTTATTAGCTGCAGGGGCATGGGCTGCAGGGGCTGTAGGGACTGCAGGGGCTGCAGAAATAAGGAGTAAGTTTTCATAACTTTCACTTTATATAATCAAATTGGGATAAATAATATAACAATTTCATGGATGACAACCACTTTATTCAACTGATTGTTATTTGTAGAACTTAAGCCCCCGTTACACTAAACGATGTCCCAGCGATCCGACATGATGGAATCGCTGGGACATCGTTAGACAGCCCCAGCAATCAGGACCAGCGACGCTGGTTTCTAATGTAAACGTCGGGTATTCAGGAGCCGCGTGACTCCTGGAAACCCGCTGTTTACCTTGGAAACCGGCGTACACATTAGATTGCATTAGAAACCAGCGTCCAGCGTCGCTGATCGCTGGTCTCTCGCTGCCACATGCAGCGATGCGCGCTGGGCAGCGGGAGACCAGCGATCGAAAAACGGCCCAGGCCGCTCGAGCATGATCAGCGATAACCGGTAGGGGGGCCGGTCGCTGATCCCCGTCACACACAGCGATCTCGCTGGCGAGATCGCTGATGTGTCACAAAATCAGTGATCTCGCTATCGAGATCGCTGTGTGTGACGGGACCCTTGGAACTAAACCTAGAACAATTTTTCATTTTTTTTAAGGGCTCGCTTCCACTTGCGATTAAATTGGACAAATGCAATCTGATTAAGAATCAGATTGCATTCGGACCAATTTTATTCAGTTCTCATCTGCAATTTTGTTATCAGCTCATATCGGATTGCAATCAGACTGATAAAAAATCACAGAATGCTGCGAGTGGATGCAAATCTCCAATTGAAGTCAATGGGTGTGATTTAAAAAAAAAGAAAAAAAATTGCACGGCACTTGGACCATTTGAGTGCTGTCTGATTTTTATACACCCATGTCCTTTCAAAAACTGCAATTAATCTCCCACTTACAGTAATATCACAGCTGGACCCAACAAAATAGAATAGATAAAATATATATACATATCAGCAAAAAAGTTGGTTTATTTCAGTTCTTCAATACAAAAAGTGAAACTCATATTATATACAGTCATTACACACAGAGTGATCTATTTCACGTGTTTATTTCTGTTAATGCTGATGATTATGGCTTACAGCCAATGAAAACCAAAAAGTCATTATCTCAGCAAATTAGAATAATTAACAAATAACACCTGCAAAGGCTTCCTAAGCGTTTAAAAAGGTCCCTTAGTCTGTTTCAGTAGGCTCCACAATCATGGGGAAGACTGCTGACTTGACAGATGTCCAGAAGGCAGTCATTGACACACTCCATAAGAAGGGTAAGCCACAAAAAAAAGGTCATTGCTGAAGGTGGCTGTTCACAGAGTGCTGTATCCAAGCATATTAATGGTAAGTTGAGTGGAAGGAAAAAGTGTGGTAGAAAAAGGTGCACAAGCAACCGGGATAACCGCAGCCTTGAAAGGATTGTTAAGAAAAGGCCATTCAAAAATTTGGGGGCGATTCATAAGGAGTGGACTGCTGCTGGAGTAATTGCTTCAAGAGCCACCACTCACAGACATATACAGGACATGGGCTACAAGTGTCACATTCCTTGTGTCAGCCACTCATGACCAATAGACAACACCAGAAGCGTCTTACCTGGGCCAAGGAGAAAAAGAGCTGGACTGTTGCTCAGTGGTCCAGGGTGTTGTTTTCAGATGAAAGTAAATTTTGCATTTCATTTGGAAAGCAAGGTCCCAGAGTCTGGAGGAAGAGTGGAGAGGCCACAATCCAAGCTGCTTGAGGTCTAGTGTAAAGAGTCCACAATCAGTGATGGTTTGGGGAGCCATGTCCTCTGCTGGTGTAGATCCACTGTGTTTTATCAAGACCAAAGTCAGCGCAGCCATCTACCAGGACATTTTAGAGCACTTCATGCTTCCCTCTGCCGACAAACTTTTTGGAGATGGAAATTTCATTCTCCAGCAGGACTTGGCACCTGTCCACACTGCCAAAAGTACCAATACCTGGTTTACAAACAACAGTATCGCTGTGCTTGATTGGCCAGCAAACTCGCCTGACCTTAACCCCACAGAGAATCTATGGGATATTGTCAAGAGGAAGATGAGAGACACCAGACCCAACAATGCAGACGAGCTGAAGGCTGCTATCAAAGCAACCTGGTCTTCCATAACACCTCAGCAGTGCCACCAGCTGATCGCCTCCATGCCACGCCGCATTGATGTAGTAATTGATGCAAAAGGAGCCCCAACCAAGTATTGAGTGTGGGTCGCCCTCCCAGGGCTGTGGGGTACTCGGTACCGGGCCGGTGTCAGGGGGATGTGTCGCGGCAGCGGTGACCCGGTCCGTGGCCCTGGGCGCCCCCAAATCAATGGTTGTTTAATGTAATGGATTAGGTGAAGAGTTCGTGATGCCACCTGTGGTGTTTGGCAAATGAGATGTTAAGCCAACGCTGCATGCAGATCCACTGGGACTGATGACATGGTGCAGCAAAGATGGTATAGCTCCCCACAGGAGGAGCTGTAGCCCCAGGGCAGTGTAGATGCAATGTTAGAGGAGTGGCACAAGCGATGTAGAAACTGGTACTCAGATGCAGATGTAGCAGTGCTGGTTGTGTTGGCGCGAGAATAAGCAGAGGACACCAAGGCCTGTAGTTCCAAAGCTTTACTCACAGTTTGTAGTGCACACAGGTGCCTGCCTCCGTACCGTGTCCTCCGGGGCAGAGACTCAATCAACCTCCAGGCAAGATGGAATGCTCCCTTCCAACATTCCGCCAACATGTGCCTTCCTGAACGTCTCCTCTATAGCACCTTGTGGTGTGAAGCACTCCAGTACTTAGTTACCCTGGAATGCCTCCTGACAGATGTTCCTAAGAACCTTACTTGCATGGCAGACAGCTGTAGCCTGCTTCGGGGACACCTTACTCCCGGCTCTCTATCCGTGTTGCTGTTGTGCCCCAAGTCTTAGATGGGACTAGTGCATTAACAGCCAACTACTCCACCGGTGTCTGCTGCAGAACCATAAGTGTCCATACAACCTCGGGGACCGGGCCCCGGCCTTGCGCTGGAACCTTTAGACAGGGTTCTCTCTCCAACCCACGTCCTCTCTGTTCCCTTCTCTCCTTCGTTCCGTACTTGTCTTTCTCTCTCTTATGGAAGCTTAAGTTACAGTTCTACGTCTTTCTCCTTCTTTCCTTTCCCTGTGCCAGCTGGCTCAGATCACTGAGGCAGCTGCAGCACTCCTTCCTCCATCCCTCTTCCAGGGATCTCCTTCCTCTCTGACCCGTCCTCAGACTCTCCTGACTGACTGTCCTCTCCCTGACTGACCTGTAATCCTACACTTTCCCACTCTTTTATATATCTAACTCCACCCACCTCCCAGCACGTCCAGTGTTCCAAGCAGGGAACCACCAAAGGTGCTCTGCTACCCTCTGAGCATGGAGCCGCTATGTGGTTGTGCTGAACTACCCTGTTGTGTGGGATGCAGGTGTTGGAGTGTGGTCAGGAGTTCCCACCTTACCTGGGTGGTGGGGCACCACACCTTAGGAGAAAGTGCAGTACCGCTGTGGCGACTGAGCCTCAGGGGCGCCACAAGTGCATTTACTGAACATACATTTCAGTAGGCCAACATTTCGGATTTTAAAATAATTTTCAAGCTAGTGTTATAAAGTATTCTAATTTACTGAGATAGTTTCTTTTGGGTTTTCATTGGCTGTAAGCCATAATCATCAACATTAACAGAAATATACACTTGAAATACCATATATACTCGGGTATAAACCGACCCGAGTAGAAGCCGACCCCCCTAATTTTGCCACAAAAAACCTGGGAAAACTTATTGACTCGCGTATGCCTAGGGTGGAAAATGCAGCAGCTACTGGTAAATTTCAAAAATAAAAATAGATACTAATAAAAGTAAAATTAATTGAGACATCAGTAGGTTAAATGTTTTTGAATATCCATATTGAATCAGGAGCCCCATATAATGCTCCATACAGTTCATGATGGCCCCATAAGATGCTTCATACAAAATACGCCCCATATAATGCTGCACAAAGGTTAATAATGGCCCTATAAGATGCTCCATAGAATAATATGCCACATATGCTGCTCCATAAAGGTTATGGCCCCATAAGATGTTCCATAGATTATGCCCCATAAGTAGTGTTGCGCATTCCGATACTGCAAATATCGGGTATCGGCCGATATTCGCTGTATTGGAATTCCGATACAGAGTACCGATATTTTTTCAATATCGGATACTGGAAACGGAAGTCCCCATAATGCAATGAGCCACTGTTGTGGCTGTGATTGGCTGCTGAAATGTCATCATGATGCGCGGTTTGTGCGCATCATGATGCGCGGTCTGTGCCGACTGCCGGGGGCCTGTGCCACCTGCCAGGGGTCTGTACGGGCCTGCCGGGGGTCTGTACGGGCCTGCCGGGGGCCTGTGCCGCCTGCCGGGGGCCTGTGCCGGCTGCCGGGGGTCTGTATGGGCCTGCCGGGGGCCTGTGCCGGCTGCCTGTGTGGGCCTGTACGGGCCTGCCGGGGGCCTGTGTCGGCTGCCTGTGCGGGCCTGCCGGGGGTCTTGTGTGTGTGCAGGCAACGTCCGATGGGACTACAAGTCCCATCGGGCTATGCCTGCTACAATGACAGTGATTGACACATTAGCCAATGATGGGACAGTAGTAGTCCCATCATCCGGCTGTGTTGAATGTAAAAAAAAAACAAAAAAAAAACCATACATACTACATACATACATACTTCATATATACTACATTCATACAACATACATAAATACATACTACATATATACAACATTCATACAACATACATACTACATACTTCATATATACTACATATACTACTACTGTCCCATCATTGGCTAATGTGTCAATCACTGTCATTGTAGCAGACATAGCCCGATGGGACTTGTAGTCCCATCGGACGATGCCTGCACACACACAAGACCCCCGGCAGGCCCGCACAGACCCCCGGCCGTCGGCACAAACCACCGGCAGGCCCATACAGACCTCCGGCAGCCGGCACAGGCCACCGGCAGGCGGCACAAGCCCCCGGCAGGCCCGTACAGACCCCCGGCAGGCGGCACAGGCCCCCGGCAGGCCCGTATAGACCTCCGGCAGGCGGCACAGGCCCCCGGCAGGCCCGTACAAACCCCCGGCAGCCGGCACAGGCCCCCGGCTGGCCCGTACAGCCCCCCGGCAGCCGGCACAAACCCCCAGCAGCCGGCACAGGACCCCGGCAGCCAGCACAGGCCCCCGGCAGCTGGCATAGGCCCCCGGCAGGCCCGTACAGACCCCCGGCAGCAGGCACAGGCCCCCGGCAGGCCCGTACAGACCCCCGGCAGGCCCGCACAGACCCCGCCTGCACACACAGACACACACAGTGTCCGCCCACGCACCGCCCACACTCTTCCCCCCTCCCGAACTGGATGTGCAAGTAAAGAAAGGGTTTTTTTTAATTCCGATATTTCTGTCCCATTGACTTGAATGGGACTTCCGGTATCGGAATCGGCGATACCCGATACTTTTTAGGTATCGGTCCGATCCAATCCGATCCGATATTTCTCATCCCATGACCCTATTTGCTTTGGTGGCAGCTGCCTGACACTGGGCACTCCAATTTAGCTTCTTATTGACCAAGATGCCTAAGTCTTTTTCCATGTCTGATTTCCCCAGCAGTTTCCCATTTAGTAAGTAATTGTAGCATCTGTTTCTCCTTCCCATGTGCATAACCTTACACTTATCTGTGTTAAACCTCATTTGCCATTTTTCAACCCAATTCTCCAATTTACTCAAATCTGTCTGTAGTTGCAAACTGTCCTCCTTTGTGTTAACTACCTTACATAGTTTTGTATCATCTGCAAATACTGATATTTTACTGTGTAAGCCATCCACTAGATCATTAATAAATATATTAAATAGTAGGGGGCCCAATACAGAACCCTGTGGTACCCCACTAGTAACCCTGGCCCAATCAGAGTATGCACCATTAACAACAACTCTTTGTTTTCTATCACTAAGCCAGCTACCTACCCATCTACACACATTTTCCCCTAGCCCAAGCTTTCTCATCTTACTTACCAATCTTTTATGTGGGACAGTGTCAAATGCTGTAGAGAAGTCTAGATAAATGACATCCAATGATTCTCCTTGGTCCATTTGAGAGCTTACATCCTCATAGAAGCTGATCAGGTTAGTTTGACAGGAGCGATCCTTCATAAATCCATGTTGATATGGAGTTAAACATTTATTAACATTGAAACCCTTCAAAAATTTTACCCACAACAGATATTAAGCTTACCGGCCTATAGTTTCCAGGTTCCCTTTTACACCCCTTTTTGAATATTGGTACCACATTTGCTTGCCGCCAATCAAACGGAACAGACCCTGTTTCTATAGAGTCTTTAAATATAAGTAATAGAGGCCTGTCTATCACATTACTTAACTCCCTTAATACCCGAGGGTGAATGCCATCAGGGCCTGGTGATTTGTCAATTTTAATCTTACTAAGGCGGTTCTGCACTTCTTCCTGGGTTAGGCAGGTAACACTTAATGGGGAGTTTACATTATCACTCTGCATTTCCCCTGGCAAATCCTTTTCCTGTGTGAACACTGTTGAGAAAAAAGTATTTAAAACATTTGCTTTTCCGACATCGCTCTCTATGATTTCACCCTCATTGTTCTTTAAAGGGCCGACACCATCAATTTTAATCATTTTACTGTTTATATAATTAAAGAATAGTTTGGGGTTTGTTTTACTTTCCTTAGCAATGAGTCTCTCAGTTTCCTCTTTTGCTAAATGTATTTGTTCTTTTACACATTTTATTTTTTTCTCTATAACTTTTTAATGCTTCTTCATTGCCTTCTTGTTTTAGCTTCCTAAATGCCTTGTTCTTGTTATTTATTGCCCTTTTTACATCCTTATTTAGCCACATTGGTGTTCTCCTGTTCCTAGCCCTTTTATTTCTGTACGGTATGGCTAGCTCGTAGTGGGTGTGTAAAACGGATTTAAATATTTCCCATTTATTTTCTGTGCTCCTATTTTTGAGGACATTGTCCCAATCAATTCGGCGAAGGTCCTCTCTAAGCTGATCAAACTTTGCTTTCCTGAAATTCAGCGTTTTTGTAACTCCCTTCCAGGGCACCTTACTGAAGGACAAGTGGAATTGTATTATATTGTGGTCACTGTTCCCTAGGTGCCCATCGACTTGTACTTCTGTTATTCTATCTGGCCTGTTGCTTAAAATTATGTCCAGAAGGGCTGTCCCTCTAGTTGGGCCCTGCACAAGTTGTGACAGATAATTATCCTTGGTCACTGACAGAATTTGGTTTCCTTTCTGAGATACGCAGGTTTCAGTTTCCCAGTCTATTTCGGGGTAGTTGAAGTCCCCCATAATAATCACCTCAGTAGTAAAAAGTTGGACACACTAGTCAAACACTATGTTTGATGAGTGTGACCAACCTGTCAATCAGTTCTCCAAGCGATGCTACAGATCGCTTGGAAAAAGCATTCTGCAAGCTAATTACGCTTGCAAATCGCTAGTTTTTCCGCGGGAAAATCGCAGGAATTTAAAATGCAATTTTCCCGCGGAATGGAATTCCGGAATTCTCGCGGTAACTTCCGCGAGAGTTCCACTACGTGTGCACATAGCCTTACAGTAAAAAGTATACTCTAGGTGATACATTTCTTTAAAGGGAATCTGTCATCCATATTTAGTAATATCATGTAAAGATATCACCCAATTGTGCGTCCCATAGGGATTCTATCAGGATTTTTTATTCCCCCCTACCCCGCACCTTTGAGGCATAAATACCTTTTTTATCTTGTTGGAGATGTATGCAAATCGCAGCGGTCCGGTCCGATGGGCGTGGCTTAGTCGCCTTCTTCCCCCCCCCCTCCTCGGCTTGCTGCACGTAATCGTCATCTGTGAATATCACAGATAACGTTGGTTTCCGCGCTTGCGCATTGTAAAGGCCTCCAGCGCCTGCGCAGTATGCTTTGCCCAACTGTGGGCGAAACATATAATCGCTACTGCGCCTGCGCATGTATTTTCCAGCGCGGTCTATGCCTCAGAAGTGTGTTCTGCATGTGAAGATTAATAAAATGAAACTTGTCACTGTATTGAAATAGCAGCCTATCCTAGTCACGTGTCAGGTTTCAGGAGCTGGGTTTCTTCATAATGAAGCTCATCCTATGACTCAACTGACAGAGAAGCTATATCATGAGAAGAAATAAATCTTCTCGTCAGCGCACTGAGCCCAAACAATTTTTTCTCCAGTCTAAGTCTTCACCAAGTAAAACATTAATTGCTTCTCCTGTCCCAACCTTTCTCATAGGGTATGTGTGCTGACGATACAGCTCCTCTGTCATTGAGATTCATATTTTGGAGGATGTTTCTTCAGACTGCAGCCCGTCCCAATACGCTACTAGGATGGGCTGCAGTTTGAATTATGTGATGGGGTCATTTTATCAAGTGCTACAAGGAATGTAAATAGTTACGGCTTATGCACTTACATGATCTGTGACACACTGTATGTATATAGATATTCTTATCTACAGTATGTTTCCTTCAATAATTTGGAATCTGATGAACTATGTCACATATTTGTTCCATTAGAATCATAAGGAAATTTATCTAATAAACCGTATGTAACTTTTTTATAGGTGGTTATTTGGCGATGGGTGGTCATTTCAAGAAGGTGTGTTTTTGCTTGCCCCAAACCAGCTCTGACCTTATTTGTTTCTTTGCGGTAGATGCACGACGGACAACTACCTCCAACGTTCCCTTTTAAAGCTCGATATTTAAAAAGACAATTCAAGCAGAAGCTGTGTCCACAGGGTTTACTGATGGGATCCTGTATCGCTCCATTGCAGAGAGAACATATAAAACCAGAATTCCTGTTGTAAAACATAAAAATGGTTAAATACCATATCTTATTTTAACCCCTTAATGATGTGATGTTTTTGATTTGTATTTTTTTATTACCACCATTTTGGGGAAAATATACTTTATTGCTTAGTGTGAATTAGCAAAGGAAAGGTTAGCTCTACAATTCGACTTCACATAATGGTACACCAGCTATCTTGCCATTTTTTTAAAATTCTGCTTTATTCTTCTCCGTAACTTTATCCCTGACCTGTCTGGTGTGCTGCTTGCTCTTCATTATGATCTAACCTCTGAGGCCATCACAGAACAGCTGAAGTTATCCTGAGAATAAACTACACACAGTCAATTTATTAACTATGTGACTTCTGTTCACTCTGAGTTTTATTTAGGGGTATCAGTCTACTGAGGGCTGAAAACAAATGCATGTCACAATTTTCAGATATATATATTGTAAAGAATTAGAAAACTATGTATCATTTTCTTTACACTCCACAAATACTTGCTACTTTGTGTTGGTAAATCCAAATAAATTACACAATTTTGTACAATTGACTCCCCTAGAGAAAGGCATGCCGTCGAAATGCGCATAGGGGAAATGGTACTATTGCTAGGTTAAGATATTATTATACTCTCTTAAAGTGCATCTTTATAGTTAATCATGCTGTCAGGAACACTGCACTGCACTTGCTCACTGAGCCAGTGCGCGTGTCCTGAGTACAAAGACTGTGCACAAAGATACCTGCGGAGCGGGGTCTCAGTGGTGACGATGCATGCTCCAAGCTCACAGGACCTGGAGCACGTTACTGCTGGGGGCGTGGCCTGAGCTCCACAGAGAACGGACTGGGTCATACACGGGAAGCAAACAAGCAACACAGAATACATGCACACCAGGGGTCAGACACACCAGAACAACAGTATAGCTGACAGAGAACCCTGGTAAAGAGTGAGTATAAATACCCCTCCCAGATCCAGAAAGAGGCCACGAACACTTAACTCTGTGAGTGCAGGGCAAGAACCCTGTTCAAACCATGACAGTACCCCCCTCTTAACAGGGGACCACTGGACCCCCAGGCTTGTCTGGGTATCTGGCGTGGAAAGCCCGCACCAGACGATTGGTATGCACCGAACTGGCCGGAACCCATGACCGATCCTCCAGAGAGTACTCCTTCCAGTGTATCAGATACTGGAGTCTCCGGCGCACCCACCGGGAGTGGACAATGTGCCCTACTTCATACTCCAGCTGCCCCTCTACCAGCACTGGCGGAGCATTTGATGAGGGATCCTCTCACCGTCCCCACGGGCTTTAACAGGGACCTGTGGAAGACATAAGAAATTTTAAAGGAGGTGGGCAGCTGCAGTCGGTAGGCTACTGGGTTAACAACCTCCACAACTTTGTATGGGCCAATAAACTTGGGGCCCAGCTTTATAGATGGTATCTTAAGCTTGATATTGCGGGTGGATAGCCACACCTTCTCCTCTACTGCAAATGCTGGACCTGAACCCCTCCTCCTGTCAGCAAACCGCTTATAGTTTTCCTGGGCCTTGGAAATATTCCTCTGAACCTCCCTCCAAAGAATTCTAAGACGATGTGTCGCACCCTCAGCTCCAAGACAACCTGAATCCATGCGGGAAACTCTCCAAAATGTGAGTTAAACCCATAGTTGGTCTGAAAGGGAGACTTCCCAGTAGATTGACTCACACAACCGTTGAATGCAAACTCTGCCATGGGCAATACCTCACACCAGTCCTGCCAGGAAGCGGCCAAGCATCTCAGAATCTGCTCCAACGATTGGTTCATTCGCTCTGTCTGTCCATTCAACACTGGGTGATAGGCAGAGGAGAAGGACAACGAAATCCCCAGCTTTTTGCAAAAAGCCCTCCAGAACCTGGCTACAAACTGTACCCCTCTGTCTGACACCACATTCATAGGCACTCCATGCAACCGAATTATATGCTGCATAAATAAGCGGGCCAGGGTTTCAGCAGATGGTAACGCGGGGAGAGGTACAAAGTGGGCTTGTTTTGAAAACCTATCCACCACCACCCATATCACCGAATTGCCCCTGGAAGGAGGAAGATTTGTGATAAAATCCATGGACAAATGTGTCCATGGTCTATCCGGAATTGGCAAAGGCACCAACTCCCCGGCCGGCCGGACCTGAGAACTTTTAGAACGAGCGCACACCCCACATGCAGTCAAACTTTTTAATATCTGTTACCATAGAGGGCCACCAGAAACCCCTCGCAATTGCCCCCCGGGTAGCTGCAATCCCAGGGTGAGCACTCAACGTAGAATCGTGAAATTCCTGCATAAGTTCGAGACGGAAACGTTCCGGTACAATTTACCCAGAGGTTTACCACCCGGAGCCCGAGCCTGGGCCTCCAAAATCTCTCTCTGTAACTCAGATGAGATTTCGGCCACCACTACTCCTGGCTGAAAAATGGAGGAGGGAGGTTCTGGAGGGGACACCGAATCAAAGCTTCGGGATAAGGCATCAGCCTTGATGTTTTTTAGATCCCGGGCGGAATGTGATGGTAAACTGAAATCGAGAAAAAAAAAGCGCCCACCGAGCCTGTCTGGGGGGTCAATCTCTTGGTGGACTCGATATAGGCCAAATTTTTGTGATCAGTGATGACTGTAATGGGATGAATAGCCCCCTCCAGGAAATGCCTCCTGTTGTGAACTCATTTTCTGCTCCACCAGTTGAGAGTTCTCCTTCCGTTCTCCCTCTGGTGGTGACAGGAGGTAGTGAGGTTGGTTTAATTGGTAGTGATCTGCCACCTGATGAGGAGGATAACGATTGGATTTCTGGAGTATCAGACTGGATATAAGACAGCCGACGCCCTATCCTGGTGCTGGTGATTCAGTCTGCTTCTAATGCTCATACTTGCTCTTGTCAATTCAGTTTTTTTTGTGGTCAGCCAGCCCCGGCTGGGGCTGTGCTGAATTTCCACTCTTATTTATCTGTATTTGCCAATTTGCCTTTTTTGTCCCTTATTAGATTGGCCTCTTTTTGCTCTGTCTCAGAATATTTCAGAGTGCTGATATAGTGGGAGAAGTCTAGTAACTTCAGGGTTAATTTTGCTGTCAGAAGTGTTGGACATTATTTTGGTAGGGTTTTTGGCAGATTGCAGACAGTGTCTTTCCTTTCCTGTCCTTTCTAGTTAGTTTGGCCCCATCGTTTGCTCATCCTATTTTCCTGCCTTTGTTTGTGTTTTCATCTTGTTTCACTGTCAATACATATGGGGGGCTGTCTTTCCTTTGGGGTCTGCTCTGGGGCAATTAGTTTTCCTCTTTTCCTGCTTTAGGCTTATTTAGCGCTCCGGTTGTGACGAGGCGTCTAGGATCATCGTAGGTACGCTCCACGACTGCTGCTAGTTGTGTGGTTAAGATCAGGGATCTGCAATCTGCATAGTTACCAACCTCTCTGGTTTTCTGAGACTTAGCTTGTGTTGTTTTTTCTCCTCGGTGACCCATTCATAACATCCTCCATTCTTCAAAAGCCAACTTTACCGCCAACAACTCTCTATTGCCGACATCGTAATTTCTCTCGGCAGAGGAAAATTTTTTAGAGAAGAAGGCGCAAGGCCTCAGATTAGTAAGGGTAGGAGGGCCCTGAGACAAAACTGCCCCCACCCCTACTTCCGAGGCATCAACCTCCACGATAAAAGGTCTTGACGGGTCGGGATGTACCAATACAGGGGCTGAAGAAAAGCACTTTTTTAATGTAATGTAAGAATTTTTTGCAGCTACAGACCAATTTTTTACATCAGCTCCCTTGAGAGTGAGGTCCGTTAGAGGCTTTACCACCTGCGAGAAGCCCTTAATAAATTTCCTATAAAAGTTAGCAAAGCCTAAAAATTGCTGCAACCCTTTCAAGTCATGAGGCTGCACCCAATCTGTAACAGCCTGGATCTTCTTAGGATCCATGCGGAACCCCTCCCCTGACACAATCAACACCAGAGCATTTTTCCAATTTGGCATACAAATGATTCTCCCTCAGTCTCAGGAGAACCATCCGCAAATGGTGCAAGTGAGATTGACTGTCCACCGAGTACACCAGAATGTCATCCAAATAGATGACCACAAAACGACCAATTAAATCAGAGAAAATTACCTTAATAAAATTCTGAAAAACAGCAGGAGTGTTGGTGAGACCAAAGGGCATAACCAAGTTTTCGAACAGCCCTTCAGTCGTCAGGAATGCTGTTTTCCATTCGTCCCCTTCCCGGACTCTTATAAGGTTGTATGCCCCACGTAAATCCAGTTTAGAGAACCACTTGGCCCCTGTGAGTTGGTTACATAGATCAGGAATTAGGGGGAGAGGGTATGTATTTTTCACAGTAATTTTGTTTAATTCCCGAAAGTCGAGGCACGGCCGCAAACCACCATCTTTTTTCTTAACAAAAAAGAAGCCCGCTGCCACAGGAGAAGCAGAAGGCCTAATATGCCCTTTGCGGAGACTCTCGGTAATGTACTCCTTCATGGCTAGACGTTCGGGCCCGGACAAATTGAACAGGCGAGCCTTGGGTAACTTGGCTCCAGGGACTATATTAATGGCACAATCAAAGGGTCTATGTGGTGGTAGCGCCTCAGCCTCACTTTCAGAATATACGTCTTCAAAATCTCTCAGGTACTCCGGAATACCTTCCAGATCGACAGACGACACTGACACAGATTTTACTGGGGTGACAAGAGTTGTCAAGTTACAACATAGACCGTTAACCATACAACCCCACTGAATGATCTCCCCCGTGACCCAGTCAATAGTAGGATTGTGACGTTGAAGCCAAGCATACCCAGTACCAGTCCAGCCGGCAGATTATTTAGAACAAAACACCTTAATTTTTCCACGTGAGTGGAACCCACTTTCAGCGAAAAGGTATCAGTCATGAAACAAATTCCCTCCGGGGTGATAGGAGAAGAATCAATTGCCACAATTTTAACAGGATCTTTTAACCTGATTGTCCCTATCTTATGAAAAGTCACAACTTTGGCATCGATCAGATTAATAGAAGAACCACAGTCAACAAAGGCGGTAGTCCCAACCGGACCGCCTGTAAGTTTTAGTTCCACCGGAAGCAGAATTTTAGTAAGTGAGGAAAAGGGTACCTGAGAGTCTGGGCAACCTCCTTGATTGTTACCCAGACTCAGTCGTTTTCCTGATGGCTTCACTGAAGAAGGGCAAGAAGGACAGTTCCTTCTCCAATGTCCAGCGGATCCACAGTAAAAGCACAATTGGTTGTTTCTACAGCCTCTCCTCTCTTTTTCCTCCACTGACGTGGCACCAACCTCCATGGGCTCAGGACTAGATGCAGAGTCTCTCAGATTGGAGAATAAAGGGGTCTCCTGCAGCATGACCCCTCCTGCCCGCAGCCTACGGTCCATGCGGACAGCCTGGATCATAGCGTCCTCCAAAGAATCCGGTGGAGGATGAAGGGCTAGGGCATCTTTCAAACGTTCGGACAGGCCTCTACAGAACAAACCCCGGAGGGCAGCATCATCCCAGGAGACCTCCGCTGCCCAGCGTCTGAACTCACAGCAGAACCATACAGCAGAGTGCCTCCCCTGTGTCACACTCATCAACATATCCTCTGCCAGATGCACTCTATCAGGCTCATCATAAATGTGCCCCAGGGCCTCAAAGAACAAATTCACAAACATACGTTCAGGAGCAGAGGAAGAGAGAGAGAAAGCCCATGCCTGTGGAGCCCCCCGAAGTAGGGAAATGACGACCCCCACCCTCTGGAACTCATCCCCGGAGGAGCGGGGTCTCAGAGAAAAAAAAAGCTTGCATCTGTCAGGAACACCACACTACAATCGCTCACTGAGTCAGTGCACATGTCCCGAGTACAAAAACAGTGCTCAAAGATACCTGTGGAGCAGGGCAGCAGCGGTGACAATGCGAGCTTCAAACTATCAGGACCTGAAGAACATGACTGCTGGGGGCGTGGCCTAAGCTCCACAGAGCTAGGAGCTGCAGGGAAACTCCTAAAAAGGTAACTACGGGACAGGTTACCAAGGGGCATAGACAGGGGCGGAAACCAGATCAAGCCGGGGTGAATGCACGGGATAGCAGGACAGTACCAAAGGGTTAGACAGAGCGGATAGTCAGGATGTAGCAATAGATCAAAAAACCAGAACGGGCAATAGACGGTACAATAGGGGCAAACGGTAGCGGAGTAACAATAGCCAAGCCGGGAGGTCAGAACCAGAGAAGACAATGGTACCTAAAATGTGAGATGGAGTTCAGAGCAAGGGGACAGGCCGGGTCATACACGGGACTCAAACAAGCAATGCAGTACACGCACACCAGGGGGGGTCGGTCAGACACACAGCCAGAATAACAGTATAGCTGACAGAGAATGGTAGTCTGGAGTGAGTATAAATACCCCTCCCAGATCCAAAGAGAGGCCGGCAAAAGTTAACCCTGTGAGAACAAGACATTAACCATGTCCTAACCATGACAGTACCCCCCTCTTAATGGGGGGCCACTGGACCCCCAGGTTTCTCAGGGTATCTGGCATGAAAAGCCCGCACCAGTCGATCAGCGTGCACCGAACTGGCCGGAACCCACGACCGATCCTCAACAGAATATCCCTTCCAATGGATAAGGTACTGAAGTCTCCGGCGCACCCACCGCGAATCAACGATGCGCCCTACCTCATACTCCAGTTGACCCTCTACCAACACTGGTGGAGCCACAGATGAGGGATCTTCTCTAACTGTCCCCACAGGTTTTAATAGGGACCTGTGGAAGACGTTAGAGATTTTGAAGGAGGTGGGCAACTGTAATCTGTATGCCACCGGGTTGATCACCTCTACAATCTTGTATGGGCCAATAAATTTGGGGCCCAACTTCATAGAGGGTATTTTAAGTTTGATGTTACGGGTGGACAGACTTTTTCTCCCACTGTCAATGCAGGAACCACCCCCTTCCTCCTGTCTGCAAAATGTTCGAACTTCTTCTGGGCTTTGGAGATGTTCCCCTGCACCTCCTTCCAGAGGGTTTTTAATTGTTGCACCATCCCCTCGGCACCAGGGCATTCCGAATCCATACGGGAAAATTCCCCAAACTGCGGAACAAACCCATAATTGACCTGAAAGGGAGATTTTCCGGTAGACTGATAAATCCGACAGTTGAATGCAAATTCTGCCATGGGTAATACCTCACACCAGTCTTCCTGTCTGGAGGAGGCCAGGCATCTCAGAATGTGCTCCAATGACTGGTTGGTGCGTTCAGTTTGTCCGTTGGATTCTGGGTGATAGGCACAGAATGACAACGTGACCCCCAACTTCATACAAAACGCTCTCCAAAACCTGGCCACAAATTGCACACCCCTGTCCAACACCACGTTCACAGGCACTCCATGCAGTCGAACAATGTGCTGTATAAACAAGCGGGCCAAGGTTTCAGCAGATGGTAATGCAGGTAATGGCACAAAGTGGGCTTGCTTAGAAAATCTATCAACCACTATCCACACCACTGAGTTGCCCTTGGAAGGTGGAAGATTAGTGATAAAGTCCATGGACAGGTGTGTCCATGGTTTATCCGGAATTGGCAAAGGCACCAATTTCCCGGCCGGCCGGACCTGAGAGCTTTTGGAGCGCGCGCACACCCCACAAGTATTCACAAACCTTTTAATATCAGTACCCATAGAGGGCCACCAAAAACCCCTAGCTACTGCCCCCGGGTAGCTGCAATACCAGGGTGTGCACTTAACACAGAATCATGAAATTCTTGAAGGAGTGTGGGACGGAATTGTTCGGGTACAAACAATTTACCGGGTGGTTTATTCCTGGGAGCTTGTGCTTCCAGAATCTCTCTCTGTAACTCAGAGGAGATTTCGGCTACAACCACTTCCGGTTGAAGAATGGAGGAAGGAGGTTCTGGAGGGGACACAGAATCAAAACTTCGGGATAAGGCATCCGCCTTTACATTTTTAGACCCTGGTCGGAACGTGATGGTAAAATGAAATCGAGAAAAAAAAGTGCCCACCGAGCCTGTCTGGGGGTCAGTCTCTTAGCAGACTCCATATAGGCCAGGTTTTTATGATCAGTGATGACCGTAATGGGATGAGCGGCCCCTCCAAAAAATGCCTCCATTCTTCGAAGGCCCATTTAACTGCTAACAATTCCCTGTTACCGACATCAGTTTCTCTTGGCCGAAGAGAACTTCTTAGAGAAAAAGGCACAGGGTTTGAGGTTAGTCAGGGTAGAGGAGCCCTGTGACAATACTGCCCCCACCCCATCTCCGAAGCGTCGACCTTGACGATAAAAGGTCTTGACGAATCGGGTTGTACCAACACAGGGGCTGTAGTAAAACACTTTTTTAATGCCAGGAAGGAATTTTTTGCGGCCACGGACCAATTTTTTACATCTGCCCCTTTAAGAGTGAGGTCCGTCAAGGGTTTCACCACCTGCGAGAACCCTTTAATGAACTTCCTATAATAATTAGCAAAGCCCAGAAATCGCTGCAACCCCTTCAGGTCATGAGGCTGCACCCAATCTGTAATGGCCTGAACCTTCCCTGGATCCATGTGGAATCCCTCCCCGGACACAATTACACCCAGAAAAGATAGTTCTTGCATAAAAAATGAGCACTTCTCCAGCTTAGCATACAAATGGTTCTCCCGGAGTCTCATAAGAACCGTACGCAGATGGTGCAAGTGTGACTGCCTGTCCTCAGAGTAAATCAAGATGTCACCCAGGTAAATGACTACGTAACGTCCAATCAAGTCAGAAAAAACAACATTAATAAAGTTCTGAAAAACCGCAGGAGCGTTAGTGAGGCCGAAGGGCATAACCAGGTTTTCAAACAGCCCCTCAGTTGTCAGGAATGCTGTTTTCCATTCGTCCCCCTCCCGGATCATTATAAGGTTATAAGCCCCTCATAGAGCGAGCTTAGAAAACCATTTGGCCCCCGTGAGTTGATTGCATAGATCAGGAATCAACTGGAGAGGGTACGTGTTCTTAACAGTAATTTTGTTCAGTTCTCGAAAGTCGAGGCACGGTCGCAACCTACCTTCTTTTTTCTTTACAAAGAAAAACCCCACTGCCATGGGTGAGACCGAGGGCCGAATATGCCCCTTGCGAAGGCTTTCTTTAATGTACTCTTTCATAGCTTGGTGCTCAGGCCCGGACAAATTAAACAAACGAGCCTTGGGTAATTTGGCTCCAGGTACTAAATCGATAGCACAATCATATGGTCTATGTGGTGGGAGCACCTCAACCTCGCTTTCGGAAAACACATCTTTAACGTCTCTCAGGTACTCCGGAATACCCTCCAGACCGACAGATGACACAGATACAGATTTTATCGGATTGACAAAAGGAACCGGGTTACAACACAGACCAATATCATTACATCTCCATCGGGTGATCTCCCCCTTCACCCAATCAATAAGAGGATTGTGGCGTTGCAACCAGGGCATTCCCAATACCAGTCCTGCAGGCAGATTATTCATAATGAAACAACTTAAATTTTCCACATGAGTGGAACCAACTTTCATAGAAAAAACTTCAGACATAAAACAAATTCCATCCCGGGTAAGAGGGGATGAATCCACAGCCACAATTTTAACAGGGTCTTTTAACCTGACTGTCCCTATCTTATTAAGAGTCACAACTTGGGCATCAATCAGATTAATGGAGGAATCACAGTCGACAAAGGCGGTGGTCATAACAGTACCGCCAGCAAGCTCCAATTCAACCTGGAGCACCATTTTTATACGTGAGAAAAAATGTACCTGGGAGTCTGGACAACCTCCTCGGTTGTTGCCCAGACTCAGTCGTTTCTCTGATGGTTTCTCTGAAGAAGGGCAGGAGGGGCAATTCCTTTTCCAATGTCCAGAGGCTCCAAAGTAAAAGCATAGAAGGTTGTCTCCAAGGTCCCTTCTTTCTCCTTAACCGAGACTGACCCAACCTCCATGGGCTCAGATACAGGTGCAGTGTCACACAATTTGGGGTACAAGGGAGACTCTTGTTGCATCATTCCTCTAGCACGGAGTCTCCGGTCCATACGGACCGCCTGCATCATGGCGTCCTCCAGGGTATCAGGAGGCGGATGTAATGCCAGAGCGTCCTGCAGATGGTCAGAAAAGCCCCTGCGAAACAACCCTTTCAGGGCGGTGTCATTCCAGGATACTTCAGACGTCCAACGTCTAAACTCTGAGCAGAACCATTCAGCAGAGTGCCTCCCCTGTGTCACACTCATCACCATATCCTCTGTCAGACACACTATCAGGCTCATCATAAATGTGCCCCAGAGCCTCAAAGAACAAATTCACAGACATACGTTCAGGAGCAGAGGAAGAGAGAGAGAAAGCCCATGCCTGTGGAGCCCCCCGAAGTAGGGAAATAATGACCCCCACCCTCTGGAACTCATCCCCGGAGGAGCGGGGCTTTAGACGAAAAAAAAAGCTTGCATCCTTCTCTGAAAGACCTGAACTCCTTTTTATCCCCTGAGAAAAGGTCTGGCAATTTGACCGGAGATTCGGGGGACACTAATGACACATCTCTACCCCCAGAACTAGAAGCCCCAGCAGCAACAGCCCCCTGCAGTAACCACCATCTGTTGCTGGGTATGGGCCATCGTGCGATGTTCCACATTGAGTTTATGGAACATTTGGGTCAGGTGCTTGACCTGATCAGCCAAAGCTTGTATGGGATCCATGAGGATAACACACTTTTTTTTTTTCCCTCAGAGAAAAAAAAAACTGAAACGGTCAGCTATAATGTCAGGAACACCGCACTACACTCGCTCTCTGAGCCAGTGGACATGTCCTGAGTACAAAAACAGTGCTGAAAGATACCTGTGGAGCAGGGCAGCAGCGGTGACAATGCGAGCTTCAAACCATCAGGACCTGAAGCACATGACTGCTGGGGGTGTGGCCTAAGCTCCACAGAGCTAGGAGCTGCAGGGAAACTCCTAAAAAGGTAACTACGGGACAGGTTACCAAGGGGCATAGACAGGGGCGGAAACCAGATCAAGCCGGGGTCAATGCACGAGATAGCAGGACAGTATAAAAGGGTTAGACAGAGCGAATAGTCAGGACGTAGCAATAGATCAGAAAACCAGAACGGGCAATAGACGGTACAATAGGGGCAAACAGTAGCGGAGTAACAATAGCCAAGCCGGGAGGTCAGAACCAGAGAAGACAATAGTACCTAAAACGTGAGACGGAGTTCAGAGCAAGGGTACAGGCCGGATCATACACGGGACTCAAACAAGCAATGCAGTACACGCACACCAGGGGGGTCGGTCAGACACACAGCCAGAATAACAGTATAGCTGACAGAGAATGGTAGTCTGGAGTGAGTATAAATACCCCTCCCAGATCCAAAGAGAGGCCGGCAACCCTGTGACAACAGGACATTAACCATGTCCTAACCATGACAGCATCCTTCTCTGAACGACCTGAACTCCCTTTTATCCCCTGAGAAAGGGTCTGGCAATTTGACCGGAGATTCAGGGGATGCCAATGACACATCTCTATCCCCAGCACTAGAAGCCCCTGCAGCGACAGCCCCCTGCACAGTATCCACCAACTGTTGCTGGGTATGGGTCATCGTGCGCTGTTCCACATTAAGTTTGTGGAACATTTGGGTCAGGTGCTTGACCTGATCAGCCAAAGCTTGTATGGGATCCATGAGGATAACACACTTTTTTTTTTTTTCTTCAGAGGAAAAAAAACCAAACTGAAATGGTCAGCTATAATGTCAGGAACACCGCAATGTACTTGTTCACTGAGCCAGTGCACATGTCCTGAGTACAAAGACTGTGCACAAAGATACCTGCGGAGCGGGGTCTCAGTGGTGACGATGCATCCAAGCTCACAGGACCTGGAGCACGTGACTGCTGGGGGCATGGCCTCAGCTCCACAGAGCCAGGAGCTGCAGGGAAACTCCTAGTAAGGTAACTACAGGGCAATGTTACCAAGGGGCATAGACAGAGACAGAAACCAGATCAAGCCGGGTCAAAGCATGAGATAGCAATACAGTACCAAAGGGTTAGACAGAATGGATAGTCAGGACATAGCAATAGATCAGAAAACCAGAACGGGCAATAGACGGTATAATAGGGACAAACTGTAACGGAGTAACGATAGCCAATAGTACCAAAACGAGAGACGGAGTACAGAGTGAGGGAATAGGCCGGGTCATACACGGGAGGCAAACAAGCAACGCAGAATACATGCACACCAGGGGTCAGACACACCAGAACAACAGTATAGCTGACAGAGAACCCAGGTAAAGAGTGAGTATAAATACCCCTCCCAGATCCAGAAAGAGGCCACGAACACTTAACCCTGTGAGTGCAGGGCAAGAGCGCAGGCCTGTTCAAACCATGACACATGCATACTTGAGAATCTTCAATGTCTTGATCATCGTGTTCATTATATTGCACTAAGCACTTTAGTATGCACTATATGGTCTGTAATAGACGTTTTACTTTGATGTTACTGTTTCCTGTGCTTTACTAATACTTTACCTGCCAACCTGTGGTGCCATCTTTTTTCTTGGCTCTAACCATCAATCACCTGTCCATTTAAATTTTTAATATTTTGTTATTTAACCCCTTTATCCCCAAGGGTGGATTGCACGTTAATGACCGGGCCAATTTTTACAATTCTGACCACTGTCCCTTTATGAGGTAATAACTCTGGAACTCTTTCATGGATCCTGGTGATTCTGACATTGTTTTCTTGTGACATGTTGTACTTCATGATAATGGTAAAAATTCTTTCATATATCTTGCGTTTATTTGTGAAAAAACGGAAATTTGGTGAAAATTTTGACAATTTTGCAATTTTCCAACTTTGAATTTTTATGCCCTTAAATCACAGAGATATGGCACACAAAAAACTTAATAAGTAACATTTCCCACATGTTTACTTTACATCAGCACAATATTGGAACCACAATTAATTTTTTGTTAGGAAGTTATAAGGGTTAAAAGTTGACCAGCGATTTCTCATTTTTACAACACCATTTTATTTTTAGGGACCACATCACATTTGAATTCACTTTGATGGGTCTATATGATAGAAAATACCCAAAAGTGACACCATTCTAAAAACTGCACCCCTCAAGGTGCTCAAAACCACATTCAAGAAGTTTATTAACCCTTCAGGTGCTTCACAGGAATTTTTTGAATGTTTAAAAAAAACGAACATTTAACTTTTTTCACACAAAAAATTACTTCAGGTCCAATGTTTTTTATTTTACCAAGGGTAAGGCCGGAGTCACACTAGCGATTAAATCGGATGAATGCAATGCGATAAAAAAAAAAAATCGCATTGCATTCGTTCCAATGTTATTCTATGGTGCTGCTCCCATCATGCGTTTTTTTATCGGATCCGTTCCTCAGACCGAGACAATCGCAGCATGCTGCGATTGTCACCGATTTTCGGATCGGACTCGCCAATGGAAGTCTATGGGGGCGAGGAAAAATTGGATTACAAACGGACCAGATGTGTGACTTGCAATAAAATCGCACCCGGTGTCCTTTACAAAAAGCCGGCAATTCTTTTAACAATACAGTAAAATCACACTGACCGGTTAAATAAAGAAACGAAAGAATAGATATAGACACATAGAATACACATATATATATAAAATTGCGGGGACTCCCGCTGACGTCACTGAGGCTGCAGGGAGTCCCCGTAAATTTTAACAACGAATTAACCCCTTAAATTAACCCCTACAACTCCAAAATTTTACCCACAAACCCTCATCTAATTACTAGTGATAGACATCTAAAAAAAAACATGAAATGAAATGGTTAACTGTATGCAAACCATGTGTCATTTCATGTCGGGTAGGAGAATGACTTTACAAAAGCCGGCAAATGTTTCAGCGGCTATTCTGCTATGAAGAACTGTATGAATTAAAAATATATACAGTTGTGGCCAAAAGTATTGACACCCCTGCAATTCTGTCAGATAATACTCAGTTTCTTCCTGAAAATGATTGCAAACACAAATTCTTTGGTATTATTATCTTCATTTAATTTGTCTTAAATGAAAAAACACAAAAGAGAATGAAGCAAAAAGTAAAACATTGATCATTTCACACGAAACTCCAAAAATGGGCCAGACAAAAGTATTGGCACCCTCAGTCTAATACTTGGTTGCACAACCTTTAGCCAAAATAACTGCGACCAACCGCTTCCGGTAACCATCAATGAGTTTCTTGCAATGCTCTGCTGGAATTTTAGACCATTCTTCTTTGGCAAACTGCTCCTGGTCCCTGATATTTGAAGGGTGCCTTCTCCAAACTGCCATTTTTAGATCTCTCCACAGGTGTTCTATGGGATTCAGGTCTGGACTCATTGCTGGCCACCTTAGAAGTCTCCAGTGCTTTCTCTCAAACCATTTTCTAGTGCTTTTTGAAGTGTTTTGGGTCATTGTCCTGCTGGAAGACCCATGACCTCTGAGGGAGACCCAGCTTTCTCACCCTGGGCCCTACATTATGCTGCAAAATTTGTTGGTAGTCTTCTGACTTCATAATGCCATGCACACGGTCAAGCAGTCCAGTGCCAGAGGCAGCAAAGCAACCCCAAAACATCAGGGAACCTCTGCCATGTGTGACTGTAGGGACCATGTTCTTTTCTTTGAATGCCTCTTTTTTTCTCCTGTAAACTCTATGTTGATGCCTTTGCCCAAAAAGCTCTACTTTTGTCTCATCTGACCAGAGAACATTCTTCCCAAACGTTTTAGGCTTTTTCAGGTAAGTTTTGGCAAACTCCAGCCTGGCTTTTTTTATGTCTCGGGGTAAGAAGTGGGATCTTCCTGGGTCTCCTACCATACAGTCCCTTTTCATTCAGACGCCGACGGATAGTACGGGTTGACACTGTTGTACCCTGGGACTGCAGGGTAGCTTGAACTTGTTTGGATGCTAATCGAGGTTTTTTATCCAACATCCGCACAATCTTGCGTTGAAATCTCTTGTCAATTTTTCTTTTCCGTCCACATCTAGGGAGGTTAGCCACAGTGCCATGGGCTTTAAACTTCTTGATGACACTGCGCACGGTAGACACAGGAACATTCAGGTCTTTGGAGATGGACTTGTAGCCTTGAGATTGCTCATGCTTCCTCACAATTTGGTTTCTCAAGTCCTCAGACAGTTCTTTGGTCTTCTTTCTTTTCTCCATGCTCAATGTGGTGCACACAAGGACACAGGACAGAGGTTGAGTCAACTTTAATCCATGTCAACTGGCTGCAAGTCTGATTTAGTTATTGCCAATACCTGTTAGGTGCCACAGGTAAGTTACAGGTGCTGTTAATTACACAAATTAGAGAAGCATCACATGATTTTTCAGACAGTGCCAATACTTTTGTCCACCCTCTTTTTTATGTTTGGTGTGGAATTATATCCAATTTGGCTTTAGGACAATTCTTTTTGTGTTTTTTCTTTTAAGACAAATTAAATGAAGATAATAATACCAAAGAATTTGTGTTTGCAATCATTTTCAGGAAGAAACTGAGTATTATCTGACAAAATTGCAAGGGTGTCAATACTTTTGGCCACAACTGTATATAAATGTGTCTCTATGACAGGTATATATATATGTATTCTATGTGTCTATATCTATTTTTTCGTTTGTGTTTGAAAACCTGTCATTGGGCTCCATTATATGTCCATTTTGCTAGCCTGCGAGAAAATCTCGGCAGACGGATGTTAAACGGATGCTTAGATGCGGTTAAAATTGCATCATCACACGAAATTCGGCTGACAGACGGATCCCTGGTGAAGAAACCTTTGTGTGATTTCGGTCCGTCAAAATTGGACCGATTTTTTTATCGTTTAGTGTGACTCCAGCCTAACAGAAAAAAATTGGACTGCAAAAGTTATTGTCCTGAGTACGCTGATACCTGATAGGTGGGGGGAACCACTGTTTCGGTGCATAGCAGAGCTCAGAAGGGAAGGAGCGCCGTTTGACTTTTTCAATGCAAAATTGGCTGGAATTGAGATCGGGCGCCATGTCACGTTTGGATAGCCCCTGATGTGTCTAAACAGTGGAAACTCCCCACAAGTGACCCCATTTTGGAAACTAGACCCCCCAAGGAACTTATCTAGATATGTGGTGAGAACTTTGAACCCCCAAGGGCTTCACAGAAGTTAATAACGTCCATCCGTACAATTAAAAAATTATATTTTTTCCACAAAAATGATCTTTTCACCCCCAATTTTTATGTTCCCAAGGGAAACAGGACCCCAAAAGTTATTGTGCAATTTGTTCTGAGTACGCTGATACCCCATATGTGGGGGTAAACCACTATTTGGGCGCATGGCAGAGCTCGGAAGGGAAGCAGCGCCATTTGACTCTTTTGGCTGGAATTGAGATCGGATGCCATGTTGCATTTGGAGATCCCCTGATGTGCCTAAGCAGTGGAAACCCCCCCACCAATGACACCATTTTGGAAACTAGACCCCCCCAACGAACTTATCTAGATGTGTGGTGAGAACTTTGAACCCCCATAGGCTTCACATAAGTTTATAGCGTACAACCGTAAAATTAAAAAAACACATTTTTTCCACAAAAATGATCTTTTCACCCCAATTATTATTTTCCCAAGGGTAACAGGACCACAAAAGTTATTCTACAATATGTCCTGAGTACGCTGATACCCCACATGTGGGGGTAAACCACTATTTGGGTGCATGGCAGAGATTGGAAGGGAAGCAGCGCCATTTGACTTTTTTGGCTGGAATTGAGATCAGACGCCATGCTGCGTTTGGAGAGCCCCTGATGTGTCTAAACAGTGGAAACCCCCCACAAATGACCCCATTTTGGAAAATAGACCCCCCAAGGAACTTATCTAGATGTGTGGTGAGCACTTTGAACCCCAAAGGACATCACAGAAGTTTATAACGCCCAGGCGTGAAAATAAAAAAAAAATCATATTTTTTCCACAAACATGATCTTTTAGTCCCCAATTTTTTTATATTCCCAAGGGTAACAGGAGAAATTGGACCCCAAAAGTTGTTGCCCAATTTGTCCTGAGTACGCCAATATCCCGTATGTGGGAGAAAACTACTGTATGGGCACACGTCGGGGCTCGGAAGGGAAGTAGTGACATTTTGGATTGCAGACTTTGATGGAATGGTCTGCGGGTGTCATGTTGCCTTTGGAGAGCCTCTGGTGTGTCTAAACTGTTGAAACCCCCAAAAGTGACCCCATTTTGGAAACTAGACCCCCCAAGGAACTTATCTAGATGTGTGGTGAGCACTTTGAACCCCCAAGTGCTTCACAGAAGTTTATAACGCAGAGCCATAAAAATAAAAAAAATCATGTTTTTCCACAAAAATGATATTTTTGCCCAAGGGTAACAGGAGAAATTGGACCCCAAAAGTTGTTGTACATTTGTCCTGAGTAGGCTGATACCCCATATGTGGGGGTAAACTACTGTTTGGGCGCATGGCAGAGCTTGAAAGGGAAGGAGCAAGATTTGAATTTTTCAACGCAGAATTGGCTGGAATTGAGATCAGACACTATGTTGCATTTGGAGAGCCCGTGATGTGCCTAAACAGTGGAAACCCCCAATTCTAACTCCAACCCTAACCCCAACACACCCCTAACCCTAATCTCAGCCCTAACCCTAGCCCTAACCCTAATGGGAAAATGGAAATAAATACTTTTTTTTAAATTTTTATTATTCCATTTTATTTTTCCATAACTAAGGGGGTGATAAAGGGGGGTTTGATTTACTATTTGTGGCGTGATTTTATGTTTGGCAGCTGTCATACGCTAAAAGACGCTTTTTATTGTAAAAATAGTTTTTGCATCACCATATTTTGAGAGCTATAATTTATCCGTATTTTGACCCACAGATTCATGTGAGGTCTTAATTTTTGTGGAACGAGTTGATGTTTTATTGGTACCATTTTTGGGCACGTGACATTTTTTGATCGCTTTTTATTCCAATTGTTGGGACGCAGAATGAACAAAAACCAGCATTTCATGAATTTCTTTTGGGGGATGTGTTTATACCGCTCCACGTGCGGTAAACTTGATAAGGCGGTTTTTCTTTGGGTCAGTACAATTACAGCGATACCTCAATTATGTCTTTTTTTATGTTTTGGCGCCTTTATACAATGAAAACAATTTTATATAAAAAATAATTATTTTTGCATCGCTTTATTCAGCGAGCTATAACTTTTTTATTTTTTCACTGATGACACTGTGTGGTGGCTTGTTTTTTGCGGGATAAGATGACGTTTTCAGCAGTACCATGGTTATTTATATCCGTCTTTTTGATCGCGCGTTATTGCACTTTTTGTTTGGTGGCATGATGTTAAAGCATTGTTTTTTGCTTTGTCTTTTATTTTTATTTTTTAAGGGGTTCACTAAAGGCGTTAACTAGTGGAACAGTTTTATAGGGCGGGTCGTTACAGACGTGGCAATACTAAATATGTGTACTTTTATTGTTTTTTTTGGTTTTTTATTCCCAAAAAATGAATTTATTAGGGAATATTTTTTTTTATTTATTTAGTGATTTTTTATAAATTACTTTTACACTTATTTTTTTTTCCACTTTATTATTTTGTCCCGGGGGGGACATTACTGTAATGTGTCAGATAGCTGCATAGAGGCAGGCACTGAGGAAGCCGCCTTCCTGTAGGGAAGGAGACCATCAGAGCAGCGCAGCACATGCTTCTGGGTCGCCCTTCCAGGGCTGTGGGGTACTTGGTACCGGGCCGGTGTCAGGGGGGATGTGTCACAGCAGCGGTGACCCGGTCCGTGGCCCTGGGCGCCCAAGTAATAGGGTTAATGTAATGGTTTGATTGAATAGTTTGTGACGCCACCTGTGGTGTTCGGCAAGTGAGGTGTTAGGCCGACGCTGCATGCAGATCCTCTGGGGTTCGTGGTGTGTTGCAGCTAAGATGGTGAAGCTCCCCACAGGTGGAGCTGTAGCCCCAGGGCAGTGTAGATGTGGAATTAGGGGGGCGTGGCCTAGCGCGGATGTGAGCGGACGCTAGGCAGAGGAGCTCTGCCATCAGCTTTATGAAAAATCCTTCATCAGGCCACTTTAACACTGACCTGGGCACATCTATTGGCACAGTGAGTGCCTGAGGGTCGGGAGGAGACGCCGGGAGTGCAGAGGAGCGCCGAGATGGGGAGGAGGAGGCAGAAAGATATCGGGGAGGATGGCAGCGTGACTGCACAAGATGGCGCCGGGAAGGTGGAGGAGGCGCGGAGACAATCTGAAAGCTATGGTAAACGGTCACAGATCCTCCAGAAGCTGCAGCGCTTTGCAAGGGAGGAGGAGGGGGACACCGAAGAAGGTATAGTGCTGGAGGGAGAAGGGGTGAGCGATGAAGCCGCAGGAGATGCTGATAACAGGAGAAGAGGGGGAGGGGAAGTCGCTGCCCCTGAGTGTAAGTCTGAGGAGGAAGACAGTGGAGCTGATGATGAGACCCCTGAGAGAGAGCCAACCTTGAAAGATGTCTTTATGGTGGTGTCGTTCTGCAAAAAGACACTGACTAGATTGAATAGCCGGGTTGATAAGATTAAAGAAGAAATCACTGGCATTAAGGAGGCACTGAACAAAGCAGATACCAGGATGGGTGCTGTGGAAGAGAGGGTGAGCACCACTGAGGACTCTGTAAACAAAATGCAGAAAACTCAGACCCAGCATGCCCAAAAGATATCAGAAGTGCACTTAAAGCAGGACGATTTAGAAAATAGATCAAGGAGGAACAATCTTAGATTTGTGGGCTTTCCGGAAAAAGCAGAGGGCAACGACCCCACCGACTTTATTGAGCAATGGATCCTATCCAAGATCGGCAGAGACACGCTTTCCAGGGTATTTGCGGTGGAGAGAGCACACCGTGTCCCCCTACGACCCCTCCCGCCGGGTAGTGCTCCCCGTACTTTGCTGGCCAGGATACTGAATTGCAGGGACAGAGAGACTATCCTCCGGGAGGTCAGGAGGCTGCAGGACCTCACGTTTAATGGAAGCCGTATTGAAATATATCCAGACTATTCAGCAGAGGTCCAGAAAATGCGGATGAAATTTGGCGAGGTCAAGAGAGGAATGAGAGCGCTGGGAGTGAAGTATTCTATGATGTATCCTGCTAAACTGAGAGTAGCAGCGTTGGGGTCTGTTCAGTTCTTCCCGACCCCAGAAGAAGCCGTCAAATGGATGGAGAACGATAGTTCCAAGCTGGGAGCAGAGAGAGACGGAGAAGGATGAATTAGTGACTCTCGGACATATATCCTTTTTTCTTTTTGATGTGGTGCCCTGAGGTACCTGGTTTTTCAGAACTATTTTTAGGGATATTGATCCCCGGGTGTTCTTTTTTGATGTTTATTGCAATATCCTTGCTAGAAAATGTTATGCGGCCTGATGAGTATTGATGAGCATTTTTGTTTTTGATGGAGGGAGTGATAGACACCAAAGGAAGGAGACTCAGTGGCTTTATATGGGTCTGAAATAATTGGGTGCTGGCTGTACCCTCTCTCGTTGAAAAGAGAGAATCAGCTAGATTGGGATGGAGGGGAGGGGGGGGAGTGGAGGGGGACAAGGGGGGCCTTGTTATTGGGAAGTTCATATACTGCAATATAATATAGTGACCACAGGAGATCGGTTATATTTTATATTTTTAGGACATAATGAGTGGTGATGCAAAAATTCTAAGTTGGAACGTACGCGGAGTCTCAGATCCAAATAAAAGAGCGGCAGTTATGGCAGAAATTAAAAAGCATAACCCAGCTATCACATGTCTATTAGAAACTCACTTGATTAAAGGAAAGGAAAATTGGTTGGAGAAAAAATGGGTCACTCGGGCTTATCACTCTATGTATTCGGCTTACGCAAGGGGAGTATCTGTACTGATACACTCTCATACTCATTATGAAGAAATTGATTCTTACATAGATAAGGATGGACAGTTTGTTTCTCTGCACTGTCGAATTTCTGGAATATGCATAATTGTGGTAGCCCTCTATATTCCACCCCCATATTCGAAAAAGAAATTGCAGGAGATTTTTGAGTGGATTGGGGGGAGAGGGGAGTGCCCAGTACTAATATTAGGAGACGTTAATAATGTTATGAATGAGTATTGGGATCGGGCGGGTAACGGGGGAAATTGCTCTAGGAAAGACAGGATGACTCTATTTGGGACATATGTTAGCGAAATGGATATGATAGACTTATGGAGAGTACGTAATGAGGGGAAGAAATGCTTTTCGTGTTATTCGACTTCGTATCACACTTTATCACGAATAGATTTAGCACTGGGTAATAGGGGCATGGACAGAATGGTTGGGACGGTGGAATACTTACAGAGACTTATCTCCGATCACAGGGCAGTTGTGGTTAGTCTGAGAGTGAAATGGGGAAAGGGAAGAGAGCAGGGGGGACAATTCATCCAGAATGGCTCAAATGTTTAAACATGGGAACTATTAAAAATGATATAGTTGAGTTCTTTCAGTTAAACGAAGGTACTGCGGATCCACTTATAGTATGGGACGCCATGAAAGCTTACTTGCGGGGACTATTCATACGAGATATCTCGAGGCAGAAGACACGAACGAGGCAGGTAAACCAAGAGGCAGCAGATAGGCTCAGCAGGGCAGAGGAAGAAATGATAGTTAGACCCAATGCCGACACCCAATATGCATTAAAAGAAGCACAAGAGGAAGTAAATAAGTTATATCTACAAGGGATAGATAAGAAAAAGGGCATTCCAAAAAGCATTGTTCTATGAAGAAGGGGAAAAGGTGGGACACTTATTATCAGTGATTACTGCAGCCCAGAAAAAACCCTCACAAATATATGAAATTGTCACTAAAGATGGGGCAGTCCATAAGGACACCACCGGGATATTGGAATGTTTTAAGGAATATTATGTAGAATTGTATACTTCGGAATTGAGGGCCTCGGATTTTGAGATGGATAGATACTTACAAGAGATAGAGTTACCTAAGTTAGATGATATTGATAAACAAAACTTGGAAGAATTATTTACTGTGGAAGAGGTAGAGAAGGCTATCCTATCATTAACAAATGACAGGTCACCTGGATCTGACGGGATCCCGGGAGAAGTGTACAAAGAGTTAATAGGAATTGTAGCACCCAAACTTAAGCATGTACTTGAGGTAGCAGTAGAGAAAGGGGTATTACCAAGATCTATGAGGGAGGCTGTAATCGTGGTGATTCCTAAGGAAGGGAAAGATGCCTCATCCGTAGAATCCTATAGACCAATCTCGTTATTGACATCAGATGTTGAAATACTAGCCAAAATGTTGGCGATAAGAATGTCTTGAGTTGTTCCAAAATTGATACATCCAGACCAATCAGGGTTCTTACAAAATAGATCCACTGCCATTAACCTGCGAAGACTGTTTTTAAATATTCAAATCCCAGCAGATAATAGGGGGGAAAGGGTGGTGGTCTCACTGGACGCACGGAAGGCATTTGATAGGGTAGAGTGGAAGTATTTATGGGCAGTATTGAAATGTATGGGATTTGGGCTTAGATTTATCTCCTGGGTTAAGTTACTGTATGTAGACCCGAAAGGATATAATAGGATTAATGGGGAGACCTCGGAGGCATTTGGGTTGTTCAGAGGAACTCGTCAGGGATGTCCATTGTCGCCGTTATTGTTTGCTGTAGCGATGGAACCGTTAGCGATTAAAATTCGTAACTCCAAAGAAATACAAGGCTTTAGATATGGGGAATTGGAGGAAAAGATCGCCCTATACGCGGATGATATACTCCTGTTCTTAAAAGACGGCGGAGAGGCACTGACTGAGGTCATGGGCCTTATAGGGAAATTTGGATACTTTTCCGGATTGAGAATTAATTGGGACAAGTCATGTATCATGGGGGTTAATAGAGAGTTGGGAGGTCGAGATGTAGGGGGGGCAGTTGGACACTTGAAAGTAGTTAAGGAGTTTAAATACCTCGGAATATGGGTATCTATGCCTGTATCTAGATTTCTCGAACTAAACTTGGACCCATTACTAGTTAAATTCAAAGTTAAGATGACAGCATGGTGTAAACTAGTACTATCAATAGTGGGGAGGACGAATCTAATTAAAATGATTATGATGCCTCAGTTGATGTATGTCCTCCATAATGCCCCGGTTTGGATCTCAAAGAAAAAATTTTACAAAATTAATATTAATACCATTTTTAGAGAATTGATCTGGGGGTAAAAACAAGCAAAAATTAAATTGGAAATACTGCAAAGGGGGAAGGAAGAGGGTGGGTTGGCGGCGCCAAATCCATGGATATATTTTGTAGCAACGCAGGGGCAGCACTTTAGGGGCTGGCGAGAGGAGAGGAACCTGAGCGTTATGGGGAAAATTTTGGCCCAACTGACCAACAAGAGAACATTGGTACAGAGCCTAGAAGCAGGAAGCTTTGGGAGATTAGGGAAGGACATGCCCACATTTGGACTAATGCACAAAATATGGCAACATATCAAAATTCTTAGAAGAGTTGAGGAATTGACGATATACACACCGATCTGGGATAATGTGAACATTTCGGAATTATATAAACTGAAGGACTTTATTGATTGGGAGAGGAGAGGATTGCAATATGTGTGGCAACTATTGGAGGGGTCCGAGATCAAGCCTTTTACTGTCCTAAAAGAGGAGTTTGGACTCCCATGTAGTGGGGAATTTCGATATTTCGGTCTCAGGCATGCATTTCAAGCGCAGAAACAGACAACGAATATGACGGTACAGAGGGATGTGGTATTGGACTATGTGTGTGCGTCCGGGGGTACGAGAGGTGTTAGCTCTACCATCTATAGAGATTTATTATACTCTTACTTGGCTGGGTTTCCTCTAACATTAAAATCTAAATGGGAGAGAGAAGTGGGGGAAATAGTAGATGAAACATGGGAGTCTATTTTAGAGTATATACCTAAACTCTCTTTGAGTGAGCCAGGTAGGATATCGCAATTATATATTGTACATAGAACATATAAGACCCCAGAACTTATGAGGAAAATGGGCTTGAGGGACAATGCGGAGTGTCCAAGATGTGGATATGAACCTGCGGGAATGCTTCATATGCTCTGGTCTTGTCCAAGACTCTCATCATACTGGGAGGAGGTTATAGGGCTTGTTGAGAAGATATACCGATGTGATATAGGAAGGGATCCAATAAAGTGTGTGTTGGGGTACGTGGAGGAGTTTTCGGTGGGGAATGCCTATAAGTCCATCATAGCAAAACTCTTATATATCGCCCGTAAGCTGATAGCACAAAAATGGATCGATGCTGAACCCCCAACGATTGGGGAGTTTGTCACTCGTGCGAATAACGTAATCCGATTGGAAGAGAGAATTTATAGAAGGCGACATACAGAAGCACACTTTGAAAAACTCTGGGCCATGTGGTTACAGTGGAGACAATCACATTGAGAAATTCTGTATTGCAGTTGGGAAGGGGGGGGAGGGAGGAGGGAGGAGGTTGGGTCTGTTTTTCTTCTTCCCTTTTTTTTTTTTTCTTTTCTTTTTCATGACGGGGAGGAAATTGAATGTCGTGTATTTTTATATATGCAATGGAGATGATTTGAAAGCTTTGACTAAATGTAATTATAACGACATTTGAATATAATAAAATCTTTGGTTTAAAAAAAAAAAAGATGTGGAATTAGAGGAGAGGCACAAGCGGTGTAGAAGCTGGTACCCAGATGTAGCGGTGCTGGGTGTGTTGGCGCGAGAATGAATGGAGGACACCAGGGCTTGCAGTTCCAAAGCTTTACTCACAGTCTATAGTACACACAGGTGCCTGCCTCCGTGCCGTGTCCTGCGGGTCAGGGACTCAGTCAACCTCCAGGCAAGATGGAATGCTCCCTTCCAACACTCCGCCAACATGTGCCTTTCTGAACATCTCCTCTATAGCGCCTTTAAGTGTGAAGATCTCCTAGTACTGAGTTACACTGGAGTTCCTCCTGACAGATGTTCCTAAGAACTCTACTTGTAAGGCAGACAGCTGTAGCCTGCTTCGGGGACTCCCTACTCCTGAGTCCCGGCTCACTATCCAAGTTGCTGTTGTGCCCCAAGTCTTAGATGGGAGTAGTGCATTTACAGCCTACTACTCCACCGGTGTCTGCTGCAGAACCATTAGTGTCCATACAACCTCGGGGACCGGGCCCCGGCCTTGCGCTTAGAACCTATAGGCAGGGTCCTTCCTCTAACCCACGTCCTCTCTGTTCTCTTTACTCCTTCGTTCCGTACTTGTCTTTCTCTCTCTTATGGAATCTTAGGTTTCAGTTCTACGTCTATCTCCTTCTTTTCCTTTCCCCGTGCCAGCTGGCTCAGATCACTGAGGCAGCTGCAGCACTCCTTCCTCCATCCCTCTTCCAGGGATCTCACTCCTCGCTGACCTCCTGTCAGACTGACCTCCTCCAGACTGACCTCCTCCAGACTGACCTGTCATCCTAAACATTCTCACTCTTTTATGTATTCTAACTCCACCCACCTCCCAGCACATTTAGTGTTCCAAGCAGGGAGCCACCAAAGGTGCTCTGCTACCCTCTGAGCAAGGAGCCGCAATGTGGCTTTGCTGAACTACTCTGTTGTGTTGGGTGCGAGTGTTGGAGTGTGGTCAGGAGCCTCCAACTTACCTGGATGGCGGGGCACCACACCTTAGGAGAAGGTGCAGTACCTCTGTGGCGACTGAGCCTCAGGGGTGCCACATACCCCCCGTTAAACACAGCATGTCCGCGGGCTGCAAGGCAAGCAAAGTTGACAATACAGGAACATACAAATTTTTGTAACGCTGAATAATCATTTCTTATACTAAACTTCCCAATATGAGAGGCACTGTTTCTTGAACGTTGCAAACAATTCTTAATTAACTATCTAAATCTTAAGTCAAAAGTGCAATTCTTTTTTTTTTTTTTAATAATTCAAAGTGCTATTATCTGTTACTCACTATCACTTCAGTATTCTTCATCAACACATTTCTTTTCTGCTACTCTACACATTCTCTTACTCTCTTCTAACTCTGAGTGATAACCTTGGTGCCTGATTCATCACCTACATTTTCAATTCTTTATTCAAATCTCTCATCTCTGTATCAAAACATTCTTTATTCTATATAAAAGCCATTTCCTAGTCACCAATACTCTTATAAAACACATCATTATCAAATGCTTCACAGTAAAACATTCAATAATTCTTGCAAGTGCTGGACACCGCTCCCAGCCGGGATCTCTTGCAGTGTCCTTTGATTGGAGTCATGCTCCAAATGAGGTAGACATCATCTTCGAAAAGTGCCCATGTAAAACCAAGGGAGGGCACCTAAAGAGGCGCAACTATTTACAACAACAGTTTTGGATCACACAGCGTCTATGATCTCCTCAGTTCCAAGTAGAAAGGCTGCCAGTAAACAGGGCAACACTGGAAAAAACAAGCAAAACTAGACCATGATGGTAAAAAATAGAACAAACAGCTCCTTAGGGAAGGAAGAGAAAGAGAATGAGACGTAGACTGGAGACTACAGATTCCATAAGAGAGAGATAGAACAGATCGGAATGAAGGAGAATAGAAGGACGGTGGGAAGCTGGTTGAAGAAAAATAGAGAACCCTTCCAGTCCAGAGAGCGCAAAGGCCGGGGCCCGGTCCCCGAGGTTGATTGGATCTTTATGTCCGGCAACAGACACCGAAGGAGTAGTGAGCCGCTAACGCCTTGCTCCCATCATAGACTTGGGACACAACAGCAACTGAATAGAGAGCCGGGCCGCAGAGTGGAGTCCCCGAAGCAGGCTACAGCTGTCTGTCATACAAGTAAAGACTAGGAACACCTAGAGAGAGGCATTCCAGGGTAACTAAGTACTGGAGTGCTTCACACCTAAAGGCGCATTGGAGGAGTCGTTCAGTGAAGGTACATATTGGCGGAGTGTGGAAGGGAGAACCCTATCTGGCCTGGAGGTTGGCTGGAGCCCTGACCTGGAGAACACAGTACGGAGGCAGGCAGTTGTGTGAACTGCAAACAGTGAGTAAAGCTTTGGAACCGCATACTCTGGTGTCCTCCAGTTATTCCCGCACCACTACACCTGGGTACCAGCCTCCATACCATCCTGCGCCTCTCCTCATCCATTGCACCTACACTGCCCTGGGACTACAGCTCCACCTGTGGGGAGCTATACCATCTCTGCTGCACCACATCATCAGTCCCAGCGAATCTGCATGCAGCGTTGGCTTAACACCATACTTGCCAAATACCACGGGTGGCGTCATGAACTATTCTAATAAACTCTAACACCATTAACATCACCGCCATTGATATTGGGCGCCCAGGGCCACGGACAGGGTCGCCGCTGCTGTGACACCTCCCCGCCTCGACATCGGCCCGGTACCGGGTAACCCACTGCCCTGGGAGAGCCTGGGAGGGCGCCCCACTGTGACTACTGAGTAATGGGAGAGGCTGAGGAAGAAATGCTGTGACTACTGAGTAATGGGAGAGGCTGGAGAAGAAATGCTGTGACTACTGAGTAATGGGGGAGGCTGGGGAAGAAATGCTGTGACTACTGAGTAATGGGAGAAGCTGAGGAAGAAATGCTGTGACTACTGAGTAATGGGAGAAGCTGAGGAAGAAATGCTGTGACTACTGAGTAATGGGAGAGGCTGAGGAAGAAATGCTGTGACTACTGAGTAATAGGGGAGGCTGGAAAGAAATGCTGTGACTACTGAGTAATGGGAGAGACTGAGGAAGAAATGCTGTGACTACTGAGTAATGGGAGAGGCTGGAAAGAAATGTTGTGACTACTGATTAACCCCTTCACGACCAATGACGCCACATAGGCGTCATGAAAACTGGTACAAATCTGACCAGTGACGCCTATGTGGTGACATGACTTTAAAGCCCCCCTGCGGGTCGGGTAAGCTAGGTCACTGAAAGGTCACGCGACCCGCAGATACAGGGGGCTTTGTTCTTCACCACAGGGGGCGTGGCTTCGCCCCCACGTGGCTACGATCGCTCTGATTGGCTGTTAAAAGTGAAACAGCCAATCAGAGCGATAGTAATATTCATCAATAAAAATTGATGAAATATTACAATCCAGCCATGGCCGATGCTGCAGTAGCATCCCCCCATACCGGCTGGCGGGGGCGATCGGCCCCCGCCACGGATTGACAGCAGCGATGGGCTGCTGCTGTCATGATCAGCCCCCCTCCCCTTCCTTCCACTCCCCCCCGATGTCCGATCCCCCCCTCACCCTCCCCGGTACCTGTCATGTCCCGCTCCCGGTGTCCCGCCGTCCCTCCTGCATAGGCGTCGCCATCTTTGAAAATGGCGGGCGCATGCGCAGTACGATTGTAGTATTTCACCAATTAAATTTGGTGAAATATTACAATACATCCATGGCCGATGCTGCAATAGCATCGGCCATGTCTGGAGACGGCAATCAGACCCCCCACCTACCGACTGATGGCGCCGATCGGCTGCCGCCACTGACTGACGGCAGCGATCAGACGCCGCAGTCATCATCAGGTCCCCTCCCCCTTCCCTCTGCTCTCCCCAGCCTTCCGATCCCCCCCCACCGTCCCCGGTACCTCCTGGCCGTCCCGGTGTCCTCCGTCATGGGCGCCGCCATCTTGGAAAATGGCGGCCGCATGCGCAGTGCGCCGGCTGCAGATTCATTCATTTTGATCACAGTGAGAAACTCTCACAGTGATCAAAATAAAAAAAAAGTAAATAAAACCCTCCTTTATCAACCCCATAGGTAGGGACATATAATAAAATAAAGAAAATATTTGTATTTTTCCATTAGGGTTAGGGTTGGAATTAGGGTTAGGGCTGGAATTAGGGTTAGAATTAGGGTAAGGGTTAGAATTAGGGTTAGAGTTGGAATTAGGGTTGGTATTAGGGTTAGGGTTGTGATTAGGGTTAAGATTAGGGTTAGGGGTGGGTTGGGATTAGGCTTGTAGTTAGGTTTAGAGTTGGGATTAGGGTTAGGGGTGTGTTGGGGTTAGGGCTGTGGTTAGGATTAGGGTTGGGATTAGGGTTAGGGGTGTGTTGGGGTTAGGGTTGGAGTTAGAATTGAGGGGTTTCCACTGTTTAGGCACATCACAGGGTCTCCGAACGCGACATGGCGCCACCATTTATTCCAGCCAATTTTGCGTTTAAAAAGTCAAACAGCGCTCCCTCCATTCCGAGCCCCGACGTGTGCCCAAACAGTGGTTTAGCCCCACATATGGGGTATCAGCATACTCAGGAAAATTGCACAACAACTTTTGGGGTCTAATTTCCCCTGTTACCCTTGGGAAAATAAAAAATTGGGGGCTAAAATAATTATTTTTGTGGAAAAAAAATATTTTTTATTTTCACGCCTTTGCGTTATAAACTTCTGTGAAGAACTTGGGGGTTCAAAGTGCTCATCACACATCTAGATAAGTTCCTTGGGTGGTCTAGTTTCCAAAATGGGGTCACTTGTCAGGGGTTTCCACTGTTTAGGCACATCAGGGGCTCTGCAAACGTAACATGATGCCCGCAGACCATTCCATCAAGTCGACATTTCAAAACATCACTACTTCCCTTCCGAGCCCCGACGTGTGCCCAAACAGTGGTTCCCCCCCACATATGGGGTACCAGCGTACTCAGGACAAACTGTACAACAACTTTTGGGATCCAATCTCTCTTGTTACCCTTGTGAAAATAAAAAATTGTGGGCTAAAAAATCATTTTTTGAGGAAAAAAAATATTTCTATTTTCACGGCTCTGCATTATAAACTTCTGTGAATCACCTGAGGGTTCAAAGTGCTCACTATGCATCCAGATACGTTCCTTGGGGGGGGGGTGGGTCTAGTTTCCAAAATTGGGGAATTTGTGGGGGAGCTCCAAAGTTTAGGCACAAAGGGGCTCTCCAAACACGACATGGTGTCCGCTAACGATGGAGCAAATTTTTCATTCAAAAAGTCAAATGGCGCGCCTTCCCTTCTGAGCCCTGCCGTGCGCCCAAACAGTGGTTTACCCCCACATATGTGGTACCAACATACTCAGGACAAACTGGACAACAACTATTGGGGTCCAATTTCTCCTGTTAGCCTTGTGAAAATAAAAAATAGCGGGCTACAAAATCATTTTTGAGGAAAAAAATATTTTTTTATTTTCTCTGCTCTGCTTTATAATCTTCTGTGAAGCACTTGGGGGTTCAAAGTGCTCACCACACATCTAGATAAGTTCCTTCGGGGGTCTAGTTTCTAAAATGGGGTCACTTGTGGGTGAGCTCCAATGTTTAGGCACACAGGGACTCTCCAAATGCGACATGGCAACCGCTAAATATTCCAGAATATTTTCCATTCAAAAAGTCAAATGGCGCTCCTTCCCTTCTGAGCCCTGCCGCGCACCCAAACAGTGGTTTATGACCACATATGAGGTATCAGGGTACTCAGAAAAAATTCCCCAACACATTTTAGGATCCATTTTATCCTGTTACCCATGTGAAAATGAAAAAAATGATGCTAAAAGAAAATTTTTGTTGGAAAAATTAAAATGTCCATTTTTTCCTTCCATGTTGCTCTAGTCCCTGTGAAGCACCTGAAGGGTTAATAATCTTCTTGAATGTAGTTTTGAGTAGCTTGAGGGGTGCAGTTTTTAGAATGGTGTCGCTTTTGGGTATTTTCTGCCATATAGACCCCTCAAAGTGACTTCAAATGTGAGGTGGTCCTTAAAAAAAATGGTTTTGTAAATTTCGTTGTAAAAATGAGAAATCGCTGGTCAACTTTTAACTTTTGATGTAAAGTAGACATGTGGGAAATGTTATTTATTAACTATTTTGTGTCATATAACTCTCTGGTTTAACAGAATAAAAATTCAAAATTTGAAAATTGTGACATTTTCAAAATTTTCGCCAAATTTCCATTTTTTTCACAAATAAACGCAAAAATTATCAACCTCAATTTACCACTAACATGAAGCCCAATATGTCACAAAAAAATAATCTCAGAATCGCTAGGATCCGTTGAAGCGCTCCTGAGTTATTACCTCATAAAGGGACACTGGTCAGAATTGCAAAAAATGGCCTGGTCATTAAGGTCAAAATAGGCTTGGTCATGAAGGGGTTAATGGGAGAGGCTGGAGAAGAAATGCTGTGACTACTGAGTAATGGGAGAGGCTGGGGAAGAAATGCTGTGACTACTGAGTAATGGGAGAGGCTGGGGAAGAAATGCTGTGACTACTGAGTAATGGGAGAGGCCGGAGAAGAAATGCTGTGACTACTGAGTAATGGGAGAGGCCGGAGAAGAAATGCTGTGACTACTGAGTAATGGGAGAGGCTGGGGAAGAAATGCTGTGACTACTGAGCAATGGGAGAGGCCGGAGAAGAAATGCTGTGACTACTGAGTAATGGGAGAGGCTGGGGAAGAAATGCTGTGACTACTGAGTAATGGGAGAAGCTGAGGAAGAAATGCTGTGACTACTGAGTAATGGGAGAAGCTGAGGAAGAAATGCTGTGACTACTGAGTAATGGGAGAGGCTGGAGAAGAAATGCTGTGACTACTGAGTAATGGGGGAGGCTGGGGAAGAAATGCTGTGACTACTGAGTAATGGGAGAGGCTGGGGAAGAAATGCTGTGACTACTGAGCAATGGGAGAGGCCGGAGAAGAAATGCTGTGACTACTGAGTAATGGGAGAGGCTGGGGAAGAAATGCTGTGACTACTGAGTAATGGGAGAAGCTGAGGAAGAAATGCTGTGACTACTGAGTAATGGGAGAGGCTGGGGAAGAAATGCTGTGACTACTGAGTAATGGGAGAGGCTGGAGAAGAAATGCTGTGACTACTGAGTAATGGGAGAAGCTGAGGAAGAAATGCTGTGACTACTGAGTAATGGGAGAAGCTGAGGAAGAAATGCTGTGACTACTGAGTAATGGGAGAGGCTGGAGAAGAAATGCTGTGACTACTGAGTAATGGGGGAGGCTGGGGAAGAAATGCTGTGACTACTGAGTAATGGGAGAGGCTGGGGAAGAAATGCTGTGACTACTGAGTAATGGGAGAGGCTGGAGAAGAAATGCTGTGACTACTGAGTAATGGGAGAGGCTGGGGAAGAAATGCTGTGACTACTGAGTAATGGGAGAAGCTGGGGAAGAAATGCTGTGACTACTGAGTAATGGGAGAGGCTGGGGAAGAAATGCTGTGACTACTGAGTAATGGGAGAGGCTGGGGAAGAAATGCTGTGACTACTGAGTAATGGGAGAGGCTGGGGAAGAAATGCTGTGACTACTGAGTAATGGGAGAGGCCGGGGAAGAAATGCTGTGACTACTGAGCAATGGGAGAGGCCGGAGAAGAAATGCTGTGACTACTGAGTAATGGGAGAGGCTGGAGAAGAAATGCTGTGACTACTGAGTAATGGGAGAAGCTGAGGAAGAAATGCTGTGACTACTGAGTAATGGGAGAGGCTGGGGAAGAAATGCTGTGACTACTGAGTAATGGGAGAGGCTGGAGAAGAAATGCTGTGACTACTGAGTAATGGGAGAAGCTGAGGAAGAAATGCTGTGACTACTGAGTAATGGGAGAAGCTGAGGAAGAAATGCTGTGACTACTGAGTAATGGGAGAGGCTGGAGAAGAAATGCTGTGACTACTGAGTAATGGGGGAGGCTGGGGAAGAAATGCTGTGACTACTGAGTAATGGGAGAGGCTGGGGAAGAAATGCTGTGACTACTGAGTAATGGGAGAGGCTGGAGAAGAAATGCTGTGACTACTGAGTAATGGGAGAGGCTGGGGAAGAAATGCTGTGACTACTGAGTAATGGGAGAAGCTTGGGAAGAAATGCTGTGACTACTGAGTAATGGGAGAGGCTGGGGAAGAAATGCTGTGACTACTGAGTAATGGGAGAGGCTGGGGAAGAAATGCTGTGACTACTGAGTAATGGGGGAGGCTGGGGAAGAAATGCTGTGACTACTGAGTAATGGGAGAGGCTGGGGAAGAAATGCTGTGACTACTGAGCAATGGGAGAGGCTGGGGAAGAAATGCTGTGACTACTGAGTAATGGGAGAGGCTGGGGAAGAAATGCTGTGACTACTGAGTAATGGGAGAGGCTGGGGAAGAAATGCTGTGACTACTGAGTAATGGGGGAGGCTGGGGAAGAAATGCTGTGACTACTGAGAAATGGGAGAGGCTGGGGAAGAAATGCTGTGACTACTGAGCAATGGGAGAGGCCGGAGAAGAAATGCTGTGACTACTGAGTAATGGGAGAGGCTGGGGAAGAAATGCTGTGACTACTGAGTAATGGGAGAAGCTGAGGAAGAAATGCTGTGACTACTGAGTAATGGGAGAGGCTGGGGAAGAAATGCTGTGACTACTGAGTAATGGGAGAGGCTGGAGAAGAAATGCTGTGACTACTGAGTAATGGGAGAAGCTGAGGAAGAAATGCTGTGACTACTGAGTAATGGGAGAAGCTGAGGAAGAAATGCTGTGACTACTGAGTAATGGGAGAGGCTGGAGAAGAAATGCTGTGACTACTGAGTAATGGGGGAGGCTGGGGAAGAAATGCTGTGACTACTGAGTAATGGGAGAGGCTGGGGAAGAAATGCTGTGACTACTGAGTAATGGGAGAGGCTGGAGAAGAAATGCTGTGACTACTGAGTAATGGGAGAGGCTGGGGAAGAAATGCTGTGACTACTGAGTAATGGGAGAAGCTGGGGAAGAAATGCTGTGACTACTGAGTAATGGGAGAGGCTGGGGAAGAAATGCTGTGACTACTGAGTAATGGGAGAGGCTGGGGAAGAAATGCTGTGACTACTGAGTAATGGGAGAGGCTGGGGAAGAAATGCTGTGACTACTGAGTAATGGGAGAGGCCGGGGAAGAAATGCTGTGACTACTGAGCAATGGGAGAGGCCGGAGAAGAAATGCTGTGACTACTGAGTAATGGGAGAGGCTGGAGAAGAAATGCTGTGACTACTGAGTAATGGGAGAAGCTGAGGAAGAAATGCTGTGACTACTGAGTAATGGGAGAGGCTGGGGAAGAAATGCTGTGACTACTGAGTAATGGGAGAGGCTGGAGAAGAAATGCTGTGACTACTGAGTAATGGGAGAAGCTGAGGAAGAAATGCTGTGACTACTGAGTAATGGGAGAAGCTGAGGAAGAAATGCTGTGACTACTGAGTAATGGGAGAGGCTGGAGAAGAAATGCTGTGACTACTGAGTAATGGGGGAGGCTGGGGAAGAAATGCTGTGACTACTGAGTAATGGGAGAGGCTGGGGAAGAAATGCTGTGACTACTGAGTAATGGGAGAGGCTGGAGAAGAAATGCTGTGACTACTGAGTAATGGGAGAGGCTGGGGAAGAAATGCTGTGACTACTGAGTAATGGGAGAAGCTGGGGAAGAAATGCTGTGACTACTGAGTAATGGGAGAGGCTGGGGAAGAAATGCTGTGACTACTGAGTAATGGGAGAGGCTGGGGAAGAAATGCTGTGACTACTGAGTAATGGGGGAGGCTGGGGAAGAAATGCTGTGACTACTGAGTAATGGGAGAGGCTGGGGAAGAAATGCTGTGACTACTGAGCAATGGGAGAGGCTGGGGAAGAAATGCTGTGACTACTGAGTAATGGGAGAGGCTGGGGAAGAAATGCTGTGACTACTGAGTAATGGGAGAGGCTGGGGAAGAAATGCTGTGACTACTGAGTAATGGGAGAGGCTGGGGAAGAAATGCTGTGACTACTGAGTAATGGGAGAGGCTGGGGAAGAAATGCTGTGACTACTGAGTAATGGGGGAGGCTGGGGAAGAAATGCTGTGACTACTGAGTAATGGGAGAGGCTGGGGAAGAAATGCTGTGACTACTGAGTAATGGGGGAGGCTGGGGAAGAAATGCTGTGACTACTGAGTAATGGGAGAGGCTGGGGAAGAAATGCTGTGACTACTGAGCAATGGGAGAGGCTGGGGAAGAAATGCTGTGACTACTGAGCAATGGGAGAGGCCGGAGAAGAAATGCTGTGACTACTGAGTAATGGGAGAGGCTGGGGAAGAAATGCTGTGACTACTGAGTAATGGGAGAGGCTGGAGAAGAAATGCTGTGACTACTGAGTAATGGGGGAGGCTGAGGAAGAAATGCTGTGACTACTGAGAAATGGGAGAGGCTGGGGAAGAAATGCTGTGACTACTGAGTAATGGGGGAGGCTGGAGAAGAAATGCTGTGACTACTGAGTAATGGGAGAAGCTGAGGAAGAAATGCTGTGACTACTGAGTAATGGGAGAAGCTGAGGAAGAAATGCTGTGACTACTGAGAAATGGGAGAGGCTGGGGAAGAAATGCTGTGACTACTGAGTAATGGGAGAAGCTGAGGAAGAAATGCTGTGACTACTGAGTAATGGGAGAAGCTGAGGAAGAAATGCTGTGACTACTGAGTAATGGGAGAAGCTGAGGAAGAAATGCTGTGACTACTGAGTAATGGGAGAGGCTGGGGAAGAAATGCTGTGACTACTGAGTAATGGGAGAAGCTGAGGAAGAAATGCTGTGACTACTGAGTAATGGGAGAAGCTGAGGAAGAAATGCTGTGACTACTGAGAAATGGGAGAGGCTGGGGAAGAAATGCTGTGACTACTGAGTAATGGGAGAAGCTGAGGAAGAAATGCTGTGACTACTGAGTAATGGGAGAAGCTGAGGAAGAAATGCTGTGACTACTGAGTAATGGGAGAAGCTGAGGAAGAAATGCTGTGACTACTGAGTAATGGGAGAAGCTGAGGAAGAAATGCTGTGACTACTGAGTAATGGGAGAGGCTGGGGAAGAAATGCTGTGACTACTGAGTAATGGGAGAAGCTTAGGAAGAAATGCTGTGACTACTGAGTAATGGGAGAGGCTGGGGAAGAAATGCTGTGACTACTGAGAAATGGGAGAGGCTGGGGAAGAAATGCTGTGACTACTGAGTAATGGGAGAAGCTGAGGAAGAAATGCTGTGACTACTGAGTAATGGGAGAGGCTGGGGAAGAAATGCTGTGACTACTGAGTAATGGGAGAGGCCGGAGAAGAAATGCTGTGACTACTGAGTAATGGGAGAGGCTGGGGAAGAAATGCTGTGACTACTGAGTAATGGGAGAGGCTGGGGAAGAAATGCTGTGACTACTGAGTAATGGGAGAGGCTGAGGAAGAAATGCTGTGACTACTGAGTAATGGGAGAGGCTGAGGAAGAAATGCTGTGACTACTGAGTAATGGGAGAGGCTGGGGAAGAAATGCTGTGACTACTGAGTAATGGGAGAGGCTGAGGAAGAAATACTGTGACTACTGAGTAATGGGAGAGGCTGGAGAAGAAATGCTGTGACTACTGAGTAATGGGAGAGGCTGAGGAAGAAATGCTGTGACTACTGAGTAATGGGAGAGGCTGGGGAAGAAATGCTGTGACTACTGAGTAATGGGAGAGGCTGAGGAAGAAATGCTGTGACTACTGAGTAATGGGAGAGGCTGGGGAAGAAATGCTGTGACTACTGAGTAATGGGAGAGGCTGGAGAAGAAATGCTGTGACTACTGAGTAATGGGAGAGGCTGGGGAAGAAATGCTGTGACTACTGAGTAATGGGAGAGGCTGAGGAAGAAATGCTGTGACTACTGAGTAATGGGAGAGGCTGGAGAAGAAATGCTGTGACTACTGAGTAATGGAACAGGCTGAGGAAGAAATGCTGTGACTGCTGAGTAATGGGAGAGGCTGGGGAAGAAATGCTGTGACTACTGAGTAATGGGAGAAGCTGAGGAAGAAATGCTGTGACTACTGAGTAATGGGAGAGGCTGGGGAAGAAATGCTGTGACTACTGAGAAATGGGAGAGGCTGGGGAAGAAATGCTGTGACTACTGAGTAATGGGAGAGGCTGGAGAAGAAATGCTGTGACTACTGAGTAATGGGAGAGGCTGGGGAAGAAATGCTGTGACTACTGAGTAATGGGAGAGGCCGGAGAAGAAATGCTGTGACTACTGAGTAATGGGAGAGGCTGGGGAAGAAATGCTGTGACTACTGAGTAATGGGAGAGGCTGGGGAAGAAATGCTGTGACTACTGAGTAATGGGAGAGGCTGAGGAAGAAATGCTGTGACTACTGAGTAATGGGAGAGGCTGAGGAAGAAATGCTGTGACTACTGAGTAATGGGAGAGGCTGGGGAAGAAATGCTGTGACTACTGAGTAATGGGAGAGGCTGAGGAAGAAATACTGTGACTACTGAGTAATGGGAGAGGCTGGAGAAGAAATGCTGTGACTACTGAGTAATGGGAGAGGCTGAGGAAGAAATGCTGTGACTACTGAGTAATGGGAGAGGCTGGGGAAGAAATGCTGTGACTACTGAGTAATGGGAGAGGCTGGAGAAGAAATGCTGTGACTACTGAGTAATGGGAGAGGCTGGGGAAGAAATGCTGTGACTACTGAGTAATGGGAGAGGCTGAGGAAGAAATGCTGTGACTACTGAGTAATGGGAGAGGCTGGAGAAGAAATGCTGTGACTACTGAGTAATGGAACAGGCTGAGGAAGAAATGCTGTGACTGCTGAGTAATGGGAGAGGCTGGGGAAGAAATGCTGTGACTACTGAGTAATGGGAGAGGCTGAGGAAGAAATGCTGTGACTACTGAGTAATGGGAGAGGCTGAGGAAGAAATGCTGTGACTACTGAGTAATGGGAGAGGCTGGGGAAGAAATGCTGTGACTACTGAGTAATGGGAGAGGCTGAGGAAGAAATGCTGTGACTACTGAGTAATGGGGGAGGCTGAGGAAGAAATGCTGTGACTACTGAGTAATGGGGGAGGCTGAGGAAGAAATGCTGTGACTACTGAGTAATGGGAGAGGCTGGAGAAGAAATGCTGTGACTACTGAGTAATGGGGGAGGCTGAGGAAGAAATGCTGTGACTACTGAGTAATGGGAGAGGCTGAGGAAGAAATGCTGTGACTACTGAGTAATGGGAGAGGCTGGGGAAGAAATGCTGTGACTACTGAGTAATGGGAGAGGCTGAGGAAGAAATGCTGTGACTACTGAGTAATGGGAGAGGCTGGGGAAGAAATGCTGTGACTACTGAGTAATGGGAGAGGCTGGGGAAGAAATGCTGTGACTACTGAGTAATGGGGGAGGCTGAGGAAGAAATGCTGTGACTACTGAGTAATGGGAGAGGTTGGAGAAGAAATGCTGTGACTACTGAGTAATGGGAGAGGCTGGGGAAGAAATGCTGTGACTACTGAGTAATGGGAGAGGCTGGGGAAGAAATGCTGTGACTACTGAGTAATGGGAGAGGCTGGGGAAGAAATGCTGTGACTACTGAGTAATGGGGGAGGCTGAGGAAGAAATGCTGTGACTACTGAGTAATGGGAGAAGCTGAGGAAGAAATGCTGTGACTACTGAGTAATGGGAGAAGCTGAGGAAGAAATGCTGTGACTACTGAGTAATGGGAGAAGCTGAGGAAGAAATGCTGTGACTACTGAGTAATGGGAGAGGCTGGGGAAGAAATGCTGTGACTACTGAGTAATGGGAGAAGCTGAGGAAGAAATGCTGTGACTACTGAGTAATGGGAGAAGCTGAGGAAGAAATGCTGTGACTACTGAGAAATGGGAGAGGCTGGGGAAGAAATGCTGTGACTACTGAGTAATGGGAGAAGCTGAGGAAGAAATGCTGTGACTACTGAGTAATGGGAGAAGCTGAGGAAGAAATGCTGTGACTACTGAGTAATGGGAGAAGCTGAGGAAGAAATGCTGTGACTACTGAGTAATGGGAGAAGCTGAGGAAGAAATGCTGTGACTACTGAGTAATGGGAGAGGCTGGAGAAGAAATGCTGTGACTACTGAGTAATGGGAGAGGCTGGGGAAGAAATGCTGTGACTACTGAGTAATGGGAGAAGCTGAGGAAGAAATGCTGTGACTACTGAGTAATGGGAGAGGCTGGGGAAGAAATGCTGTGACTACTGAGAAATGGGAGAGGCTGGGGAAGAAATGCTGTGACTACTGAGTAATGGGAGAAGCTGAGGAAGAAATGCTGTGACTACTGAGTAATGGGAGAGGCTGGGGAAGAAATGCTGTGACTACTGAGTAATGGGAGAGGCCGGAGAAGAAATGCTGTGACTACTGAGTAATGGGAGAGGCTGGGGAAGAAATGCTGTGACTACTGAGTAATGGGAGAGGCTGGGGAAGAAATGCTGTGACTACTGAGTAATGGGAGAGGCTGAGGAAGAAATGCTGTGACTACTGAGTAATGGGAGAGGCTGAGGAAGAAATGCTGTGACTACTGAGTAATGGGAGAGGCTGGGGAAGAAATGCTGTGACTACTGAGTAATGGGAGAGGCTGAGGAAGAAATACTGTGACTACTGAGTAATGGGAGAGGCTGGAGAAGAAATGCTGTGACTACTGAGTAATGGGAGAGGCTGAGGAAGAAATGCTGTGACTACTGAGTAATGGGAGAGGCTGGGGAAGAAATGCTGTGACTACTGAGTAATGGGAGAGGCTGGAGAAGAAATGCTGTGACTACTGAGTAATGGGAGAGGCTGGGGAAGAAATGCTGTGACTACTGAGTAATGGGAGAGGCTGAGGAAGAAATGCTGTGACTACTGAGTAATGGGAGAGGCTGGAGAAGAAATGCTGTGACTACTGAGTAATGGAACAGGCTGAGGAAGAAATGCTGTGACTGCTGAGTAATGGGAGAGGCTGGGGAAGAAATGCTGTGACTACTGAGTAATGGGAGAAGCTGAGGAAGAAATGCTGTGACTACTGAGTAATGGGAGAGGCTGGGGAAGAAATGCTGTGACTACTGAGAAATGGGAGAGGCTGGGGAAGAAATGCTGTGACTACTGAGTAATGGGAGAGGCTGGAGAAGAAATGCTGTGACTACTGAGTAATGGGAGAGGCTGGGGAAGAAATGCTGTGACTACTGAGTAATGGGAGAGGCCGGAGAAGAAATGCTGTGACTACTGAGTAATGGGAGAGGCTGGGGAAGAAATGCTGTGACTACTGAGTAATGGGAGAGGCTGGGGAAGAAATGCTGTGACTACTGAGTAATGGGAGAGGCTGAGGAAGAAATGCTGTGACTACTGAGTAATGGGAGAGGCTGAGGAAGAAATGCTGTGACTACTGAGTAATGGGAGAGGCTGGGGAAGAAATGCTGTGACTACTGAGTAATGGGAGAGGCTGAGGAAGAAATACTGTGACTACTGAGTAATGGGAGAGGCTGGAGAAGAAATGCTGTGACTACTGAGTAATGGGAGAGGCTGAGGAAGAAATGCTGTGACTACTGAGTAATGGGAGAGGCTGGGGAAGAAATGCTGTGACTACTGAGTAATGGGAGAGGCTGGAGAAGAAATGCTGTGACTACTGAGTAATGGGAGAGGCTGGGGAAGAAATGCTGTGACTACTGAGTAATGGGAGAGGCTGAGGAAGAAATGCTGTGACTACTGAGTAATGGGAGAGGCTGGAGAAGAAATGCTGTGACTACTGAGTAATGGAACAGGCTGAGGAAGAAATGCTGTGACTGCTGAGTAATGGGAGAGGCTGGGGAAGAAATGCTGTGACTACTGAGTAATGGGAGAGGCTGAGGAAGAAATGCTGTGACTACTGAGTAATGGGAGAGGCTGGGGAAGAAATGCTGTGACTACTGAGTAATGGGAGAGGCTGGGGAAGAAATGCTGTGACTACTGAGTAATGGGAGAGGCTGAGGAAGAAATGCTGTGACTACTGAGTAATGGGGGAGGCTGAGGAAGAAATGCTGTGACTACTGAGTAATGGGGGAGGCTGAGGAAGAAATGCTGTGACTACTGAGTAATGGGAGAGGCTGGAGAAGAAATGCTGTGACTACTGAGTAATGGGGGAGGCTGAGGAAGAAATGCTGTGACTACTGAGTAATGGGAGAGGCTGAGGAAGAAATGCTGTGACTACTGAGTAATGGGAGAGGCTGGGGAAGAAATGCTGTGACTACTGAGTAATGGGAGAGGCTGAGGAAGAAATGCTGTGACTACTGAGTAATGGGAGAGGCTGGGGAAGAAATGCTGTGACTACTGAGTAATGGGAGAGGCTGGGGAAGAAATGCTGTGACTACTGAGTAATGGGGGAGGCTGAGGAAGAAATGCTGTGACTACTGAGTAATGGGAGAGGTTGGAGAAGAAATGCTGTGACTACTGAGTAATGGGAGAGGCTGGGGAAGAAATGCTGTGACTACTGAGTAATGGGAGAGGCTGGGGAAGAAATGCTGTGACTACTGAGTAATGGGAGAGGCTGGGGAAGAAATGCTGTGACTACTGAGTAATGGGGGAGGCTGAGGAAGAAATGCTGTGACTACTGAGTAATGGGAGAGGCTGAGGAAGAAATGCTGTGACTACTGAGTAATGGGGGAGGCTGAGGAAGAAATGCTGTGACTACTGAGTAATGGGGGAGGCTGAGGAAGAAATGCTGTGACTACTGAGCAATGGGAGAGGCCGGAGAAGAAATGCTGTGACTACTGAGTAATGGGAGAGGCTGGAGAAGAAATGCTGTGACTACTGAGTAATGGGAGAGGCTGGGGAAGAAATGCTGTGACTACTGAGTAATGGGAGAGGCTGGGGAAGAAATGCTGTGACTACTGAGTAATGGGAGAGGCTGGGGAAGAAATGCTGTGACTACTGAGTAATGGGAGAGGCTGGGGAAGAAATGCTGTGACTACTGAGTAATGGGAGAGGCTGGGGAAGAAATGCTGTGACTACTGAGTAATGGGAGAGGCTGAGGAAGAAATGCTGTGACTACTGAGTAATGGGAGAGTCTGGGGAAGAAATGCTGTGACTACTGAGTAATGGGAGAGGCTGGAGAAGAAATGCTGTGACTACTGAGTAATGGGAGAGGCTGGGGAAGAAATGCTGTGACTACTGAGTAATGGGAGAGGCTGGGGAAGAAATGCTGTGACTACTGAGTAATGGGAGAGGCTGGGGAAGAAATGCTGTGACTACTGAGTAATGGGAGAGGCTGAGGAAGAAATGCTGTGACTACTGAGTAATGGGGGAGGCTGAGGAAGAAATGCTGTGACTACTGAGTAATGGGAGAGGCTGAGGAAGAAATGCTGTGACTACTGAGTAATGGGAGAGGCTGGGGAAGAAATGCTGTGACTACTGAGTAATGGGAGAGGCTGGGGAAGAAATGCTGTGACTACTGAGTAATGGGAGAGGCTGAGGAAGAAATACTGTGACTACTGAGTAATGGGAGAGGCTGAGGAAGAAATGCTGTGACTACTGAGTAATGGGAGAGGCTGGGGAAGAAATGCTGTGACTACTGAGTAATGGGAGAGGCTGAGGAAGAAATGCTGTGACTACTGAGTAATGGGAGAGGCTGGGGAAGAAATGCTGTGACTACTGAGTAATGGGAGAGGCTGAGGAAGAAATACTGTGACTACTGAGTAATGGGAGAGGCTGGAGAAGAAATGCTGTGACTACTGAGTAATGGGAGAGGCTGAGGAAGAAATGCTGTGACTACTGAGTAATGGGAGAGGCTGGGGAAGAAATTCTGTGACTACTGAGTAATGGGAGAGGCTGGAGAAGAAATGCTGTGACTACTGAGTAATGGGAGAGGCTGGGGAAGAAATGCTGTGACTACTGAGTAATGGGAGAGGCTGAGGAAGAAATGCTGTGACTACTGAGTAATGGGAGAGGCTGGAGAAGAAATGCTGTGACTACTGCGTAATGGAACAGGCTGAGGAAGAAATGCTGTGACTGCTGAGTAATGGGAGAGGCTGGGGAAGAAATGCTGTGACTACTGAGTAATGGGAGAGGCTGAGGAAGAAATGCTGTGACTACTGAGTAATGGGAGAGGCTGGGGAAGAAATGCTGTGACTACTGAGTAATGGGAGAGGCTGAGGAAGAAATGCTGTGACTACTGAGTAATGGGAGAGGCTGGGGAAGAAATGCTGTGACTACTGAGTAATGGGAGAGGCTGAGGAAGAAATGCTGTGACTACTGAGTAATGGGGGAGGCTGAGGAAGAAATGCTGTGACTACTGAGTAATGGGGGAGGCTGAGGAAGAAATGCTGTGACTACTGAGTAATGGGAGAGGCTGGAGAAGAAATGCTGTGACTACTGAGTAATGGGGGAGGCTGAGGAAGAAATGCTGTGACTACTGAGTAATGGGAGAGGCTGAGGAAGAAATGCTGTGACTACTGAGTAATGGGAGAGGCTGGGGAAGAAATGCTGTGACTACTGAGTAATGGGAGAGGCTGAGGAAGAAATGCTGTGACTACTGAGTAATGGGAGAGGCTGGGGAAGAAATGCTGTGACTACTGAGTAATGGGAGAGGCTGGGGAAGAAATGCTGTGACTACTGAGTAATGGGGGAGGCTGAGGAAGAAATGCTGTGACTACTGAGTAATGGGAGAGGTTGGAGAAGAAATGCTGTGACTACTGAGTAATGGGAGAGGCTGGGGAAGAAATGCTGTGACTACTGAGTAATGGGAGAGGCTGGGGAAGAAATGCTGTGACTACTGAGTAATGGGAGAGGCTGGGGAAGAAATGCTGTGACTACTGAGTAATGGGGGAGGCTGAGGAAGAAATGCTGTGACTACTGAGTAATGGGAGAGGCTGAGGAAGAAATGCTGTGACTACTGAGTAATGGGGGAGGCTGAGGAAGAAATGCTGTGACTACTGAGTAATGGGGGAGGCTGAGGAAGAAATGCTGTGACTACTGAGCAATGGGAGAGGCCGGAGAAGAAATGCTGTGACTACTGAGTAATGGGAGAGGCTGGAGAAGAAATGCTGTGACTACTGAGTAATGGGAGAGGCTGGGGAAGAAATGCTGTGACTACTGAGTAATGGGAGAGGCTGGGGAAGAAATGCTGTGACTACTGAGTAATGGGAGAGGCTGGGGAAGAAATGCTGTGACTACTGAGTAATGGGAGAGGCTGAGGAAGAAATGCTGTGACTACTGAGTAATGGGAGAGGCTGGAGAAGAAATGCTGTGACTACTGAGTAATGGGAGAGGCTGGGGAAGAAATGCTGTGACTACTGAGTAATGGGAGAGGCTGGAGAAGAAATGCTGTGACTACTGAGTAATGGGAGAGGCTGGGGAAGAAATGCTGTGACTACTGAGTAATGGGAGAGGCTGGGGAAGAAATGCTGTGACTACTGAGTAATGGGAGAGGCTGGGGAAGAAATGCTGTGACTACTGAGTAATGGGAGAGGCTGGGGAAGAAATGCTGTGACTACTGAGTAATGGGAGAGGCTGGGGAAGAAATGCTGTGACTACTGAGTAATGGGAGAGGCTGGAGAAGAAATGCTGTGACTACTGAGTAATGGGAGAGGCTGGGGAAGAAATGCTGTGACTACTGAGTAATGGGAGAGGCTGGAGAAGAAATGCTGTGACTACTGAGTAATGGGAGAGGCTGGGGAAGAAATGCTGTGACTACTGAGTAATGGGAGAGGCTGGGGAAGAAATGCTGTGACTACTGAGTAATGGGAGAGGCTGGGGAAGAAATGCTGTGACTACTGAGTAATGGGAGAGGCTGGGGAAGAAATGCTGTGACTACTGAGTAATGGGAGAGGCTGAGGAAGAAATGCTGTGACTACTGAGTAATGGGAGAGTCTGGGGAAGAAATGCTGTGACTACTGAGTAATGGGAGAGGCTGGAGAAGAAATGCTGTGACTACTGAGTAATGGGAGAGGCTGGGGAAGAAATGCTGTGACTACTGAGTAATGGGAGAGGCTGGGGAAGAAATGCTGTGACTACTGAGTAATGGGAGAGGCTGAGGAAGAAATGCTGTGACTACTGAGTAATGGGGGAGGCTGAGGAAGAAATGCTGTGACTACTGAGTAATGGGAGAGGCTGAGGAAGAAATGCTGTGACTACTGAGTAATGGGAGAGGCTGGGGAAGAAATGCTGTGACTACTGAGTAATGGGAGAGGCTGAGGAAGAAATGCTGTGACTACTGAGTAATGGGAGAGGCTGGGGAAGAAATGCTGTGACTACTGAGTAATGGGGGAGGCTGGGGAAGAAATGCTGTGACTACTGAGTAATGGGGGAGGCTGGGGAAGAAATGCTGTGACTACTGAGTAATGGGGGAGGCTGGGGAAGAAATGCTGTGACTACTGAGTAATGGGAGAGGCTGGAGAAGAAATGCTGTGACTACTGAGTAATGGGAGAGGCTGGAGAAGAAATGCTGTGACTACTGAGTAATGGGAGAGGCTGGGGAAGAAATGCTGTGACTACTGAGTAATGGGAGAGGCTGAGGAAGAAATGCTGTGACTACTGAGTAATGGGAGAGGCTGGAGAAGAAATGCTGTGACTACTGAGTAATGGGGGAGGCTGGGGAAGAAATGCTGTGACTACTGAGTAATGGGGGAGGCTGGGGAAGAAATGCTGTGACTACTGAGTAATGGGAGAGGCTGGAGAAGAAATGCTGTGACTACTGAGTAATGGGAGAGGCTGGGGAAGAAATGCTGTGACTACTGAGTAATGGGGGAGGCTGGGGAAGAAATGCTGTGACTACTGAGTAATGGGGGAGGCTGGGGAAGAAATGCTGTGACTACTGAGTAATGGGGGAGGCTGGGGAAGAAATGCTGTGACTACTGAGTAATGGGGGAGGCTGAGGAAGAAATGCTGTGACTACTGAGTAATGGGAGAGGCTGGGGAAGAAATGCTGTGACTACTGAGTAATGGGAGAGGCTGGAGAAGAAATGCTGTGACTACTGAGTAATGGGGGAGGCTGGAGAAGAAATGCTGTGACTACTGAGTAATGGGGGAGGCTGGGGAAGAAATGCTGTGACTACTGAGTAATGGGGGAGGCTGAGGAAGAAATGCTGTGACTACTGAGTAATGGGAGAGGCTGAGGAAGAAATGCTGTGACTACTGAGTAATGGGAGAGGCTGGGGAAGAAATGCTGTGACTACTGAGTAATGGGAGAGGCTGGGGAAGAAATGCTGTGACTACTGAGTAATGGGAGAGGCTGAGGAAGAAATGCTGTGACTACTGAGTAATGGGAGAGGCTGGGGAAGAAATGCTGTGACTACTGAGTAATGGGAGAGGCTGAGGAAGAAATGCTGTGACTACTGAGTAATGGGAGAGGCTGGAGAAGAAATGCTGTGACTACTGAGTAATGGGAGAGGCTGGGGAAGAAATGCTGTGACTACTGAGTAATGGGGGAGGCTGAGGAAGAAATGCTGTGACTACTGAGTAATGGGGGAGGCTGAGGAAGAAATGCTGTGACTACTGAGTAATGGGAGAGGCTGGAGAAGAAATGCTGTGACTACTGAGTAATGGGAGAGGCTGAGGAAGAAATGCTGTGACTACTGAGTAATGGGGGAGGCTGAGGAAGAAATGCTGTGACTACTGAGCAATGGGAGAGGCCGGAGAAGAAATGCTGTGACTACTGAGTAATGGGAGAGGCTGGAGATGAAATGCTGTGACTGAGTAATGGGAGAGGCTGAGGAAGAAATGCTGTGACTACTGAGTAATGGGGGAGGCTGAGGAAGAAATGCTGTGACTACTGAGTAATGGGGGAGGCTGAGGAAGAAATGCTGTGACTACTGAGTAATGGGGGAGGCTGAGGAAGAAATGCTGTGACTACTGAGTAATGGGGGAGGCTGAGGAAGAAATGCTGTGACTACTGAGTAATGGGGGAGGCTGAGGAAGAAATGCTGTGACTACTGAGTAATGGGGGAGGCTGAGGAAGAAATGCTGTGACTACTGAGTAATGGGGGAGGCTGAGGAAGAAATGCTGTGACTACTGAGTAATGGGGGAGGCTGAGGAAGAAATGCTGTGACTACTGAGTAATGGGGGAGGCTGAGGAAGAAATGCTGTGACTACTGAGTAATGGGAGAGGCTGGAGAAGAAATGCTGTGACTACTGAGTAATGGGAGAGGCTGAGGAAGAAATGCTGTGACTACTGAGTAATGGGGGAGGCTGAGGAAGAAATGCTGTGACTACTGAGCAATGGGAGAGGCCGGAGAAGAAATGCTGTGACTACTGAGTAATGGGAGAGGCTGGAGAAGAAATGCTGTGACTACTGAGTAATGGGAGAGGCCGGAGAAGAAATGCTGTGACTACTGAGTAATGGGAGAGGCTGGAGATGAAATGCTGTGACTACTGAGTAATGGGAGAGGCCGGAGAAGAAATGCTGTGACTACTGAGTAATGGGAGAGGCTGGAGATGAAATGCTGTGACTACTGAGTAATGGGGGAGGCTGAGGAAGAAATGCTGTGACTACTGAGTAATGGGAGAGGCTGGAGAAGAAATGCTGTGACTACTGAGTAATGGGAGAGGCTGGGGAAGAAATGCTGTGACTACTGAGTAATGGGAGAGGCTGAGGAAGAAATGCTGTGACTACTGAGTAATGGGAGAGGCTGGGGAAGAAATGCTGTGACTACTGAGTAATGGGAGAGGCTGAGGAAGAAATGCTGTGACTACTGAGTAATGGGAGAGGCTGGGGAAGAAATGCTGTGACTACTGAGTAATGGGGGAGGCTGAGGAAGAAATGCTGTGACTACTGAGTAATGGGAGAGGCTGGGGAAGAAATGCTGTGACTACTGAGTAATGGGAGAGGCTGGGGAAGAAATGCTGTGACTACTGAGTAATGGGAGAGGCTGGAGAAGAAATGCTGTGACTACTGAGTAATGGGAGAGGCTGGGGAAGAAATGCTGTGACTACTGAGTAATGGGGGAGGCTGAGGAAGAAATGCTGTGACTACTGAGTAATGGGAGAGGCTGGAGAAGAAATGCTGTGACTACTGAGTAATGGGGGAGGCTGAGGAAGAAATGCTGTGACTACTGAGTAATGGGAGAGGCTGAGGAAGAAATGCTGTGAGTACTGAGTAATGGGAGAGGCCGGAGAAGAAATGCTGTGACTACTGAGTAATGGGAGAGGCCGGAGAAGAAATGCTGTGACTACTGAGTAATGGGAGAGGCCGGAGAAGAAATGCTGTGACTACTGAGTAATGGGAGAGGCTGGAGATGAAATGCTGTGACTACTGAGTAATGGGGGAGGCTGAGGAAGAAATGCTGTGACTACTGAGTAATGGGAGAGGCTGGAGAAGAAATGCTGTGACTACTGAGTAATGGGGGAGGCTGAGGAAGAAATGCTGTGACTACTGAGTAATGGGAGAGGCTGAGGAAGAAATGCTGTGAGTACTGAGTAATGGGAGAGGCTGAGGAAGAAATGCTGTGACTACTGAGTAATGGGAGAGGCCGGAGAAGAAATGCTGTGACTACTGAGTAATGGGAGAGGCCGGAGAAGAAATGCTGTGACTACTGAGTAATGGGAGAGGCTGGAGATGAAATGCTGTGACTACTGAGTAATGGGGGAGGCTGAGGAAGAAATGCTGTGACTACTGAGTAATGGGAGAGGCTGGGTAAGAAATGCTGTGACTACTGAGTAATGGGAGAGGCTGGGTAAGAAATGCTGTGACTACTGAGTAACGGGGGAGGCTGGGGAGAATCCTTCTGTATAAGGGGGCAGTGTAGAGTCCTGATGTAACTATGAGGAGGTTGTGGTTCCCCTGTTTAGTCTAATGTGTGATGTGTCTTCGACGCCTTGATTCTTCAACACTCCAAACACCAAGTAATATTACTAAAGCTTTGATCTAGTTATTTATTTCTTTTTTTGAGGGATGGAAATTTGTCAACAAAAATTCCATAAAGAGAACAATTATTTAAAGGTGTTGTCCCATCACCGACCTCCATCAGAGTTTCTTGAAACGTTGTCAGAGATACTCCAGATACAGCAAGAGTCAACAGCAATTAGAGATGGAGGTGTTGTGGAGAGAGGGACATTTATATGGGATATGTTGTAATAAAAGTTAATAACAAAATCACTTCCTACCTGCAATTTTGCTCCATGCTCCTCTCTGCTTCTTCTCTCAGTCTGTTAGTTGCTTTCTCTTGGCTTTTATTCTTCTCTAGTGACTCCTCCTTTCAAGGGTTTCATGAGCAGGAATAGAAACTGAAACTTTGCACTGTATCCACTTATACTTGATTATTTATTTTATTACATATTATGCAACAGCTATAAATAAATATAAGAAGTATTTAAGATACTATAGAATGTATGGTTGAAAAAAAAATTATAAATACACACACACACACTTCTATCTATACACATACATATACGTGTATAACATCTTAACCCCTGAACAGCGCAGCATCCATGAAATTTTATGGACACATTACAGAAACTATACCCTTTTTTTTCTGCTGCCGTAGTCATCTAAGTTTCTTTGTTTTGCAGCACAATGCTGCCAATTGTGGGCACATGTTTATCGAGTAACATTTTCCTATTTTTAGGTGGGAGGATGGTAAAAAAAGCAATACAGTTCTAATGTTTTATTGTTTTTTTTTATGCCATTTAACATATGCAGTGCAGCGGTAGCACCGTACTCAGTGACGAGGCAGTGACCCACAAAGTTCAAACATAAAAGTCTCTTTAATGTGTTATATTCACACAGAAAGGTTCCAATCCACACAATTGCATATAACTTCAGTGCATATTATCAATGTTCAATTCACACCAGCACGACATAGTGCACGGCTTGGTATCACAGTCCCTAAACATGCCGGAATTCACCTTGTCCAGTTTCCAAGGGCAACTGCACGCCATGCCAATGTCTCTCACTTACAGCTTCCTTTAGTCTGCAGTCACAACACACGCCAGTCCACCTCTGACTAGTTCCCGTGGGTGTCCTGCACCGCTGTATCACAGTCTCTCCTCACAGCCATACACAGACTTTTACATCCTCCTGTCTGCAGCGGTGACACACACCAGTCCTTCCTTCAGGCACAGGACAGTCTACCTCTGGTTAACCCCCGGGCACAAGACCTGTCCACATCCGTGACCAGTCATCGTGGACGGTAGCACCACTGTGTACACTGTGGGTTGTCAGGCCTCACTCTGGCTCTGTCACACCTGAGACTCACTAACCCTTTCCTGCAGGGTTTTTAACATAGCAACCTGTGGCTTTCAGCCACATAGAAGACCTGGATCCGGAATTGAACAGACTGCAACACTGCAACACTATCATACTGCAGTCTGTTTCAAACACAACATTCAGAGCAGGTTTTCCGTACCTCTGCCTTGGACACCAACATGTCCAAGACATAGGCCATGTACACACATTGCGTATTTCGTGATTTTTTTTTACCCCAGTATTTGGCTGGTTTCACATTAGCGTTTTTTAGTGCAGCGCATCATGCGCTAACTTGCACATGCGCCATGTGCCCCTATGCTTAACATGGGGGCACATGGTCTAGCGTTTGTAAGCGTTTTTGTGCGCATGCGTTATTTTGCAGTGTGCGCCTAGGTGCGCCGGACGCTGCCTGTTGCAGTTTTGGTGCATCCAACCTGTCTCAAAAAAACGCATGCGCACAAATGCACACGGAATGCGCAAAAAAATAACATTACAGTCTATGGGAACGCTGGCGTGTGCATGGACATGCGCACGCCAGCGTTTAAAATCGCATGCGTTTTAAGACTTAGGCTATGTGCACACATAGTTTTAGGTGCTGCGGATTTGGGAAAATCCGCAAGTCAAAAGACCTGCGGTTTATCTGTGGATTAGCCTGCGGGTTTGCCCTGCGGTTTATCACCTCTACAATGGAGGAGATGGTAAACCGCAGCGGAATCCGCAGAAAATTAGAATTAGAAATTAGAAACCGCAGCAAATCCGCGCGGAAAATTCCACAGCATGTGCACAGCGGTTTCCATTTTACATAGAGGAAAATGGTACTGTACAACGCAGCAGATTCTGCTGCCGACCCGCAGGGCTAGAAAAGTTGCGGATCCGCAGCAAAATCCGCAACGTGTGCACAAGGCCTTAAATGACTTAAAATGCATGCGCCTAAAAAAAGCAAACGCATACAAAACGCATGACTTCTGCTAAGGAGTCAATACCGCCAACAACGGCTGGCACGGTGCTTATCCAAGAAGGTCCTGTAGGAAACAAGGATCCGTCTTCTAGCGGCAGCGGTTTGTCTCCAGAACCTTCCGCTGAGCCCCTAGTCCATAAGTTGATGCAGCCAAGTTAAATAAAGCCGCAGCGCTGTCCGAGTCCAATGTAGACTGGCAAATATCAACTGGCAAATCAGGGTGCAAGTATCTGTCCCGTACCCGGTCTCTCTTATGTGACATGTGCGCGGTACTCATGGACATTGGATGTACGGCGCCTTGTTCTCTGGTAGTCACTGAGCACACCGCACCTCTCTTCCTCAAGTCCCCACTTTTGGCAGCGGGAGTCAACGGACGCTGGTCTGCACAATGCCTGTGCTCGTGGGATGGAAAACTCCTCTCTCTGGATACTGCAGCAGTACGGCACCTCTCAGCGCAACGGTCCCTCTGCAGATGGCGGGGCCCAACACTTGCGGCCTGTCACAGCGCCGGGAGTGGGGGGGATGGAGCGCGCCGCTCACCTGACAGCGCACTGCTTCGGGTTGGTGCCAAATGGCCTGCTGCTGTGCTCCCTTTTCTTTTTATGTAAGGCTGGTTTCACATTAGCGTTTTTTTAGCGCAGCACATCGTGCGCATCTATGCGCATGCACCATGCACCCCTATGCTTAACATGGCGGGCGCATGGTCTAGCGTTTGCACGCGTTCGTATGCTTTTTCGCGCGCATGCAGTTTTTTGTAGTGTGTGCCTAGGCGCGCCAGACGCAACCTGTTGCATTTTTTGGTCCGTCCAACAGCGTAAAAAAAAATGCATGTGCACGCTTGCGCATGGAATGTGCCAAAATAACACATTACAGTCTATGGGAACGCAGGCATGCACATGGACATGCGCACGCCTGTGTTTAAAATCGCATGCGTTTTAAGAGTTAGCATGGCAAGAAACTGGTTAAAACGCATGCGCCTAAAAACGCAATCGCAGGCAAAACGCAGGATGTGTTTTTGCATGCGTTTCTATTGCGCATGAAGCGCAGCGCTAAAAAACGCTAATGTGAAAGTAGCCTAACCCACCTACCCAGGTCATGAGGTTGGTCCGGCTTCTCATTTCTTCCCCAAGGCAACAGGGGATGCAGCCTCAACAGGTCCGGACACGGCAAGCAGGTACCCGCAGCCCAGTCTCCCCACCTTACACCATCCTGAATGAGCTGCAATACCTGAGCAACTACTGTGGGTTGTAGACACCGCCTCATGCTATTGTACAGTACTTCTAGGGGTGAGAGCAATGACAAAATGCAAAAGTGAGCAAAACAACAGCCAAAAAGATGAGAACAGAGAAACGGTCTGTGCTCACCATCTGCAGAACTACTCCTTTATTCCGGGGTCAGACTTGCGAGAAACTTGCACGAGCCTTGCACGCAATACCCGGCACTGCCACCGGCACTTGGACCGGAGCATGTGGCTGCATCTATTTCTATGCAGCTGAACGCTCCGATCTGAACCGCCGGCGGCAGTGCCGGGTACTGAAGTGCAAGCCAGGCGAGTTTCTTGCAAGTGTGACCCCTGCCTTATAGGGGTTGTCTTGCTAATTGCCGATCATTTCTACCTGTTGTCTGTTCCATTTGCAAAACAGCAGGAGAAATTTATTCATAACTGGACAGGTTGATTTCTCAGAAGTGTGATTGAGGCCCCTTTCACATGTCCTGATATTTCCGGTACTGGAAAAAACGGTGCCGGAGATATCAGTGTCCGTGTGTGTAATACGTGTGGCACAAGTGTGGCACAAGTGTGCCACATTAGTACCACACGGACGGCCACCGGGGTAGAAGCACTACTGTAAACGCTGTTTCCAGGCGGCAGGTGCTGAACGTGGCTGTCATCATTCTCCCCTGCTCTGCCTGTGATCAGCGCAAGCAGAGGAGAATGGGTGCATGAAAAACCCGACGCGGGTTCCCCCTATGATCCAAGATGGCTGCGGGGTCCTTCCGGATCCTGAAGGGAGGTGGCTTGTCAGTGCCTGCTGAGAGCAGGCACCGGCAAGCCTCCTGCACTGCCCGTCAGATCGCTGATCTGACTTTGTATAGTAATGTCCCACCCTGGGACAATGTAAAAAAGTAAAAAAAAAAATAAAAAAAATATTACACTGTGTAAAAATATTTGTAAAAAATCCTAAATAAATGTAAAAAAATTTTTCCCCAATAAATATATTTATTTATGTAAATAAAAACAAACAATAAAAGTACACATATTTAGTATCATTGTGTCCGTAACAACCCGCCCTATAAAACTGTCCCACTAGTTAAATCCTTCAGTGAACACCGTAAGAAAATAAACCAAAAACAAGGCAAAAAACAATGCTTTATCATCATACCTCTGAACAAAAAGTTCAATAACACGCGATCAAAAAAGATTGATATAAGTAAATATGGTACCACTGAAAACGTCATCTTGTCCAACAAAAAAAACAAGCATCATCAGCGAAAAAATAAAAAAGTTGCAGCACTCAGAATAAAGCGATGCAAAAACAAGTATTTTTCATATAAAATAGTATTTATTGTATAAAAGCACCAAAACATTAAAAAATGAAATAAATGAGGTATCGCTGTCATCGTACTGACCCGAAGAAAGAAGCCGCTTTATCAATTTTACCACACGTGGAACGGTATAAATGCCCCCCCCCCCAAAAAAAAAAGAAATTCATGAAATGCTGTTTTTTTGTTCATTATGCCTCCCAAAAATCGTAATAAAAAGTCATGTGCCCGAAAATGGTACCAATAAAAATGTCAACTCGTCCCACAAAAAACAAGATCTCACATGACTGTGTGGGCCAAAACATGGAAAAATTATAGCTCTCAAAATGTGGTGATGCAAAAACTATTTTTTGCAATAAAAAGCGTCTTTTAGCGTGTGACAGCTGCCAAACAAAAAAACCTGCTACAAAAACCCACTATAAATAGTAAATCAAACCCCCCTTTATCACCCCCTTAGGGTACCGTTACACCTAGCGATGCACCAGCGATCCCGACTAGCGATATGACGGGGTCAGGATCGCTGGTGCATCGCTAGGTGTTCGCTAGTGAGCTGCCACACAGGCAGATCTCACCAGCGACATAGCGGTGGTTAGGGGTCGCTACTTACCTGTCAGATGAGGCGATCCTGACGTCCTCCTGCCCGGCTCCACGCGTCGCTTGTCGGCGCCACAGGAAGCCCAGCAGGAAGTGGCCGACGAGGAATGGTCCAGGAGCTTCTCGCGCGATCAGCGATAACCAGCAGGGGAGCCGGTCGGAGGTAAGTATCACATGCAGCGATATCGCTAGCAATATCGCTGCTATGTCACAAAATCGGTGACTTTACAGCGATATTGCTAGCGATATCACAGTGTGTAACAGGGGTTTAAGTTAGGGAAAAATGATAAAATAAAAAAAGTATTTATTTCCATTTTCCCATTAGGGTTATGGTTAGGGTTGGGGCTAAAGATAAGGTTACGGTTTGGATTAGGGTTGGGATTAGGGTTAGGGGTGTGTTAGGGTTAGGTTTGTGGTTAGGGTTATGGTTAGGGCTTGGATTAGGGTTAGGGGTGGGTTAGGGTTGGAGTTAGAATTGGGGTTTTCCACTGTCTAGGCACATCAGGGGCTCTCCAAATGTGACATGGCGTCCGATCTCAATTCCAGCCAATTCTGTGTTGAAAAAGTCAAACGGTGCTCCTTCCCTTCCGAGCTCTGCTGTGCGCCCAAACAGTGATTTACCCCCACATTTAGGGTATCGGCGTACTCAGGACAAATTGGACAACTTTTGGGAAAACTCCTCTTAAGAGAGAGGGAGCTCATACCAATTCTTGCACAGGGACAGTCTTTGATTTGCAGGCTTCCACCTTTTTTCCTCCATATATAAAAATGCTCATTATGGTTGAACAGTTCCATTTTTGTTCCATCAGACTTAAGTAAAATCTTTGTCTCCAAGGGCATAAAGGCTAAAGGAATACAAGGAAATGAAAACATCTATACACTGCTGATCGGTGCATTAGTGATGTATTGTTCTGGGAATGCGGAATCGTTGCTATCAAAGGCAAGTAGATGATTTGGGAGCGGCGAACCTGCCGGACAGGTCTCATTCCATGGAGTCCAGAATGTGAACTATTAATAACGCAAGTTAGAGGTGACTATTCCAAAAAGATGGTTACCCCAAATCCTACATTTCAACGCCTATAAGTGCTCACTCATACTAGCGAGTAGCCAGCGTATAACTCAGATGTTACATCCAACGTTATATTATGGAGTAGTGTCGCATAACTTTTTTTTTCTCACGCCGAGTCGACATGAGAAAATAAATCGCTGTGTGCTGCAAATGGCAGCATATATCGGACGGCGTGGAAGTCTAGGGGTGTGTTCAATACATCGGACTGCACTCGGATGTTATATGTGATGTATGCTGACACACAATAGAGAAGATGGAGAAATGAAGCTCTCCATCTTCTCCGCTGTGATCCGAGAGAATCTGATCACAGTAAGATGACACTCGGCTAACGCTCGCAGCAGAGTATGAGCCGAGGGTCATTGCATATAGCATCCGATTCACTCGCACGAGACAATCATCAGATGCTACTCGCTAGTGTGATAGAACCCTAACATTGATAGTCTATCCATAACCAGTTCCGGTTCCTCATAGACTTTAAACGTCTGAGTGGTCTGCAATTTGTTCTGCACTGACATTCTGTGTTTGCCCCCCCCAACACTAGATAAGACAGGGTACCCTTAAAAGAGTTTTCTGGTTTCGAATAAACCTTGTCTACCAGTTCCTACAAAAAACGGAAGTATACGCCCAGTACAAATAAATCATAATCCATCTTTATTCAAACATATATATTAAAATGGGACAATGGAGATACATATGCAAAAATAGGACTACTAGCCACAAATCACTCTAGTACAATTATAGGATTTTTGAAAAATTACATACAATATTTAGAAAATCCTCCTCTAGTGAAGATATATACATATGACCAAACGATAGTCTATACTGGGAATAAAATTCTTCAAAAAATCCTAAAAAAACCTGTTGGTGTCTGCACAATGTAAAACATATTGGTGTCTACGTAAAAAAATATTTTTTGCATATGTATCTCGATTGTCCGATTTTAATATATATGTTTGAATAAAGATGGATTATAATTTATTTGTACTGGGCGTATACTTCTGTTTTTTCTGTAGGAATTGTTTATATATGGGAAGTGCCATTGTTGGAATTCTTTTTTGGTTATATTGTCTACCAGTTGCAGTTTGTGTTAAAAAATATGTCCTTTACTCTCCCTCCCCGGGTCCAACGCTGAGTCTCCAGTGACTGTTATTGTCTGTGGTGCAGCCTGTGACTCTGCCTCAATCATTGGCTGCAGCGCTTTTGAGGTGAAGTCGGTGCTGCAGAAAATAACAGACACCAGGAGCAGCAGTAGAGACTCAGTGCTGCAGGACCTGGGATGGGGGGAAGGGGGAATTAGGCTGTGGTTGCTTTTCCTAAAACAAACTACAGCCAGGGGACAGGGATTTTCCGAAACTGGGCACCAAGAGATGGCCAAGATATTATAATAAATAAAAGGGTAACTCAATCGGGTCTGCTTACTGGTATCAGTATCATGCCGGTGAATAGGAAGTAACCGATCCGGACAGATGCTGAAGGGGCCTTAATATGTACATATTATAGCGCCACACTTCACAAACAAACTTTACTCCTCTCAGAAGGCATAAAAGTATGGCGTTTCCCAATGAGGTCAATAAATTTGGTGGTCGTACCTTTACCTTTATACTTGAACTCAATCCATTCCCTCTCTCGTATTAAGGTGCGCAGATGGTCACTGGCTCAGACCAATCATCCCTGGTCTTTGGGTTGACCAGACGTCCACTGTTACCCTCTGCCCAAGGCGTTTCTTGTTCCATAGTCCTTTTTCTTCCCAATGACCGCTGTAGCCTCCTTATTCCATCAACTTCTCATCTTGCTTGACCATGACAATTTCCACACTTGGTGGCCACGGCCCTGGCTATGTTCGTTTTCAGTGGCCAAGGGGGTCTAGCCACCTCTGACAGGTTCATGCTTTCTCCCCCACAGATACTCCCACTCTGGGGGCAATCTACCATGTCACGTAGGCCCATGTCAGACAGTGGACGCAGTAATAACTACGTAAGTCCTTCTGATGAACAATGGATCCAGAAATCACATCTGAAACCCTAAATATAGCAACCAGAACAGGCAAAAACTGTCTGTGTTCAGACTATGAAATACACGTGTGTGAACCTGGCCTTCTTTTGACTGAGCTCTGGCATCCAAATGCATATTAGTTGCTAAAAAAAAAAACAGGTTGTGGCCTGTAAAATAGGGGCATGTGAAAACATTAGAAGTGTGTCTTCTAATAGGTCTAAATAGAAGCCATATTCCTATTAGCACAAGTGGAGTAAGATAAGAGTCTGAAGTGAAAAAATAGGAAGAAATGTTTTAAATTGGTGTGGACCACAACAGGGTGTAAAAACAGAGTCAAAAGTCAGCACCTTTTTGTAAAGCTACCTACCTTGCCACTTTTCGGCCTCCGTAGTACCGTGCCTTCATCAAAGATGGCGGTCATGAGGCACTTGCCCTTTGTGTGACGTCAGCGCGCTACAGAAGGCAACGCACGGTGGTGACGTGTAAGGTGTATTGCGGCCTGCACGGAGATCTAAAGCACCGGCCTCAAGTGACAAATCAGTGCCGGTGCTGGGGTCTCCTAAGCCGGATTAAAAATGAGCAAAAGAAAAGCCCCGCAGGAGACTCTGAATGAGGGGATAACGGACTTCCTAATAGGTGAGAGAGGCAGGCGGCCATGGGAGAGGGGAGAGAAGGAATGGGACGGCTCATTGTGGGCAAGAGGGACCCGACCTGTGTATTGTCTGTGCGTGTGGTGATAGAAAGTATATATATATATCTCACTCCCCATCACATTATATATATATATATATATATACTCCCTATCACACACACATATATATACTCCCTATCTACTCCCTAATATATATATATATACTCCCTATCACACACACATATATATATATATATACTCCCTATCTACTCCCTAATATATATATATACTCCCTATCACACACATATATATATATACTCCCTATCACACACACATATATATATATATATATACTCCCTATCACACACATATATATATATATACTCCCTATCACACACACATATATATACTCCCTATCTACTCCCTAATATATATATATATATATACTCCCTATCACACACACATATATATATATATATATATATATATACTCCCTATCTACTCCCTAATATATATATATACTCCCTATCACACACATATATATATATATATATATACTCCCTATCACACACACATATATATATATATACTCCCTATCTACTCCCTAATATATATATATACTCCCTATCACACACACATATATATATATATATACTCCCTATCACACACACATATATATATATATATATATATATACTCCCTATCTACTCCCTAATATATATATATACTCCCTATCACACACACATATATATATATATATACTCCCTATCACACATATATATATATATATATACTCCCTATCTACTCCCTAATATATATATATATATATACACACACTTCTGTGTAATGTGTGTGTCTGTGCGTGACGTTTTGCCGTATGGATTTGAATGCTGCAGCCAATCAGCGTCCACTGACTGTCTGCAGCCTTTACTATTTTTTTTACAGTGCGGATCATTCCTGAACCTTTAAAAGTCCAATCTATCAAAATCTAAACTAATTTCTCCCATAGGATAAATGCCCTAAATAAAATTAAAACATTTTGATCACCAAATGATCCACAAAAGAAATACAGTAAAAAGGGTCAAAACCATCAGGTGTACCCCCAAAATGATTCCAATGAAAACTGCTCCAGGTGCAAAAAAGACCCCTCTCTCCCTCCCAGAGCTCCAGAAAATGAGAAATTATGAATCTCCGAAAACGGCGACACCAAAGCACAATTATTTATTTATTTTTTTTACCACTAAAATATGTATATAAAAATTAACCAATAAAGATCTGGTATCGCCACAATCGTACTGAGCAGGGGAATCAGGTTGGCAAGTTATTTCTACAATGAATGCTGTAAAAAAAAAAAAGGAAAATGGTGGTATTGCATTTATTTTTTTTCTAATTTTTCAGTGTATGATATGGGAAAAAATGAGTTCTGTCTTTCAAAACAGCAGCACGGCTAAGACTAAGACGCGTTTCAGTCCATTGCGAAAAAACTTTTTAACTCTGGGACTATGGCTGTGATTAAAAATTAAAAACATAAATAAAACAATCACTGGCCTCCTGCTGATCCTACCTGCTGCTGCCGGTCTCATTGCTTCCTCATCTGGGCGTCAGGTGACCGCTGCAGCCAGTCACCAGTATGCAGGAATATCGACTGTTTTCATTTAATTTATCCCACCGATCTTAGGCCGCTTTCACACTTCAGGCTTTCAGTATCCGGCATGGTGCGGCGAAAAACCGGACTACCGGATCCGGCGCCTGTTACGACCAGATCCGGCTTTTTCCCCGTGCTGTTTCATTGCTGCCGCATTGCGCCGGATGGCAATGCGGCGCGTCCGTTTTTTTCCGGATCCGGAGAAAATAGCCGGTCCGGCGTCTGGAAAAAGCATTGCATGCAACGTTTTTTCCCAACGCCGGACCAGTTTTTCGCACTGCGCATGCCCGGAAACCTCTGCCAGGAATATATCCGGCAGAAAGAAGGATCCGGTGTCTGCAGTTGCGGCCGGATCCGGTAGTCCGGTTTTTCGCCGCACCATGCCGGATACCGAAAGCCTGAAGTGTGAACGCGGCCTTAAGGACCTGGTCTTGGACAACATCTTTCATCCCTTAGCTTGAAATGGTGTACCTGTAGCTCAGCACAGGGGTCCGCATGGAGTAGGTAGATGCCGGCTACAACACATAGCTGACGTCTTGCCTCCTGTCAATTTCTGACAGCGGCTGATTTCTTCCAGCCCCCCACAAACTGATCATGGGGTAACATGACAGCTGTGGTCTTGCTAAAAGCCCCTGTCACTGGCATCTTGGTGCAGTGAAGCTCGGCCCCAGTCGATTTTTCACTATAGATCACAACATTGTGGTATTTTTAGTTTATAGAATAAGTGATCAGAGTCCCCTAAAGGGACTAAAAAAAATTCCGGTCTATCAAAATACAAAATGTATTAACCCACATGGCTAGATTATAAAAAATCAAAAGGCCAGAATTTAGTTTTTTATTTTTTTTTCAGTCACCACACCTCCCTTTAAAAATGCAATAAAAAAAACAAATCAAAACGACACATGTCCCCCAAATTGATATCATGGAAATGCAAAACTGTTTTGTGTTTGTTTGTTTTTTTAAGCAAATTTCTATTCACCATTTAAATAATAATAAAAAAACGAGATTGCTGTTGCCTGAGACACCTGACCTGGAGAATCGAGTTTTTAGGTAATTTTTTTTCTGTATGATAATTGCCATAAAAACCCTGAAAACAATTGCATTTTTTCACGCTTTTCATTCATTAGGAATTTTTCCTGTTTTTCAGCACATTATATGGGAACGTGAATGGTGTCAGCGAAAACAGAAACACCCTCAAATTGCTGCGGGTGGAAAAATTAAAAAAAAAAAAAGTTATGGCTCTTGGAAGAAGTGGAGGAAAAATGTGAATGTAAAAACGATAACTTACCGTTTTTTTTTTTTGTTTTTTTTTCTATTTGCAGAATTGGCCAACTACGAGAGAAATGTGAACAGAGCCATCCACAAATACAATGCCTACAGGTAGGAGCGGGGCCCCGAGCTCTGTGAGGACCCGAACGTGGATTTTGCAGCAGTTCCTAAATGTTTATCATCATTTGTAAAAACTAAAGTGTCTTTCGATGTCGTGTAGAAAACCAACAATACAAATTGTTCGGTCTCTGAAAATCTACTTTATTAATTCATCTGCAAAAATAATATCAAAGGTAATTAGAAGTGGAGCCGAGACACTCAATGACCGTAAAATTGGGACCCCTATCAAGATAACCTAATAGAAGGAAATTACATAACCGGTCCTCCCTTATCAAAATCCTGGGAGCACACTTTTTGCTCCCATAAAGAAGTAACAAATGTGGGATGAAGAAATGACAAAAGAAGAGGAATTCGGAATTAGAAGTTATTAAATAGGGATATAACAGTAAACCAAATAATAACTTTCATGTAATGCAAAGGTAGCGTGGTGTCCGTGTGCGCCAGCTCGTGTTTCGCCCTGCTTAATCAGGTGGCGTGTTTGGGAAGAGGGCAACAGCAAATATAAGAGAGAGGAGCCGAACCTTATCCGGGCACAACACTAGGGTTGGTGACCTCTTGCTCGGTCTGCGGCGCGTGTGTTGAGTATCACCTTCCACTAAGGAGTCGCAGCGCAAAAGTCGATTGTTTTCTAGTCGTAGGGAGCCCTGTGATGGAGTGTCACAGGTTCGAGCGCTTTTGTCGTCTAATAGGAAAATATGACGTCATATAGGATCATGTAAGAAGTTTGAGTTGATGCGAGGAGGTGACATTGAGACCACCAAGCTTTATGACGTGTCCCAACCCCATCTGTTATCCAGCGTGGACCATGTATGTGAATATTAGGAGCAATCTCTCACTCTATCCAGCAGCGCCATCCCCCCCCCCCCCGCTTCCCAGCTCAATCCCCCCGCTGTGATGTGACAGACTGTGGTACTTTGCCCATTCTCTGAATTCTACTGCATTTTTTTTTGTCTTTCAGGAAAGCTGCCTCCGTAATTGCAAAGTACCCTACAAAAATCAAAAGTGGCACTGAAGCCAAAAAATTGGTAAGAACTAATCCGGTTCCAATAGTTACGGTATATTTTGGTGTTAGTACCCCAATAAGAAACTATGTGTTGGGGGGCTATGTATTGGGGTCCTACTTTTAAAGACTTTACTAATGGATCAAAGATGGTGCAAAAAAAAACGGTGATACCCATCTACTAGACTGGCACTGCTCCTCTGTGCTGCTTTCGTCACTGTCCACCAGTCTCCTGGCTTCTGCTCTCAGCAGGTAGCTTCTGCTGACCGCTGCAGCCAATCAGCGGACACTGATCTCCTCTATCGTTGACATTCAGTCCAAGGCGGAAGAAGTTGTCTCTTTTACAACTCGAATGTCTAGGCCGGAGGTGGAGTTATGGATACGGCTGAGAGTGGGTGAACCAAGACTAATTTCTTTGGGAGGTACCGAGGCAGCGTAGGTCAGCCGCCCTCGCCTGTTTCTGTAGCTCGATTTCCAGAGGTCAGTGTTGGATAATTATTCCTGTCTCGGACCTGCAAGGTTGAGTTTGGAATAATCCTTGAAGCCAACTGCACACTCTGGCGGTGAGAAAAAGCGTAGAAATCTGCAACCAATTGTTGTATGTGAGGCTGTAATGCACAGTTGTATCTGCGGGGGGCGCAGATTTTCAGTCTGGTCCTTTTTGTGTGGATGTAATGGAACACTATGTAAGACAGTGTGGCCCTCCAGTGGCTTTAGCTGGTACTGTGCGCTGTTAGAACTGATGCTGGAGAGCAGCAGATGGGTTTTGCTTTTGAAGCCCCTGATTACCTGTTGACGTTTCCATGTTTCTCAGGGAAGATGTATCTGGCCATAGATTTTCTTTGCAGCACCCATTACAAGCAAAATTAGGTCTTGTAACCCGGCCCCTTTTAGTCCTAGGCAAAGGCATTGATAGTGTAATCATTCCATGCATTATAGATCAACTTCAGCCGCCACGTCGTTGGACGTTTATTCATGAAGCCCCATCACTTTTACACCACTCTGACTTGTGTGTCTTTTCTCTTCAGGACGGTGTTGGCGCCAAAATAGCAGAAAAGATCGATGAATTTTTGGCCACTGGAAAATTGCGTAAACTTGAAAAGGTCAGAAAGTTTTAAAAAAAATTTTTTTCACTTTTGCAGTGCTACATTGTAGTATTTTTCTATGCTCATCATACTCATAAGGTGACAGCTCAGCGGCGGGACGCGCGTCGCCGCCATTGTTCCGTGTGGAAACGTTGCAGGAAGCTTCCACAGAGTGCAGTGGAGACTGGTGTATAATAAAGTCTGAGCGTGCGTCAGTGACAATCACCCGAGCACGCTCAGCAGGTAGTGCATGCAACTATGCCAGGAAAAATATCCTGAGGATGCCGCTTCTCATAATATGAAAAGGACAGTAAATATGTCTAAAGAGGTTTTCCAGGATCAAAATATCCGTTACTTGCCTAATCCCCTGTGGCTTCAGCGCCATCACTCTGGTATTTCCCATTGGTCTCTGTTTCCTTCTCCAATCTGGCCACGTGACTCTAGGGCTTCCCTATGTGCTGCAGCCAGTCACTGGCCACAGAGGTCTTTTGCCGTCTTCCGCAGCATCAACACTGACACCAGTGAATGGCTGCAGCAGTCATATTGGTAGACATTGTGACCATTGGGGAGCGCCAGAAACTCACAGTATTCGTTAGGTAGGCAATAGTTTTTTCGTAGAATTGAGCACAACCACTCGCAGGAGCCTGGTCCGGCGGCCATGTTTGAATTCTACGGACCAGAGCGCTGCAAACCTTCAGGCGTCCTGGGTGCCTCTTCTGATTAGCAGACCCCCGCGTCGTCATGAACTGCGTCACCCTGCAGCCTCATGTCAGGGGTGTACTAATCGGGAAAGGCCCCCAGGATGCCGGCAAATAGCGGAAAGGTGGCCATGCTCTTCCACGTGGTACGGACGTGACCGCTGGACCAGGTGCTGTAGATCATTATACTCAGCTCTGTTGCTTTATTTTATAGCCTTTGGCCACATTTTTCTTGATCCCAGTAAACCCCAATAATTACATATTTTTTGCTGGACGGTAGGAAAATCGTAGGCTGTCACTGGAGCAAGATGGCGCTGAACCGGAGCAGAAGTATATGACATCCGAGCAATTCCATGATGGAGCTGGGATTTCACCGTAGATTCATGCCACTTGAACCACGGGCAACGGGAATCAGATACCGGCTGCATATTTGCTGCCATATATGTTTTATCTGAAATGTTAGCTGTGGACGGTGTCTCCGGTGACTGGCCCAAGGCAGGTCCCCAGCGGCGTCTCCTCCTCACCCAGCATCTCTAGACTGACAGGACTGTCTGTATATAGGGGTCCTGTCTGCCTACAGCAGCTGGGTGGGGAGAGGCCGCCGGGGTCAGTCCTCTTGGACAAGTCACCCAACACATAGTCCCTGCATTGGTGTCTCAGAGTAGGTTTTCTCAGATTCATGTTGCCTGGGGGCCATAAATAGCCTGTCGAGCTCTCGTTAAGGCCATCACTATAGATCTGCGCTGCCTTTAAAGAATTCCTTACATTATTGACCCGGTGCCAGATGATATTTTATTTCATGTCCGTAATTGTCCGTCTGTGCTGTGGCATCACAGGATGTACATGTCAGCTCCATGGCTGATCCACCTCTCTTCTTCTGTGTGTAGATTCGCCAAGATGACACCAGCTCTTCTATCAACTTTCTCACTCGCGTCACTGGAATCGGGTGGGTCATGCACTGACCGCTATATGGAGATGTGACTTGTGACCGGGAGAAAGATGTCCCCACGCCTGTCCGAGGGGATAAAGCCTTATAGAAATCCCACCTGTATTGTTCTGGTGTTTCCGAAAAAGTACAGTGTGAAGATCCAGCCGTGAGAGAGACGCGACTATTCCTCGCACCGCTCTAGGAGATTGACAGGTCTCCTGTGTGTCTACATATGGCCACACCTGTCAGTCACCTATAGCGGTGCATTGGATCTTTAAACTATATTTTCTCTGAAATGCCTGAGGGATGTAAGAGGAAAATAAACCTAGCTGCGATCATGGAGCGAGGCTCTGATTCATGCTGCCTGTGGTTTGGGCAATATGAATGGAGTGACTTGTTTCCTTTATGCTAATTTTCTGCTTGGTGCTCCCTGGGTGTGGCCTAGAGGCTCAGTCCATCACTTTTTCCACTGATTTTTATACGTCCTCCAGCCTCCTTGTCTGGTGACTGACAGCACTGGCCGGCCTGAGCTTTCTTTGCAGTCAGTGCTGGCTGCAGGCAAACCACTGTTGTCACTTTAATAGAAAGGTGGATTTCATTATGAGAGAAGCCGAATAAAGCAGGATAGATTATTATTAGTGAAGAATGAACGTGCTCGGATAAGGTGTTATCTACGCATGCTCCGGTGGTAACAGCAGGTCTTCAGTGTGCCCGCATAATATATTTGCGTCCCCACGGCTGTTCAACAGCCGCAACACATGTAGGATTGTCTGTCTGTTGCATGCGTTGTGGCTGTCTAATGGCCACGAGACATGCAGCCGTGGGGACTCAAACATATTTTCCGAGGACGCCGAAGACACTTGGTTAGCACCCGAGCGTGTTCTGATAGCACCTTATCCCATCACGCTCGCTCATCACCAATTATGATTTTTCTAATAGCCTTTTGTCATAGTAACATAGTTTGAGTCTGAAAAAAGAGGAACGTTCAGCCCGTTATCCTGCAGTGTTGATCCATAGAAACATAAAGCTCCACATGAGGAAAAAGGCAATTTTTTTTGTACTTCTCCCAAAGCTGGGCGGTATACGCTCACTGCTCGTACAGTAAAGAATCCTGGTCTATCAGGATGTTGAAACCTCCTTTCTTCCAGACTTGGAGGATGTCACTTGTTCTATACTGTCCTGGGTAGAAATGCCTCATGAGAGTTCTCTGTATTGACTATTGATATAAAATACTGTAGGAAAAAATGCTCAAAATAAGAATGGTTTCAACAATAGAAGTGTTAATAGTTTATATTTATCAATTAACAACAAAATGTAAAGGAAACAAAAGAGAAATCTAAATGAAATCAGTATTTGCTATTACCTCCCTTTACATTCCAAACAGCATCAGTTCATCAGGAGATTGTTCCAAACATCTCGGAGAACTAACCACAGATTTACTGTGGACGTCGCTTCTGTCTCTTCATATAATCCCAGACTCGATGATGTTGATCAGGGCTGTGTGGGGCCATATCATCATTTCCAGGACTCCTCACTCTTCTTTACGCTGAAGATGGATCTTAATGGCTTTGATTGGATGTTTGGGATCGTTGTCCTGCTGCAGAATAAATTTGGAGCCAATCAGACGCCTCCCTGCTGTCATCTCATGATGGATCAGTATCTGCCTGTATTTCGCAGCATTGAGGACACCATTAATCTCTAAGAAATAGCCAACTCCATTTGCTGAAATGCAACCCAATCTTGTTGGTAGTACCCTCCACCATGCTTCACTGCTGCCCGCCGATGCTCATTAATGTGCCGTTCTGTGATAGTGCTTTCTGTTACAGCTAAATATTTCACATTTTTACTGATCAGTCCAGAGCACTTTCTGCCATTTTTCTGCATCCCAGTTCCTATGTTTTCATGCACAGCTGGGTCACTTGGCCTTGTTTACCTTCTGAAGTTATGGCTTTTTGGCCAAAATTCTTCCATGACACTATTTCTGGCCAAATTTCTCCAAACAGTAAGTGGTTGTAACTGGGTCCCACTGTTTGCTGCCATTTCTGGGCTGATGCCACTGCTGGACATGTTCTGATTTCAGAGGGAGGTAAGCAAGATGTCTCATCTGCCGCACTAAGTTTCCTTGGCCGACCTCTGTATCTACAATACTTAGCATTGCCCATTTCTTGGTGCTTCTTCAAAAGAGTGTGGACGGCACTTCCTGAAGCCTATGTCTTCTTTGTGATCTTGACCTGGGAGAAACCTTGCTGATGCAGTATAACTATCTCATGTCTTGTCGATGTGCTCAGTTTTGCCATGGTGTGTGATCTGGGATATGAAACTGTCTTCCACAACCACACCTATGTAGCAGAGTTTGGCTGTTCCATGCCCAGTTTTAAGCATCCACGCAGCGGTTTCTGTTTTGGTTAATGACTGTTTCAACCTAAACATGAAGATGATGATCACTATCACCTGTTTGATAAAATTGGTTACTCCTACACCCGACTATAATCTGTCATGATCCAGGACGGGGTTTCGCTTTGGCCTGTCCTGGTCTGACTGGGGGTTAATTGTTCCGCCTCTCTCTGGCAGAGGGCGGCTATATTATGCTCACTGGACCTAGGTCCGGTGTCAGTTATACTCCTGCCCTTGGCTGAGTTGGTTGACCTTATGCGTACGTGTGCCTTGTGCCTGATATCTTGCTTGCTTGTTTGGTTTTGATCTGGTTCTGTCCCTGTTACGAGTTCTGCCTGTCCCTCTTGTACTGCTCTACCTCTCGTGTATGACTCTCTGCTTGTGACCCGACTTCTCTCTGCTCATTCCCTTGGTACCGCGTCGCCCTCTTGTGTATGACCTTTGGCTTTGTCTGACCTCCTGTCTGTTTGTTTGTCCCTCCTGTACCTCGTTTGCCCGTACTGTGAATGACCTCCGTTTTGCCCGATCTGAGTTTTCTATCTTCTCTGAAAGCAGGACGCTAAGCCCCGCCCCCTTGCAGTCACATGACCGTAGGTCCAGTGCCGACTTGCTAAACTTCAGCCCGCAGGTCCTGTGCACCTATACTTTCTGGCTGTCCTGATCCCCAGGGGTCCCTACAGTGCCGGTGAGTCCCTGCTCAGTGGAGGCTGTACGCCGTCGCTGTCAGGATCCTGATATTATAACTGACCAATACCATTTTTTTTTCTCTGCTCCCATTCTCCTGTGTGTGTGATGGATCCTATGCACACTCTTTCTGAGCAGGTAAAACACCTAACACAGATGTCTCAGAAACTCCTTGGAGAACAACGAGTCCTGGCTCAGTCTCAGCAGCTGATCGCTGACACTGTGCAGGGGGTTTTTTCATTGGGGGCTCGGGATATTACATTAGTTTCCCCTGAGTCTCCAGTGAAGTTACCGGATACCTTTTCTGGAGATAAAAAAGAGTTCAGAGTTTTCAAGGAGGGCTGTAAGCTTTTTTTTTTTTTTTCCTTAAGACCACACTCTTTTGGGGATGAAAGTCAGAGAGTGGGGGTCATTATGTCTCTGTTAAGGGGAGCCCCCCAAGCTTAGGCTTTCTCCCTTCCGACCACAGCCCCTGAGCGTATGATGGTAGATGCATTTTTTGAGGCCCTGGGGCATATTTATGATGAGCCTGATCGTATGTGTATGGCTGAGGACATGGTGATGAGTGTGTGCCAGGGGAAGCACTCAGCCGAGTGGTTTTGTTCAGAATTCAGACGCTGGGCTGCTGAGGTCTGTTGGAATGATGCCGCCCTCCGGGGTTTGTTCCGTAGAGGCCTGTCTGAATATCTGAAAGATGCTTTGGCTCTCCACAATCCGCCTGATTCCCTGGAGGAGGCTATGACATATGCCGTCCGAATGGATCGCCGACTACGGGCAAGGGGAATGATGCAAAGTGAAAGTCCGTTATTCTCCCAAGGAAGGGGAGCCAGTTCTATATTGGAGATCACGGAGATGGGAACCATCGACCTCAAAGAAAATGAAAGGAGACAACGGCGCGTGGGAAAATGCTGTTTTCACTGTGGCTATTCCGGACATTGGAAAAAGGATTGCCCCTCCCGTCCACTAACCAAGCGACTGAGCCCGGGTGATTGTCGTGGAGGTCACCCAGGCTCTCAGGTACCTTTTTCCGCCTTCTCTAAAATGTTGTTGCAAGTGGAACTTTGTTGTGGGAGTGTCTCCACATCCACTTCTGCCTTCGTGGATTGCGGATCAGCACTGAACTTTATTGACTCTGATTTGGTGTCCAGGTGTAAGTTAGGGACAGTTAGGTTGGAGTCTCCTATTCACATTGTGGCCTTTGACAAAACACCACTGGTAAAGAATGACATTATGTTTCGTACTGAAGAGTTTCTCCTTAAAGTGAGTTCCTTGCACCAGGAACGTATTTCATGTTTTGTGATGGACAACCTGCCAGCGGGACTGGTGTTGGGGTTCCCCTGGTTACGATTGCATAATCCTGTAATTAATTGGGAATCTCGGGACATTGTTAAATGGGGTCCCTATTGTTCTGAGAAATGTCTTGTTACTGTGTCTGTGTCGTCCGTGGGTCTGGAAGGTATTCCGGAGTGCCTGAAAGACTATACGGACGTTTTCTCCGAAAAAGAGGCTGAGGTTTTACCACCACACCGCCCCTTTGATTGTGCCATTGACCTGGTTCCAGGTGCTAAATTGCCCAAGGCCCGCTTGTATAACCTTTCGGGTCCAGAACGGGCTGCGATGAAGGAGTATATTTCCGAGAGTCTCAGTAAGGGACACATTCGTCCTTCTGTTTCTCCTGTGGCGGCAGGGTTCTTTTTTGTAAAGAAAAAAGACGGTGGTTTACGCCCATGCCTCGATTTTCGTGAGTTAAATAAGATAACTGTGAGGAATACGTATGCCCTTCCACTTATTCCTGATTTATACATCCAATTGTCCGTAGCTAAGTGGTTCTCAAAATTAGATCTACGGGAAGCGTATAACCTTATCCGAGTCCGAGACGGAGATGAATGGAAAACCGCTTCTCTCACTACTGAAGGGTTGTTTGAAAATCTGGTCATGCCTTTCGGCTTGACCAAGGCTCCAGCGGTCTTCCAAAATTTCATAAATCACGTGTTCTCTGATTTTATTGGACGTTTTTTAGTGGTATATTTGGATGACATATTGATCTAATCTCCTGATAAACAGACTCACATTGGTCATGTTCGGGCAGTTCTGCAAAGGCTCCAGGAGAACTGTCTCTTTGCTAAACTGGAAAAATGTTTGTTTTACTCTTCGCCACGACAGCACCCACTTGGAGAGAGGGATCCGCCCATAGGAACAGGAAACCTACAGAGATAAAAGAGGGCGGTCCGCCTCTCCCCCTCAGTTGGTTTCCTGTTCCTAAGGGGAACCGCAGGATACGCTACAGTCTTACCTGGGCCAAGGAACCGCCTGTGCAGTGTCTGCGAGAACGGCAGGGGTTCCGGTCCAGAAGCAGCGACGGGGAAGTGCTGGAATCCGGCTCCCTCCTCGGCTGGTATGGACGGATGGGGCAAAAACACCGGTACCGGGTGGCGCCAACCGGGTGTTCCTCTGCGGGACAACATGACACCGGCGGGAGGATCCATTTCGGTCCATGTGGGGGCGCAGGAACCGGAGAAAAACTGCAGCCTCCGGCGTTCCTAAAGGGCTTCAGCGTCCAGGAGGACGCACATGCAGCGCAGCAGGAAGTGGTAAGGAGGAACTTCCGGGTTACCGGAGGTTCCTCGGCTCACAGCGCATGCGCGGCTGGGCGGCACCACAGGCGTAGAGGCGCTCCCCGCCCCCTCCAGGGGGGGAGAAAAGAAAAAAAAAAAAAAAAAAAGACGGTTTAAACCTGCAGAGTGCGGGAGGCTAGAGTCAGCGCTGAAGCGCATACTAATGGGCCGCAAATAGGCGCACCTGGAGGGGGAGGTACCAGGTATGAAGGGGCTTACAAAAGGCCTGGGGCAAAGGGATACGGCGTGCAATCATGTCTTCACCAAGGCAGGACACGCATCCCCAGGCAAGCGATGCAGCAGCAGTCAAGGACCACGCAAATCTCTCTCTCACTCTCGCTCTCGCTCTCTCGCTCTCTTCTTACACAAAAAGGCTGTGCAAAGGATGCATTAACGAAACGGCAAAACAGGCATCAACATCAGCCGCAGATATAAGGGCCAGAATTAGGGAAGAACTACAAGCCTTAAACCAATCTAGCAGGCCTACTAATATCTACTAAACTACTAAGCCAGCAGGGGCCGTAGACAATATGGATAATTTAGTTAAATCCGTGAGGAATACAATGGGATGCACAGACACAAAAGAGCCGCAAACGACTCAAGAAATTATGTTTGCAGGTCTGACAGACAGAAAGAGGAGAGTTTTTCCGGTTATTCCAGCGATAAAAGCTCTGGTTAAGAAGGAATGGGAGAGACAGGACCAGAGAGGGTATCTTCCCTCAACCTCAAAGAGAAGGTACCCCTTTAGTGACGAAGAGCTGTCGATATGGGTTAAGGTCCCGAAGGTAGACGCGGCAGTGGCCTCCGCCTCAAAGCAAACGATCTTACCAGTGGAGGACACAGGCGTTCTAAAAGACCCTCTTAACCGCAAAGCTGATGCCTCATTGAAGAGGGCATGGGAGGCAGCTACCGGCACGTTTAAACCGGCAATAGCTATTACATGCACAGCTCGTTCTATGCTGGTCTGGATCTATCAACTAGACCAGCAAATAGACCAGAAGATCTCCAGAGACAAGCTACGAGCCGCCATACCACTAATCCGTGGCGCAGCAGCATATATAGCAGATGCTTCTGCTGATTCCTTACGCATGGCAGCCAGAACAGCAGGGTTGGCTAATAACGCCAGACGTAGCCTATGGCTTAAAAGCTGGAGAGGTGACAACCAGTCCAAAGCAAAGCTTTGTACCATTCCTTGCGAGGGTGAGTTCTTATTTGGGAAAGCCTTAGATGAAATCCTTACGAAGGCAAAAGAAAGGAAAAAAGGATTCCCTAACCCTCCTCTCCCATTTTATAGGAGGGCGTTTAGGAGAAGACCATTTGGCCGAGGAAGACCAGCAGAAAATCAAAACCGCTGGGCCACAAAGGAAGGAAAGGGCAAAGGTGCCATGTTTAGGGGATCCTCCTTCCGCAGGGACAGGAACTGAGGAGCCAGTCCCTCCAGTAGGAGGGAGGCTAAAAATTTTTTTTCGAGAATGGGAGAAAATTACGGCTAGCCCTTGGGTTCTAGGCATTATTAAAGACGGGTTAAAGATAGAATTCCATCATGTACCCTGTAATTCATTAATCATAACATCCTTCAGCTCACCAATCCAACAGCAGGCCCTGGAGGCTGAGATTTGGAATCTACTGGACAAAAAAGTTTTGGTCCATGTGCCTAAAGGGCAGGAAGGGAGAGGATTTTACTCCCCTCTCTTTCTGATATCTAAACCAGACGGATCATTCCGGACGATAATCAACTTGAAAAAAATTAAATTCATTTATAATAAATCATAAATTTAAGATGGAATCCATAAAATCCACGATTAAGCTCCTCTTCCCCAATTGTATGATGGCAGGCTTGGATCTGAAGGATGCTTATTATCATATTCCCATCCATTCCAGATATCAGAAATACCTCAGAGTGGCGGTCCTCCTCGATGGCAAGATACAGCATCTCCAGTTCACGGCCATGCCATTCGGCATTTCCATCGCACCACGAGTATTTACAAAGGTGATGCTGGAAGTGATGGCCTTTTTACGCCAGAAGGACACACTAATAGTACCCTATCTGGATGATTTTTTGATAGTAGGGAATTCAATTCGGCAATGTAATGAACGAGTTGCTGATACAATCTTGTCCCTACAGGCCCTAGGGTGGATAATAAACTTCAAGAAGTCCAGATTCGAGCCGCAGTGTGTTCAGTCCTTCCTGGGCCTCGAGCTAGACTCCATAAGCCAAAAGTGTCTGCTGTCGCAGGTAAAAATTTCAGCAATTAAAAAAGGTTAGGATAGCAATAGATCAGCCACACTTATCTTTAAGGGAAGCAATGTCCCTCCTGGGATCCCTTACTGCCTGCATCCCGGCAGTTCTGTGGGCCCAGTTCCACACGAGGGAGCTACAACACCAAATTCTCTTAGAGGAGTCCCATGACCGGGGGAATCTGACAAAGAAAATCACGCTGTCCCAGGAGGTCCTAACCTCCCTTGCATGGTGGCTAAAGGACGATAACCTAGCGGGAGGAGTAGATTGGGTTATAACACCCTCCCGTATAATTATCATGGACGCTAGCCCCACAGGATGGGGAGCCCATATGGGGAATATTTTTGCCCAAGGCCTATGGGATATAGGCGAAGATAAGGATTCGTCAAATTTAAAAGAACTAAAGGCAGTCTATCATGCATTATTTTGTTTCCTTCCACAGTTACAAGGGGAAGACGTGAGAATCCTTTCGGACAACACCACCGTAGTCGCATATCTGAACAGACAAGGCGGAACTCGATCAGTCACCTTAATGTCTTCCGCAAGAAGGATTTTATCCCTAGCAGAAAAACATTTTTTGTCTCTCAGCCCTCCACATAAGGGGAAGAGACAATGTGGAGGCAGATTTTCTAAGCCGCCATACACTGCGGCAAGGAGAGTGGTGTCTAAGCCGGGGGATATTCACACGCATCGTGTCACTGTGGGGTCTTCCCCAAATAGATCTCTTCGCCACCAGAGAAAACAGGCAGGTGCGAAGGTTCGCCTCTCTAAATATGACAGACAATCCGGAAATTCTGGATGCCCTCCAGGCCCCGTGGCAATTCAAACTGGCATATGCTTTTCCACCAATCATACTACTACCGCAGGTGATCAGGAAAATCAGAGCAGAGGAAGCACGAATAATCCTAATAGCACCATTCTGGGCCAGGAGGCCGTGGTTTTCGTGCCTGCAAGCAATGTCAGTGACAGACCCGTGGGTGCTTCCTTCAACCCCCAGGCTCCTCTCTCAGGGGCCATTCTTCCATCCTCAAGTGGACAGTCTCCACTTGACGGCCTGGAACTTGAAAGGGAAATGATGAGATCGAGAGGATTCTCGGAGGGACTAGTCAATACACTCCTACAAAGTCGATAAGTGGCAATGACAAAAATTTACACCAGAGTATGGAGAAAATTCCTAGAGTCCCACACAGGCCCTGATTCTGGAGAAATTCCGATTACAGCGATCCTAGAATTCCTACAGAAAGGAAAGGAATTAGGGCTATCTGGTAACACACTAAAAGTCCAGGTGTCGGCTCTAGGGGCCCTCTATAGTTATAATGTGGCAGGCAATAGATGGATGGGCAGATTCATCTCAGCCTGTGAGTGGAGTGAGCCGGTACACATACCTAGAGTTCCTCCTTGGGACTTAAACCTGGTTCTGGAGGCTTTAACACGTCCGCCTTTTGAACCTTTAGATACAATATCCCTTAAACACCTATCCTTCAAAACAGTACTGCTAGTTGCACTAACCTCAGCCAGAAGAGTTAGCGACATACAAGCACTTTCAATAGAACCCCCTTTTCTGTTGACATTCCAGGATCAGCTAATATTAAAACCAGACCCCTCATATTTACCAAAAGTAGCAGGGAAGTTTCATAGGTCACAAGAGATCCATCTCCCTTCTTTTTTTAGTAACCCTTCTACTCCACAGGAAGAAAAATTCCATACACTAGACGTTAGAAGAGCTGTATTATAATACATCGAGAGGTCTAGAAGCTGGAGGAAGAGTAGGGCTCTGTTTATTTCCTTCCAGGGCCAAAAGAAGGGATATGAAGTCACAAGGGGTACTTTGTCTCGGTGGATCAGAGACGCGATTGGGCTGGCATACTCCGAGAGCAATGAAAATCCTCCGGAGGGTATCAGAGCACATTCCGCCAGAGCTATGGCTTCCTCTTGGGCAGAGAGGGGAGACGTCGCAATCGAGTCTATATGTAAGGCGGCAACCTGGTCTACACCCTCTACCTTTTATAATCACTATAGGCTTGATTTATCATGCTCATCTGACCTAGCCTTTGGTAGAGCGGTCCTCGGCACGGTGGTCCCTCCCAGGTGAAGGTCTCTGAAAGTCTCTCCAAGTGGGTGCTGTCGTGGCGAAGAGTAAAAAGCCGGATTACTTACCGGTAATGCTTTTTTAATGAGTCCACGACAGCACCCGTTCACTAACCCTCCCTAGAAGTTAACATATTGTATATACCCCTTCTTAGTTGTAAAGTTAATAAATTTAGAATATTGGATAATATAATGGCCTAATAATTGGCGGTCCTCCTGGTACTCTGAAATCCAACTGAGGGGGAGAGGCGGACCGCCCTCTTTTATCTCTGTAGGTTTCCTGTTCCTATGGGCGGATCCCTCTCTCCAACTGGGTGCTGTCATGGACTCATTAAAAGAGCATTACCGGTAAGTAATCCGGCTTTTTTTGTTCAGGAACTGTCGTTTCTGGGGTTCATCGTGTCTGCTGAAGGGTATCGCATGGATCCTAATAAGGTGCAGACCATTGTCGAGTGGGTTCCACCTTGTGATTTGAAGGCTCTGCAGCGTTTCCTAGGATTCGCCAATTACTATCGTAAATTTATAAAGGGGTTCTCACAGGTGGTTAAACCCCTCACAGACATGACTGAAAAGGGGGCCAATATCAAGAATTGGTCAACCGCAGCGGTAGCGGCATTTCAGTTGTTGAAAAAATGTTTCATGTCTGCCCCGGTTCTTATTCAACCGGACCCGTCTGAACCATTTATTGTTGAGGTAGATGCCTCAGAGGTGGGGGCGGTATTGTCCCAGGGACCCGCCACTTTGACCAATTTAAGACCTTGCGCCTTTTTCTCAAAGAAATTCTCTCCTGTGGAGAGAAACTATGATGTGGGAAATCGAGAACTTCTGGACGTTAAGTTGGCCTTTGAAGAATGGAGGCATTTTTTGGAGGGGGCTGCCCATCCTATAACCGTAATTACGGACCACAAAAACCTAGCTTATATTGAATCAGCTAAAAGGTTGACTCCTAGACCGACTAGATGGTCACTTTTTTTTTTCCCGATTGAACTTCTCGATCACTTTTCGGCCAGGTTCCAAAAATGTCAGAGCGGATGCTTTGTCACGCAGTCTAGATCCGTTGTCCCCCCCCCCCCCCCTCCCGGAACCTCCATCCTCCATTCTTCAGCCTGGGGTGGTGGTGGCAGGTATTTTGAATATGTTGGAACGAGAGAAGCCCAGTCTCCTGCACCGCCGGCTAAGCCGGTGGACAAACTTTTTGTGCCAGATCAGCTTCGCCTTAAGGTCCTCCGGGAGTTCCATGACTCAGTTCTGGGTGGACATCCAGGGATCTCGGCCACCCGGAGGGCCATTGCTAGAGTATTCTGGTGGTCTTCTTTAGCCTCGGATGTTGAGGAATATGTGTCTGCATGTGATGTTTGTGCCCGTGCGAAAACCCCCCCCATAACCGGCCGGCTGGGGAATTGGTACCACTGCCAATTCCTGAGAGACCATGGACTCATTTGTCCATGGATTTCATCACCAACCTTCCCCCCCCCTCCAAGGGTAATACCGTCGTCTGGGTTGTGGTGGACAGGTTTAGTAAGCAGGCACATTTTGTACCTTTGGCAGCTCTACCTAATGCGGAAACATTGTTTGTTGAGCATGTGGTGCGGTTGCATGGGGTACCTGTTATGATGAGTCACCGAAGGAGGAAAAAACAAAATACTAGCTAAGTCCAGAAAAACCAGAGAGGTTGGCAGCTATCGGATTGCAGACCCCTGAACCTATCCACAACAACTAGCAGTAGCCGTGGGGGGTTCCTACGATACCCTAGACCCCTCGATCACAGCCGGAGAACTACATAGCCTAAAGACAGAAAGGGGAAAAACTAAACTGCCCCAGAGCAGACCACAAAGCAATAGGCAGCCCCCAACATATAATGACAGTGAAGCAAGATGAAAACACTAACACAGATAGAAAGATAGGTTGAGCAAATGATGGGGCCCAAGCTAACTAAAATAGGACAGGATAGGAAAGCTGCTGTCTGCCATCCGCAAAAACCCTATCCAAAATGTGCCAACCGACTGATAGGAAAAACAGGCCCTGAAGTCGCTAGGCTTCAAAAGACTAAATCAGCACTCAGGTATATTCTGAAGACAGAGCAAAAGATCAACAGATCAGAGACAAAAATGGAATTCAGCTCCCCCCGGCCGGGGATGGCAGAACTCCCAAAAAACAAGGCAAAACAAAAACAAAACTGAAGTGTACAAAGCAGAGCAGAAAAACTTAGCTTTGAGACGCAGGAATCAGACTGGTCTCCAAGAATCCAGCAGGATCACCAGCAAGGCAGAAGGGCGTCGGCTGCCTTATATCCAGTCCTCAATTCCAGCCACCCAGTCATCATCTAGCTGCCCAGGTGTTTGGTAATCAGCCTCACTACCTTCCCTCACCAGAGGAGGGAGTTCATCAGACCTCAACGGTGAAGGGAAAAATGAACTCACAACAGGTACCCTTGAATGTGGTGTCTGATAGAGGAGTGCAATTTGTTTCCAGATTTTGGAGAGCTTTTTGTAAGAGGTTGGGGATTGGTCTGTCCTTTTCATCCGCTTATCATCCAGAGACTAATGGGCAGACTGAGCGGACCAATCAGTCTCTGGAGCAAGTTATGCGTTGCTTGACCTCAGCCCGACAGGATGATTGGTGTTCTGTGTTACCGTTGGCCGAGTTTGCATTTAATAACCGCATTAACCAGTCTACGGGTTCCATCCTCATTTTGGGGAATTTTCCCGTTTGAATTCTGGGTGTCCTGGGGCGGATGAGACGATCCAGCGGTTGGGGGAGGTATGGCGAGAGGTCCAGAGTAACATTACAAAGGCCCAGGACAAATTTAAATTTTTTGCGGACACAAAACGGTCCGCGGGACTGGTGTTTCAGATTGGGGATAAGGTATGGTTGTCCACCAAGAATATAAGGCTCAAGGTCCCCTCTGCGAAGCTTGGACCCAAGTTTATCGGTCCTTATGAAATTACCGATGCAGTTAACCCGGTGGCTTTTCGGTTGCGTCTCCCGCCATCTCTGCGGATCCCAAATGTTTTTCATAAGGCCCTTTTGAAACCTGTGAGGTCCGCTGGGGAGGGATCATCACCTTCCCACCACCGGTTTTGGTAGACGGGCAGTCTGAGTACGAGGTGAAACGAATTGTCGACTCTAGGTTGGTCCGTCGTGCCCTTCAATATCTGGTATATTGGAAAGGCTACGGTCCTGAAGAACGCTCGTGGGTTCCTGCTCGATCGGTTCATGCGGATCGGTTGGTCCGGGCCTTTCACGCCAAGTACCCTGAGAGACCTGGGGGTCCAGTGGCCCCCCATTGAGAGAAGGGTACTGTCATGATCCAGGACGGGGTTTTGCTTTGGCCCGTCCTGGTCTGACTGGGGGTTAATTATTCTGCCTCTCCCTGGCAGAGGGCGGCTATATTATGCTCACTGGACCTAGGTCCGGTGTCAGTTATACTCCTGCCCTCGGGTGAGTTAGTTGACCTTGTGCGTACGTGTGCCTTGTGCCTGATATCTTGCTTGCTTGTTTGCTTTTGATTCGGTTCTGTCCCTGTTACGAGTTCTGCCTGTCCCTCTTGTACTGCTCTACCTCTCGTGTATGACTCTCTGCTTGTGACCCGACTTCTCTCTGCTCGTCCCCTTGGTACCGCGTCGCCCTCTTGTGTATGACCTTTGGCTTTGTCTGACCTCCCACCTGTTTATCCCTCCTGTACTTCGTTTGCCCGTACTGTGAATGACCTCCGTTTTGCCCGACTGAGTTTTCTATCTTCTCTGAAAGCAGGACGCTAAGCCCCGCCCCCTTGCAGTCACATGACCGTAGGTCCCGTGCCGACTTGTTAAACTTCAGCCCGCAGGTCCTGTGCACCTATACTTTCTGGCTGTCCAGGTCCCCAGGGGTCCCTACAGTGGCTGTACGCCGGCGCTGTCAGGATCCTGATATAATCGTACAAAGTCCCTGACTTTGTACAAGAAGAACCTAGAAGATCTGATGCTACGTTGAAGGCAAAGTATAACATAACAGAGGAACAGGAGTACGCGGTGACAACAAAATAAATACTTTTTTTTATATAAGTATAAATGTTTATTATGCATACAAAATATATAAATAATAATACATGATAAGATAATAGTAGTGCACCAAGGAGCATGCGGGCAAAACACAAGGGCCACCCCTCTGGCAAGGCAATCCTATGCAAGCAAATACTCCGGTCAAATGACCGGAAGGAAAAATGTAAAAGGCTGGTCAGAAAGTTCCCATCATGGATCGCAATAGTAACGTGATATGTCTTGAACAGCCAAGGTTAACAAATTAACAATGCAGCTTACCGGGATCTGAGAGGCCAGAGAGGGAGCCCCAGGGCCAGATGTCCACCCCCGACGCGCATTTCGCGGGCTCTGAAGCCTGCTTTCTCAAGGGGATAGTGAGTGGTGAAGAATAGGACCTTAAAATAGCTCATGTAGTAGGTCACGTGATGCAGAAGAGCCAATGACAGTGGTTTGTAACGGCGCATGCGCGGTGTGCGCGCCAGGTCCTCCACACAGCCCGGGCGTCATGCCATCTCATGCACAGACGGGACAGAAGCTATCCTGGTGTGCATGGAGGCATAAAGACGCCCTGCAGCCAGAGAACACAGGCGCCCACCACCGCGGACGCGCACAACCACCTTGGCTCAGCAAAGTCTGCCACCATAGAACATAGTAATAAATATGGACCAACCAAAAAGTACATAATACATATGAGGACAGATAATCCGCCCCAATAATAATATAACAAAATAAACACCCAAAAGATAAGGAGAAACTACAATCATAATATAACAAAACTAAAAATAGAGGCAGAATAGACAATAAAGACAAAGACAAATGCAAATATATGCACCAACATGACAAAAATACAATATAGACAATGGGCATATAGTACAAAGTGATATAAAGCTCAATACTAAAATATATAAATAAATAAAACAAGCTGCATTTGTCTTTGTCTTTATTGTCTATTGTCTATCCCTTTGAGAAAGCAGGCTTCAGAGCCCGCGAAACGCGCGTCGGGGGTGGACATCTGGCCCTGGGGCTCCCTCTCTGGCCTCTCAGATCCCGGTAAGCTGCATTGTTAATTTGTTAACCTTGGCTGTTCAAGACATATCACGTTACTATTGCGATCCATGATGGGAACTTTCTGACCAGCCTTTTACATTTTTCCTTCCGGTCATTTGACCGGAGTATTTGCTTGCATAGGATTGCCTTGCCAGAGGGGTGGCCCTTGTGTTTTGCCCGCATGCTCCTTGGTGCACTACTATTATCTTATCATGTATTATTATTTATATATTTTGTATGCATAATAAACATTTATATTTATATAAAAAAAAGTATTTCTTTTGTTGTCACCGCGTACTCCTGTTCCTCTGTTATGTTATAGTTTATTGGAGTTGGTGAATTTGCTTGCTGGGAGGCTCACCAGGTTGTGATGTCATCCCGTGCATTTCTATGTACACTGGTTTTGTTTTTATTGTTGAAGGCAAAGTGCGGTCCCCAAACATTGAGGTGACTTTAGATTTCTCTTCTGCTCATTCTTTTTGCCTTTTGTTATGTGATAAATATAAACCCTTCCATTTTTGCGCAGTCCGGTATCTGTCCTGTGTATCCCCAGACGTCTTTTGTTTTGTAAATCTTAATTTTGACCATCTTTCTGGGTATTGTAGTCCACCCATTTCATTTATTACTTTTATTTTTTTTTATTTAATCCGTCTATAAATGAAGCTTCTTCTGATACTTTGCTTTTCTTCGTGGCACAGGCCGGCGGCTGCTCGGAAGCTGGTGGAAGAAGGAATCAAGACTTTAGATGGTAATGGTTCCCGTCGGATGTTTTTACTGTTACTGTGATATATTACTACTTGCCAAACCACAAGGAACTTTTACATCAGTAATGGCATGACGCAACGTTGTGTCAGCACTGATCGTAAGACCTCTTCATTGTAGAAATGTCTACTGCCGACCCAGAAAATTATGTGATCTGGGGAGCTTTCACCTCCTGAGCACCCAACGGTGCTGCATAGACATTTCATCTTGGTCCTTACGGTTGTTTTCCTTTTTAGGTTCTGCTTGTTACGTATTTTCGCTGCATCAAATAAGCAGTGTTTCATAGTTCCAGCAATGTGGATGGGATTTATAGACCTCTCCTGCCCACTGTTTTTTTTTTTTTCCCCCATAGACTTGTATTGCATGTCACGCGGCTGTTAGGTACTCCCTGCATGTCACGCGGCTGTTGGGCAATCCCTGCATGTCACGCGGCTGTTGGGCAATCCCTGCATGTCTCGCAGCTGTTAGGTAATCCCTGCATGTCTCACGGCTGTTAGACAATCCCTGCATGTCTCGCGGCTGTTAGGTAATCCCTGCATGTCTCGGGGCTGTTAGGTAATCCCTGCATGTCTTGTGGCTGTTAGGCAATCCCCGCATGTCTCGCGGCTGTTGGGCAATCCTTGCATGTCTCGCGGCTGTAAGGTAATCCCTGCATGTCTCGCAGCTGTTAGGTAATCCCTGCATGTCTCGCGGCTGTTAGGTAATCCCTGCATGTCTCGCGGCTGTTAGGTAATCCCTGCATGTCTCGCGGCTGTTAGGAAATCCCTGCATGTCTCGCGGCTGTTAGGTAATCCCTGCATGTCTCGCGGCTGTTAGGTAATCCCTGCATGCCTCGCGGCTGTTAGGTAATCCCTGCATGTCTCGCGGCTGTTGGGCAATCCCTGCATGTCTCGCGGCTGTTAGGTAATCCCTGCATGTCTCGCGGCTGTTAGGTAATCCCTGCATGCCTCGCGGCTGTTGGGCAATCCCTGCATGTCTCGCGGCTGTTAGGTAATCCCTGCATGTCTCGCGGCTGTTAGGTAATCCCTGCATGCCTCGCGGCTGTTAGGTAATCCCTGCATGCCTCGCGGCTGTTAGGTAATCCCTGCATGTCTCGCGGCTGTTAGGTAATCCCTGCATGTCGCGCGGCTGTTAGGTAATCCCTGCATGTCACGCGGCTGTTGGGCAATCCCTGCATGTCTCGCGGCTGTTAGGTAATCCCTGCATGTCTCACGGCTGTTAGACAATCCCTGCATGTCTCGCGGCTGTTAGGTAATCCCTGCATGTCTCGGGGCTGTTAGGTAATCCCTGCATGTCTCGTGGCTGTTAGGCAATCCCCGCATGTCTCGCGGCTGTTGGGCAATCCTTGCATGTCTCGCGGCTGTAAGGTAATCCCTGCATGTCTCGCGGCTGTAAGGTAATCCCTGCATGTCTCGCGGCTGTTAGGTAATCCCTGCATGTCTCGCGGCTGTAAGGTAATCCCTGCATGTCTCGCGGCTGTTAGGTAATCCCTGCATGTCTCGCGGCTGTTAGGTAATCCCTGCATGTCTCGCGGCTGTTAGGAAATCCCTGCATGTCTCGCGGCTGTTAGGTAATCCCTGCATGTCTCGCGGCTGTTAGGTAATCCCTGCATGCCTCGCGGCTGTTAGGTAATCCCTGCATGTCTCGCGGCTGTTAGGAAATCCCTGCATGCCTCGCGGCTGTTAGGTAATCCCTGCATGTCTCGCGGCTGTTAGGTAATCCCTGCATGCCTCGCGGCTGTTAGGTAATCCCTGCATGTCTCGCGGCTGTAAGGTAATCCCTGCATGTCTCGCGGCTGTTAGGTAATCCCTGCATGTCTCGCGGCTGTAAGGTAATCCCTGCATGTCTCGCGGCTGTTAGGTAATCCCTGCATGTCTCGCGGCTGTTAGGTAATCCCTGCATGTCTCGCGGCTGTTAGGTAATCCCTGCATGCCTCGCGGCTGTTAGGTAATCCCTGCATGTCTCGCGGCTGTTAGGAAATCCCTGCATGTCTCGCGGCTGTTAGGTAATCCCTGCATGTCTCGCGGCTGTTAGGTAATCCCTGCATGCCTCGCGGCTGTTAGGTAATCCCTGCATGTCTCGCGGCTGTTAGGTAATCCCTGCATGTCGCGCGGCTGTTAGGTAATCCCTCCATGTCTCGCGGCTGTTAGGTAATCCCTCCATGTCTCGTGGCTGTTAGGTAATCCCTGCATGTCTCGGGGCTGTTAGGTAATCCCTCCATGTCTCGTGGCTGTTAGGTAATCCTTCCATGTCTCGCGGCTGTTAGGTAATCCCTGCATGTCTCGGGGCTGTTAGGTAATCCCTGCATGTCTCGGGGCTGTTAGGTAATCCCTGCATGTCTCGGGGCTGTTAGGTAATCCCTGCATGTCTCGGGGCTGTTAGGTAATCCCTGCATGTCTCGGGGCTGTTAGGTAATCCCTGCATGTCTCACGGCTGTTAGACAATCCCTGCATGTCTCGGGGCTGTTAGGTAATCCCTGCATGTCTCGGGGCTGTTAGACAATCCCTGCATGTCTTGTGGCTGTTGAACAGGCACAAGACATGCAGCTGCGGGGGCCTGAAAATATTATTCGAGCAGATGGCGCACCGACCAGTAATGTATCATTCCTCTCTTCATAGACCTAAGAAACAATGAACACAAGCTGAATCATCACCAGAAGATTGGATTGAAGTGAGTGTCCCTGCAGGTTGTCGGGGGGCCGGTGTGACGGAGATCACTCCTCATGGCTTATAATGGGGTTTACCAGGGGTCTCGGGGGGGGGGGGGGGGGTGGGATTATCTTGAGGGTCACCCTCCCTCCGACCTGACAATGTAGACCTCCTCTTTGTTTTTCATTCTGATATCTTTAATAACATCTAATAGTTATTCATGAAACCTCCTCTATGAAATAGTCTGTAGTGATAAGTGGTCTATCAAGTCCCTTCCAAATGGGGTCCAGTGGTCTCGGCCATTTACAAGATGTGTGCGACACACCATGTTTTTTTTTTTTTTTTTTCTTTAGATACTTTGAAGATTTTGAAATGAGGATCCCACGGGAGGAGATGCTGAAGATGCAGGTACAGCTCATGTATTACTCGGCCAAGCATGGTCCTGATGGGGGAGACAGCTTCCTTCTCTATTACTTCGTTGCCATGTGACCTGTGGTTTGTATGAAGCTTATTAGCTAAGCCAGCCCCCTCCTCTTCCCACGAACTAGCCTTGATAGAGATGGAGGTTAGCTGAGCTATTAAACTTAGAAATCCAGCCTTCTCTATCATGGCTATTTTATTGAAAGAGAAGGGGGCTGGCTTAGCTATTGAATGAAACATAACACCCCCCCCCCCCCCTTTCATTTTCTGAGTTAGCTATGACAGATAAGGGGGCTGGCTTGGTGATTAAACTGAGCCAGTCACCCTTCTCTATGATGGCTGTTTAATAGAAAGCGAAGGGGGTTGGCTTAGCTATTAAACCAACCCATTTTTCATTTTCTGAATTAGCTATGTCAGAGAAGGGGGCTTGCTCAGTTCTTTAACTCAGCCAGCCAGCCCCCCTTCTGTGTCATGGCTGGCTTAGAGAAAGAGAAGGGGGTTGGCTTGGCTAATGATCTGATATCTTCAACTAACCACCTTCATACATGACTTTGGATACATGCTGAGCCAGGAAAGAGAGCAGGAAGCAGATGTTTTCCTTTAATTTTTTTGTGTTTTTCTTGTCTGTCGACTTTCATTTTTTTTTTTCTTTTATTTTCTCCAGGAAATTGTCCTTGAGAAGGTGGAGATCCTGGACCCTGAATACATTGCTACAGTGTGTGGCAGCTACAGACGAGGTATTCATTTCTCATCTCCATGGGTCCGGCTGACACTGTAGAGCCCCCGTTATTGAAAGTGATTGCTGGGAATTACAGCCAATTACATACAGCCTTCTTACAGCGACCACTGCTGGAGAAAAGCAGTATTACATGTCATCTATTCATATGGATGGTCATGCACAGCTGCATTTACACTGCGAGACTTTTTAGAAGCATTTTTCCCAGTTTTCACTCCAAACTAAAACTTGCACAAAATGCAAACCCTATGGCTCTGAAGGGAGGAAAAAATGAAAGTGCAAAATTAAAAATGACCTGGTCCTGAAGCGGTTAATAAGATCTTCTGTCCCCATACAGTTTGCATATTGCAGTGGGGCAACAAAGGCCCACCCTACGATCCCATCAGCCAATCTCCAAGTATTCTGATTGGTGGCAGGATTTCCTCGGTCCGTCTGGAGCGCAGCCGCCCCCGTCATCAGTACATTGCTAACAGAGTTATGTTTCTCATCACCATCAGGTGCAGCGTCCAGTGGGGATATGGATATTTTATTAACTCACCCGGACTTCATGTCGGACTCTGCAAAACAGGTCAGTGATCAGTCTGTCTGTTTATCTCATGTTTGCCTGTCTGTCTCTGCCTGTGTGTCTGTCTTGTATCAGCTTATCTAATATAACTATAATGTCTCCATTCTGACGCTGGTTGGGTTGCCCCTTTGGGAGGGGGGGGCGCTGGTTTGGTTGCCCCTTTGGGAAGGGGGGGACGCTGGTTGGGTTGCCCCTTTGGGAAGGGGGGGACACTGGTTGGGTTGCCCCTTTGGGAAGGGGGGGACGCTGGTTGGGTTGCCCTTTGAGGGAAGAGCGGAATGCTGGTTGGGTTGCCCTTTGGGGGTGGACACTGGTTGGGTTGCCCTTTGGGAGGGGGGGCGCTGGTTTTGTTACCCTTTAGGAGTGTCGGGACATTGGTTTTGTTGCCTTTTGGGAGGAGGGGACGCTGGTTGGGTTACCCTTTGACAGGGGGGACGCTGGTTGGGTTGCCCTTTGGGAGGGGGGGACGCTGGTTGGGTTGCCCTTTGGGAGGGGGGGGACGCTGGTTGGGTTGCCTTTTGGGAGGGGCGCTGGTTGGGTTGCCTTTTAGGAAGGTGGGGGGGACGCTGGTTGGGTTGCCCTTTAGGAAGGTGGAGGGGGACGCTGGTTGGGTTGCCCTTTAGGAAGGTGGAGGGGGACGCTGGTTGGGTTGCCCTTTAGGAAGGTGGAGGGGGGGGACGCTGGTTGGGTTGCCCTTTGGGAGGGGGGGGACGCTGGTTGGGTTGCCTTTTGGGAGGGGCGCTGGTTGGGTTGCCTTTTAGGAAGGTGGGGGGACGCTGGTTGGGTTGCCCTTTAGGAAGGTGGAGGGGGACGCTGGTTGGGTTGCCCTTTAGGAAGGTGGAGGGGGACGCTGGTTGGGTTGCCCTTTAGGAAGGTGGAGGGGGGGACGCTGGTTGGGTTGCCCTTTGGGAGGGGGGGGACGCTGGTTGGGTTGCCCTTTGGGAGGGGGGGGACGCTGGTTGGGTTGCCCTTTGGGAGGGGGGATGCTGGTTGGGTTGCCCTTTGGGAGGGAAGGGACGCTGGTTGGATTGCCTTTTAGGAAGGTGGGGGGGGGACGCTGGTTGGGTTGCTTTTTAGGAAGGTGGGAGGGACGCTGGTTGGGTTGCTTTTTAGGAAGGTGGGGGGGACGCTGGTTGGGTTGCCTTGGGTGGGATGTTCGTTCAGGCTTCTGCTGCAGGTGGGCAGAGAGGGGGGAGGCTCCTGCTGCAGGTAGACACCGGACAATGAGAAGGCAGATTAGAGGAGCTCCTGAGACGCTCATTTGTTGTGTGTCTCTGTTTTGAAATGAGGATCCCACGGGAGGAGATGCTGTTTTAGTTGTTTTAGTTGTTTTATGAGACCAAATGGGGTAAAAAGGAAGAGATGAAAGTGGAGAATTGTTGGGATCCAGATCTCTGTAATGATGCCAGTGTAACAGACGCTGTGTGAGAAATTCCCAGGCGATATTAGACCTGCGAGTTGGTCATTGTCTGATGTACTTCTGCCTGTGATGGGGACGGGGTCTACTCCGGGGGGCAATAACCATACCCTTGTTTCTGTTCTCAGCCGCACCTCTTGCACCAGGTAGTGCAGAATCTGGAGGAATGCAGCTTTATCACGGACACCCTGGTGAAAGGAGACACCAAGTTCATGGTAAGAGGCGGCAGGTGCCGCGTCCCAGGTTATCAGTCTCTAGATCTACTGTATGTTTAGCTTCAGCCCCAGTTTCAGGAAACAGCACCACTCTTGTCCTTGTGGCCATATCTGGTACTACAGCTCAGACCTGAATAGAACGTCGAGTCAGTACCGGAGTGAAGGGTCACGTAGTATTCGGCCAAATTTGATTAGACTCCATTTTTATTTCAGCCTTCTCCTTTTAGGACCATTCTCAGTGCGGTCAGGGTTCAGACTGTCGCATTTCATGACAAATTCCTGGACTGACTGCGGGATTCCTCAGAGGCTGTAAATTCGGGTCAGGAGACCCTAGATCAGGCCAGTCTGTGAAATACAACCATCTGACCCCCGCCTAATACTAAGCTTATACTGAGTACCTCCCGCTGTAAGAAGTCACACTGATCTTCACGCACAGTAAAAAGCTTCTCGGTAAAATTATAAAAAAATATATATATTATTGTGCTTTAATTGCTCATAACTCCAGATCTCTGCTTGCTGTCAGTGAACGGTTTTCGCTCAATTGCTGTAAACTAGAAAACTCAACCAGCCGTTTCCTAAATCTTCTCTGCCAGACCTCCTCTTGCTTTGTGTTTCCCCGCAGGGTGTATGCCGGCTGCCGTCCGAGGGAGGCAAACAGTTCCCCTTCCGCAGACTTGATATACGGTAATGCTTCACAGGACGACGTGATCACAATTCATCTGTTCCTCCACTTTTCTTTATGGAATTGTCGCTTGATATCTACATATCATGTATGTAGCGGAGCAGGTCCGGGGCGCAGGGCGCTGTAAATGCAGCACCGTAATATATAGCTGAGAGCGCGACCCTGATTGAGAGCGGTTTTATATATTATACCCTGGGTACAATGTGCAAATTGTCTGTTCAGAGTCTAAAACTATAGCGCCACCCATTGGAAGCAGTGATCTTAAAAGTCAACATTGATTCTTTAATGAGCCTTGCAATATGACTTGGGATAAAAGCCAAACCAGAATTCCAATTTGTAGACATGGTGTTTCGGGGTATTACCTCCTCGTCAGCGCAAAGTATAAGATCTGATTTGGCTACGTGAGAGGCTAAGACTGGGATCTAAGCGGTTTCTTCTTGTGGAGAGTGACTTGCCAGACTTGGCGTGTCAATGTGATGAGACTTATAGGCCATGCATGCTTCTCTGGGAAATTAAGGAGCATGCATGGCTTATTAGTCTCCTAACTCAGACTCCACAAGGAGAAACGTTACCCTATACCCTAAATAGGAAATTGATACGTTAATTGGGCTCACATCCCCTGTCAAAAAGGGTTGGGATTTTTCTCTTTTGGGCCTCGTTTTTTCTCTAATTTATAGGGGTTGTTCTGTGAACATTTTATCACCTGTCTACACGATAAATTATCAATGTACGATGGCTGGCCGTCCAATCCTGAAAACCGGGATCCCAAAATGTCCTTTGTGAATGGATCTGAGGAGCACGGTGGCTCCAGGATTGGGGAGCGTACAGGTCAGGACAGCTGTCGCTGGTCCGGACTGTCCATCTTTAGGAGCGCAGCACCGCTGGCAAACAGGAGGTTCTGTATCCTCCAAACATGAGAACAACCCTCATCTCGAATAGGATCGGAGCCGCAGCCTCGAGGACGCTCACTGAACAGTATACGGCCCCGTTTTGGCTCATGTGGCTTCAGCGGCCGAACACCTGACTGATCCCTGTTTTCAGATCTCCACCTGTCTGCAGTTGAGGTGCCATCTTGGGGTTAGATCATCCCTCAATATAAAAGCTATAAATGTGGCTATATGTATTGTGTCTCTACCCCAGGTTGATTCCTAAGGATCAGTACTACTGCGGGGTGCTGTATTTCACCGGCAGTGATATTTTTAACAAGAATATGCGGACCCATGCGCTGGAGAAAGGCTTCACCCTGAATGAATACACACTGCGCCCCCTGGGAATCACAGGTCAGTAGTTGTAGACTTGATAGAATCTTGACCTCAGGTTGGAAGAATTTTTGTTTTTCTCCCTTCCACCAAGTAGCATTCACCTGGGTGATAAAAACTAGTGTAATGATTGACTATTTGGGTTAAAGGCGTATTCCCATCCGCATACATGCATATTTTCGTCAGAGCCCGTAAATGCAAGCAATTTGCAGCCTTTCTTGAGACATTACAATTTTTTTTTTCTTTTCCGTTTGTTGTCTTGGAGGCCAACCACTTTTGCTAGAAAAGAGAACACTTGTAGTGCTTACAAGCTCTTTTCTATTGAGCTTGTAAGCACTGTTTTGCTGCCAGTCAGGATTGCTTGCGCACGCGTCGTTCCTTCCTCATCCCAGCCAGTTTTAGTATAGCGCTTGAAAGCCAGGCAGCAGAGGTGGTCGGACTCCTTGGCAACCAGGTGCAAACATAACTTTAAATATCTCTAGAACGGATGCAAATTGTAATAAACAGTAAATTGCTAAAGTGTACCAGCTGACAATATCTGTCTATGAAGGTAGGAATAACCTTTATAAGAAGTGAAAAATACATCTCCTTTATTTCTCCTAGGAATTGCAGGTGAACCGCTTCCAATTGACAGCGAGAAAGACATCTTTGATTACATCCAGTATAAATACCGTGAGCCGAAGGATCGCAGCGAGTGATCGCCGCCGGCTGACCCTAGTCCTGTTCACGCTGCGATGTCATGGTGATACAGATTGTGGTGTGCTGTGTGAGAGGGTTAGTAGTTAGGTATATGGCATGTAAAGCTGTTACATAAGAATTGTGTTATTTAACGTGTATGATGAGGCTCCGGCACTGAATATGGGGAGTCCAGTGCCATCGCATCTCCACATGGAAACTCTTTAACCCAAATCATGTGACTCTCAGCGACTCGGAGCCTGACTGCTCTTGTGACAAGTCTGTTTTAATAAAAACTTGTAATCCCCATGAAAATAATTTATTTCGGCGATGTATCTATGGAATTTCAATTAACAGGGCGTTCCCCTGCACAGTCCGTAATCACTGATGGGACATCCGTCAGACTGTCTATGGGAACGCTCCCATTTATTCTTTCATGTCCAGGAGTAACAGAAGAACGGCACAGTTCCAAGAAAATATATTTCAGAATTGGTATTTTAGAGGGGGTGAATGCAGGGCTGTGGAGTCGGAGTTAGTTTTGGTTGGAGTCGGTAGAAATGTACCGACTCCAGCTTTAAAAAAAAATGTATTAATATTTCATAATTGAACTTTCATATGAATTTTATAAATGTTACTCAAATATATATGTTCTATCAAACTATGAACAACAGTGATAAGCAGTTCTGCTGGAGATAGAGACATTTCTTACTTGTGTGTCACTGTTCTCCACTGCCCTTATCTAATCTTATACTTGGTTAACCTCATGCTGCCCCAACCCCCCTACTTACAATGTATGAAACTGAAAGTGAAAATGTGTTGCAAATTCTTAGTAGTAAAGCTCCTCCTCTAGACTAGATCATACTAGGTGTGCATCTTCCAAGCATCTCACAGCTGCCTGCTACTCAGAAGAGGAAGACTGTAAGAAGTATTATCCTTTCAACAAACTTTGCATCAGTTAACTGTGAGTACATGAGGAATAATAACAGTATTACTGACCACTATATCAGTTGTACGACCTGGCAATAATTTTGTACAATTGTTTTTAGGAAAAACAATTGTCATTTGGATTGTGAATGCAGAATTAAAAACCTGAGAATGTCAAAGAAGCATCACATTAAATCAGCTGTATTTGAACATTTCACCATCACTCAAGATAGAAAACATTATGTCTGTCAGTGTATGACAAATGATCCAGACGAAAACAAATGCTGTGAAGCCAAGATGAGTGCATATTCAGGCAAAGATAAAAATGCTCCTACCAGAGCTTCTAATCTAAAGAGACATTTACAGCGCTTTCATCCAGAAGTACTGAAAGCAGTGGATGAGAAAGACTGCATCCAAACTAATGAACCAGTGCCCAGCTCTTCCAGCCAAACAAAGGAGCAGAGAACTTTGCAGCCATCAGTTGCAAGATATTTTGTCAGTGACAAAGTTACTGTGACAATGACAGTAGATACATTTAAAAAACAGATCATAGAGCTTGTTGTAAAGGATAGTGTGCCTGTTTCATTATTTTCACGACCAGCTTTTATGTGTCTGAATGGGGAAATGGCCCGCAAGCTTGGCGTTTCTCTGGAGAGAGAGAGTATTAGAAAATTAGTAATCGAAGAAGCTTTTAAACAAAAGGAAGAACTTAAAAAAAACTCTCAAGGGACGCTTTCTGTTTCTTAAAATGGATGCCTGCACACGTCACAGAGTGAACTATTTTGCCATCAATGTCCGATTTGTTTGTGACAAAAATGAAATAGTTACCAAGACATTGGCAGTAAAAGACACCAAAGCTCATCACACCAGTGAGTTTCTCCAGGTCTTGGTGGAAAAGGTTCTGCAAGACTTATGAACTTAAAAAAGAGCAAGTTCTTTCTGTCGTAACTGACAATGCTTCAAATATGATAAGTACTATTAAGCTAATGAATGAGAGTAATGATGGTGACCAGCAGCTAGAAGAACATTCTGGGTCCACAGACACAGAAATGTTTGAAATAGAGAAACACAGAATTGTAACTGAGGAGCAAACTGAAGTTGCTTCAGATGAACAGCAACATGATAGTTTAGATGATCTTGTTGAAACTGTGTCAATATGTTCTTTCATTCATCACATGCGCTGTGTTGTGCATACGCTACAGCTGGCTATAAGAGACAGTCTGCAAGAAGGACATGCTGCTGCACTGATTGGCAAGGTGAGAAAATTGGCTACTGTTGCCAGAACCCCTAAAGTTGACTCAATTTTGAAGAGACGTGCTGGAAAAGGGGCAATTATTGATCAAGCCACACGATGGGGCAGTACTTACTTAATGATTCAGCGCTTGGTTGAACTGAAAACCTTTCTTGTAGACATGGCTAACCCTCAACTGACGCTAAATGAAAGTCAGTGGAATCAGGTGACTGAGCTGGAAAAATTGCTAGAGCACCCATTTACAGTGACTAAAAATTTACAAGCAGAGGACTTAACTCCAGGTATTTTCTTAAAGGAGTGGAAGAACCTGATGTTTCACCTGTCCCAAAGAGGAGGGTTAATTGCAAGTGGCATTGCTACATCAATGAAACGGAGAGAGGAGCTACTATTACAAAATAACATTCTTTTGGCAGCTGTTTATGTAGACCCAATGCATCGGATTCTTCTAGATGATCAACAGCTAAGTAAAGGAAAAGAAACTCTGTTTGAAATAGCAGTAAGGATGAAAGGGTTGCAGAACAGTCAGGAGGAACAAGAAGAATTTGGTCATCCTGCCACATCTTCACCCTCATCATCAACTGATGAAGAATTTAATTTAAAAAAATATTTGGATCACAAGGACCGTGCAAAGCGTTCCCGCATAGAAGAAGAGTCATCCCCATCAAGGAACACAGCCAGTACATTTCAGCAGAATTTATCATGTGCACTAAAAGAAATTGAGAAATTTGACCGTTCATCAAAAATAACAGTGCAACAAGCGATTCCTCTGTATCCTGACATTGTCAGAGATGTTGCCCGAGTGGTTACTGCTTTGCCACCAACACAAGTTAGTGTAGAGAGGTTGTTCTCTGCTCTCAAAATAATTAGATCAGATTTGAGGGCATCCATGAAGGAGGATCTGACAGAGGCAATACTTTTTCTGAGGACAAATTTATAGATTTCTTCTTATTAACTGCATAAAAGTGTTTATTGCATATTTACTTACAGTTTAGAAAAGTTTATAAAAGTTATTTGCTATATTCTAATTGTATTCTAATAAATGTAGTTTTTGCTCTAAGTGGTCTGATTACTTATATGATGGTGAGAAACTGAATAAGCACGATGTTTAATATTTTACAACAGTAAATTTGTTGTTATGAATTGGCCATTTATGAAGGAGTCGGAGTCGGAGCCTGATAAAATCCAGGAGTCGGAGTCGCAACTGTGGCTTACCGACTCCACAGCCCTGGGTGAATGTATTTACTAAGACAGGCAGGACAAGGGGATAGGACACAGGCAGTCCTACAGCGATGCGCGTCTACAGAAACCAAATCTGATTGGCTCAAGATTTCCCTATTTTTATCGTAGGAAGGGTCCAAGGTGTAAAGAAAATCTGTCCTGTACTGATGACGTATCCTCAGGTTAGGTCATTAATATAGAAGTAGTGATGATTAGCACTGCAGCCTTGCAGCGCTGGGGTCCTGGGTTCAAATCCCACCAAGAACAACATCTGCAAGGAGTTTGTATGTTCTCCCCGTGTTTGCGGGGGGTTTCCTCAAAAGACTCTAAAGACATACTGATAGGGAATTTAAGTTGTGAGCCCCAATGGGGACAGTGATGACAATGTATGAAGTGCTGCGTAATTAATGGTGCTGAATTAGACAGTAATATCAATAGAAAAGTAGTGAAAAAAACCTTTTAAAGCAGATGTAACTCTACTGAAGGGTTAATTGAAGAATCCTCCGTGAGCAATACCTTTATGTAACTGTCATGGGGCACACAAAGCGATTGGACATATCTTAGTGAAATCCTCCCGCCCCCTTCACGTCTTACCAAGTCTAGGCCCCCCTGCTGCCAACGCTTGTAAGTAAGTAGTGAATGCAGCAGGCATAGCGCTCACAGTGATGTGACTCCGCTGTGGCTGGTTTGGACCATGCACTGACAATAGCTGCCATCTTAATCTGTTTAGTAGAACTGGGGTTTCTGTAGGAAATGAGGAGGGGTCACACACACAGAGTAAACCCTATGTGCAGTTTTAAAACATTGATTAGAAAATAGGTATACCCTTTAAAGGTGTTTTCTATGAGTTAGAGGAACTGTTGCTTTTTTTTCATAAATCATTAGTACACTTAAAGGGAATCTGTCACCTACTTTTGGCGGGCTATTTATTTGAGGTCTGTCCGGTCCGATGGGCAGTGTTTCCGATCCTTGGCCGCCGTCCGCAGCTTTTTCATGAATAGGAGTAGGTGTCCGCCATCTTTCGCTCGTGCGCTAAGCATTCTTGGCTGGCGCAGTATGCTTTGCCCAAGTGCGGGCAAAGCTGAAAAGCCTGACTGTGCATGCGCCGGTTAACTAGGCCCCGGAAGTATTTTGCTGTGTTCCAGGGCTTAGTTAACCGGCGCATGCGCAGTAAGGCTTTTCGGCTTTGCCCACACTTGGGCAAAGCATACTGCGCAAGCCAAGAATGCTTAGCGCACGCGCGAAAGATGGCGGACACCTACTCCTATTCATGAAAAATAGAATTAATCTTACCGGTAATTCGGTTTCTAGGAGCCTTCCACGACAGCTACATCGGAGGATGTCTACCCCGCCCTAATAGGGGACAGGAACAGGAAGAGGTTAAATATCCCTCCCCTTCCTGCAACCACCAGTGTTTTCCTGGACACCAGTATGAATAGTTACCACCAAAGTGCAGGAATCATCCAATAAGAATATCAGATAGGGAGGGAAATTAGTGGTGTCGTGGAAGGTTCCTAGAAACCGAATTACCGGTACGTCTAATTCTATTTTCTCTAGTCACCTTCCACGACAGCTACATCGGAGTAATACCAACAGCCAATTTCTTTAGGGGGGGAATCACGGCCTGCAGCACTCGTCTGCCAAATGTTAAATCCCCATTGAAATTTAGCCTGTAACGCCTGGTGAACGTGTGGATGGACGACCAGGAGCGGTTCTGCATATCCGCTCTGACGAAGCATTCCCTTTTTTTTTTTTTTTTATGCTCATGACGTTGTTATCGCATGGGTAGAATGTGCCTCAGTGAGGCGGGTGGAGCCAGCTTCTGTGATGCGTAAGTCAGGCAGATAGATTGTGTGATCCAATTCGTGATCGTGTTCTTTGACTCCTTCTTGCCTTATTTCGTCCTGAGAACTGGATGAATAGATTCTGGTGAATCCGCTAGGCTTCACTCTATTGTCGGTAGACAGGACCACTCTGCAAATGTCGAGAGTGTGGAAGGTCCCTTCCTTAGGGTTGGAAGAGCTTGGGCCGAATGAGGACAGTACAATGTCCTGATTCCTATGAAATTTTGAGAAGACAGGCATGATCTAATCTCAAGAGAATATCTGTAATGATTGCAAGGTAAGCTTCTTGAATTGACAGGGCCTGCAATTCTCCCATACGTCTAGCCTCAGTAATTGCGATTAAGGACGATTAAAGGGTTAGGTTTCCATGGTCAAGGAATCTAGAGGCTCAAATGGATTTTAGGTTTGAGCACGGTGTTGAGATCCTAAGGAGGCCCCTGACTACGGAGTATAGGACGAATCCCGGCTGCCGAAGCCATAAACCGTAGGATCCAGTGGTGGCTGGCCAGGTCAAGATCAAAAAAGGTGCTAAGAGCTGATATTTATACCTTTAGTGCTGGGGATAAGGCTCTGTTCCAGACCTTTTGTAAACATCTAGGGTCTGTGCTGCACTGAGATGGAAGGGATCAGGGGTGCCTGGAGAGCACCAGGGCGTAAACGTTTCCCAGACCTTGGCATAGATGGCCTTGGTTATTGGTTTTTGGCTTTCCTGAAGTGTTTGGATTACCCTATCCGAGAGCTATTTGGCTCTTAGGAATTCGGCCTCAATAACCATGCTGCCAGGTTCCCTTTGCCTACGTCTGGGTGTAGCAGAGGACCTTGGTGAAGGAGGTCGCCCTTTTTGGGGCAGAAGCCAGGACCTTCCTGGGCCATGGCAGGTAGGGCACTGTACCTCTTCTTCCGGGCCACCGCGGGGCAATTAGTATTGTGGGAACTCGGTCCGTCTGGATTTCCTGAGATGTTTTTTGCCCGCATCGGTGTGGGTGGGCAGGTATTTGCGAGGTTGGAATCCCACCATTGGGTGAAGGGCACCTATTCCTTGCACTCCGTCCATGTGGTTGAGGGAGACGAATACCCCTGTCTTCGCATTTTGCCTGTTGGCGGCTAGGTCCACCTCCACCCCATCTTGAGTCTAGGGACACGAATACCGCATGGTCCAGGCGCCACTCCTCCGGATGAACGTCTTCTCGACTGAGGAAATCTGCCTGGGTGTTGTCTGATCCTTTCAGATGCACTGACCAGGAGAAGATCCTTGTTGCTATTGCTTTCAGGCCGGCGTACTTCGTACCCCTTGGCTGGAGATAGGCCACTGTGGTCATGTTGTCCGAGTAGGTGCAGACATGGCGATTTTGGATTAGCGATGATGACGTCTTTTAGAGCTTTTCCTACGGCCTTCAGTTCTCTAAGATTTGAGGAACTGGTGCTGATGCTCGGCAGCCATCGCCCCCGAAAATAGGATCTCTCTACTACTGCGCCCCCGCCTCGTTGGCTGGCATCTGAGTGGAGTGTTTTCAGGGGAAGCTGAATCCGGCTGACTCCCTTTTGAAGATTTCGGTAGTTCAACCACCACCTCAGGGCCGGTTTAAACTGACCAGGGAGGGGAATCCTTCAGGACTATGGAATTTGTAGCCGTGTAGGCCAGGCGGATCCTGGAATGTACAAGCACGTGGCTTTGTGGGCCTGAGCCCAAGAAACCGCCTGGGTGCATGTGGTCTGAGATCCTAGAGCATACATTGACTCTGAGGGTCAGTGCCCGCTAGTCCTGAACCAGGTACTTGGTGGACAAGGTCGACCTGACAAACCATAGGTAGGGAAGGATGTCTTTTCCCTTGAGTCAGAGAGAACTCCCAGAAGCTTCCCTCTCGTGGAGGGATAGACCAGGTTCGGTATCCAACCCAGGGATCTTACTATCCCCGGGTCTTTCCTACGTCCATCTTCTGACATGAGATAGAAGGTATAGAGAAGAGGAAGTCGTCTAGATATGGGATAATGCCAATCCCCTGGCGCCGGATGAAAATCACTACTTCCGCCATGATCTTAGAGAGATACATGGTCGGATGGATTGGCACATGGTAATATGCACCCTTCAGCTCTACCGTTGCCATTACCGAGCTCAGTCCGATGAGCGGGACTGCCCCTGATTGACTCCATTTTGACTTGCCTGTACCGGACCGATTCGATTAATGGCTTCAGGTTTATGATGATTCGGTTCTTCTCTGATGGCTTCCTCACCAGGAAGGGACGTGCATAATGGCCGTGTCCTTCTCCCGCTTTGGCACCCTCGTGTTCTACCGGAGCAGATCTTTGGTAAGGAGCCCTGAAGGAGTGGAGGCTGTAGGGAGGTTACCCCTAAGCATTACGGGGAAGGACTCTCGAACCCAATTTTTTTTTCTTTTAGTCCATCTCATATGGTACGATGGACCCACTGATTTGTGGAGATGGACTACCAGCGGGTAAAAAGAGTGAGAGACTACCCCCAACCGGGCGTCATTGCTTATCTGGGGTCTGTTGATGGTTAGGGACAAGGATGTTCCTGCCCTTGTCTCCCTATACTCTTCCTGAGTATGTCAACAGGACCAGGGAATCTCAGCCAGTCTCTCATGCCGGTACTGGCCCAGCCTCAAGCTGCTTAGTGGCTGTGATCTGATGAGGGCATGCAAATTCAGCTTAGATTAGCTGTTGACAGAGGTTTGGTCACGGGAGGGACGAAAAATCCGTCTCCTAGGATTTCTATGTTTCGGAAGAGATGCTTTTGTCCGAAGCTGTGTCCAGGATGTTATCCAGGACAGGCTTGAACCCATAGTGGCCCTGGAAGGGGATGGCGCACCATTTGGAGATAAGTCGCCTCCCTTAGGATTTTAACCAGGGCACTCCTCTATAGGAGTTAGAAAGGACGGCCGCTTTTGCGGCTACCCGGACCTGGTGAGAGCAGTCATGCTCAGCCTAGAAGAGCCGATGCATTAAAGAATTACCCGAGACCTGCGAATTACAGGCTGGTCTTCCTGGTCCCGGCCTGGTCCCAAGTTGTTAGCGACCACCAGCGGAAGCATCGGCTAGGAACCTCGTTGCTTTCTGCAGTACGAGTAGGGCGTCAGGTATCTTTCCCCCTAAGGTGTCCTGAGTCTGTGCGTAATCACAGAGACAGGGCATGTGAAAGCCATATTAGCTTTCTAGCAGATTTGTAGAGGTGTCCCAGGACTTCCTTGATAAGCTCTCAAATATATATATATTTTTCCTCGATCCATTGGATCTTTGAGCTGGGAGGAGCCCTCATTTTTATATATGGAGGCCTCCTTTTATGGAGGATCAGATTCTGTACGTTCTCGTGTACAGGACACCTCCTTTGGGCTTCAGCCCAACATCTCATCCTGTACCGTGTATTTAACTTCTTCCTCCTCCACCCCTATGGTGCTCTTAACCATACTGATTAGCTCACCCACATTCCCGGAATCAAGTGATATTTCTTGTTCCCTGGTTTTAGGGGTGGATGTGGAAGAGGAACCCTCAATCTCCCGAGCGTCCTCTGAATCCGAGGACTGAATTTCATCTGAATCAGATTCTATCAGAGCTTTCTTCCTCCTCCTAGAGGGAGGCGGTCTGGGAGAAGGGAGCCATGGAGGAGTGAACCTCCTGTATTATGAGGGATTTGATGCTATCCAGGAGAGGGCTGCTCAGCGCAAAGGAACTCTCTGTACAGGACAGGCAGTTTTCCCCCGTATGTCGAGGGAGTCTGGCAGCACACATTTTACACTTGTGGCTGGTTCTCATAGGGTCAGAGACCTTTTCTCCCCATATTAGAAAGAGAGGTATGCTACGCCATTTTAGTAAATAACGCTGGATAGCCAGGGCCGCCGCCTGCTACTTACAGTAGGAGGGGGTATGCTGGGCTCTGCAGACGCAGAGAGAGCGGGCTTGTCACCATCCATAGTCAGTGTCAGACAGGTCTTACCTGGTGATCTCCTCACCCAGACCTTGAAAGATCGAGGGTCCAGCGTTGTTTGTGCACCTCCTCCTCCCTTTGGCCCAATGGGGGGAACCACATGAGGACACCCCAGAATGTGACCGCCGGTCCCAGGAGTAACGCGCCCCCGGGCTCCACCGTAAAACACATAGGGACAGACCGGAAGTGACGCGCGCCCCAGTGGAAAGCCCAGTAACGCCCGAAGTGGAGGAACGCCACTCCCGGCCAGAGTAAACCGGCAGCACGGAGGAAGCCGGCGTGCACATCACCGCCTCGCTTTACCCCCAAAGGAGGCGCGGGAGAGTCCCGAGTCCCACCATGCAGGCGGAGACAGGAGCAGCCATCGGAGAAGGAGAGCAAGGCCCCCGACCTCGGCTGCCCGGCATCCGACAGGTATCCCAGCTGATACTGGGCGTGGGGTGCTCCCGATCACCGGCCACGGCAGCACCATCGTGGACCTCTTCATGCCGCATAGGGGACAGGAAAACACTGGTGGTTGCAGTAAGGGGAGGGATATTTAACCTCTTCCTGTCCCCTATTAGGGCGGGGTAGACATCCTCCGATGTAGCTGTCATGGAAGGTGACTAGAGAAAAACTGTGCACAGCGGCCAAGGATGGGGAGGCAGCAAAGATCGGAAACACCGCCCATCGGACCGGACAGACCTCATTTAAATAGCCCGCCAAAAGTAGGTGACAGATTCCCTTTAAAGAATCCACTTATTAGGGAAATCTGCTTCTTTCTCCTCCTGCACTGATCATTCACTCGCAAAGTTCTCAATTCATCAGTAAAATCTGTCTGCAAGGAAGATTGATCTCCACATTTGCTGCTCATAAGTCTATGGAGGTGGGAGGAGTTAGTGGCAGAGACCATCTGCTGCAAGTTCTCCAGAAACCATAGTTACTTACTGTAAGTGTAACTGTCTTTATAGAACATCTGTCTGCATCTAGCGCCTCCTATCTCCATAGACTATCATAAGCACCAACTGTCCTCTCTTACCTCTACTGCAAATCAATATTCCCTGCACACATTAATTGTGAATTAAGCTGGAAATATCAGTGCTGGAAGAGAGAACGTTTCGCTATTTGTATTTTATGGTATATATGAAAATAAAACTAGGTAACCAATTTTTAAGTCAGGCTTTTGAGGAAAACAAAGGTGAGTGGGGCGCAGGACTGCTGCCCCGGCCCCCCACACAGTGATTGACTGCAGCTAATACATAGGCTTACATGGCTATAGAGCTGATAGTCACGGCTTGGGGCAAACAGGACTCACAGCCTTTATGGATTATGTCCCAGGAAAGTGAGGTACAAAACCAAAGAACAATATGGCCTGATAACTGCGCTGTATAGGATAACTTAATGGCAGCCATGGTTTTCACCTACGTGACTAAACACTGTATAGTCTGGCGCTGCAGCCAGTCTGAAGCCAGAAAGGACTGTCAGTAGGATCTCCACTACTAAGCTGTCTATTATGGGCACGCCATAGGAAGGTCATAAGAAGCAAAGTAAAATGATACCTTCAGATATGCAATCCGATGTCTTAGTCCAGAGAAATCCACATTTTTCTTATATGTACATGAGCACTTAAAGGGTGTGGTCCGGCCTTAAGCTACAAGTCTGCAGTCACTGTATGTGACTGGGGACTTGTGAATACTCACAGTGCGCGCTATGAGGATTCTCCATAGGACCGCATGTAAGTGATTTGCATACATGTGGTCATGTGCCGATAAGATGGGCATAACCTCACTCAGTGCAAGTTTATTAAGTGATATCAGACAAGTCTAGTCGGAATGTGGCCAGAAGTGTGCAAATCGCCTACTTGTCACACGATTGCCTACTCCCAACGCCGGAGAATCCTTAGAACTCACCCAATGTTTGGATTCACAAGTCTGCAGTCACATATAGAGTGACTGCAGAGTTGTAGCTTAAGACCAGACATAGATCTCCCTGAGAATCTGCCTCCAGAGATGTTTAAATAAAAGAAAGGAGGAATTACCAGTGTGAGACATGTAATGACTGACAGTCTTCTCTCCTGATCTAGATGTCTCACACTAGTAACTCCCCTTTCATATACACTAAGCCCTGGAGGCAGATTCTTGGGAAGATCTATGCCAGGCCCATAGATCTAAACAGTTCATTTACATATTAATTAAAATGTGGATTTCTCTGGACTAAGACAGACATTTTTACCTAGAAAACACCACAAGAGCCACTCCAGCTGATGTGCAGGTGTCCATCTTTATTACAATACTTCAAATATTAAGTTACTTCATGAGAACGCTCTGGACAATGGAGTGTGCACTCACTGTAGTGTGTGAGCGGTAATGACCGGGGACCCTCCCCTACTCGGAGACGTGAGCGCATGACTTCCACGCTAAAGCAACTAATTTGGGGGGAGGGTAGTGTTAACTTAGGGGGTCCCAGCCTGTTCTGACAAGCAGACCGCTCACATACAGGAGAGCTAAAAACAGAAACTTCCAGAAAACTAGGCTTAGAAAATGTGGCTTGTTATCCCTAGACCAGAGACTATGTAGTGTGTGGGAAATCAATGACCTAACGCTGCAGGAATACAAAGTTTTCAGTGGGAAACATCTAGAGAAGTTAACACCTCTGCTGATCGTTACAGAGAAGGAGGTGGCATTGGCCCCGGGGGCAATGTCGGCCATTCCTGCAGCCATGTGAACAGCTGCTCCTTAAGATACAGGACCCGTCTCCGCACTGCATCATCTCATGCGCTATGTGATACCACGTGTGTTTCTTGGGAGTCTCTGGAGGGGAGAAGGGTCAGGGCTGGTGGATCTTCATCCATGACCCACTACATCCTTATGCTTCCAGCTCAAAGCCCAGGCCCACCTTGTGTCCCCCGGAGCTAAAGTTCTTCCCGTTGATCAGAGCAGACAGAGTCAGCTTCACTCCTGGAAAGAGAAGAATACATTGATTTTTTTTTTCCCCTCCATTTGATTGGTTGACGAGACAATTCTTCGACCTCATTCAGACACCCATGATTCCAAATGTACGTAAACATTGGTCCGAGTGTCCGATTCTAGCGATGTGTCACTTACTAGGCTGCTTGCCGCAGTTTTGATACAATCCGTTTTTTTTCTACAGGGCTCAGAATGCTGAGCTGTACATAACCCCGCCCACACCACTGATTGGCAGCCTGTTGGCACTGTACACAGGACACCGCCAGAGGAGGGGGCGAAGTTATAAATTAGCCAGACTACCTGGCACGCAACACCTAGTCCTGCAGTGATAATCCCCTGCTCATAAAACACTGATTGTAGTGAAACTACAGCAAGCTGCTGAGCAAGTGACACATCCCTGGAATCAGGGTGTCTGCCTCTACATTATGCAACGTAAAACCTACTGATTCGACTGAAAAGAGTATGTCCATATGAGACTGATCAGCAGGTTTGTAAATGGTGAAGTCAACAGAATAAATTGACAAAATATAACCACACCGCTGATCAATTTACGCTACAGATTTTCTCAAGAGCATGCACATGAGACTTTTTACAATCTCTTCCATATGAACAGTGGTCATGAGTATCACATGGGAATCGGGACCGTACCTGGCCGCAGGCTCTGTGTGTAGCCTACGCCGATCAGACTGGCATTGTTCACTTTGGCCTAGAAGGAAGAACAGAGACATGGTCAAGTGAACACATTATAGACCGCTTGTCACGGCAGGTCTTACATTAATGATGGACTCCACCCTAAACTGAAAGCATTGCATGAGAAAACCCAAATGAAAGATCTTGAAGGGGAAAAATCCATCCATAATGGATGACATAAGTGTGCATTAGAGGATAAAGGAATTGTACAGTACTAAGCCATTGATGACTGGTCAGCGGATACCTGAAGCCACGGCCTCCAAAACAAGTACCAAGTATAAAAGACTCAAAACATCATAGTGCCACGTCTGAGTAGTGGTCGTTCTCAGGTACTACAGCTCAGCTCACATACACTGATGTGCAGTACCTGACAATGACCACTATACGGTGTGCTGGCTCTCTACATTGTGAACCTCTGGGGCCTAATGGCAGCAGAATGTTGGGGGAATTAGGTGTAAGACCACAGTGAAAGATCATATGGAGTCATCCTCTGCAGGTCACCATTTTACCTTAGTACTGGACAACAACTACACTATTCAGAGTTTTTAGTCAATGACAATACTCATTATAGGGAAGGCCACCGATTTCAGCATTACCAACCATCTGATATGGAGAAGCGGGAGGTGGAGGTTCCCGTGGGTTCTCTAAGAAAGATGACGTTGGGAGTTTCAATGGCTGCAGCTTTCTCCGCTCTCCATGTTGAGAACACATGAATGCATACCCTTGCCGAGTAAATTGCTGCGGTGCATACCGAGCCGCTGCCGTCCCTGGTGGCATACTTACAGACAGGGTGGTGTTGGAGTCCAGCTGGTACTTGGCTCCGATGCCGAAGCGTGTGTTGTTGCTGCCCGCACTCCATGCCAGGCTCACGGAGGTCTCCACATCCTTATTGACCTTCTGGTAGATGGAGCCTCCAAACTCCGTGCCGTCGTTCCTGAACAGAGAGAAGGCACTGTCCTGTCATGTCACCGGGAGAGGAGACGTACGCCGCTATACTGACACCACGGTGTTATACTTACACGTTTGTGTGCAGCTGGAAATCTCCCGCAGTGTAGCCCAGCGCAAAGTTGTTCTGTGCCAGTTTGGACTTTGCAGTGTCAAAGGCCATCTGGTAGCCAGCCAGCCAGCCTTGGTAGCCCAGGACACCCCAGCCATATATAGTGGGACCAGCCAAGTCCAGGTCAACATCAACCCCTAGGTTGGCATACTCCCTCTTGTAGGAGGTCTTCAGTTTGGCGCTCTTCTTACTATCACACACAAGAAGAATAGAGGTCCATCATTACTCTCTATGGCTTGTTAATGGTGGGGTCTAGGCTCCCCCATACACGAGATCGCTGGACCACCCAAGTTTGGATGGCTTTCCTTACAAGGAATTAGCAGGATTTCACCCCTCAAACTATTTATGTGCACATGTAGTGTTTTAAAAGACAAACCCAGCAACACCTTTACGTGTCCAGTCCGTTCCTCTGTTACTGAGAAATCAGCGTTGAAATTGATATGCAAATGAGGCTGAAGAGCTATGGTAGATCTGAAGCCTCAGTCACTCCAGCTCTATTTCCAGCCCACCCCACCGCCTCCTGCTTGACTGACAGCCTCTATGCCGTGTGACTTCAGGCAAAGGAGTCAGTCAAGCAGGAGGAGGAATAGAGCTGGAGTGACAGAGGCTTCAGATCTACAGATAGTCCTTCAGCCTCATTTGCATATTAATGTAAACACTAATGCGAGTCATTATGGAGGAACGGACCGGCCATGTAAAGGTATTGCTGGACTTGTCTTTGAAAGAGCTACATATAAATAATGGGGGTGGGGGTAAAATCCTGCTGACCGATTCCCTATAAGGGGATTGTTCACCTTTTGGGAAAAATTGTTTAATGTTTTATTACTTAAATGCATTTGTATGTGGAGTTAAAAATAATTATTGCAAATCGAGGACCTGTAAAAAAAAATTTGACTGCACCAATGGGCTTTTATTGGCAACTTTGAGGTGGTCTGTGGTCAAATCAGCTAAGAGGTGTCCAGAAAAAGACAAATATACAAATTCTGCTGTCAGAATGAGCTCACTAATAGATCCTTAGTTAACTCGTTCAGCAGCCAAAAACCAATCCAGCTGAGGGAAGGCAAAACTGCAAAAAAAGATTCCATGAAACCTTATTGCATACATGCATTTAAAAATATTGTCCCCAAAAGTGGAAGAACCCTTTAAATATGTATGACCGTTAGGAAGGTAAAGCATCACTACTCACCCAGTATTGGGTACAAATGTGGTATCCAGCGCCAGCTTCAAGCCCTTAGCCAACTGCATAAAGAACAAGACAGTATATTACACCCCCTTCCGATCCTAGTGGCTGGGGCGATGCCTCCAAGATGGCAGCTGCCGCTCACCTTGTCTTCTATGGCGACCTCGGTCCCTAAAGTGTTGTCCGTGTTCCACTTCTGGGTGAAGGTGATCCCAGCCTCCTTCAGCTTGTACTTCGTTTCCAGGTTTCCTATTGCTTTGCCCGTGTCGGCGTTTGAAGATCCGCTGCTTGTGAACTCCTAGGAGCAGAGGACCCATATATTACTACAGAGGGTCTGCAGCCTTGTGGGGGGCTACAGGTGCAGACAGTGGAGTAGATCGCAATAGCAGCCAATGCAGTGGACCCTAAAGGCACCCGCCATACTATGCCCCTATAACTGTCTGCTATTATGGCTTACCATCTGTAACATCCCAGGCAGCATGGGGGAAAGGAAACAAATCACCAACGTCATAAAGCAACATAATGTGTTCCACACGTGCATAGCAGAGCTGGGTTTGTCACCCGAGACATGATTTCTGCCAGCCCTATTGAGATATATGGGATTTTCGGTCTTGTGTGAATACATCCCATCAACTACGACGTAAGCACCTCTTATTATATAGGGCTCACAGCCCCAATGAGAAAAGTGACAAATACAGCTCTGCTACACCTCACGGCGCAGCTACGTACCACCCCACTGGAGGATTTAGTCTTAAGCTCCAACTTCACCAGCCCAAACCCTGTAACAAGAAATGAAACGGTTGTCACATGTCAGGCACCGGTTACATTAAGGAATAAGCAATGTCCAAAATGGTTTTGTTTTCCCATTTCAAAAGGTCCATAAATCATTGCTAATTACGGTAATGTCCCCAATATATCCATATGATGATAATTTCCCCAATACACGGCGCAGAATGGCCCTGGTTCTACTCACACGACATAGAGTTATATGATACAATTCTGGCAGCCGGGTGTCACCACTAGAGGGAGCTCAAGAGCAATGTGAAGACTGATCCTCTTCTGATTACAATGGGAGATGTGGAAACCCACATACAGTAAGCTCCCCCTAGTGGTGTTGCAGGAAAAGTAAAAATGTATTATTTATGTCCTGTCCTGATGGTGAGCCCACCATGTGATCCCAACAGATCCCAATATTGGGGTTCTCTGCAGCTCCATAGTGTATAAAATGTATCTGGATCTATTGAAGTAGTGGCCTTAGCTGCAATACCACATCTAACCTGTGCATAGGTGTGGCACTGTTTTGGAAGCAATGTTTTTCCTACCACTTTAACCCATTCCCAACATAGTAGGTCACATAATCGGACAAAAAATAAAAATCAGGGCTAAAGCGACCAGCCACCCTGGCCATGAAGATTTAACTCAGGGACACTGAGCGGCATGACGTGACCATGGCTGACGGATGAGGAGCATTGTCTTCTTATGGTTTCCATTGACACTTACCATATCCTTTGTTAAAAACATCGCGGGCGGACTTGCCCAGGTCTGCATAGTTTGGTGGTACGGCCATGGCTCTAGAAGGGGAGATGGAAAACACAGTTTACAAGTGTTGAGAACAGAAAAACCAATAACGGCTGTCACCGGCCATAAAGACTGCAGAATTTTATATGTACACTGCTCAAAAAAATAAAGGGAACACTTAAACAATAGAATATAACTCCAAGTAAATCAAACTTCTGTGAAATCAAACTGTCCACTAACGTTTTTTCGGCCGGTAGGATCCGCACTTCACACTGCGCATGCCCGAAAGACTTCACTCAGCCGCAAATTTAACCCTAAAGTCTGTTCTGGCGGCTGGTAAAAAAGTCTCTCTCTCCTCCCCGCACTGCGGTTCCTTTAAAATTCTTCATTCATCGGATCCGTAAAAAAAAACGGTCCGTGGCATCCGTTCCCATCAGTTAGCAACGGATCCGCTTTCCGCCATTTTGGCGGATTTTAACTTACACAAAAAAACTGAAGTGTGAAACAGGCCTTAGGAAGCAACACTGATTGACAATCAGTTTCACATGCTGTTGTGCAAATGGAATAGACAACAGATGGAAATTATTGGCAATTATCAAGACACCCTCAATAAAGGAGTGGTTCTGCAGGTGGGGCCACAGACCACATCTCAGTACCAATGCTTTCTGACTGAAGTTTTGGTCACTTTTGAATGTTGTTGTGCTTTCACATTCGTGGTAGCATGAGACAGACTCTACAACCCACACAAGTGGATCAGGTAGTGCAGCTCATCCAGGATGGCACATCAATGCGAGCTGTGGTTTGCTGTGCCTGTCAGCATAGTTTCCAGAGGCACTACCAGGAGACAGGCCAGTACACCAGGAGACGTGGAGGGGACCGTAGGAGGGTCACAACCCAGCAGCAGGATCGCCACCTCCGCCTTTGTGCAAGGAAGAACACTGCCAGAGCCCTGCAAAATGACCTCCAGCAGGCCACAAATGTGCATGTGTCTGCACAAACTGTTGGAAACCGACTCCATGAGGATGGTCTGAGGGCCCGACGTCCACAGATGGGGGTTGTGCTCACAGCCCAACACCGTGCAGGACGCTTGGCATTTGCCACAGAACACAAGGATTGGCAAATTCGCCACTGGCGCCCTGTGCACTTCACACATGAAAGCAGGTTCACACTGAGCACATGTGACAGACGTGACAGTCTGGAGACGCCGTGGAGAGTGATCTGCTGCCTGCAACATCCTTCAGCATGACCGGTTTGGTAGTGGGTCAGTAATGGTGTGGGGTGCATTTCTTTGGAAGGCCGCACAGCCCTCCATGTGTTCGCCAGAGGTAGCCTGGCTGCCATTAGGTACCGAGATGAGAACCTCAGACCCCTTGGGAGACCATATGCTGGTGCGGTTGGCCCTGGGTTCCTCCTAATGCAGGATAATGCCAGACCTCATGTGGCTGGAGGGTGTCAGCAGTTCCTGCAAGATGAAGGCATTGAAGCTATGGACTGGCCCTCCCGTTCCCCAGACCTGAATCCGATTGAGCACATCTGGGACATCATGTCTCGCTCCATCCACCAACGTCACGTTGCACCACAGACTGTCCAGGAGTTGGTGGATGCTTTTGTCCAGGTCTGGGAGGACATCCCTCAGGAGACCATCCGCCGCCTCATCAGGAGCATTCCTAGGTGTTGTAAGTACAGTAGGTTCACATAGGCACATGGAGGCCACACACTCTACTGAGCATCATTTTGACTTGTTTTAAGGACATTACATTCCACTTTAATTTTGTGGGTGACTCCAAATCCAGGCCTTCATTGGTTAATAAATTTGATTTCCATTGATGATTTTTATGTGATTTTGTGGTCAGCACATTCACCTTTGTACAGAACAACGTATTCAATATTTCAGTCATTGAGATCTAGGATGTGTTATTTGAGTCTTCCCTTTATTTTTTGAGTAAATATATACATACATATACACACACTGCTCAAAAAAATAAAGGGAACAATGGTTGGGACCCCATGTCCTGCTAACAGTGGGCGCCATATGCACCGCGGTGCAGACGACAGCCTAGTCATGTGTGTCCAGGCAATGACAGGACCCCTGACCATGGCAGCTCCAGAGGGGCTCGTCCTATCCCTGTCAGTGTGTGGCGGGCACACTCGGCTACAAGCCTCTTACTTTTTTGTGACCTAATCCCTTTAAAAGATCAGAATACAGGAGGCGGCTCAGAGCAGGCGCTGAAGACACCGATGTAGGAGCTTAATGTAAATCTAGTAAAATGGACGGGTGGAAACGGACGAGGAGAGCTCAGATGACTGCCGGAAAAGGCCATTAGTCTTAAGGCCCCGTCACACTAAGCGATATCGCTAGCAATATCTCTATAACGTCACTGGCTTTGTGACGTTATAGCGATATCGCTATGTGTGATACTTACCTCCGACCGCTCCCCCACTGGTTATCGCTGATCGCGCGAGAACGTCCTGGACCGTTTCTCGTCGTCAGCTTCCTGCTGGGCTTCCTGTGGCGCCAACGAGCGACGTGTGGAGGCGGGCGGGAGGACTGGTGAGATCTGCCTGTGTGGCAGCTCACTAGCGACCACTTAGCGATGCACCAGCGATCCTGACCGCGTCATATCGCTGGTCGGGATCGCTGGTGCATCGCTAAGTGTGACAGTAAACCTTAACACCTGGTGGTCTGGAAAGTCTAATAATCCGGCAGGTTAAAATAGTCCCATGCCAGATTAACAAGAATTTATGCCTTCTGGAAACCCCCCTGATCCTGCACCCACCTTCTGTCCGCACACTATGCCAGGAATGGTAACCGGCTCTGATCAACTGAATGTCTCAGCACCCTGCATAGCGGGGGCAGCAGCACAACACCAGCGCAGAGGACCCTCCATTCTCAAGAATAGCAAAGTGCCCCAGAAGTTGGACAATCCGATCCTAGTAATATACCGTGGCTTTAAGGAGGGGGCGCCCCTGTAACATCAGTAGTAGAGGCCGCTGGTTGGCTTTCCTGTGACAGCTGAGCTGTGCGGGAATGGGGTTGGTGGCTCATTTCAATAGCTAAGTCAACCCCCTTCTCCAACTATCCATTTACCATTAAAAAAAGTCAGCCAGCCCCCTTCAGCATCAATGCATGCATTGATCATTGCAGAAAAGTCAGCCAGCCCCCTTCTCCGTCCATGCATTAACCATTGCAGAAAAGTCAGCCAGCCCCATTCAGCATCAATGCATGCATTAACCATGGCAGAACAGTCAGCCAGCCCCCTTCAGCATCAATGCATGCACTGACCATTGCAGAAAAGTCAGCCAGCCCCCTTCTCCGTCCATGCATTAACCATTGCAGAAAAGTCAGCCAGCCCCCTTCAGCATCAATGCATGCATTAACCATTGTAGAAAAGTCAGCCAGCCCCGTTCTCTGAAGTTATGTTGTTTCAGCACCCATAAAACTAATTTAACCAGAATGGCAAAAAATACTTGTTTCCCCTCCCCCGACTGTCTTTGTGCCTGTCTGTGGGCTGAAGAGAACACACACAGGACATGGGAGCCAGCAGTGACCTCATGGGACCTTCTGTACCATAAGAGCTGGTGGAGCAGACGGGACATTCCAGCGCTAATATACAGGGGCCGCTGTGCGGTATGCCGTAGGGGCCACTAAAGGTACGCTATAGGCTAGGTGCACTGTACAGTAGGTACACTATAGGGGCCACATTATGGTAGGCACACTGCAGGGTTCGCACGCTGTACGGTACGACTGGGGGAGCACGGGACACGTCTGCACGCTCTCACACCATCTCGGAGTAATATGACAACTGGTGTCGCAGGTTTTCTTCACGTTACTGTTCCACCCACGTTATCTAATGCCACCACATCAGAGCACGGCGCCCCGCGAGGGTGGGGGGCATCTCTGTAGTGGGGGCAGGGAGGGCACAGCACGGAGCAGATAATGAACTGGAGCTGAGCATCAGCACCAGATGCAGCAGAGCCGGCCCAGCGCTCCCCTCTCATACATCACACAGGGGCAGGCACTTGGCTCTTACTTGACCAGACACATCCTCGGGGGTCCGTGCCCACTGCCCAGCAGGGTAATGTATAATGTAGGGAAAGCAGAGATCCCACTGACAAAGACGACAGCCAGAAATGGCTGACAACAGAGAACAATAGAGGCGCCGGGGACTAATCCATAGAGACCAGCGTCCACTTATCTGTGCAGACATGACCCTACTGGCCTGCGGTACATGGCGCTAGGTACACGCGGGCTGCGGACCTCCGTCCTGTCAGGACCACAGTGTATCGTCACTCAGGGACTTCCAAACCAGCAGGGATGTGGGCGAGACGGGCGGGGGGGCGTCAGCGAGGCCACACGCCTATACATTAGATAGAGGGCACTATATGGTCACTGCCCCCTCAGGAGCTGAGCAGAGCCCCCCCACATACACGGCACAGATCAGTGTCTGTAATGGCAGCTGGGTATTTATGTCCTGTCCCCCCAAATGTGCGCACCCTGTGTGTCCGTGCATGGTGTCAGAGCCTCTGTGACCATCCACTGCATATCCCCCCATATATCACCGTGATGTGCTACATAGGGGGCTCCGGAGTACAGCACTACTGTAACCAGCAACCCCTTCCTGTCCATCACCGCACCGCGTGAGGAGACCCCCTCCCCGTATATCACCGCACCGTGTGAGGAGACCCCCTCTGTATATCACCCCCCCGTATACCACCGCACCGCGTGGAGACCCCCTCCGTATACCACCGCACCGCGTGAGGAGACCCCCTCTGTATACCACCGCACCGCGTGAGGAGACCCCTCTGTATATCACCCCCCCGTATGCCACCGCACCGCGTGAGGAGACCCCCTCCCCGTATATCACCGCACCGCGTGAGGAGACCCCCTCTGTATATCACCCCCCGTATACCACCGCACGAGGAGACCCCCTCCCCGTATATCACCGCACCGCGTGAGGAGACCCCCTCCGTATATCACCCCCCCGTATATCACCGCACCGCGTGAGGAGACCCCCTCTGTATATCACCCCCCCGTATACCACCGCACGAGGAGACCCCCTCCCCGTATATCACCGCACCGCGTGAGGAGACCCCCTCTGTATATCACCCCCCCGTATATCACCGCACCGCGTGAGGAGACCCCCTCTGTATATCACCCCCCCCGTATATCACCGCACCGCGTGAGGAGACCCCCTCCCCGTATATCACCGCGTGAGGAGACCCCCTCTGTATATCACCCCCCCGTATACCACCGCACCGCCTGAGGAGACCCCCTCCCCGTATATCACCGCGTGAGGAGACCCCCTCTGTATATCACCCCCCCCCGTATACCACCGCACCGCGTGAGGAGACCCCCTCCCCGTATATCACCGCGTGAGGAGACCCCCTCTGTATATCACCCCCCCCGTATACCACCGCACCGCGTGAGGAGACCCCCTCCCCGTATATCACCGCGTGGAGACCCCCTCCGTATACCACCGCACCGCGTGAGGAGACCCCCTCTGTATATCACCCCCCCCGTATACCACCGCATGAGGAGACCCCCTCCCCGTATATCACCGCGTGAGGAGACCCCCTCTGTATATCACCCCCCCCCCGTATATCACCGCACTGTGTGAGGAGACCCCCTCCGTATATCACTGTACTATGTGGGTAGACTCCTTCCCTTTGAATAGATAACACATCCCATCGCTGCACTACGCACTGACCCCCCATTGTACACACACTGTACACAATATACACACTGTACACAATATACACACACTGTACACAATATACACACACTGTACACAATATACACACTGTACACAATATACACAATATACACACTGTACACAATATACACACTGTACACAATATACACACTGTACACACACACTGTACACAATATACACACTGTACACACACTGTACACACACACTGTACACAATATACACACTGTACACACACACTGTACACAATATACACACTGTACACACACACTGTACACAATATACACACTGTACACACACACTGTACACAATATACACACTGTACGCACACACTGTACACAATATACACACTGTACACAATATACACACACTATACACAATATACACACTGTACACACACTGTACACAATATACACACTGTACACACACACACTGTACACAATATACACACACACTGTACACAATATACACACACACTGTACACAATATACACACACACTGTACACAATATACACACACACTGTACACAATATACACACACACTGTACACAATATACACACACACTGTACACAATATACACACTGTACACAATATACACACTGTACACAATATACACACTGTACACAATATACACACTGTACACACACACTATACACAATATACACACTGTACACAATATACACACTATACACAATATACACACACACTGTACACAATATACACACTGTACACAATATACACACTGTACACACACACTGTACACAATATACACACTGTACACTATGGAACATCCCAGTATCTGGATCCCACGTGGTTTATATTCTGAGTGAAACCTTCGCCAAGTGATGGAAGAGACCGCGGATCCCGCTCACCCGGAGCCTCAGCAGCCGGGGAGTGCACTCAGCGCTGATCACCCCTCGTGTGTGGATACATACACGGCACACAGCCCACTATGCGGAGCCCCCTGCACACTATCCCCGCCACTACACGCAGCCTGTGGCCTCCTCTCCCAGCGCCTCCATTACCACACGTTACTATTGTGTCGCCGCTTCACACGACCCCGCCACTGTCACCTGTCCCCAGCTGAAGGTCTCCGTCGTCCTCTGCGTCTCCCAGTTCCAGGCGCATGCGCAGATGTACCGCCACTACTACTCCGAGACCACATGACACGCCCACTCAGGGCTGGAGGCAAATAATCCCCTCCTGTCATTGGCTGAGTAGACCCTGGAGGACCTAACAGCCTAAACTGCCGATCTGCGAGCGCCATAGAGTCGCGTCCTGGGTAGAGCGTCTGCGCGGCTTTCTTACGAAATCTCTATGGTTTATGTAGTAAAATGATGTAAAAAATAATAATGGCGGAATAGGTGACAGGAGAGGACGAGCCGGGACGTCTCTCACTGGGGGGGACAGGACTTTAATTATTCCCTGCTATTTATACGTTATATTCGTTTTTGCGTAGTTTGAATATGTGGCTAATTCATTGTAAATTCTCTGATAAAGAACATAAAAAACAATTACTAAAAAATATAAAGTAGCAAAAACAAAAAATCTTCACACTGTTACCCACCTATTCACATCACAATTTTGCTGGAACTGTTGATTATCCCTGGACGCCACGGGCACCCTGCCGGGAACGCCATGGCTGAGCAGCGGCGTGCCGCCGTACATCACCAAGCACAACGCCGAGCGTCGGACAGAGTGGTGTGAAGCCGCCACACCGGACTCTGTGCAGTGACGGGTCACACGTCTGATGGACGAGTCTCGGTTTGGCGATTCCAGCAGAACGTTACCCGCCTGACTGCCATGGTGCCTGCGGTACAGATGGTGGAGGAGGGATAACGCTATGGGGGTGGATTTCAGGGGCCTCTTAGTTCCAGTGAAGAGAAATCTTAATCCTTCAGCACAAGACATTGTGGACAATTGTAGCTTCCAGCTTTCGGGTAACAGTTTGGGGAAGACCCTTCTCCGCTCCCCATGATTGTGCCCAGTGTACCAGGTCCAGGAAGACGTGGTTGGGGGAGTTTGGTGTAGAAATACCTGACCTCAGCCCCATCCAACACCTTTGGGAAGAACTAGAACGAAGATTGTGACCCCCCCCCCCCCCCCACGATCTGACATCACAAATGCTCTTCTGGATAAACTGACAAAAATTTTGGTGCCCTTCTACTGTGTGCAAGTGTAAAACTTAAAGGGATTGTCCAGGCTTGGGATGAAAGCCTGAAATCACTCTATGTGAGTGCAGACTTCTGAGTCCTCAGAACGCGCACAGTGCACACAGTCAGGATCCTCGGAGTCATGGGACCGCGAGTAAGCGATTTCCTCCATGCGGCCACACTGACTAGTCATGCTCAGCCTCTCCCAATACAAGTCTAGACGTCTAGTCGGCCTGTGACCGCACGTATGCAAATCACTTGCAGTCACGTGAACCGCCCCCAGCTTCGGAGAATCCTGACAGCGTGCAGAGCGCACACTATGAACATTCGGATGTCTAATCACAGAGTGACTGCAGACTTTTATCCCAAACCAGGAGAACCCCTTTAAAAGGGACAGATGGGAGTAAAACCGAAGGATCAGACTACACAGATCTTGCTTGTAGTCTGTAACCATGGATACGCTTTGGTCTGTTTTGTTGCTGTATACACAAAACAACGTATTTATAATAAAGTAGACTAATTTGGGATTTTTGTTTCTTCCGTAAGGGAGACCCATAGGAAACATGCAGACATTGTGGGGCAGAGAAACCAAGGACGATATTCACGACATTGTCACTGGTTTACTATATGTAGCCAAAAACTGGTAAAAAGTTGCTTTATATATTTTTTTTCAATAAAAAGCGAAGTTAATAATTTACATTTTATGCTTTTTTTATTGAACTTCTTTATGACAGAATGAACAGTTTCAAGGTCTAGTATGAGACGTGACCCTATATACGAGCTGCCGAGCCGTCCTTCTGTCCTCAGTCGGTCACCGCTTCCAGCAGCTCCTCATGGTGGAATACACACGATATAGAACTAGTTCCTGTTGCTTATATAGCGCCAACTTATTCAGTAGCGGTGTACAGAATCAATCTAGAGAGCATGCACACTGTCCAGCCTTGTCTGAAAGTAGAAATTTATAAGAACACAGCAGAGGGGAGAAAGCACCAGGAATTCAGACAAAAACCTAAATTTTAGGCCAGATTGATCAAAGCTTTCACGCCAACATTCTGGACTAAAAGCTTTGAAAACGTTTGGTGTAAGTCGGAGTTTACAAAACTTTTTGCGTTTTCAGGCCAGTTTTTATCAGATCCGGGGATGTTCCATACCTCAGAACTCTCACTCCAGTCCCTAACTGGAGTAAGATTCCTGGCGTAGCACACGTCACTTTTTCGGACACACCATTTCATGAAGATGTGCGTACCTGTTCATGAATCGGGAGCGTCTGACTCCACCACAACCCCCTCATCAGAAAAAATCAGCCCTTTTGTTTTTGGGAAAAAATTTTTTTTTTCTTACCTATGTATTTGGGGTAAAAATCATTATTTGCAATTGGATTTTAGTAAAAATTCTGCACCGTTTGGCTTCTACAGGCTGTTGGGGTGCAATTCGTTAAAAGCTGGGAGAGCATGGGGGGGTTTAAGTAGTTTTTTTTTGTCTTGAGATATTTGTTGCCATTTGCGCCAAATTCTTCAAAATAGTGCACGTGGTTCAAGAATGAGAAAAATGAAAAAAATGCTTTTTATTTTTTGGCATTAACCTTTTCTGCGATTTCTTGGCACAAAAAAAGTCACACGTTCCACCTAATGTCAAAAATCGTTAGCAAAAATTTCAGGGCATACATGAAATGAAGTCACAATTGATGAATCAGCCGAAAAACATCTGCAAACACCAAACCGAGTCATTGTCATCGCAGAAAAAGCAAGGAGCCAGCTAGCTGTGTCACAGAGAAGGTTCATTACCATCCCCGCTTTCCTGATCCCAGTACACACAGGTGAATGAGAGCTGTGTATACAGAATAGGAAGCTCTGACAGCGCTTCATACCTTCCGGACCAGCGATTACGGGATCACCAGGTCCACGGGAAGGAGCAGCTGGATTCGAGCAGCTCTGCTATGCAGCTGGGAGACCGAATTTCCCTGTAACTAGGGATAATATGCCAGCCCCAGTTACAGGGGGAAAAAAAAAAAAAAAAGGATTTCAATGCTGAAATGCCCCCCCCCCCTTAAAATAGATGACAAAATAAAAAAATAAACATATACAGTAAGAGTATAAATGAACAAGTCGAGTATGTGCAGCAGAAACGCATCTCTAGGCAGGAAAAACGCTGAGGAACATGTGCACGTTTTCTTTACGTGAAATGGGTGAAAACGCTGCAAAAACACTGATGGAATTGACGAGGAAAATATAAGAATCGAGAGCCTGAGTTTTCACAAATCTCATTCACTTTGCTGGTCCTGTAAAACATGGATTTTTTTTTTTCTGCGGGGGTAACAAAAAAAAAAAAAAAAAGGCAAAGTGTGAATAAATCCTAAACAAAAAAAGATTCTGACAGTCCAATTCATTGTTACTAACTCCGTCCCCATCGGGGGAAAAAAAAAAATGTCCAAAATATACTAATAATTATGGAAGGGAAGGGGAACACAATATGAAATACATGTTAGTTTTCTTTTGTGGTCATGGAAAAAAAAAAATATTAAAATCGGATGCGTATTTTTCTTTTTTTTTTTTTCCCCTTTCTATTTTTGTTGACCAAAAAGAAAAAAAAAAAAATGGAAAAATTAGGCTCCATGAAGCATAAAAAAAAAAAAAAAAAAAAAAAAAAATTAAAAATAATAATAATAATAATAATAATTAGAATAGTCGAACGAGAAAAGATTTTACAGGTACGAGCTTGTGGGCTCTTGGTCTCGACAGACGAAATCCCTTGCGTCCATAGGAATATATGCTGCTCCGGCACATAGACGATGATGGAGACTGGCGAGTCTCAGGAGTAAGTGTCGTGTGTGAACACAGCCGACATCCGCTTTCTGACCCCCCTGCTGCATCCAGTTCTTGATTCTGACCAGATAATGGATGAATGAAGACACAATTCCAATATAATATGATATAATAAAATACATTTATTTCACCACAGATCATAAAAATGTCTTCTTTTTTTTTTAACATAACAAGCAAAAAAAAAAAATTATTTATAACATTAATTATTATTAAACCAGTACAAAAAAAATATTCTTTAAAAAAATGGTTCTAAACTTTACTTGTAAAAGAGCACGATGGGGCGGATTTACTAACGCTGGCTGATATTTAGACAGAAAATGCGCTAAAATTCATAATCTCCTGTTTGTGCCATTGTTTTGCTCATATTGAAAAAAAAAAAAAGTCTAAACCACATGTGATTTTTTTTTTTTTTATTGTGCAAATTAAGCCAGATTTCTGGAGCGTCTAGCTTAGTAAATCTGCCCCAATGTGCGTTAAAATGGTTTTGTTTTTAGGCTTATATCAGATCAATTTTGAGCAGTTGAATTTTTTTGTTGCAGTACCTGCTTGCAGCCTGTAGGTGATGCTGTACCCATTTCAAACTGCTCCATAAGCAATAACCACGGCGCGGCTGACCGTTCCCGGTATGTCATCTTTATGACTCGAGCAGCTTTTTTTTAAAAAATTTTTATGGCTTAAATTGAAATGAGCACGGCTTTATTGTTTATTACGGGAGGTTTGGCCACGTGCAGCGGGACATGTCATAAAAAACCCGAAAGAGTTAAAAGGCACCATTTTCACGGTCTTATTCCCCCACTGCTTCACGTTGCTGTCAGCCGACAGCCCCCTGACTCTTCTTCATGTGGCGGCAGCCATGACCAATCTAGTGACTGTGGAATAAAGAAACAGCGGTGATAAGGCCAAGATCAATGCATTATAAAGGCCATAGACATAATGGCTGCTATGGAGCTTTACCACAAAAAAAAAAAAAAAAAACTTCGCGTAGGGTTGGAAAGTCATTTTTGGAGCGTTCCAATATCACTGGTATAAGCATAAAATTAAAGGGCTTGTACAGTGAACTCCTTCCCCACAGTAAGCATTTTGTTTCACTTTTTGTGCTGTCTAACCGCTTTGATGCTGCAGCAGCTATTGACTATAGCATCTAAGGGGGTTAAACTGATGCAATCTGAGCTAACACCGCAGAAGTTAATGGCGGGTGTCACTTTTTACAATAAAAATACCTATTATGTAGATAGCAGGCTCAACTCCTGAGTCCATCCCATACACCAATATCTGACATGGGAGGTACATGTATGTCACATGTCGGAAAGTGGTGCGTGAAACAAGTAAAACTTTGTAATATACTTCTATCTATCACAGGTACCGCAATCCTCAGATATCCCCCTGCGTTTTCAGTCTCGGACGATTATTTCAGTGTGTGTGAAGGGGGCTGGCATTGACAGTGAAGGGGTCTGGCTTAGCTATTGGAATGAGCAGTCAACCAGCCCCCTTCACACACAGCAATGATGATGTGCTGACATAGGAAACCCAGTCCTGATTTCAATGGGAAATGTGACTGCAATTAGCTCCCCCTAGTGGTGGCTGGAAGCCAGACTTTTCCAGCAGGATCAGACTCCTGACTGCTAGAACTAAGGAGCTCGGCCCCTTTCCTTTCTCACTGGTGAAGACACTTCATCCAGCCGAAGACTGTTCTATCTTTTTACATCTATGCATATTATGGAAGGAGCGGAGTGTCATTTATCAGGGTAAGCCATTGTGGGGAGGGAGGGTTACATTACACTTACCATTAGGTAGGTGTCTTGATCAGTCATTAAACTTTTCATGGAAGTCTCCAGTTGTTCACACAGACATTGCGACTCTGACAGAAGGTCCTCACTGTGACGACATACACAATTCACACACACAATGAAGAAAAAAAAATCAATGTCTGCTAAAGAAGCGCAATAATCACGTAGATCTGCTGTGACGCAAAAGCAATGAAACAACAGTGACCCACGGGAACGAAAAACCATTTACTCCACCGATAGGTAAGAGGGTCTTAGCTGATATTTTGATCACAATTTTCTGAGCCCACTCACCCTGACAAGACAATCATTTTGTGTATTCGTGGCAGCCTTCATCTAGGTTGTACGCACGTCCCCATCAGTCCACGGCTGGTTTTAAATAATGCAAAATAGAGCCGCTTCCTAAACAAACCCTCAATATATTTTGGAGGACTAGGCTCAAAAGAGAGGAGGAGTTTACTTTAGGGACCAATCTGTAGGACGTAGTCTTGCCGTGAGATATAGGCTGAAAAAAGTTGATCAAAATGTGTGCTCAGATATACACTCACTGGCCACTTTATTAGGTACACCTGTCCAACTGTGTGTTAAGACTTAATTTCTAATCAGCCAATCACATGGCGGCAACTCAGTGCATTTAGGCATGTAGACATGGTCAAGACAATCTCCTGCAGTTCAAACCGAGCATCAGTATGGGGAAGAAAGGTGATTTGAGTGCCTTTGAACGTGGCATGATTGTTGGTGCCAGAAGGGCTGGTCTGAGTATTTCAGAAACTGCTGATCTACTGGGATTTTCACGCACAACCATCTCTAGGGTTTACAGAGAATGGTCCGAAAAAGAAAAAAAATCCAGTGAGCGGCAGTTCTGTGGCCGGAAATGCCATGTTGATGCCAGAGGTCAGAGGAGAATGGGCAGACTGGTTCGAGCTGATAGAAAGGCAACAGTGACTCAAATTGCCACCCGTTACAACCAAGGTAGGCAGAAGAGCATCTCTGAACGCACAGTGCGTCGAACTTTGAGGCAGATGGGCTACAGCAGCAGAAGACCACACTGGGTACCACTCCTCTCAGCTAAGAACAGGAAACTGAGGCTACAATTTGCACAAGCTCATCGAAATTGGACAGTAGAAGATTGGAAAAACGTTGCCTGGTCTGATGAGTCTCGATTTCTGCTGCGACATTCGGATGGTAGGGTCAGAATTTGGCGTAAACAACATGAAAGCATGGATCCATCCTGCCTTGTATCAACGGTTCAGGCTGGTGGTGGTGGTGTCATGGTGTGGGGAATTTTTTCTGGGCACTCTTTGGGCCCCTTGGTACCAATTGAGCATCGTTGCAACGCCACAGCCTACCTGAGTATTGTTGCTGACCATGTCCATCCCTTTATGACCACAATGTACCCAACATCTGATGGCTACTTTCAGCAGGATAATGCGCCATGTCATAAAGCTCGAATCATCTCAGATTGGTTTCTTGAACATGACAATGAGTTTACTGTACTCAAATGGCCTCCTCAGTCACCAGATCTCAATCCAATAGAGCATCTTTGGGATGTGGTGGAACGGGAGATTCGCATCAGGGATGTGCAGCCGACAAATCTGCGCCAACTGTGTGATGCCATCATGTCAATATGGTCCAAAATCTCTGAGGAATGCTTCCAGCACCTTGTTGAATCTCTGCCACGAAGAATTGAGGCAGTTCTGAAGGCAAAAGGGGGTCCAACCCGTTACTAGCATGGTGTACCTAATAAAGTGGCCAGTGAGTGTATATTTTTTTCTATATTTATGTATCCAAGTACCTAGAGAGGTTTAAGTTTTTAGTACATTTATATATTGCTATTTTACTTTCCAGGTCTGCTTTTTATAACATTTCTGCTTGTGCAGCTGCAGGTTCAGAGCTCAGTGGGCTTTCCCTGTAACAGGAGCCCTCTCTCCACCTGCATTCAGAGCTCAGTGGGCTTTCCCTGTAACAGATGCCCTCTCTCCACCTGCATTCAGAGCTCAGTGGGCTTTCCCTGTAACAGATGACCTCTCTCCACCTGCATTCAGAGCTCAGTGGGCTTTCCCTGTAACAGATGCCCTCTCTCCACCTGCATTCAGAGCTCAGTGGGCTCTCCCTGTAACAGATGCCCTCTCTCCACCTGCATTCAGAGCTCAGTGGGCTCTCCCTGTAACAGATGCCCTCTCTCCACCTGCATTCAGAGCTCAGTGGGCTCTCCCTGTAACAGATGCCCTCTCTCCATCTGCGTTCAGAGCTCAGTGGGCTCTCCCTGTAACAGATGCCCTCTCTCCACTTGCATTCAGAGCTCATGTGGGCTCTCCCTGTAACAGATGCCCTCTCTCCACCTGCGTTCAGAGCTCAGTGGGCTTTCCCTGTAATGGATGTCCTCTCTCCACCTGCGTTCAGAGCTCAGTGGGCTTTCCCTGTAACAGATGCCCTCTCCACCTGCGATCAGAGCTCAGTGGGCTTTCCCTGTAAGGTCGGTGTCACACTTGCAACTGCAATGTGAGAAACTCGCACGGCACTGCCGCCAGCACTCGGGACCGGAGCTTTCAGCTCCATAGAAATACATGCAGCCGCACATTCAGGTCATGAGTGCCAGCGGCAGTGCCGGGTATTGAGGCGCAAGTTTCTCGCATTGCAGTTGCAAATGTGACCCCGGCCTACCAGATGCCCTCTCTCCACCTGCGTTCAGAGCTCAGGGGGCTCTCCCTGTAACAGATGCCCCCTCTCCACCTGTGTTCAGAGCTCAGTGGGCTTTCCATGTAATAGATGCACTCTCTCCACCTGCGATCAGAGCTCAGTGGGCTTTCCCTGTAACAGATGCCCTCTCTCCACCCATGTTCAGAGCTCAGTGAGCTTTCCCTGTAACAGATGTCCTCTTTCCACCTGCGTTCAGAGCTCAGTGGGCTCTCCCTGTAACAGATGCCCCCTTTCCACCTGTGTTCAGAGCTCAGTGGGCTTTCCATGTAATAGATGCACTCTCTCCACCTGCGATCAGAGCTCAGTGGGCTCTCCCTGTAACAGATGCCCTCTCTCCACCTGCGTTGACTTGAGAGCTCAGTGGGTTTTCCCTGTATCAGTAGCCCTCTCTCCACTTGCATTCAGAGCTCAGTGGGCTTTCCCTGTAATGGATGCCCTCTCTCCACCTGCGTTCAGAACTCAGTGGGCTTTCCCTGTAACAGGACCCCTCTCTCCACCTGCGTTCAGAGCTCAGTGGTCTTTCCCTGTAACAGATGCTCTCTCCACCTTCGTTCAGAGCTCAGTGGGCTTTCCCTGTAAAGGATGCCCTCTCTCCACCTATGTTCAGAGCTCAGTGAGCTCTCCCTGTAACAGATGTCCTCTCTCCACCTGCGTTCAGAGCTCAGTGGGCTCTCCCTGTAACAGATGCCCTCTCTCCACCTGCGTTCAGAGCTCAGTGGGCTTTCCCTGTAACAGGAGCCCTCTCTCCACCTGCGAATTTAGCTCAGTGAGATCTCCCTGTAACAGGAGACCTCTCTCCACTTGCGTTCAGAGCTCAGTGGGCTTTCCCTGTAATGGATGTCCTCTCTCCACCTGCGATCAGAGCTCAGTGGGCTTTCCCTGTAACAGATGCCCTCTCTCCACCCATGTTCAGAGCTCAGTGAGCTTTCCCTGTAACAGATGCCCTCTCTCCACCTGCGTTCAGAGCTCAGTGGGCTTTCCCTGTAACAGATGCCCCCTCTCCACCTGCGTTCAGAGGTCAGTGGGCTCTCCCTGTAACGGATACCCTCTCTCCACCTGCGTTCAGAGCTCAGTGGGCTTTCCCTGTAATGGATGCCCTCTCTCCACCTGCGATCAGAGTTCAGTGGGCTTTCCCTGTAACAGATGCCCCCTCTCCACCTGCGTTCAGAGGTCAGTGGGCTCTCCCTGTAATTGATACCCTCTCTCCACCTGCGTTCAGAGCTCAGTGGGATTTCCCTGTAACAGATGCCCTCTCTCCACCTGCGTTCAGAGCTCAGTGGGCTTTCCCTTTAATGGATGTCCTCTCTCCACCTATGTTCAGAGCTCAGTGGGCTTTCCCTGTAACAGATGTCCTCTCTCCACTTGCGTTCAGAGCTCAGTGGGCTCTCCCTGTAACAGATGTCCTCTCTCCACCTGCGTTCAGAGCTCAGTGGGCTTTCCCTTTAATGGATGTCCTCTCTCCACCTATGTTCAGAGCTCAGTGGGCTTTCCCTGTAACAGGAGCCCTCTCACCACCTACGTTCAGAGCTCAGTGGGCTTTCCCTGTAATGGATGTCCTCTCTCCACCTATGTTCAGAGCTCAGTGAGCTTTCTCTGTAACAGATGTCCTCTCTCCACCTGCGTTCAGAGCTCAGTGGGCTCTCCCTGTAACAGATGCCCTCTCTCCACCTGCGTTCAGAGCTCAGTGGGCTTTCCCTGCAACAGGAGACCTCTCTCCACCTGCGTTCAGAGCTCAGTGGGCTTTCCCTGCAACAGGAGACCTCTCTCCACCTGTGTTCAGGTGAGCTTTCCCTGTAATGGATGTCCTCTCTCCACCTGCGTTCAGAGCTCAGTGGGCTTTCCCTGTAACAGGAGCCCTCTCTCCACCTGCGAATTTAGCTCAGTGAGCTCTCCCTTTAACAGGAGACCTCTCTCCACTTGCGTTCAGAGCTCAGTGGGCTTTCCCTGTAATGGATGTCCTCTCTCCACCTGCGATCAGAGTTCAGTGGGCTCTCCCTGTAACAGATGCCCTCTCTCCACCTATGTTCAGAGCTCAGTGGGCTTTCCCTGTAACAGGAGCCCTCTTTCCACCTGCGTTCAGAGCTCAGTGGGCGTTCCCTGTAATGGATGTCCTCTCTTCACCTACGTTCAGAGCTCAGTGGGCTTTCCCTGTAATAGATGTCCTCTCTCCACTTGCGTTCAGAGCTCAGTGGGCTCTCCCTGTAACAGATGCCCTCTCTCCACCTGCGTTCAGAGCTCAGTGGGCTTTCCCTGTAACAGGAGACCTCTCTCCACCTGTGTTCAGAGCTCAGTGAGCTTTCCCTGTAATGGATGTCCTCTCTCCACCTGCGTTCAGAGCTCAGTGGGCTTTCCCTGTAACAGGAGCCCTCTCTCCACCTGCGAATTTAGCTCAGTGGGCTCTCCCTGTAACAGATGCCCTCTCTCCACCTACGTTCAGAGCTCAGTGGGCTTTCCCTGTAAAGGATGCACCCTCTCCACTTGCGTTCAGAGCTCAGTGAGCTTTCCCTGTAACAGATGCCCTATCTCCACCTACGTTCAGAGCTCAGTGAGCTTTCCCTGTAACAGATGTCCTCTCTCCACCTGCGTTCAGAGCTCAGTGGGCTTTCCCTGTAACAGATGCCCTCTCTCCACCTGCGTTCAGAGCTCAGTGGGCTTTCCCTGTAAAGGATGCACCCTCTCCACTTGCGTTCAGAGCTCAGTGAGCTTTCCCTGTAACAGATGCCCTCTCTCCACCTGCGTTCAGAGCTCAGTGGGCTTTCCCTGTAACAGATGCCCTCTCTCCACCTGCCTTTCAGAGCTCAGTGGGCTTTCCCTGTAATACATGCCCTTTCTCCACTTGCGTTCAGAGCTCAGTGGGCTTTCCCTGTAATAGATGCCCTCTCTCCACCTGCGTTCAGAGCTCAGTGGGCTTTCCCTGCAACAGGAGACCTCTCTCCACCTGTGTTCAGAGCTCAGTGAGCTTTCCCTGTAATGGATGTCCTCTCTCCACCTGCGTTCAGAGCTCAGTGGGCTTTCCCTGTAACAGGAGCCCTCTCTCCACCTGCGAATTTAGCTCAGTGAGCTCTCCCTTTAACAGGAGACCTCTCTCCACCTGTGTTCAGAGCTCAGTGGGCTTTCCCTGTAACAGGAGCCCTCTTTCCACCTGCGTTCAGAGCTCAGTGGGCTTTCCCTGTAATGGATGTCCTCTCTTCACCTGCGCTCAGAGCTCATTGGGCTTTCCCTGTAACAGATGTCCTCTCTCCACCTGAGTTCAGAGCTCAGTGGGCTTTCCCTGTAACAGATGCCCTCTCTCTACCTGCGTTCAGAGCTCAGTGGGCTCTCCCTGTAACAGATGCCCTCTCTCCACTTGCGTTCAGAGCTCAGTGGGCTTTCCCTGTAATGGATGTCCTCTCTTCACCTACGTTCAGAGCTCAGTGGGCTTTCCCTGTAATAGATGTCCTCTCTCCACTTGCGTTCAGAGCTCAGTGGGCTCTCCCTGTAACAGATGCCCTCTCTCCACCTGCGTTCAGAGCTCAGTGGGCTTTCCCTGTAACAGGAGACCTCTCTCCACCTGTGTTCAGAGCTCAGTGAGCTTTCCCTGTAATGGATGTCCTCTCTCCACCTGCGTTCAGAGCTCAGTGGGCTTTCCCTGTAACAGGAGCCCTCTCTCCACCTGCGAATTTAGCTCAGTGGGCTCTCCCTGTAACAGATGCCCTCTCTCCACCTACGTTCAGAGCTCAGTGGGCTTTCCCTGTAAAGGATGCACCCTCTCCACTTGCGTTCAGAGCTCAGTGAGCTTTCCCTGTAACAGATGCCCTATCTCCACCTACGTTCAGAGCTCAGTGAGCTTTCCCTGTAACAGATGTCCTCTCTCCACCTGCGTTCAGAGCTCAGTGGGCTTTCCCTGTAACAGATGCCCTCTCTCCACCTGCGTTCAGAGCTCAGTGGGCTTTCCCTGTAAAGGATGCACCCTCTCCACTTGCGTTCAGAGCTCAGTGAGCTTTCCCTGTAACAGATGCCCTCTCTCCACCTGCGTTCAGAGCTCAGTGGGCTTTCCCTGTAACAGATGCCCTCTCTCCACCTGCGTTCAGAGCTCAGTGGGCTTTCCCTGTAATACATGCCCTTTCTCCACTTGCGTTCAGAGCTCAGTGGGCTTTCCCTGTAATAGATGCCCTCTCTCCACCTGCGTTCAGAGCTCAGTGGGCTTTCCCTGCAACAGGAGACCTCTCTCCACCTGTGTTCAGAGCTCAGTGAGCTTTCCCTGTAATGGATGTCCTCTCTCCACCTGCGTTCAGAGCTCAGTGGGCTTTCCCTGTAACAGATGCCCTCTCTCCACCTGCGTTCAGAGCTCAGTGAGCTTTCCCTGTAACAGATGCCCTCTCTCCACCTGCGTTCAGAGCTCAGTGGGCTTTCCCTGTAACAGATGCCCTCTCTCCACCTGCGTTCAGAGCTCAGTGGGCTTTCCCTGTAATACATGCCCTTTCTCCACTTGCGTTCAGAGCTCAGTGGGCTTTCCCTGTAATAGATGCCCTCTCTCCACCTGCGTTCAGAGCTCAGTGGGCTTTCCCTGCAACAGGAGACCTCTCTCCACCTGTGTTCAGAGCTCAGTGAGCTTTCCCTGTAATGGATGTCCTCTCTCCACCTGCGTTCAGAGCTCAGTGGGCTTTCCCTGTAACAGGAGCCCTCTCTCCACCTGCGAATTTAGCTCAGTGAGCTCTCCCTTTAACAGGAGACCTCTCTCCACCTGTGTTCAGAGCTCAGTGGGCTTTCCCTGTAACAGGAGCCCTCTTTCCACCTGCGTTCAGAGCTCAGTGGGCTTTCCCTGTAATGGATGTCCTCTCTTCACCTGCGCTCAGAGCTCATTGGGCTTTCCCTGTAACAGATGTCCTCTCTCCACCTGAGTTCAGAGCTCAGTGGGCTTTCCCTGTAACAGATGCCCTCTCTCTACCTGCGTTCAGAGCTCAGTGGGCTCTCCCTGTAACAGATGCCCTCTCTCCACTTGCGTTCAGAGCTCAGTGGGCTTTCCCTGTAATGGATGTCCTCTCTTCACCTACGTTCAGAGCTCAGTGGGCTTTCCCTGTAATAGATGTCCTCTCTCCACTTGCGTTCAGAGCTCAGTGGGCTCTCCCTGTAACAGATGCCCTCTCTCCACCTGCGTTCAGAGCTCAGTGGGCTTTCCCTGTAACAGGAGACCTCTCTCCACCTGTGTTCAGAGCTCAGTGAGCTTTCCCTGTAATGGATGTCCTCTCTCCACCTGCGTTCAGAGCTCAGTGGGCTTTCCCTGTAACAGGAGCCCTCTCTCCACCTGCGAATTTAGCTCAGTGGGCTCTCCCTGTAACAGATGCCCTCTCTCCACCTACGTTCAGAGCTCAGTGGGCTTTCCCTGTAAAGGATGCACCCTCTCCACTTGCGTTCAGAGCTCAGTGAGCTTTCCCTGTAACAGATGCCCTATCTCCACCTACGTTCAGAGCTCAGTGAGCTTTCCCTGTAACAGATGCCCTCTCTCCACTTGCGTTCAGAGCTCAGTGGGCTTTCCCTGTAAGGGATGCCCTCTCTCCACCTGCGTTCAGAGCTCAGTGGGCTCTCCCTGTAACAGATGCCCTCTCTCTACCTGCGTTCAGAGCTCAGTGGGCTCTCCCTGTAACAGATGTCCTCTCTCCACCTGAGTTCAGAGCTCAGTGGGCTTTCCCTGTAACAGATGCCCTCTCTCTACCTGCGTTCAGAGCTCAGTGGGCTTTCCCTGTAACAGATGCCCTCTCTCTACCTGCGTTCAGAGCTCAGTGGGCTTTCCCTATAACAGATGCCCTCTCTCTACCTGCGTTCAGAGCTCAGTGGGCTCTCCCTGTAACAGATGCCCTCTTTCCACCTGCGTTCAGAGCTCAGTGGGCTTTCGCTGTAACAGAGGTCTTCTCTCTACCTGGGTTCTCTTATAGTTTTAACATGTGCACCAGTTTATCTTCACTCTTAAAACACCGACTTTCCTCAGGAATTTTGTCACCCAGTCTAATCTTCTGCGTTTTGATCAGCGATGCTGTCACACTAATCCTAAATTCCATCCAGTCTCCATTTTCTGCAATTGCGTATAACTGACTGTTTCCTGTTGTCAATCTTTCTTGGCATGAAGTTGACTGTTGCGTTCCTCACACGAATGACTGACACGGGAGTTTAGCGAAACTTCAAAACTTTCTTGTGTAAATAATTTTAAGCAGCTGTCGAGTTTCAGGATTAGTGCCTGACTAGATTGATTTACTGAGGCTAACACATACCTCCTCAGACTCAGGGGAAGCGGCTGCGGCAGTAGCGGAGCACTTACGGGTCCTCGTACTTTGCTCTGAGCAGAAAATAAAAAAGTTATAAGACATCACAAGAGCAAAATAAATCAATGTAAAAGTGTTGGATCCATTAAAGGAGCCGTCTGAGATTAAAAAAAAATGAGGTAATAGCTAGCTAACAATAAAGCCTTGCCGCTCTTGTGGTCGCCTAGTGATGATGTCCATCGTCCAAGTGCTATAAATGATAGCGTGACCGCTGAGGCCAGTGACTGGCTACAGCAACCATGTGGAAGTGACGTACAATAATTGCTGCAGGATCTTCCAGGATCAGAGGAGTGGTGGGAAGGTATTTAACAGAAAAGTAATGCTTGTTTTATTGTTTTACCAATTTCTAGCTATTCCTCCCCAAAAAAACCTTTAAATGAAAATTTTTGGTACTAAACAGTAAAATCGCTTTCTCAGAGCCTTCATTGGGGGACACAGGAACCATGGGTTATGTACTGCCGCCTGGAAGATGTCACTAAGAATACATCAACCTACACCTGGCCAGGAGCAAAACCAAGATCCCCCAAACAAGGGAGGGTGCACTGAAGGCTACGAGAACGATTTTACGGTGAGTACCAAAAATATTAATTTCTCTTGACCTATTGGGGGGACACAGGAACCATGGGACATCATAAAGCCATCCTTAGGGTGGGATAAATACTATCATTACTGTAGATGGAAGAATAGCAAGTCCCTCAGGCTACTACCCAAGCAACTGCTGCCTGTAGTACCGCTATGCCAAGACTCAAGTAAAGGTAAGAGCTCTGCAAAGATATGGACTGAAGAGTAAGTAGTGGCCCTATGGAATAGAAGAACAGACACCTGGAGACATATGACCCAGGCGGCGTCTACCGCATGAAAGGAGGGCGCCCTAAATTAGCCCGATTGTCCACATTGGCAGATCGAAACCAGCAAACAATGGTTGCCCTAGAGGCGGTCCGACCTCTGCAAGGACTTAACGGGATGACGAACAAGGCATCCGAACAAAACTGTGAGACGAACAGAACTGTACAGCTCGGACTATGTCAGATTGCGTAAAAACCTCTCCGGGAGATGAAACACGGATCCCTAAAGTAAGGAGAGCAGTCTGCTCATTAAAGTGGAGGGTGCCGAATGCGAGATTACTCCGTGCCAGAGGAGGGAGACATGTGAGAACCACCGCTCGGAGCCTCGTCTTATGGAACAGATCACTAAGTGGGAAAATCTCCCTGTAGGAAAGCCGAAATGGATAAATATCTCTGATCGGCAAAAAAGGAAAGGACAGAAAGGTATCCAAGAACAGATTGAGTTCCCCCAGATCCAGGGGGGACAATACGGTGGCCCCAAGTTGGCCCTGTCCAGGCGTACAGTTCAGACCTATGGCCGAAAAGTCAAGTTCCACTGAACACAGAAAACAAAGACAGGAACCTGGCGCTTGTGAATCTATCATGTCTCAAGACCAGCATGCAAAAATTAAAAAGGGGGATATCGCCATAGGTTTTCACCTGTGAAAAAGAGGCTTCTTATAAGAAATGAAAGAAATATAACTCACAGATGGTTAGAACAAAATCCCGTAGGGAAAGACAAAAAATAATAATAAAATAATATTTTTTAAAAATTTTTTATATAAAAATTAAATATAAAAACACAGTATTCATTAATAAAATGCCTTTATTGCAATATTGGCATAACATATAGTGCATAAAATACACAATTACTATAGCGATTTAAATATGGAAAAAAGGAAAAATCCTATCCATAATAAGGCTTAGTTAATGAACCAGGTAAAAAATCATAAAATAACATATGTGGAAAATTATAAATATATATATAGTGCTTAATATATCATAGTGGAATTAGTGCAAATATAAAGCCACATAAAATTATTAGTGTGACATTACCACAAATTGATCTCCTTCGTCAGGGAGATCAATTTCCGAAACGCGCGTCGGGGCGCGTTCTAACACTCTTTACATAGCGCATTTAGGCTTACAGGTATATTTATTTTTTTATACACAGCACTGGTTATTTTGTGGTAATGTCACACTAATAATTTTATGTGGCTTTATATTGCAATATATTGCAATAAAGGCATTTTATTAATGAATACTGTGTTTTTATATTTAATTTTTATATAAAAAAATTTTTAAAAATATTATTTTATTATTATTTTTTCGTCTTTCCCTACGGGATTTTGTTCTAACCATCTGTGAGTTATATTTCTTTTATGTACACCGGATGGGCTGCCATCCTCTTTTCTTGGAGGGAATCGGTTCAAGCATATTTTGTGAATGTATATATGATTTCATTAACTCACGTTATTTATTTTAAATTTGATAGGTTTGAACTTTGATTTTCTCTATTTTATTTTCTTATATGAAATGGTAGAAACGTGACATTAAGGCCCATGTTCCCTAATCCTAAGCCTTTCGGGCTTTGTACCCGACAGTCTTGATTGTAAATACAAGGCAAAGACCGGTCTCAAACTCAGACCCGTGTCTGCTTCCATTGTGACTAACCCATGGTTCCTGGGTCCCCCAATGACAAGTCTGAGAAAATGATTTTCCAGGGAAAAAAAAAAAAAAAAAACATTGCAGTCACGTTATGTGACCCCTGTATCTGCAGAGTGAGTGGGTGCTCACGTGACTGCATGTATGCACTTTGCAAAGAAGAACAGTAAAATCTAGTAGAGACCGCCAGAGAGACTGCAGACTTTTCTGCTAGGAAAACCCCTTTAAATGTCTCGGAATCACTTTTACCAGTACAATGTGTACGAGTATGGACACTCACGCAGGCAATTCTCAATAGGTCCCACAGCTCCTGCTGTCTCTTCTCCTGTCTCTTTACCACCATTTTCTCATCTTCTCTCATTAAGGTCATGACTTCCTTCAGACGTGGGGCAAGATCCAACGCTTTCCTCTTGCAAACGACTGTCTTACTGTGAAAAGCCAAAACAAAACCATAAAGCTATGTGCACACTTCGCGGTTTTGTTTTCGCGGCGGTTTTAAACGCGCGAATTTGCCGCGAAAAATAAGCATCCCATGCAATCCTATAGGATTCCGCAAGGCTGTGCTAATGCTGCGTTTCTTTCCGGGGCGGAATCGCTTTGCGGTAAAAAAATGCAGCATGCTCATTAATTTAGCGGAATCGCGGTGATCACGCACCCATAGGATTGCATTGTTCCGCTTACTTCCCGCATGTGGCTGTGCACACCATGCGAAAAGTAAGCAGAACATTTGCGGATGGTACCCACGGTCCGGAGGAGAGGAGACTGTCCTCCGGGCTTTGGGTACCACATCCCTGTAAAAAATAGAATTAAATTAAAAAATATTGTTATTCTCACCTTCCGGCATCCCGCACAGCCTTCCCGCCTCTCTCCACGCTCCCGGTCACAGTAAGCCTTTGCAAGAATGACCGCGATGACGTCGAGATCTCGTGGGAGCGCGACGTCTTGCGGTCATTCGCGATGACGTCGCAGGAACGCGACATCTCGTGGTCATTCGCGCAAAGGATTACTGGGACCAGGAGCGTGGAGAGAGGCGGGAAGGCTGCGCGGGACGCCGGAAGGTGAGAATAACAATATTTTTTATTTTTTTACATTTTATCTGTTACTACTGACGCTGCATAGGCGGCCTCAGTAGTAAAAAGTTGGTCACACTCGTCAAACACTATGTTTGACGAGTGTGACCAACCTGTCAATCAGTTCTCCAAGCGATGCTGCAGATCGCTTGGTAATTAGCTAGCATTCTAAAAATCGCGGGAATTTAAAATGCGATTTTCCCGCGGAATGGAATCCGGAATTCTCGCTGTAACTTCCGCGAGAGTTCCGCTACGTGTGAACGTAGCCTAAGGGTATAAGAGTAAAGTGGGCGGTGGGGGTCCACGCTAAATAGTACGAAGGGAGGAGAATAAACTGCCCCGTACGCCGTGGTCAGTTGTCAATGAAGATTTTACAATGCACTGCATTGCAAAATAGCTGTAACTGGTGGTCAAATATTTACAGGGTGTGAACTTATCCCAAAGACGAAAACCACACTGTGTAATACTGGAGGGAGTGATCCTTAGTAAGATCCCTCCCTACGTAGTAATACTACATGGCATGGTCCAGAAAGCGATGTACGCAGGGCATACCTGAGCTGGTCATATATTAATGCCACCCTCTTCTCGAAGCTCTGGATGGCCTGTAGGAGCAGTCGCACCATCTCCTGGCTGTCACCTCCTGATCTCTGATCTGTGAGGAAACAGAGAAACGCAATGTTAGGACATAGGACCGAGCAGCGTCCGTGCAGAGGAGGAACAGTGGAGAAATCCTGTCACCTCTCGGCCTCTCTCGCAGCCTCCGGTACAGATCCTTAGCCTGCTCCTCTCTGATAAATGAAGCAGAAAACATCGCCTGTAAGCGTGTATTCACACAAGCAGATTTTATGGTGATTAGCCGCAGAACTTCTGGAACCGTTAATTTAGGTCTGGAGCCCGGGCATTGCGGCCTAACATGGGCCCATATAAAAATGTCAGATCACAGGGGATATGTCTGATTGTGGCTCACGTACATATCATCGAGGGTGCCACGGTTTCTCCTGCCCAGAGGGTTCCTCTGTAAGTCCACGCTGTCCGTCTGCAGGGCCATCATTTTCTCCACTAAGTGCTGCACCTCCTGCTCCTGTGCAGGACACAGATGGAGACTAGTTACACGTCCTATAGGTAATGTCACTTATGTCCCTGCTACCAATCCCAAATTAGGACCTGATGGCAGAATCCTATTAATCTAAGTGAAGCCATTCCTACTTAGTTTAATGTCGGAAAAAATACAAAACGATAAAGAGGATTTCTGCAGCAACATACAGTCTGATGCGAGGCCCTGGAGCTGCTGGATCAGCCACCATAGTAATAACTTATGGCAGCTGCCTGTATCTACCCTATGCAGCCCCTATACACACTACATTATAGGTGCCCTGTGCCGTGCCTTCCATTTCAGCTCTCCTTACTCTATGGGATTGAGGGCACAAGCTCTGTCCGGTGTCACCCCCTGCAATACTCATATCTGGTGCACCAATCATACAGAATGCACCAACCTACAGCTGACCAAGCTCTGCTGCCATACACATATCCCTGCCTGTATACTATGCAACGTCTAGTCTGGGGTAAGGATATAATGACATGCAATTATAACTATAGCACACCCCACGGGGTGCATCATTCACTATTTCTTCTTCCATTAAATGGTCTCTAATCCCCTTTTCTCAAACAAAATGACGATTTCACTCACCCGCCCGCACTCTCTTATGGCCTGTTCCATCTCTTTCCATGTTGAAAGCAGCTTTTCAGAGGCTAAAAAAAACAATAATAATTGAGACTATTCAAGGGTCATGTAGACAGTAGCACATTGCAAAACAGCACAAATCATTTTATAATAGTTTATTATCCACACAAAAATAAATATTTCTATTTTCTTATAGATTGTAAGCTCATGTGCTCCCTGTAATGTCTTATTTTATTTGCTTCAGAATACGTCAGCGCTATAGAAATAAAATTATTATAATTTATTATACAGTAAATGAGGAAATGCTGCACTTTTCATATTGGCCACTAGATGTCAGTACAACAGATTATACTCCAGACAGGCAAAACCATCTAGTCCAAGCTCTTATAGAATACCCAATTTTACCGCCTTATGAGGCTTTAATGTGTGTAAGTGATATATACATTTGCTTTTAGTTTTTTGTATGTTGTTATTCTCTTAATTGCAACTAGATTAGTGGCGGTACGGGTCCTGAGACCCCCACCGATTGCAAAAAAAAACACCCTGAAAGGTGCGCAGCTTAGGAGACAGGAGTGCAGCGCTCTTAACTGATCAGGGCAGAGATGCATTGGAAAAAAAAACTTTAATATGCATAGTTGTCAATGTTTGAGGTGATATCAGGCAAAATAAAAGAATAATATTTGGACTTTCCCATCACACGCAGTTTGACCATTTCCCTGGTGAAATAGGATATGGATCACTGCTTATAAAGTACTTTCCTGAAAAGTTTTCATAGAAACTTTCATCAACTTTCATTGCTATAGTGAGTTGTTTCTGTTGCCTGCAGTACCACTTTTCACCACTGATGCTTTTCATAGAAACTAATGCAACAGCGCCCCCAGCTGTAATTTACGCCTTATTCAGAAAGGCGACACAGTGAAAAATGTCTGCAACCGATTAGGCGCTACCACTGCGGTCTGACGGAACAACTTACTGATTCCAAACTCCATCTGCTCGCTGTACTTCTCCAGGTCGATCTGGATACTGCTTCGGAAGAAATCCAGCTTGGCCTTTAGCTGCTCACACTCCGAGGTCATCAGGTTCTTCTTTTTGGATAGTTCGGTATTGTATCGCAGCAGGTTCACCCTAAAATACACAGTGCCGCATTATGAAGATTGCAGGGGAGTCAAGGAAAAGCACAGGCCCATGTGACTTCAGCAGAAATTCCTTTAATCCGACGTCCGATAATCCGCACTTTTCAGGTCCAAGCAGCCGGCATCACTCACATGGTAGCACGTTGTCCCATCTGCAGCCGGGCACAGTCCTCCTTCAGCATGCGTATCGTCTGCCATATCTGTCCCCACACCCTACGGAGATGAATGTACGATAGTGGATACTTGGGGTCCTGCACTGAAAATAGGGGAGCAGATGCATAAGATCAAAAAGCAAAAGGAACTCTACCAAAACTGTCAAAATCAGTCACCGTCATCACCCCACCCAACCACCAAAAATACTTACACACATGCGCGACCCCTTCAGGATGGGCGCGAAGAGCAATCTGGGGTTCATACACCGCCTTCCGATTATCAAAGAGAAATATAAGGTCGCTCTCCACCTGACGGCCATCGTTTATCTAATGGATTACAATAAAAAAAAAGTCATAGATTAGTCTTCCCTCCATGTACAGTACAGGGCAATGTATCTCCATGGTAACAGACTACAATCTGCCGTGTGTAGTCGGGTCACCGCCTTCCATCTGTACTTCTAGGGTAATTACTGCCGGTGTGAATCGGTGCGCAGGAGCCGGGCCAGCGGCCATGTCATTATCCTGGAGCCGCTGGATGGGAGCCCTGAGAACCACTTCTTATCTCCCATTTCCCGCATCTTCTTTTGATTAACCGGCCTGGCGACATGTGCGTCACCCTCCACCTCAAGAAGAGCCACAGACGCCGGCAGGTAACAGGGCTCATAATCACCGGCCATTGATTATGGATATGGCCACTCGTATCGATTCACACCATCTTCCCTGACGGGTCCCATGATCCCTTTGTGGGACCATTAGCGGTCCCCAGACAGGGGTCCCAGATCAATAGCGATTCCCTGACATGGGTCCCATGTTCCCTTTGTGGGACCATTAGCGGTCCCCAGACAGGGGTCCCAGATCAATAGCGATTCCCTGACATGGGTCCCATGTTCCCTTTGTGGGACCATTAGCGGTCCCCAGACAGGGGTCCCAGATCAATAGCGATTCCCTGACATGGGTCCCATGATCCCTTTGTGGGACCATTAGCGGTCCCCAGACAGGGGTCCCAGATCAATAGCGATTCCCTGACATGGGTCCCATGTTCCCTTTGTGGGACCATTAGCGGTCCCCAGACAGGGGTCCCAGATCAATAGCGATTCCCTGACATGGGTCCCATGATCCCTTTGTGGGACCATTAGCGGTCCCCAGACAGGGGTCCCAGATCAATAGCGATCCCCTGACATGGGTCCCATGATCCCTTTGAAAGACCACGAGCAATCCACTGACAGGGGTGCCTTGACCTCTATGTGTATGATGTGGTAGGGCATGTGCGTGATCACCACACCTGTAGCCGGTGAATTGAGCAGTGGTCACGCATGCGCACTAGCGCTCCAGTCATACAGGGGACCAGGCTACCCCATTCTGGGAATCTTTGGGGGTCCCTGCCGTAGAGAATCCACCAATCATACATGTATCACCTATGCCATTGGTTGCTGCCTCGGCCTCCGGTCCCTGCCTCCACACCCTGCTGGCATGTGAGGTGTACATTACAGCGAGTGCGTGTCCTCACCATGTTGTCTGACACGTATTGTATCAGAGGCTGGTTAGGAATTAAGGCCAAGCCTGAAGCTTGGAGCAGCTCCTGATCCTCCTCCGGGATCCCCGTGTCTTTCTGCAGGCGGCTCTTCAGAGACTGCAGGTTCTCGCCATTGGTCACAGGGTACGTGTGCACACAGCCGGACACCATATTCAGCACGGAGAGCAGCTGGAAAAAAAATACAACAAAACTGATAGGTGCGAACGTACCCAAATAGGGACAGGATGGCTCCGGGGACGGGTCATGGTAAATAAATAGCTGGATTCCTGCCCGTTCCTTAGAGCCACTTACTCTGTGACCACCATGGTGAGACAAGGAGAAATCGCAGGCAATTAGGGTCGGTGAAGAAGCAACGGATACAGACTATGGGCTCCTATCTGGTCACTTACCTTGAGGCTAAGAATGGAGTCCAGAGCCTGGAAGCAGCCGATTTCTGGATTTTGTGGATCTGTGCCCCTCTGTCTTGGGTGCCACATTAGCATACGCTGTAGCCAGCACTCTAGTTTACTAGCCAAGATCCTACGGCAAAGAAAGAAACACAAAAATGTATTCCCTAAGGAGGCATTTTCATAAGAAATAAATATCCAGAAGACATACAGTGGCATGTAAAAGTTTGGGCACCCCTGGTCAAAATTACTGTTATTGTGACCAGTTAAGCAAGTTGAAGATGGAATGATCTCTAAAAGGGCTAAAGTTAAAGATGACACATTTTCTCTGTATTTCAGGCCAAAAAAATTATATAATGTCATTTTTTACATTTTAAAAATTACAATAAGGAAAATAGGCCAATGCAAAAGTTTGGGCACCCTGCATAGTCAGTACCTAGTAGCACTCCCTTTTAAAATATCACAGCTTGTAAACGCTTTTAGTAGCCAGCCTAGAGTCTTTCAATTCTTGTTTGATGGATTTTCATCCATTCTTCCTTGGAAAATTCTTCCATTTCTGTGAGATTCCTGGGTCGTCTTGCGTGCACTGCTATTTTGAGGACAAGCCACAGATTTTCAATGATGATCTAATTGGGGGACTGTGAGGGCCATTGAAAAACCTCTAGCTATCGCCTTTTGAGGTAGTCTATTGTGGATTTTGATGTGTGTGATCATTATCCATTTGTAGAAGCCATCCTGTTTTCAGCTTCAGCATTTTTTACACATGGTGTTATGTTTGCATCAAGAATTTGTTGAAATTTCATTGACTCCATTCTTCCCTCTACCTGTGAAATGTTCCTTGTGCCATTGTCTGCAGCACAACTCCAAAACATGATTGATCCATCCCCATGCTTAATGGTGGGCGAGATGTTCTTTTCCTGAAATTCTATGCAATTTTTTCTCTGCACATACCTTTGATCATTGCGACCAAAGAGTTTTATTTTAACTTTAATGATTCACAGGACTTGTTTCTAAAATGCATTGGGCTTGTTTAGATGTTCTTTTGCATACCTCTGATGCTAAATTTTATGGTGAGGGTGCAGGAGAGGTTTTCTTCTGATGACTCTTCCATGAAGGCCATATTTGATAAGGTGTCTCTGAACAGTAGAACAATTACCACAACTCCAGAATCTGCTAAATCTTTCTGAAGGTCTTTTGCAGTCAAGTGGGGGTTCCGATATGCCTCTCTAGCAATCCTACAAGCAGCTCTCTCTGAAATTTTGCTTGGCCTTCCAGACCTTATCTTGACCTCCACTGTTCCTGTAAACTGCTATTTCTGAATTACCTATTGAACTGAGGAAAGGACAACGTGAAAACACTTTGCTATCTTCTTATAGCCTTCTCCTGCTTTGTGGGCCTCCACCATTTTCATTTTCAGAGTGCTAGGCAGCTGCTTAAAAGAACCCATGGTGGCTGTTTTTTTGCACAAGGTTAGAGGAGGCTATGCGTTTCTAAACCTGTGGAATCTGCATCAGCTGGCCTTTCCTAACATTGAGGGTGAACAAGCCATAACCCTTACAGGCTAATTAAGGTCTGAAACCTTGGTCAAAGTTATCTGAGCACACAAATCTCCAAAGGTGCCCAAAAATAAGCATCGGACAATTTTTCTTTTTGTAATTTTTAAAATGTGAAAAAATGACAGTGTATTACTTTTTAGCCTAAAATACAAAACAAATGTGTCATCTTTAACTTTAGGCCTTTAGAGATCATTTTATTTTCAACTTGCTTAACTGTTCACAATAACAGTAATTTTGACCAGGGGTGCCTAAACTTTTGGATGCCACTGTAACACCAACTTATCATGGAACTGGCTAAAAGGCTGCACAAGTGACTTTTTTTTGGCCAGGACTCCATAAAGAAAAATAGACACACTTCCATTAGCTCAATAGCTTATTCTGTGTTATTAAAGCTTTATGTCAGAGCACCGTCACCCCGACACCCGATGGAGAGCTACAAATCCTTTTGTTACACAAAAAAAAAAATGACAAAACTATGTCCGTAGTCACCACAAGGGGGAGCTTAGGAGTCTACTGTAGACAGCTCCTATTAAATTCAGTATGGAGTAAGCACCCCCTAGTGGAGGAATATAGAATCGTAAACGTAGAAGCCTGAATCTCTCATGAGGCAGAAGGTAAATTTCAGATTAAAGGGGTATTCTGCGACCGGGCAGATGGGTTACAAAGGATGATGTGACCGGTGGGGGGGGGGGGGTCACATGAAGGAGCTTAGCTATAAGTCCAATGTCCCCCCCAAAAAAAAATAAACGGCCATATAAAAAACAATACCAATCTAAAGCAGACATATGGGAAATGTGAATTAACTATTTTGTGTTTTTTTTTTTTCTTTTTTAATATAGTCAAAACACGTCAGTCTAAATTTACTGTTAACATAAAGTACAATGTGTCACGAAAAAAATAAAATAAAAACAGTCTTAGAACCATGAAGGCATTCCAACGTTCTTCTTATGTAAAGTGGCACGTGCCAGATGTGAGTTTTGCAGGAAAAGACCAGATATACTTGGTCTTTCCGGTTCTGATGACTTTAGGAAGATGTATAAAATGTAGAAGCAGGTCCAGGTGGTGTGTATGGACTCTGAGGATGGTACATTTTTATCTTAAGGAGGTGTGAATCATCTCTTTGACTTTGGTCACACTTTTAGTGGCATTTTGACCATGTGCCAGGTGTCTCCTTATTGCTGGGTTTTATTTGTACATGTCAAAAATCCAAAAAAAATTGTACTGGCTTTTCATTTATTCCTATGGGAACTCCATATATCGCTTGCCAATTTTTGCTGACCCTATGAAACGAATGAAGGTGGAAGGGCAACAGAGCCCATTCTTGAGATGACCCCCACCAAAATGTTGACCAGACCAAGGACGAGGGACGAGATATTACCCGGTGAGGTGGTTAGGCATTGGCAGGACGCTGGAGAACTTCACCGCTCCCAAGAGGTCTTCATACACCACGATGTGCTCGTTGCTCTTCTCCCGGACCTTATTGTGCCTGCGCCCCCAAAAAACACACAGGTGAGTGGTCCCATCCAGTGGGGTCACAGAAGAACAACACGTGGTAAAAGGACACAACCGCGTCTCACCACTGCACCGGCTGCCAGTTAGGAAGAAAAGGCCGAAATCCCGTTATACACTCGAAGGCTAGCGTGCCGAAGCTCCAGTAGTCCACGGTCACGGTGTACTTCTGCTGCTCCAGTAATTCCGGGGCCTGAGACACGCGACAAAGCGGAGGAAATTAGACGGCGTCCACAGCTCCGTTTTCTAGACATCTCCTAACTATACACAGTCCTCATCAACCAAGAAGGAAACGTCATGGAACTAAGGAGACCACCGGAAGGACGGACATGGGAATGATCAAAATCGGAGCGATCAGTGGGGGTCTGCAGACCGCTGCCAACCATCACTGAACAGGGAGCCGTGACGGATTACACATTATTTAGAGCTTAGGCTACTTTCACACTAGCGTTTTTTTGCGCTGTGCTACGTGCACAGTCCAAACACATACAAAAAACGCATCAAGCGTTTTGCATGCATTTGCTTTTATGCGCATGAGATTTAACCAGTTTGACTCTTAAAACGCATGCGATTCTAAACGCTGAGGTGCGCATGTCCATGCGCATACCAGCATTCCCATAGACTGTAATGTGTTTTTTTTGCGTATTTCGTGTGCATTTGTGCGCATGCGCTTTTTCGACACAGGTTGGGCGCACAAAAAATGCAACAGGGTGCGTCCGGTGCGCATAGGCGCACACTGCAAAAATGCATGCGCACAAAACCGCATACAAACGCTAGACAATGCGCACCCATGTTAAACATAGGGGCGCATTGCGAATGCGCATGTATGAGCACGCAGCGCAAAAAAAGCCAGTGTGAAAGCAGCCTTAGCCATCCATTACACAGCAGGGCCGGCATTGTACTGACTACGTGACGAGGGTCTACTCACCAGATACTGCAAGGTGCCCACAAAGGAGGTGCACAGACTGCCCTGGTCCAGCTCCTTGGCGTAGCCCAGATCAATTATCTTATGGATGAACTGAGAACAAACAAACATTACGTTAATAAGAAATAATGGTCCCGACAGCCACAAATAAATAATCAGTTCTCTGTAGCTCCACACGATGCTTATCACATCTCCACTAGGACGACCATACCTGAATGGCTTCCCCCCACCAAGAACACTTACTACCTATGGGCAACACTTGGATTTTTATTGAGATCCGATGTGCCAGTCATGAGAAATCAAGTGTAGAAGCCGTATGCAAATCAGGCTGATAGTGCACCGGGGGCGTGTCCATGCAAATGGAAACGGCATCTAAGTGCATTGCCACAACCCCAGTGCACTTCCAGTCTAATTTGCATATGGCTTCTACTCTAGATTTCTCATGATCGGCACATCGGATCTCTACAGAATTTTTTTTTTTTTTTAATTTAAAGTATAATTTTTATTGGACTGCAGCTATAAAATACTTCCACATGTAAGAAACAACCTGACAGGTTCCATTTAAAGGGGTAGTCCCATCTCCAAGATCCTATCCCAATATGTGGTAGGTGTAATAATAATAATATAAGCAAATACCTCCAATTAGAAATGTAGTATAGTTCTTCTGATAAGCTGTGTCACTTACCCCATGTGCAGGGCATTGCAGTAGCTTAGGTATCCATGGTTACAACCACTCGTATAGTGACAGTTAGTTAATGGACGTAACTATAACTACCTAAGTTACTGCAATGCCTTGCACATGGGGTAAGCGACGTAGGTAATCAGAAGAACTATACTACATTTCTAACTGGAGGCATTTCCTAATATTACTATTATTATTACACCTACTACATATTGGGATAGGATCTTGAAGATGGGAATACCACCTTAAGTTTAACATTTGAATGAAACATTTTAGGCTTTGCTCATGAAAAATAAAAAGTTTAAGAGCTCCGAATATAAATAATATTTTTCGTAAAAAAATATTTCTATACCTTTTAATACGACAACCAGCTATAAATTGGGACCTGTAGTATTGTTCATCCAGTTCTTCCTGGTTCATTCAGAATTACAGTGAAACGTAACAAGGAAAACCAGTGGTTAGAGAAGGGGTGTAACGTAACTTATTGCTGGGATTCACCAATTTTGTGTCTGATGGCTGTCTGACGTCTGGGACCCCCAATCATGAGAATAGAGGGGCTAAGCAAGGTGTCGGCAGTGGGCAGCTGGGGCTCTGCTGAGCAGAAGAAGAAACTGTGAAGTCTCCACTGTGGCTCCTTCACTCTCAGGACAGACCAGGGCTGGACCCCACTGATCACACCGTGATGGGATATCGCTAGCTATGGTATATGCCGTCACCTTTTATAGGAGAATATCCCTTTAAATATGCGTTTGACAATTGAAGGATGTGTCATGACGGATTTCCTTACCCTATGTTCTTCCTGCTGTAAGACAATGTTCTCTGGTTTTAGGTCTCGGTGGATGATTCGATTCTCATGGAGATAACAAAGAGCAGAGGCTGAAGGGAGAATAGGACAATGTTTCATAGATGGAGACACACGACACATACACGGCAAAACGGGGGGTAGTGTGTACGGCGTCCAATAATGAGGGACACTCACAGATGTCAGACAGCAGGCTCAGGATGGGGCCTTCCTTCAGGCCACAGCAATTTTCATAGTGATTCAAGTGCTGCATGGAGAAGAAGGCGATCAGTAATGGATCTCAATGAAAGTACGTTCACTTCACACATGAAGGAGGACATTTTCACACCGCCAAAAATATGCAGTTGGTAACCTGCTCCTTGTTTGATATGTCTCATGTCTATGCGGTGGACTCCGGGAAAATGGCTGCCGGGGGCGGCGCATGAGCAGATGGAGATATCGCCACTAAGATCTCGGCATGTGGTGGACTCGAGGAAAATGGCTGCCCGGGGCGGCGCATGCACAGATGGAGATCTCGGCACCAAGATCTCAGGAGATCAGATTTCATCTCCCGAGATCTTGGTGCCAAGATCTCCATCTGCGCATGCGCTGCCCCCGGCGGCCATTTTGCCGAGGTGCACCGCATAGGAAACCATGGAACTGCGTGGGCTCTGTCTGGCATTTCACAAAATGTCGACAGAGCCCCTGCAGCAGCACCGGACACCCCCGCAGCACCGCTGGACACCCCCTCATCCCAGCCTGCAGCAACGGTACTGGTAAGGTATATCCGCATTATAAGACGCACCCCCATTTTCCCCACAAATTTTGGGGGAAAAAGTGCATCTTATAATCCGAAAAATATGGTACATGTTGGTCACCCTCTCCCCCCTGCAGACTATCTGGGGCACACTCCAGGTAAGAACCTCAGCGCAGCAGAAGTGCCGGACAAGTATGTAATAAACTTTAATATGGTCCTGACACAGGCAGTGGAGCGGTACGTTACCCACCTTCCGCAGATCACCTCCCAAGCAGAACTCCATAGCCAGCAAAGGAAGATCATTAGGAGCCAGCTTCTGCAAGCCCTCGGGGACCTCTCGGGCCGACACCACGTTCTTGTGATTTAATCTGTAAAAGAAATACCGAAATGGCCTAAAATGAGTCCGGACAACTGAAATCAGGCAGCGATAAGATGGAGAGTGAACGCACAAGACCACACGCTCTCCTAAAAATCTCACCCAGAGTGTGGGAGTGTAGTGCACGTGTGACCACTGCTCTAGTCACTTCTATGGGAGTGTAGCGCTTATATGTGACCACTGCTCTAGTCACTTCTGTGGGAGTGTAGCGCTTATATGTGACCACTGCTCTAGTCACTTCTGTGGGAGTGTAGTGCTTATATGTGACCACTGCTCTAGTCACTTCTATGGGAGTGTAGCGCTTATATGTGACCACTGCTCTAGTCACTTCTGTGGGAGTGTAGCGCTTATATGTGACCACTGCTCTAGTCACTTCTGTGGGAGTGTAGCGCTTATATGTGACCACTGCTCTAGTCACTTCTGTGGGAGTGTAGTGCTTATATGTGACCACTGCTCTAGTCACTTCTATGGGAGTGTAGCGCTTATATGTGACCACTGCTCTAGTCACTTCTGTGGGAGTGTAGTGCTTATATGTGACCATTGCTCTAGTCACTTCTGTGGGAGTGTAGTGCTTATATGTGACCACTGCTCTAGTCACTTCTGTGGGAGTGTAGCGCTTATATGTGACCACTGCTCTAGTCACTTCTGTGGGAGTGTAGTGCTTATATGTGACCACTGCTCTAGTCACTTCTATGGGAGTGTAGTGTTTATATGTGACCACTGCTCTAGTCACTTCTGTGGGAGTGTAGTGCTTATATGTGACCATTGCTCTAGTCACTTCTGTGGGAGTGTAGTGCTTATATGTGACCACTGCTCTAGTCACTTCTGTGGGAGTGTAGTGCTTATATGTGACCACTGCTCTAGTCACTTCTGTGGGAGTGTAGTGCTTATATGTGACCACTGCTCTAGTCACTTCTGTGGGAGTGTAGCGCTTATATGTGACCACTGCTCTAGTCACTTCTGTGGGAGTGTAGTGCTTATATGTGACCACTGCTCTAGTCACTTCTGTGGGAGTGTAGTGCTTATATGTGACCACTGCTCTAGTCACTTCTATGGGAGTGTAGCGCTTATATGTGACCACTGCTCTAGTCACTTCTGTGGGAGTGTAGTGCTTATATGTGACCATTGCTCTAGTCACTTCTGTGGGAGTGTAGCGCTTATATGTGACCACTGCTCTAGTCACTTCTATGGGAGAGTAGTGCACGTGTGACCACTGCTCTAGTCACTTATGTGGGACTGTAGTGCTTATATGTGACCACTGCTTTAGTCACTTCTGTGGGAGTGTAGTTTATATGTGATCACTGCTCTAGTCACTTCTATGGGAGTGTAGTGTTTATATGTGACCACTGCTCTAGTCACTTCTGTGGAGTGTAGCGCTTATATGTGACCATTGCTCTAGTCACTTCTATGGGAGAGTAGTGCACGTGTGACCACTGCTCTAGTCACTTCTATGGGAGTGTAGTGTACGTGTGACCATTGCTCTAGTCACTTCTATGGGAGTGTAGTGCTTATATGTGACCACTGCTCTAGTCACTTCTATGGGAGTGTAGCGCTTATATGTGACCACTGCTCTAGTCACTTCTATGGGAGTGTAGAGCTTATATGTGACCACTGCTCTAGTCACTTCTGTGGGAGTGTAGCGCTTATATGTGACCACTGCTCTAGTCACTTCTATGGGAGAGTAGTGCACGTGTGACCACTGCTCTAGTCACTTATGTGGGACTGTAGTGCTTATATGTGACCACTGCTCTAGTCACTTCTGTGGGAGTGTAGTTTATATGTGATCACTGCTCTAGTCACTTCTATGGGAGTGTAGTGTTTATATGTGACCACTGCTCTAGTCACTTCTGTGGAGTGTAGCGCTTATATGTGACCATTGCTCTAGTCACTTCTATGGGAGTGTAGTGTACGTGTGACCATTGCTCTAGTCACTTCTATGGGAGTGTAGTGTTTATATGTGACCACTGCTCTAGTCACTTCTGTGGAGTGTAGCGCTTATATGTGACCATTGCTCTAGTCACTTCTATGGGAGTGTAGTGCACGTGTGACCACTGCTCTAGTCACTTCTATGGGAGTGTAGTGTACGTGTGACCATTGCTCTAGTCACTTCTATGGGAGTGTAGTGCTTATATGTGACCACTGCTCTAGTCACTTCTGTGGGAGTGTAGTGCTTATATGTGACCATTGCTCTAGTCACTTCTATGGGAGTGTAGTGTTTATATGTGACCACTGCTCTAGTCACTTCTGTGGAGTGTAGCGCTTATATGTGACCATTGCTCTAGTCACTTCTGTGGGAGTGTAGTGCTTATATGTGACCACTGCTCTAGTCACTTCTGTGGGAGTGTAGTGCTTATATGTGACCATTGCTCTAGTCACTTCTATGGGAGTGTAGTGTTTATATGTGACCACTGCTCTAGTCACTTCTGTGGGAGTGTAGTGCTTATATGTGACCATTGCTCTAGTCACTTCTATGGGAGAGTAGTGCACGTGTGACCACTGCTCTAGTCACTTCTATGGGAGTGTAGTGCTTATATGTGACCACTGCTCTAGTCACTTCTATGGGAGTGTAGCTCTTATATGTGACCATTGCTCTAGTCACTTCTATGGGAGTGTAGTGCTTATATGTGACCACTGCTCTAGTCACTTCTATGGGAGTGTAGTGTTTATATACGATCACTGCTCTAGTCACTTCTATGGGAGTGTAGTGCTTATATGTGACCACTGCTCTAGTCACTTCTATGGGAGTGTAGTGTTTATATGTGACCACTGCTCTAGTCACTTCTATGGGAGTGTAGTGCTTATATGTGACCACTGCTCTAGTCACTTCTATGGGAGTGTAGCGCTTATATGTGACCACTGCTCTAGTCACTTCTATGGGAGTGTAGTGCTTATATGGGACTTCTCTAGTCACTTCTATGGGAGTGTAGTACACGTGTGACCACTGCTCTAGTCACTTCTGTGGGAGTGTAGCGCTTATATGTGACCATTGCTCTAGTCACTTCTGTGGGAGTGTAGCGATTATATGTGACCACTGCTCTAGTCACTTCTGTGGGAGTGTAGTGCACGTGTGACCACTGCTCTAGTCACTTCTGTGGGAGTGTAGCGCTTATATGTGACCATTGCTCTAGTCACTTCTGTGGGAATGTAGCGCTTATATGTGACCACTGCTCTACTCACTTCTATGGGAGTGTAGTGTTTATATGTGATCACTGCTCTAGTCACTTCTATGAGAGTGTAGCGCTTATATGTGATCACTGCTCTAGTCACTTCTATGAGAGTGTAGAGCTTATATGTGATCACTGCTCTAGTCACTTCTATGAGAGTGTAGCGCTTATATGTGATCACTGCTCTAGTCACTTCTGTGGGAGTGTAGTGTTTATATGTGACCACTGCTCTACTCACTTCTATGGGAGTGTAGTGCACGTGTGACCACTGCTCTAGTCACTTCTATGGGAGTGTAGTGCTTATATGTGACCATTGCTCTAGTCACTTCTGTGGGAGTGTAGTGCACGTGTGACCACTACTCTAATCACTTCTGTGGGAGTGTAGCGTTTATATGTGATCACTGCTCTAGTCACTTCTATGAGAGTGTAGCGCTTATATGTGATCACTGCTCTAGTCACTTCTGTGGGAGTGTAGTGTTTATATGTGACCACTGCTCTACTCACTTCTATGGGAGTGTAGTGCACGTGTGACCACTGCTCTAGTCACTTCTATGGGAGTGTAGTGCTTATATGTGACCATTGCTCTAGTCACTTCTGTGGGAGTGTAGTGCACGTGTGACCACTACTCTAATCACTTCTGTGGGAGTGTAGCGTTTATATGTGACCATTGCTCTAGTCACTTCTGTGGGAGTGTAGTGCTTATATGTGACCATTGCTCTAGTCACTTCTACGGGAGTGTAGCGCTTATATGTGACCATTGCTCTAGTCACTTCTATGGGAGTGTAGCGCTTATATGTGACCACTTCTCTAGTCACTTCTATGGGAGTGTAGTGCTTATATGGGACTTCTCTAGTCACTTCTATGGGAGTGTAGTGCACGTGTGACCACTGCTCTAGTCACTTCTGTGGGAGTGTAGCGCTTATATGTGACCATTGCTCTAGTCACTTCTATGGGAGTGTAGTGCACGTGTGACCATTGCTCTAGTCACTTCTGTGGGAGTGTAGCGCTTATATGTGACCATTGCTCTAGTCACTTCTGTGGGAGTGTAGCGCTTATATGTGACCACTGCTCTACTCACTTCTATGGGAGTGTAGTGTTTATATGTGATCACTGCTCTAGTCACTTCTATGGGAGTGTAGTGTTTATATGTGACCACTGCTCTACTCACTTCTATGGGAGTGTAGTGCTTATATGTGACCATTGCTCTAGTCACTTCTGTGGGAGTGTAGTGAACGTGTGACCACTACTCTAATCACTTCTACGGGAGTGTAGTGCTTATATGTGACCATTGCTCTAGTCACTTCTGTGGGAGTGTAGTGTTTATATGTGACCACTGCTCTACTCACTTCTGTGGGAGTGTAGTGCTTATATGTGACCATTGCTCTAGTCACTTCTATGGGAGCATAGTGTTTATATGTGATCACTGCTCTAGTCACTTCTGTGGGAGCGTAGTGCTTATATGTGACCATTGCTCTAGTCACTTCTATGGGAGTGTAGCGCTTATATGTGACCATTGCTCTAGTCACTTCTGTGGGAGTGTAGCGCTTATATGTGACCATTGCTCTAGTCACTTCTGTGGGAGTGTAGCGCTTATATGTGACCATTGCTCTAGTCACTTCTGTGGGAGTGTAGTGCTTATATGTGATCACTGCTCTAGTCACTTCTATGGGAGTGTAGTGCTTATGTGTGACCATTGCTCTAGTCACTTCTGTGGGAGTGTAGCGCTTATATGTGACCATTGCTCTAGTCACTTCTGTGGGAGTGTAGCGCTTATATGTGACCACTGCTCTACTCACTTCTATGGGAGTGTAGTGCTTATATGTGACCATTGCTCTAGTCACTTCTGTGGTAGTGAACGTGTGACCACTACTCTAATCACTTCTATGGGAGTGTAGTGCTTATGTGTGACCATTGCTCTAGTCACTTCTATGGGAGTGTAGTGCTTATATGTGATCACTGCTCTAGTCACTTCTATGGGAGTGTAGTGTTTATATGTGACCACTGCTCTACTCACTTCTATGGGAGTGTAGTGCACGTGTGACCACTGCTCTAGTCACTTCTATGGGAGTGTAGTGCTTATATGTGACCATTGCTCTAGTCACTTCTGTGGGAGTGTAGTGTTTATATGTGACCACTGCTCTACTCACTTCTGTGGGAGTGTAGTGTTTATATGTGACCACTGCTCTAGTCACTTCTGTGGGAGCGTAGTGCTTATATGTGACCATTGCTCTAGTCACTTCTATGGGAGAGTAGTGTTTATATGTGATCACTGCTCTAGTCACTTCTATGGGAGTGTAGTGCTTATATGTGATCACTGCTCTAGTCACTTCTATGGGAGTGTAGTGTTTATATGTGACCACTGCTCTACTCACTTCTATGGGAGTGTAGTGCACGTGTGACCACTGCTCTAGTCACTTCTATGGGAGTGTAGTGCTTATATGTGACCATTGCTCTAGTCACTTCTATGGGAGAGTAGTGTTTATATGTGACCATTGCTCTAGTCACTTCTATGGGAGTGTAGTGCTTATATGTGATCACTGCTCTAGTCACTTCTATGGGAGTGTAGTGTTTATATGTGACCACTGCTCTACTCACTTCTATGGGAGTGTAGTGCACGTGTGACCACTGCTCTAGTCACTTCTATGGGAGTGTAGTGCTTATATGTGACCATTGCTCTAGTCACTTCTGTGGGAGTGTAGTGTTTATATGTGACCACTGCTCTACTCACTTCTGTGGGAGTGTAGTGTTTATATGTGACCACTGCTCTAGTCACTTCTGTGGGAGCGTAGTGCTTATATGTGACCATTGCTCTAGTCACTTCTATGGGAGTGTAGTGTTTATATGTGACCACTGCTCTAGTCACTTCTATGCGAGTGTAGTGCTTACGTGACCACTGCTCGTCACTTCTATGGGAGTGTAGTGCTTATATGTGACCACTGCTCTAGTGACTTCTATGGGAGTGTAGTGCTTATATGTGACCACTGCTCTAGTCACCTCTATGGGAGTGTAGTGCACAGGTGTGACCACTGCTCTAGTGACTTCTATGGGAGTGTAGTGCTTATATGTGATCACTGCTCTAGTCACTTCTATGGGAGTGTAGTGCTTATGTGTGACCATTGCTCTAGTCACTTCTGTGGGAGTGTAGCGCTTATATGTGACCATTGCTCTAGTCACTTCTGTGGGAGTGTAGCGCTTATATGTGACCACTGCTCTACTCACTTCTATGGGAGTGTAGTGCTTATATGTGACCATTGCTCTAGTCACTTCTGTGGTAGTGAACGTGTGACCACTACTCTAATCACTTCTATGGGAGTGTAGTGCTTATGTGTGACCATTGCTCTAGTCACTTCTATGGGAGTGTAGTGCTTATATGTGATCACTGCTCTAGTCACTTCTATGGGAGTGTAGTGTTTATATGTGACCACTGCTCTACTCACTTCTATGGGAGTGTAGTGCACGTGTGACCACTGCTCTAGTCACTTCTGTGGGAGTGTAGTGTTTATATGTGACCACTGCTCTACTCACTTCTGTGGGAGCGTAGTGCTTATATGTGACCATTGCTCTAGTCACTTCTATGGGAGAGTAGTGTTTATATGTGATCACTGCTCTAGTCACTTCTATGGGAGTGTAGTGTTTATATGTGACCACTGCTCTAGTCACTTCTATGCGAGTGTAGTGCTTACGTGACCACTGCTCGTCACTTCTATGGGAGTGTAGTGCTTATATGTGACCACTGCTCTAGTGACTTCTATGGGAGTGTAGTGCTTATATGTGACCACTGCTCTAGTCACCTCTATGGGAGTGTAGTGCACAGGTGTGACCACTGCTCTAGTGACTTCTATGGGAGTGTAGTGCTTATATGTGACCACTGCTCTAGTCACCTCTATGGGAGTGTAGTGCACAGGTGTGACCACCGCTACCATAGACATTGAATGAAGTGACTGTCACGCATTCACACACTGGACCCCTGTGGGGTTTCTAGCGGTCAGACCCCTTACTGCCTACAGGAAAGAGGTCCCATACTGTTTCCTTTCCCGAGATTTTCCGTCCCTTACTTCTTCATTATCTGAATTTCCAGGCACCATCTCTCCCGATTCTTCGGGCTCAGCTCTTGGCGACATTGTTTAATGGCAACTTCCTCTCCCGAGTCCTAAGGAGACATAAGGGATGGAGATCATCCTGCACTGATGGTATGGAGATGCAGGTCTAGAGACTGCCGCTCACCCTATTGAGCCAGCGCAGGACGTATCCAAAGCCTCCAGTGCCCAGACGCTCCTTCATCTCCCAGGATCCACAGCTGAGGGTGTGCGTCGGGGGAGGCCAGCTGGTCCGGCACCCGGGGGCATCCTAGGTATAAAGTTGGTCACTATAGAGCAGTATATATGGACAGTGTGGCACAGTGTCCACAGACAGTATAGTATATACGGAGAATAAAATGTGTATACACACTGTGGATATAAAAAGTCTACACACCCCAGTTAAAATCCCAGGTTTTTGTCATCTAAAATAAAACATGCCAAGAAGAATCATTTCAGAATTTTTCCCGCCTCCATTGTCGCCCATAATCTGTACAAATCCATTGAGAAACACACGGACATAATTTTGAGGGAAAATAAAAATAACAAAACTAAACTAATGTGGCTGCATAAGTGTGAGCACCCTCTTATAATTGATGGTGTGGTTGTATTCAGAATTAATCAATCACATGTAACCTCAGAAAAGCCATAAACAGCTTACAACACAGCAAAAGGATCTGATTGTTGAAAGTTATGAGAAGGGTACAAAACTATTTCCAAGTCATTCGATATATGATGGAACACTGTGAACATGGTCATTGAGAAGTGGATTGAATTTGGCACAACTGTGACATTACCTAGAACTGGACGTCCCTCAAAAATCAATGAAAAGACCTGAAGAAAATGTCAGGGAGGCTGACAAGAGGCCTACAGCAACATTAAAGGGGCTGCAGGAAGTTTTTACTGGTTGTGTACTGAATGTGACAACAATCTCCCATATTCTTCATATGTCTGGCCTGTGGGGTAGTGTGGCAAGACAGAAACCTTTACTTACAAAATAAAATATCCAAACACAGCTATGTTTTGCCAAACCCTACATCAAGTCTGCGAAAAGCATGTGGAGAAAAACGAACAAAAAAAATCACACAAGCGCTTACCGGCAAAAAAGAGAACTGTGTCCTCAGCTGCTGAGGTCAAATAGGGGTCGGTGTCAATTTGTTTATTTTCGCTATTTTATGTGGAGAAAAACGCTATGGTCTGATGAGGCCAAGTGTGAATTTTTTCGCTATAATTCCAAAAGGTGCGTTTGGCATAAAGTCAACATAGCACACAACTAAAAGAACACCATACCCACAGTGTAGCATGGTGGAGGCATACTTTAGACCACATGCCGACTAGACGGGTCCGATCTCGATGAATTCACTTTCATTAAGTGAGGCCCCACACGTCTAGTTGACATGTGAGCACATGAATGTAGATCACGTATTTGCAGTCATGCGCAGGGCGCTACCTGCGCTGGTGATGGAGAATCCTGACAGTGGTAGCAATGCAGATTGAAGGCTTGTAGACAGGGCCGGCACTCCTCTGGGTATCTGTCGATTTTGTGTGTTTTTCTGTATTGTCTTTATTGTCTGTACAGATCCCCTCTAAAATGTAAGGTGCTGCAGAATATGGCGGTGCTATAGATATAAAAACCATGTTCATTTCTTACTTTTTCCACTTAAACAAAAAATTCTCAATGTCTTTACGCAGATTATGGGGGCGGTTAAAGGTGGAAAAATTCTGACACGATTCTTCTTACATGACGAAAACCTGACATGTTAGCAGGGAGTGGAACACAGACTTTTGGATCCACCAGTACAGTATATCAGTAGCACAGTACATATATATGGGCAGTACAGTAGAAATGGACTGTACGGTGGTACAGCAGTAGCACAGTGTACATATGAGCGACACAGTCACTTCATTAGTACAGTGTGTGTCTAGAAGTAGCACAGCGTATATGTACAATATAACGGTATCAGCAGTACGGTACATATATATATATATATATTCGTCTGTAACCAAAATCCCGCGTCGCTGATAGGCCACGACCAATCAGCGACAGTCGCTTAGTCGTCGCGGCAACATAGCCGCATCGCTTATTGTACATGCACATTACAGCCGTTAAAGGCATCACTGCTGCATCGCTCATTACACAGGCACAGTCCTGTACATAATCTAGAATACCCGATGTGTTAGAATCAGGCCACCATCTAGTACAGTATATATTGACAGTAGTGGGATCAGTAGTACAGTGTGTATAATAGTACACTGTATATGTACAGTTTAACAGCGTCAGCGGCGCGGCCTATGTACAGCGTGACGGTGTCAGCGGCGCGGCCTATGTACAGCGTGACGGTGTCAGCGGCGCGGCCTATGTACAGCGTGACGGTGTCAGCGGCGCGGCCTATGTACAGCGTGACGGTGTCAGCGGCGCGGCCTATGTACAGCGTGACGGTGTCAGCGGCGCGGCCTATGTACAGCGTGACGGTGTCAGCGGCGCGGCCTATGTACAGCGTGACGGTGTCAGCGGCGCGGCCTATGTACAGCGTGACGGTGTCAGCGGCGCGGCCTATGTACAGCGTGACGGTGTCAGCGGCGCGGCCTATGTACAGCGTGACGGTGTCAGCGGCGCGGCCTATGTACAGCGTGACGGTGTCAGCGGCGCGGCCTATGTACAGCGTGACGGTGTCAGCGGCGCGGCCTATGTACAGCGTGACGGTGTCAGCGGCGCGGCCTATGTACAGCGTGACGGTGTCAGCGGCGCGGCCTATGTACAGTGACGGTGTCAGCACTGCGGCCTATGTACAGTATGACGGTGTCAGCACTGCGGCCTATGTACAGTATGACGGTGTCAGCACTGCGGCCTATGTACAGTATGACGGTGTCAGCACTGCGGCCTATGTACAGTATGACGGTGTCAGCACTGCGGCCTATGTACAGTATGACGGCTTCAGCACTGCGGTCTATGTACAGTATGACGGCTTCAGCACTGCGGTCTATGTACAGTATGACGGCGTCAGTGGCGCAGCCTATGTACAGTATGATGGCGTCAGTGGCGCAGCCTATGTACAGTATGATGGCGTCAGTGGCGCAGCCTATGTACAGTATGATGGCGTCAGTGGCGCAGCCTATGTACAGTATGACGGCGTCAGCGGCGCAGCCTATGTACAGTATGATGGCGTCAGCGGCGCAGCCTATGTACAGTATGACGGTGTCAGCACTGCAGTCTATGTAGAGTATGACGTGTCAGCGGCGCGGCCTATGTACAGTATGACGGTGTCAGCACTGCGGTCTATGTACAGTATGACGGTGTCAGCACTGCGGTCTATGTACAGTATGACGGTGTCAGCACTGCGGTCTATGTACAGTATGACGGTGTCAGCACTGCGGTCTATGTACAGTATGACGGTGTCAGCACTGCGGTCTATGTACAGTATGACGGTGTCAGCACTGCGGTCTATGTACAGTATGACGGTGTCAGCACTGCGGTCTATGTACAGTATGACGGTGTCAGCACTGCGGTCTATGTACAGTATGACGGTGTCAGCACTGCGGTCTATGTACAGTATGACGGTGTCAGCACTGCGGTCTATGTACAGTATGATGGCGTCAGTGGCGCAGCCTATGTACAGTATGATGGCGTCAGTGGCGAGGTCTATGTACAGTATGACGGTGTCAGCACTGCAGTCTATGTAGAGTATGACGGTGTCAGCACTGCGGTCTATGTACAGTATGACGGTGTCAGCGGCGCAGCCTATGTACAGTATGATGGCGTCAGTGGCGAGGTCTATGTACAGTATGACGGTGTCAGCGGCGCAGCCTATGTACAGTATGATGGCGTCAGTGGCGAGGTCTATGTACAGTATGACGGTGTCAGCACTGAAGTCTATGTAGAGTATGACGGTGTCAGCGGCGCGGCCTATGTACAGTGGTATTATGTGTGCACTGTGTGTATATACATATATATTACTAGTACAGTGGTGTTTTTAAACATAATAGTCCTTGACCTCATCAGGATAATGATGAGCATTTCTTTGTGAATCACATTGTGCTTTATACATATAGGCATTTTTTCTGGATGATTGAGCTGGTTCCTAACCGCTTCTGGTTGATCTGTGAGCACTCATAATATGCATTGTTTTAAATTTTGCAAATAAATTGATTTTTAATTATATGATTATTTGTCATATATTCTTGATATCCGGCTAGGATATGGTTGTTTTGTAGTACAGTGGTGCGTCAGTCGTGCAGTCTACGTACAGTGGTGCGTCAATAGTGCAGTCTACGTACAGTGGTGCCCCAGTAGTGCAGTCTACGTACAGTGGTGCCCCAGTAGTGCAGCCTACGTACAGTGGTGCCCCAGTAGTGCAGCCTACGTACAGTGGTGCCCCAGTAGTGCAGCCTACGTACAGTGGTGCCCCAGTAGTGCAGCCTACGTACAGTGGTGCCCCAGTAGTGCAGCCTACGTACAGTGGTGCCCCAGTAGTGCAGCCTACGTACAGTGGTGCCCCAGTAGTGCAGCCTACGTACAGTGGTGCCCCAGTAGTGCAGCCTACGTACAGTGGTGCCCCAGTAGTGCAGCCTACGCACAGTGGTGCCCCAGTAGTGCAGCCTACGCACAGTGGTGCGTCAGTAGTGCAGCCTACGCACAGTGGTGCGTCAGTAGTGCAGCCTACGCACAGTGGTGCGTCAGTAGTGCAGCCTACGCACAGTGGTGCGTCAGTAGTGCAGCCTACGCACAGTGGTGCGTCAGTAGTGCAGCCTACGCACAGTGGTGCGTCAGTAGTGCAGCCTACGCACAGTGGTGCGTCAGTAGTGCAGCCTACGCACAGTGGTGCGTCAGTAGTGCAGCCTACGCACAGTGGTGCGTCAGTAGTGCAGCCTACGCACAGTGGTGCGTCAGTAGTGCAGCCTACGCACAGTGGTGCGTCAGTAGTGCAGCCTACGCACAGTGGTGCGTCAGTAGTGCAGCCTACGCACAGTGGTGCGTCAGTAGTGCAGCCTACGCACAGTGGTGCGTCAGTAGTGCAGCCTACGCACAGTGGTGCGTCAGTAGTGCAGCCTACGCACAGTGGTGCGTCAGTAGTGCAGCCTACGCACAGTGGTGCGTCAGTAGTGCAGCCTACGCACAGTGGTGCGTCAGTAGTGCAGCCTACGCACAGTGGTGCGTCAGTAGTGCAGCCTACGCACAGTGGTGCGTCAGTAGTGCAGCCTACGCACAGTGGTGCGTCAGTAGTGCAGCCTACGCACAGTGGTGCGTCAGTAGTGCAGCCTACGCACAGTGGTGCGTCAGTAGTGCAGCCTACGCACAGTGGTGCGTCAGTAGTGCAGCCTACGCACAGTGGTGCGTCAGTAGTGCAGCCTACGTACAGTGGTGCGTCAGTAGTGCAGCCTACGTACAGTGGTGCGTCAGTAGTGCAGCCTACGTACAGTGGTGCGTCAGTAGTGCAGCCTACGTACAGTGGTGCGTCAGTAGTGCAGCCTACGTACAGTGGTGCGTCAGTAGTGCAGCCTACGTACAGTGGTGCGTCAGTAGTGCAGCCTACGTACAGTGGTGCGTCAGTAGTGCAGCCTACGTACAGTGGTGCGTCAGTAGTGCAGCCTACGTACAGTGGTGCGTCAGTAGTGCAGCCTACGTACAGTGGTGCGTCAGTAGTGCAGCCTACGTACAGTGGTGCGTCAGTAGTGCAGCCTACGTACAGTGGTGCGTCAGTAGTGCAGCCTACGTACAGTGGTGTGTCAGTAGTGCAGCCTACGTACAGTGGTGTGTCAGTAGTGCAGCCTACGTACAGTGGTGTGTCAGTAGTGCAGCCTACGTACAGTGGTGTGTCAGTAGTGCAGCCTACGTACAGTGGTGTGTCAGTAGTGCAGCCTACGTACAGTGGTGTGTCAGTAGTGCAGCCTACGTACAGTGGTGTGTCAGTAGTGCAGCCTACGTACAGTGGTGTGTCAGTAGTGCAGCCTACGTACAGTGGTGTGTCAGTAGTGCAGCCTACGTACAGTGGTGTGTCAGTAGTGCAGCCTACGTACAGTGGTGTGTCAGTAGTGCAGCCTACGTACAGTGGTGTGTCAGTAGTGCAGCCTACGTACAGTGGTGTGTCAGTAGTGCAGCCTACGTACAGTGGTGTGTCAGTAGTGCAGCCTACGTACAGTGGTGTGTCAGTAGTGCAGCCTACGTACAGTGGTGTGTCAGTAGTGCAGCCTATGTACAGTGGTGCCCCAGTAGTGCAGCCTACGTACAGTGGTGTGTCAGTAGTGCAGCCTACGTACAGTGGTGTGTCAGTAGTGCAGCCTATGTACAGTGGTGCCCCAGTAGTGCAGCCTACGTACAGTGGTGTGTCAGTAGTGCAGCCTACGTACAGTGGTGCCCCAGTAGTGCAGCCTACGTACAGTGGTGCCCCAGTAGTGCAGCCTACGTACAGTGGTGTGTCAGTAGTGCAGCCTATGTACAGTGGTGCCCCAGTAGTGCAGCCTACGTACAGTGGTGTGTCAGTAGTGCAGCCTACGTACAGTGGTGTGTCAGTAGTGCAGCCTACGTACAGTGGTGTGTCAGTAGTGCAGCCTATGTACAGTGGTGCCCCAGTAGTGCAGCCTACGTACAGTGGTGTGTCAGTAGTGCAGCCTACGTACAGTGGTGCCCCAGTAGTGCAGCCTACGTACAGTGGTGCCCCAGTAGTGCAGCCTACGTACAGTGGTGTGTCAGTAGTGCAGCCTACGTACAGTGGTGTGTCAGTAGTGCAGCCTATGTACAGTGGTGCCCCAGTAGTATGTGTGTACATTAGTACAGACAGTGCGGTGCACACAGAATGTCCGGGCAGTGTCACCGGCCGCGCGTCCTACCTGCTGTGTCATGGGCCGGGCAGGCGCGGGCGGAGGAGCTCGGGGATCCCGGGGTGCGCGCTGCTCCGCCGGGTGTTGCTGTGTTCATTCCACTTCCTGGTTCACTTCCCGGTCTGACGTCACCGGGGGCGTGTCCACACGGAGGACGGCCGTGACGTCATTGCTGTGCATGAGGTCTCGCCCCCTCCATCCCGTGTGCGTGACATCGTCGGCCGAGCAGCTGCCGATACCTGAGGGAAACCATCCGCTGCCTGCTGATTGATCGTCATGGTGCGTGTTCTTCCCACGGTCAGTGGCTTTTCTTACATTTGGCCGCGTTGCAGATGTTTGATTCTTGACGGTTTACAGACACCTGTGATGTGAAATTGTGATTTCCACATAGAAATAAGTGATGACCTTTATTGCTATCAGTCTGCACAATTCAGTCCTATCAGACCCCCTTACCTGCAGTGTGACTGGGCGACAAGTGTCAGACTGCTGTCTTCCCGGAGTGTCTCTCCCAGTAATACAGGCTGGATGTGATCTCCGCAGATCTGTGCTGCCGTCATCACTAGCTCATATATCGGCACAGCTTCTATCCTCCATTTATTTCCTCATCATCCTCTCTCTAGGTATGTACGGTATATTCATTCTGTTTTCTCTGCCCTCCCTGAGACTGTAGATGCTTTTCCTATGCTAACAGCTCATTTACATATTAAGAAAAACATAGATTTCTCTGAAATAAAACATTGGATTGCAGATATCAAGGTATCATTTTATTAATCTTCCTATGATCTATTGTACATGCCCATGTAGATGGCTTAGGAGGGTTCATCCTACTGACAGATTACCTTTTAGGCCTCATTCAGACACCAGTGATTTTTCATGCAGCCAAAAACCGTTTACTTTTCCTCAGTGATTTTGATCAGGTTTTCATCAGTGTTGTCGGTTTTTACCATCAGTTTCATCAGTGATTTTCACATCTAAATTACAAATCGTCGCCTCATTGCGATGCTGATCACCGGCAGGACACGGATTGTACCCTGGGGCCATCTGTGTTGTGCTGTCCGAGAGTTTCAAGGGACCATAAACTTCTATGGGAAATTTTGATCTGTGACGCTAATCACAAATGGACATGTTGCCGTGGTTTTGTTACAGACAGGGCCACCATCAAGATTGCCCTTACTGCTGTATGGGGCCCAGCGAGCAGAAGTATAGAGGGGGGTGCCGCATCCAGTCCGGGCCCACCTCTTGTGCTTCAGCTCACCAGGCCCCATGGTGTAATAATTCGGCATTATTTAGTCAATATATGATGGTAATATGTGGTCATGGTGTGTCGGTATTTATTTAGTGTATGTGGTATTATTCGGTCACTATGTGGTGGTAATATGTGGTCTGTTTCATGGTGTGTCAGTATTTATTTAGTGTATGTGGTATTATTCGGTCACTATGTGGTGGTAATATGTAGTCTGGTTATGGTGTGTTGGTATTTATTTAGTGTATGTGGTATTATTCGGTCACCAATGTGGTGGTAATATGTGGTCTGGTCATGGTGTATCAGTATTTAGTGTATGTAGTATTAATCGGTCACTATGTGGTGGTAATATGTGGTCTGGTCATGGTGTGTCTGCATTTATTTAGTGTATGTGGTATTATTCGGTCACTATGTGGTGGTAATATGTGGTCTGGTCATGGTGTGTCGGTATTTAGTGTATGTGGTATTATTCGGTCACCTTGTGGTGGTAACATGTGGTCTGGTCATGGTGTGTCGGTATTTATTTAGTGTATGTGGTATCATTCGGTCACCATGTGGTGGTAATATGTGGTCTGGTCATGGTGTGTTGGTATTTATTTTGTGTATGTGGTATTATTCGGTCACCATGTGGTGGTAATATGTGGTCTGGTCATGGTGTGTCGGTATTGTGTATATAGTATTATTCAGTCACCATGTGGTGGTAATATGTGGTCTGGTCATGGTGTGTCGGTATTTAGTGTATGTAGTATTCGGTCACTATGTGGTGGTAATATGTGGTCTGGTCATGGTGTGTCGGTATTTAGTGTATGTGGTATTATTTGGTCACCATGTGGTGGTAATATGTGGTCTGGTCATGGTGTGTCTGTATTTAGTGTATGTGGTATTATTCGGTCACCATGTGGTGGTAACATGTGGTCTGGTCATGGTGTGTCGGTATTTATTTAGTGTATGTGGTATTATTCGGTCACTATGTGGTGGTAATATGTGGTCTGGTCATGGTGTGTCTGTATTTATTTAGTGTATGTGGTATTATTCGGTCACCATGTGGTGGTAACATGTGGTCTGGTCATGGTGTGTCTGTATTTATTTAGTGTATGTGGTATTATTCGGTCACCATGTGGTGGTAACATGTGGTCTGGTCATGGTGTGGTGGTATTTGTCCTTTGTATGTGGTAATATTGGTCATTTTTAAAAATGTATGTGACAGATTCCGTTAAAGGAAAAACAATAAAAATATACCTAAAAAGAGTATTGGATATTTTAAGAAATGTTTAATAGGTTATGGTAGAGTAGAGCTCGGCCAAAAGAATCTTACCTTGTCGTGGTGGCGGCTTAAAAAAATCTTTTGGCCAGAACAAAAGCTGCTGGTTATGTGTGTGATCTGGTGATGGGAACTGTTAATGTGTGATTGGTGAGGACATGGGGCAGGAGTGAAGTTTTTCCAAGAGTGGGCGGTGGGACTGTGGAAAGTTCACCGGGTGGAGGCGGGGCTCGGGTTGGAGTCTCAAGGGGAAATTTTGACAGTATGGGGCCCCGAAATTCCTGGTGGCTGCAAAATAAAAAAAAGTTGTGTAAAAAGCTCTGTAGCCCATAATGGATACGTGTTCTATGAATGAAAACCACAGGTAGAACAGATCCGTGAGGTCGGTGCCACACATCAATTTTTTGTTGTTGTTTGTATGCTATCTATTTTTCTGTATACAGCATGGACCTATCACAGGTAAAGTGACTTTTCACATATCCTTTTTTTTGGGGGGGGGGGGGGGGCGACTGTCCACAACCCCCCGTCCCCCTGAATAAAACCCAAACCATTATCATAGAGAACGCGGCACTCAAAAATTGAGCTGTTGGCGCACAAGTCAGGTATCCGACCTATCAAATACTAAGCTTAAAAAAACTTGGCGCTCAGTTTGTGAAAAATAAGCAGTTCTTTTTTATTGTGCATCCAGACAAAAAATGATTTGACCTTCACGGGTCCTTCATCAGAACATTCTTTAACGAACGCTAGAATACACATAGAGTAATAATAAAGTTACACATATGTCACATGATCCAAAGTGAGCTATAAGATGCAAATTGCAAATTGCTACATAAAACTCGTCAAAAAAGTCTTTAAGGAGAAGACGGTGACTGAAGAAATTCAATCCGAGCGTGCACAGCGAGTAGCAGGTGTCATGTCCTCACTAAATGAACCGGGATTCATGTAGCTTAACAAGCAGCTAAACCGCTATACCGGGGTCCAATAAGGGAGACTGTAGTTGAATCCTTGCTTTATTGAACGTAGGGTATATAGATGGTGAAACTACAAACAGAAACATATGAATACAATCAGTGGTGGGTTCATAAGAATACATATATACACAACATACATGTCTACACTAATAGCTGAGCAGGGGAGCTAAAGCTGGCTAATATAGGATAGGAATTATATACAGGGAGTATGTTACCTACCAGCAATGCTGACACAGGGGCAGTAGAGGAACGAGGTGCTACCAGTATGCAAGCAGAAGGAAAAGTGGACTGGAGGGAAAATGGGCTGAACTAACCATAATCCCTTGCAAACTTCCCATAATACATTGTGAATTGGAGGGAAAGCAAAAACGAAATCAAAAATAGAATGACACTGCAGTTATTACTTTGGCCACTAGATGGAGCCAAAAACAATGAACATTAAAATCTGTTAGGAACGGCGGAACGCACTAAATAAAAATATAAATAAAGTGCGTTCGCCGCTCGGGGTCCACCGTGCGGTAGGTGAAATAGCCGATGCTAGGTGGTGGCAGGAGCAATATGGTGAAATTGCACACGGGGTTAAACTCCACCCAGGTGTGCAGAGCAATCTCAGTTAAACTCACGGAGATGCCAAAAATACAAACACAAATGACTGAGCCTGTTGTAGTCACAGAACTCAGTAAAAAACGCACACACGGTATACGGTCACAGGAGTAGCCCAAGACGGCGGCACTACGTCCGTCTAGACCTACCGTGTGCGGAGCGTCGCAGCTGCAAACGCAAAGGAGGCTGCTACTGCAGCGCGGCGTGGACACTGCCGCCAAACGACAAAGGCAAGGCGCAAGCGCAATGTCGGATGCTAGCAGCTGTGCGAATAGAGGCAGAGGAGCGCTGGCGCTGAAACTAACTCAGTCCCTATCCACATACGTAATATCAGAGGGAAGGGGTTTCAAATGAGTCAGTCACCAGAATCATACATCCGTCCTCATACACACAGCAGCAAGTATGACTATACTAGCGCGTGGCAGAACAGCCATGCGCGCCTTTTATAGCAGCCGGGACCTTCTGCAAGCTTCCAGATCTCTGAGATGGACCAATGAGATCTGGAGCAGGACCTGAGCACATGACTCCCGATCTCCAATGAGAGATCATCCCATGAGCATGCCCAGTCAGAGGACAGAAGGACTTAGCCTCAGGAGAGATTTGCTGCAAGGCAATCTCCTCTGCAATCTCCTCTGCAATCTCCTCTGCAGTGGCAAAATAGGAGGAGACTGCAGAATGTGAGGATCTGGATCCGCGCTGAGTAAATGCAGGAATCCGACTGCTAACAAAAATCTATGGAGAACTGAGCATTATTGATATTCTGAGCAAATCACTGTATGTATATTATCAAAACAGACAGTCAAAGGTCATCAATTATGTCGGAGACAGAACAGCAGGAGTTCCGATAGTGACACGATCTGTACCAAATCAGTGGTTAAGGGAAGATAACAGTAATACCGCAGTCGTGATAAACAATATCACTATATTGCTATAGGGTCATAGCAAAGCATGGAAAAGGATATCTTTATGTTTCCAAAGTGAAGAGACATCTAGAAGACCATGGCACTGTAAGGCTAAGTGCACACGTTCAAACCTACAAAAACCAGATGCGTTCAAAAATGCCCATCTCTATATCACTCTTTATAGTCTGATATTGATCACATTTCTTACCCCCCGAGGAAGCCCTTTGAGCGAAACGTGTCGGGACGTTGGCAGGACCACTCGACCCCCCACATGAGTATGAAATCTTTTGTGCATGCACACCGGCGGTATGATTGTTTGGCATAGATAAAACAGATTGGGAAGTATGGGTGGTCATTGAGCCGAGCATTTATACACCCTTTGTGGGACACGTTTCCCTGATTTGTTGTGTTTGACACTCAGATACTGTGTGATGTTATTAGTTATTTTACCTTTATTATGACTCAGGGATTACTCCTATATTTCTGAACCCCAACAGCCTTGTTAGCCTGTGCCTGACGGCTCTCTTACCATATGGTATTTTTTACTATTGATTGTGTCGAGTGCTCTTGCTATTTAGTCTTCCACCTTATATGTACTCATCATTTGTTTGTATTCAGACATGTTTTAATGAATTTGCTAATGAATAAAATATTTACACTTTTTTGCACAAAAAACTCCTTTTTAGAGTTGAGCGAAACAGGTCGAAAAATTTCAAAAGTCGCCGACTTTTGGCAAAGTCGGGTTTCATGAAACGAAACCCGACCCTAGGATGAGGTCGGCCACGAGGTCGGCGACTTACTCGCCAAAGTCGCGTTTCAAAAGTTTGTTTTGCGCTCTTTTTCAGCCAATCAGGATCCACGGACACTATGGGCAACGTGATGACATAGGCACGGGTCACCACCATCTTTCAGAAGGGCATGCAAGTGATTGGCTTGCTTTGGTGGGCGTCACAGGGGTTATAAAAGGGCGTGCACGCCGACCGCCATCTTCTGCCGATCTTAGCATAGGGAGAGGTTGCTGCTGCTGATTCTGTAGGGAGAGCGTTAGGCAGGGAAGAAGAAAAAAAAACTGCTTCTGCTGCTAGCGATTTTGCCTGTACAACACACCAGTCACTGTGTGTGCAGTGCAAGGGGAGGCTATATTGTGGTGGATCAGCGGTGTTGGTTGTTAGGCTGCCTTCTAAGGCTTCCTGACAGCTGCATTGCTGTTTACCCACTGCTCTGCAAACTGCTTTTTTAAAAGCAATCCCAATTTTTTTTTTTGTCCTGCTGAGGTACTGAGCGTGCATTTTTTCACACCATACAGCGGTGTACGCTCCTCACACAGTACCGTGTAACGGCTGTTATCATAGCCACAGTGAAACTATCTGTGTGTCACTCTGTGAGAATAAGTCGAGGACATGTTCCGTTCTTACAGACCTGCACCTACTAGTTTTGTCTAGCTTTCAAACAGTTAAATATATTTGCTGTTTGATCACATTCAAAACTATAGAGAGACAGCGTGTGTCAGTCCGTATACTTAAAAAACACGGAGCTTGACAATTTTACGTACACCGGACAGCCGTGTACGTGCACGCTCCTCTCAGTACCGTGTAACGGCTGTTATCACGGCCACAGTGAAGCTATCTGTGTGTCACTGTGGAAGGATAAGTGGAGGACTTGTTCCGTTCTTACAGACCTACACTCTAGGGAGATTCCTATTCTGCCCAATTCTACATACACCTTGTAGTTTGTGATACACTAGCCAATTTCTGCCTGTGACATAGCGCTCTGATATTCAGTGGGCCTCACACAATCCAAAAGTGTCCAGTGTCCACTAGTGTGTGCAGAAATTCAAAATCTCCCTTATCCTGTAGTCACTTTTTTCACACCTGTGCCATCGAGCCTGTGACATAGCGCTCTGATATTCAGTGGGCCTCACACAATCCAAAAGTGTCCAGTGTCCACTAGTGTCTGCAGAAATTCAAAATCTCCCTTATCCTGTAGTCACTTTTTTCACACCTGTGCCATCGAGCCTGTGACATAGCGCTGTGATATTCAGTGGGCCTCACACAATCCATAAGTGTCCAGTGTCCACAAGTGTGTGCAGAAATTCAAAATCTCCCCTGTCCTATAGACACCTTGTACCTTGTTTTACATTACTATATAGTTTGTTGGATTTTGTCTACATTTCTACAAAAAATGAGGAAGGCTGGTGGAAGAGGCCGTGGAATTGGGCGGGGGTTGGCAGCTGGTAATGATGGTGTTGGTGGTGGATCTGATGGCAGTGGCAAGAGCAAAATAGGACCGAATGCAGGAGGTGTTGAGCCTGCGTCATCGTCTGGCTCCATAAGGCTTCGAAGGCTTAGTTTTCTAGGAGTTGGCAAACCGCTTTTAAAACCAGAGCATCAGGAAAAAGTTTTGTCTTACATTGCTGACTCAGCCTCCAGCTCTATCGCCTCCTCTTCTGAAGTTGTAAAAAGTAAAAGCACTGAGTCGTCATTGGAGGCTCATGTTCATGAACCACACCTTTCCTTGTGTCCTTCACCCCAACCAAGATTGAAGGATGACGCAGGCCATACAACTGATTACTCCATGGAGCTGTTTTCACATACCATGCCTGGATTATCAAGTGAAATGGTGAATTACCCAGGCCAAGATGAATCTGACATGGAGTGCACTGATGCACAGCCGCTGATGGATGATTCTGCTGGTACATTCACTCAGAGCACTACATTGTCCTCGCAGTGTACAGAGCCAGATTCTGACCCTGATGAGACTCAGGTGCCCCTTCCCGCACACTATACCACCATACACGGTGACACAGAGGAAGGTGCACTTGACATTGAAGAGGAGGTGATGGATGACCCAGTAGATGACCCAGATTGGCATCCATTGGGGGAAGAGGGTGCTGCTTCCAATAGCTCAGATGAGGAGCATCCACAGCAGACATCGACATCGCAACAGCTGTTATCTGGCAGGCCCAGAGCACTCCAAAGACAGGTTCCAAAAATCAAGAGTTGCTGGACAGCTTGTCCAGAGGGTAAAAAGATCACAGCGTGCTAGGCCGCAAAATGTCTGCCAAAGTAGGAAGAGTGCAGTGTGGCACTTTTTTGAACAAAATCCTCATGATCAGGCCAAGGTTATCTGTAAGAAGTGCGCAAAGACCTTTAGCCGAGGGAAAAATCTGAAAAATTTGAATACCAGTTGCATGCTTAGACATTTAACCACCATGCACTTGCAAGCGTGGACACAACACCAAACCTCAAGTACCACATGTGCAACTGATCACAACGAAGGTAGTCAGCAACGCTACATTGTTTCCCCCACTGTAAGCCCACCGGTTAGCACAGCATCAAATGTTGAGGTGTCGTTGCGAGGCCACAGCAGTCAGGGAATCCCACTGTTATATCAACGAAAGACTGATTCTAGGCCATCAGAAAGAACACCAACTCCATCACCATCATCAACCCTCTCTCAGTCCGCCCTGTCCACCGCTACTTCTACCATATGCAGCTCTCAAGTCCAGCTCACCCTCCCAGACACTATGAGTAGGTCAAGAAAGTACTCAGTCTCTCATCCGCGTACACTGGGTTTGAACGCCCACATTGCCAAACTAATCTCGTTTGAGATGATGCCCTTTCGGTTGGTGGAAAGCGTAGCTTTCTGCGAACTCATGGCCTATGCAGTACCACGCTATGACCTACCCAGTCGCCACTTCTTCTCTCGCAAAGCCATACCAGCCCTCCACCATCATGTGAAAGACCGCATTGTCCATGCACTCAAGCAGTCAGTGAGTGGAAAGGTGCACCTCACAACTGATGCATGGTCCAGTCGGCATGGCCAGGGCCGTTACGTGTCCATCACTGCGCACTGGGTTAATGTGATGGATGCAGGGTCCACAGGGGACAGCGGTGGTGGGACAGTGCTGCCTAGCCCACGGTATAGGAAACAGTTGGCTGTAGGCGCTCGACCCTCCTCCTCCTCCTCCAGAGAGCGCAGTCGTACGAGCACTCCATCTGCAGCTGCCACTGTTGCACACGAGGTGTCCCCCTATCGAGCAGCTAGTGGAAAGCGTCAGCAGGCTGTGTTGGAGATGGTGTGTTTGGGCGACAGACACACCGCCGAGGTGCTGGCTGAGTACTTGAAGCGACAAACTGAGTCATTGCTGGGCAGTGTACATCTTGAGGCAGGCAAGGTAGTTAGTGATAACGGCCGTAATTTTGTGGCAGCCATAGCCCTTTCAAAACTCAGCCACATACCTTGCTTGGCTCACACCTTGAACCTGGTGGTGCAGTGCTTCCTCAATAATTATCCGGAGTTAACAGCCCTGCTCCAGAAGGTGCGAAAACTGTGCGCGCACATCCGCCGGTCGCCTGTACACTCCGTTCGTATGCAGAAGCTGCAGCGATTGCTCCACCTCCCCAACCACCGCCTCATTATCAACATTGCAACAAGGTGGAACTCCACCCTGCACATGGTGGAACGGCTGTGCGAGCAGAGGCAGGCCATAATGCATTTGTGGGAGGATACACGGCCAGGCACTTTGAGAGCAGACATGGAGTTGACAGGTGTGCAGTGGTCGAAGCTGAAAGACCTCTGTAAAGTCCTTCAGTGTTTTGAGGAATGCACACGGCTGGTAAGCGCAGACGACGCCACCCTAAGCATGAGCATCCCACTTATGCGTCTGCTCATGCAAACTTTGACGCACCTTAAGGAGCAGGCGTCTGCAGCCAATGTTGATGAGGAGGAAGAGGAGGAGGGAATCCTTGATGACATTCAGCCATTGTCTGCTCAGGGACCTCTCCTGGACGAGGTGGAGGAAGAAGAGGAGGAGGAGGAGGAGGATGATGGGGATGATTACTTAGGGGAGGAGGATGCATCTCGTGGGGCAAGTGAAAATGTTGGCGTGGCAAGGTCTGGTACAGGCTTTGTGCGTGACTGGAGGGATGTGGATTTGCCAGAAAGTGCTCCTCCAACCAGCACTCGCAGTGCATCATTGACACCGGGAACATTGGCCCACATGTCAGATTATGCCTTGCAGATCCTAAAAAGGGACCCCCGCATTGCCAAAATGATGAACGATGACGACTACTGGTTGGCCAGCATCTGGATCCACGCTATAAAGGCAAATTACAAAACATCATGCCACAGGAGAACCTTGACCTAATATTGGCTAATAAACAAGCAACTCTGGTAAATCGGTTGCTTGAGGCATTCCCAGCACACAGCAGCGGTGATGGTTCTCACACGAGCCGTACGGGCCGGGGGCAGCTTGGCAGAGGTGTTCATGGTGCACACAGCAGAAGTGACGTTGGAGACAGGGGTTTCATGACAATGTTGTGGACTGATTTTTCAAGTACCGCTCACACAACTGGTAATACTGCATCGATGGAAAGTGACAGGAGACAGCAGTTGTCAACTATGGTTACAAACTACTTTTCCTCCCATATCGATGTTCTCCCACACAGGTCATTCCCCTTTGACTTTTGGGCCGCTAAACTGAACACCTGGCCTGAATTGGCACAATATGCCTTACAGGAGCTCGCTTGCCCAGCTGCAAGTGTGCTATCGGAAAGAGTCTTCAGTGCAGCTGGATCAATCCTGACAGAAAAAAGGACCCGTCTGTCAACCCAAAATGTGGATGATCTAACCTTCATTAAAATGAACCATGCATGGGTTTCCAAGGATTTTGTCCCACCTTCCCCTGATGACACATAGGGTGACAGAAAAATGGCTTGCTTTGGTCCACCTCTTCCTGGGACTTGACCTATTTCGCCTTTTGCATCAGCTGAATGTCCAACATCAACATATGCCACTTTCTAAAACTCCCTAACTGTGCTGCCTCCCCCCCCATGGCCGGGGTCACCACCTAGCGCACGACACCGTGCGAGTGCCGTTGCCCTGGACAGGTGGGTAGGCCGACTCTTGGGCGCGGGCACTGGCACAGGGTCCCTCATAGTGCAATCAAGTGTCTCTGACGGTGGTGGTGCACACCCGCCGTCAGACACACCGCCGTACTATGAGGGGCCCAGTGCCAGTACCGACGCCCACGAGTGGGCCCCCCTTGCATGGGCAGGGCCCCAGCATTTGCAATCTTTACCTCTCCCTGCTCCTCCGCTGTGTAGTCTGGGCCGTCAAATCCATACTGTGCCTGACACCGTCTGAGCCAGCCTCCTGATGTATAGACATATATTTTGAATGTGTACGCTATCTATACATGTTATCCGGGGATACGGTACCCTTTCTCACCTTTGTGCAATCACATGCAATCCATACTGGGCCTAACACCGTCTGAGCCTGCCTCCTGATGTATAGACATATATTTTGAATGTGTACGCTATACATACATGTTATCCGGGGATACGGAACCCTTTCTAACCTTTGTGCAATCACGTGCAATCCATACTAGGCCTGACACCGTCTGAGCCTGCCTCCTGATGTATAGACATATATTTTGAATGTGTACGCTATCCATACATGTTATCCGGGGATACGGTACCCTTTCTCACCTTTGTGCAATCACGTGCAAGCCATACTGGGCCTAACACCGTCTGAGCCTGCCTCCTGATGTATAGACATATATTTTGAATGTGTACGCTATCCATACATGTTATCCGGGGATACGGTACCCTTTCTCACCTTTGTGCAATCACGTGCAATCCATACTGGGCCTGACACCGTCTGAGCCTGCCTCCTGATGTATAGACATATATTTTGAATGTGTACGCTATCCATACATGTTATCTGGGGAAACGGTACCCTTTCTAACCTTTGTGCAATCACGTGCAATCCATACTGGGCCTAACACCGTCTGAGCCTGCCTCCTGAGACATATATTTTGAATGTGTACGCTATCCATACATGTTATCCGGGGATACGGTACCCTTTCTAACCTTTGTGCAATCACGTGCAATCCATACTGGGCCTAACACCGTCTGAGCCTGCCTCCTGATGTATAGACATATATTTTGAATGTGTACGCTATCCATACATGTTATCCGGGGATACGGTACCCTTTCTAACCTTTGTGCAATCACGTGTAACCCATACTGGGCGTGAGAACGGCTGGCGAGCTGTTAAGGTCAATACGATTAGTCCCCAATCCCCACAATTTTAAGCGTGTCCTGAAAACGCATTTATTCAGACTGGCCTATCGCCTCAACACATTAACCTAACCTATCCCTGTGTGGCAGAGCCAAAAGTTTTACCATAACTAGGTTCCCAGTATCATGTTCCCACATGCTTTATGCATCCATTAGCCCTCTGTGTCTGTACTGTTGCACACTTAACATTATGGCTGGTCCATACAATCAGGGCAACTGTTACCACCCACCTTTCGTGTCTACCTCTTTCCTCATAGACTGTAAGCTTGCGAGCAGGGCCCTCTTTCCTCTTGGTATTTGTTATAATCTACTGTATGTGATTATTGTTATGCTGTAATGTCTATTGTCTGTACAAATCCCCTCTGAAATGTAAAGTGCTGCGGAATATGTCGGCGCTATAAAAATAAAATTTATTATTATTTATTATTATTATTATTATTAAGCAAGCTACAGCACCTGTGGTTTGCACACGTAAGTTTTTCATTTTTTCAGGAATGACGGTTAGGCCTAATTCCGGAACTGCGGTTGACCTGCACTTACTGGGAAATCATTGTTCGCGGGTAATAATTGTAATCAGTGATCCCCATCACTAACGGTGTTCAGCGGGTTATCTGCACCTGTAAGCGACAAACGCTGGCCTTTTCAGTGTAGCGCACATGCAGCCACGGACATGTAAGGGCATGACACACCAGTTATTGGCCAATCTCATGTGCCAGAGCCTCACGTGTCCCTCTAGTAAGCCGGACTCGGACCGCGGGGCATGACGGAGTCTCGTTCGTTAACGGAATTAAGCTTGCAATGTGTGCATCTGTTCTGTAGCTGGCATGGTTGAGGTTGCCCGTGTTGAGTCAAATTACGCCGTAGGCTCCACTCCTGGTGGTGCCCTTCTGGACATTCCTTTAAGGTTCAGCTTTGCAACCATACTGCCCACGTAAAACAAACACTTTGCCTTCATGAACGCTGTTTGGAGGGTCATGACTCGTGGGAATAACGCTGCCCAATCAGTTAACCTGCTAGAGAGATCCTTCGTTGCTCCCAAGCATGACATCACACTCCCTAGGAAGAAGGTAATGCCACTGTGGCGACCGTACTCCTGGGGGCGACACAAGTGCACTGATGCCCAGCCACTGCTCGATGAATCTGCTGGTACATTGACCCAGACCACTACATTCCCCTCGCACGCTACACGACCTGAATCTGACCCTGATGAAACTCAGGTTACCCTTCCCATATACAGTTCCATCTTACACGGTGACAAAGAGGAAGCTGCAGATGAAAGTGCAGGTTCGGCCCACCCGCCGTCAGACACACCACCGTACTATCAGGGGCCCTGTGCCAGTGCCGTCGCCAACGAGTGGGCCCCCCCTGCTTGCTCAGGATCACAGCACTTGCAAGGTTGAAATACTGTGCAGTGAGATGGAAGATGGGGACGACGAGGAGTCCAGACTAGTACAGGGATTCCCTAGCGCGGAGACTTATTTCATTGTTTTCAATGTTGGGACAGCAATTTTTGGGGAGCACTATACTCTGGAGAATGATAGATGGGGCCCACCATACACTGGAACATTCCAAAGGTGGACATCAGACACTGGAGCAGCATTTACAGGGCCCATTATATACTAGAGCATTAGAAATGGGGCCCATTATGTTTGGAGCATTATTTGGGCCCATAAGACAGTGGAGCTTCATCCATGGAGACCAACATATACTGTAGCATTATGTGGAGCTCATCATATACTGTTTCAAACATTATATGGGACCAATGATTCTGTATGGAGAAATAGATGGGCCTCGTCATGAGATGTAAAAAGTGAAGTATTTTTCATTGTACTATACCGCTATTTCTCTGCCGTATCGGAGCATGATGAGTTGTGGTATGTGTTAAAGGGGCGCTCTTTCGCCCAGGGCACATGAAAACCTGCAGCCAGCCCTACCCCCCCACAACTTTAGCCAAATAACCCCCATTTTTCAGTGCGTAACTTGTATTATGAAGTTAATTAAGGTTGACAAGCTTAAGTAAGAAGAATTGATGCTTTTGGCATTCAAATGGGCACTGTAGGTGTGTTTCCTGTCCTCCTCTCACTGCCGACTTTTATTCCCCATTGACTTACATTGGGTTTCGTGTTTCAGGACGACCCCGACTTTTCCCTATAATCGGCCGATCTTGCTCGACCCGACTTTTGGAAAAGTCGGGTTTCACGAAACGAAACTCGACCCTAAAAAACCAAAAGTCGCTCAACTCTACTCCTTTTGTGTAACATAGTAACATAGTTTTGAAGGCTGGAGGAAGACCTTATGTCCATCTAGTTCAACCTATTTTTAGTGCAGCTGTTCTGCTTTGTTGATCCTTGGGAAGGCAAAAACCCACAGAGCAGAAGCCAATTTTCTCCATAGGGAAAAAAAATTCCTTCCCCTAAGCTGGGTCTACCATCTACCTATAATATTATGTTATTCGTAACCTTCTATACTGTTACTCACAAGAAAATCATCCATTCCTTTCGTAAATTCATTCAGTGAGTTGGCCATCACCACTTCCTCAGGAAGAGAATTCCAGAGCCTCACTGCTCTTACCGTGAAGAACCCTCTTCTATGCTGGTGCAGAAATTGTCTTTCCTCCAAACGAAGAGAATGCCCCCTTGTTCTTGTCACAGTCCTTGGTACAAACAGTTCATTGGAGAGATCTCTGTATTGCCCTCTGATATACTTGTACATATATATTAGGTCTCCCCTAAGTCTTCTCTTTTCTAGAGTAAATAGACCTAATTTTGATAACCTTTCTGGGTATTGTAGTGAACCAACTCCATTTATCATTTTAGTAGCCCGCCTTTGATCCCTTTCAAGTTCAGTAATGTCTTTCTTGAGCACTGGCGTCCAAAATTGCACACAATTCCACAAGTGTGGTCTGACGAGTGATTTGTACAGAGGGAGAATTATGTTTTCAGCTCGTGTCCCCAGACCTCTTCTAATGCATCCCATGACCCTATTTGCTTTGGTGGCAGCTGCCTGACACTGGGCACTCCAATTTAGCTTCTTATTGACTAAGATGCCTAAGTCTTTTCCATGTCTGATTTCCCCAGCAGTTTCCCATTTAGTAAGTAATTGTAGCATCTGTTTCTCCTTCCCATGTGCATAACCTTACATTAATCTGTGTTAAACCTCATTTGCCATTTTTCAGCCCAATTCTCCAATTTACTCAAATCTGTCTGTAGTTGCAAACTGTCATCTGCAAATACTGATATTTTACTGTGTAAGCCATCCACTAGATCATTAATAAATATATTAAATAGTAGGGGTCCCAATACAGAACCCTGTGGTACCCCACTAGTAACCCTGGCCCAATCTGAGTATGCCCCATTAATAACCACTCTTTGTTTTCTATCACTAAGCCAGCTACCTACCCATCTACACACATTTTCCCCTAGCCCAAGCTTTCTCATCTTACTTACCAATCTGTTATGTAGGACAGTGTCAAATGCTTTAGAGAAGTCGAGATAAATGACATCCAATGATTCTCCTTGGTCCATTTGAGAGCTTACATCCTCATAGAAGCTGATCAGGTTAGTCTGACAGGAGCGATCCTTCATAAATCCATGTTGATATGGAGTTAAACATTTATTAACATTGAGATATTCCATAATGGTATCCCTTAGAAACCCTTCAAAAATTTTACCCACAACAGATGTTAAGCTTACCGGCCTATAGTTTCCAGGTTCCCTTTTACACCCCTTTTTGAATATTGGTACCACATTTGCTTGCCGCCAATCAAAAGGAACAGACCCTGTTTCTATAGAGTCTTTAAATATAAGGAATAGAGGCCTGTCTATCACATTACTTAACTCCCTTAATACCCGAGGGTGAATGCCATCAGGGCCTGGTGATTTGTCAATTTTAATCTTACTGAGGCGTTTCTGCAATTCTTCCTGGGTTAGGCAGGTAATACTTAATGGGGAGTTTACATTATCACTCTGCATTTCCCCTGGCAAATCCTTTTCCTGTGTGAACACTGTTGAGAAAAAAGTATTTAAAACATTTGCTTTTCCCACATCGCTCTCTATGATTTCACCCTCATCAGGCCCGGATTGGCCATTTACCCAACCGGGCATTTTCCTGCTGGGCCGCCATTTTCAAAAGATGATGGGCCGCTGGCGGTGGCGGCGGATCGGCCTCTTTTTTTCCTGCCGCCGGCCCTTTAAATTTTCTGGCAAGGCGGCAGGCAGCGGGGGTTAAACACGTGACGCGACGTGGTGACGCTGACAAGGCCCCGCCCCGGACCGCAGCAGGAGCAGAGGAAACCTGGCGGCCGCGGCCATTTGTAATGAGGCAGCGGCACCGCTTGGCGTGGGTGGGCGTCTGGACTGGGCGAGTCGGAGTCGCCCTGGGGCTGGGGCCGGGCTGCCTGGCGCTGGTGGCGGGCCCATGATGATGTGAGTGAGTGACTCTCTGTTGATAAAAAAATACTGCCCTGGGCTGGCACTGGGCCGCCTTACCCTGGTCCTGCTGTCTGTCATTGTGTCAGCTATAGACCCTGCCTGCCTGATTAAACAGTGTGTGCGGTCACCCCTCACCCCCTGCAGAGAAGCATAAGGCTGCTGAGTGCTGAGCCCAATCTGCCCCCTGGCAGGACACGGCAGCTTCCCCGACAGGACACGGCAGCCCCTCCCGACAGGACACGGCAGCCCCCCCGACAGGAAACGGCGGCCCCCCAAAAGGACACGTCAGCGCAGCCCCCCTGATTGGACACAGCAGCCCCCCGACAGGACACGGCAGCTTCCCTGACTGGACACGGCAGTCCCCCTCCCGACAGGACACGGCAGCCCACCTGTCTGGACACGGCAGCCCCTCCCGACAAGACACGGCAGCCCCCCTGTCTGGACACGGCAGCCCCTCCCGACAGGACACTGCAGCCCCCCCGACAGGACACGGCAGCCCCCCGACAGGACACAGCAGCTTCCCTGACTGGACACGGCAGTCCCCCCCCGTCTGGACATGGCAGCCCCTCCCGACAGGACACAGCAGCCCCCCAAAAGGACACGGCAGCCCCCCCCAACAGGACATGGCAGGGGGCAGATGGGGCACAGCAGCCTCATGTGTCCCTACAGGGCAGGGGGTCTCTAGGACGCTGCTCATCAGGATTTATAGCTGAGGAATAGGTTCACCTCCCAGAGATGTCATGTACAGAAGCACACTAATAGATATATATATATATATATATATATAACTGAGGCCGGCCTCCAGCATGAGATATATAGGGCATATACAGGGCAGGACTGGGGGGCCGCCATCTGCCTGCGCTGATGTGTATGTATATACAAGGTCTGGGGGGATGTAGATGCTGGGTCTGGTGTGTATTCACAGGTGCTGGTGGATATACGTTTTTGGGGCTGATGTGTATACAGGTCCTGTATATACAACAGTCCCAGCACCTGTATATACCCAGCCCCAGCAATGTATCTCCACCAGCATTTGTGTATACACCAGCCCGCCCCTGTATATACACCAGACTCCAGCACCTGTATATATCATCCCCAGCACCTCCATATACATATGAAATAAAAATCCTTTATTATAAATGAAACAAAACACTTTTTCCTTTTTTATTTAAAAACTAGCTGAAGAGCTCGGCGTTGCCTGAGCATAGTAACCAACTCTGGTTAGTTATAACAAATTATAATGATTATATTGCTCATAAAAACATTTCACATCATATATTCAACACTACAGATTTGTAAAACAAATTAACTAATTGATTACCCAAGAATTGATAGTATTTTATTTTCAACTCATTCAAGATTTTTGTTTTTTCCTTTCGGTGCAAAGATGAACAGATTTTTGGCAGTTCCGACTCTTGAACAGATCACGTAAAGTTGACCATAAGAAAAAAGCATGGAGATTGCAAATCGATCCATACTACTTTAAAGGACTGTCCCTGAGCCTTGTTAATAGACATTGCAAATAGCAGTTGAAATGGAAACTAGAGGCGTTTAAAATCAAAAAACTAATCAGATGGAATGAGTGGAATTCTTGGCATGAAAATGTCCTCTCTTTTGCCACATCCTGTTTCTGAGCTGTGTACCTAATCCTATCCTGTGTGATACTGACTGCTGAGCTGTGTAACTAACCCTATCCTGTGTGATAATGTCTGCTGAACTGTGTACCTAATCCTATCCTGTGTAATACTGACTGCTGAGCTGTGTATCTAATCCTATCCTGTGTGATACTGACTGCTGGGCCGTGTATCTAATCCTATCCTGTGTGATACTGGGCTGTGGGCTCCCCCTGCAGTCTGTGTCAGAGGGTGGTCTGTGTTGGCACGGTAATAAATTGTGTTATTTCCAGCTTTACAGAAGGACAATAACACCATAGAAATGACATGAATAGGCAAAATTGTTTGGTGAATTGGAACGCGCGAAGTTAAAATCTCGCCTTGCAACATAGGACACTCTCGGGCTCCAGACGTGTGACTGCAAAATTTTGTGGCTGTAGCTGCGACGGTGCAGATGCCAATCCTGGACATACACACATAAACACACACACACATACAAACATACACACACATTGAGCTTTATATATTAGATAACAAGCACAGTTATACTCACCTAATGCCTAATTCCACCAAAGCTCTCGTTCTCCTGAAATAAAACAAAAATAAAAAACAATATACTATACCTGTCCATCATTCTGTCATATGCCTTAATCCATGTCTGGGGGCGAAAGGTCTAGCAGACATCTTAATTGGGGTTTCCCCTTACAAAACTAAAAAATGTCAGTGGGGTCACAGCACATACTATAGGTACAGTCACAGAAGGCTGAATCTCCCACATATTAAAGGCAGTGAGAGGGACTTGTATTGTAGCACTTACAAAGTAATTTTCCCCTATTGAACCCCCTTTGTGTTCTCACTCACTATGGTAACCCATTAATGGCCACCATAAAGCAACACATTTTTCCCACAAACACAGGATACTCTCTCACAATGTATTCCTTTACAGTACCCTCCACATACACAGCATGATTCCCATTCAATGTCCACACACAGTGATGCCCACACACAGTCCCCACCCATACACACACACATTAAGATCTCCAGTGACCCCAACACTGTATGATGGTCCCTACACTGTTCCCCAACACAGAATAATGGCACCCAAAGTAATCCCTTCCACATACAGTGGTGGTGGAAGTGTGCCTCAATTAAAGTCATTTAATTTTTTTTCGTTTTAATTAGATGTGTACACCAAAATCCGAAGGGTCAAAAAGCAGGAAAGAGAGCACTATACTACATGTGAAGGTGAGTGAAAGGTCTCCTGCAGTATTATTTTGCATAACGAATGAAAAAATTTGGATTGTGATACAATTTCAAAATGTATGTGTGTATATATGTGTGTATATATATATATATATATATATATATATTATAATATAATATTATTATAGCACGTGGGCTGCTTTGGTTGGTGTGCCAGGGCTGATTTTCAGTCCCAGTCCGGCCCTGACCCTCATTGTTCTTTAAAGAGCCGACACCATCAATTTTAATCTTTTTACTGTTTATATAATTAAAGAATAGTTTGGGGTTTGTTTTACTTTCCTTAGCAATGAGTCTCTCAGTTTCCTCTTTTGCTAAATGTATTTGTTCTTTTACACATTTTATTTTTTTCTCTATAACTTTTTAATGCTTCTTCATTGCCTTCTTGTTTTAGCTTCCTAAATGCCTTGTTCTTGTTATTTATTGCCCTTTTTACATCCTTATTTAGCCACATTGGTGTTCTCCTGTTCCTAGCCCTTTTATTTCTGTACGGTATGGCTAGCTCGCAGTGGGTGTGATCAACATCAGACTATAAAGAGTGATATAGAGATTTGGGCATTTGTGAACTCATCTGGTTCTTGTAGGTTTGATTATATTAAAGAGTTGCCTATTTATTATTCGGATTTTAAAGTGATGATCAATTATAGGTATGATACCTTGTGTTAAAGTAAGTGCACACGTTGCAGAAATGCTGCGGAATTTTCCGCAGCATTTCCGCACCCCCCCTGCCGCGGGTAAAACGCATGCAGAATTTGCATGCGTTTTCCCGCTAAACACAAGCGTTTTTAGCTTGCAGAATGTTTGCGCTTTTTCAAGCGATTTGAAGCATGGCTTGGAAAAGTGATTGACAGGTTGATCACACACAAGCATAGCGCTTGACAAGTGTGACCAACTTTTTACTATTGATGCCTCCTATGTGGCATCAACAGTAAAAGATAGAATGTAAAAAATAATAACAGAAATAAATAATAGTGATCTACTCACCCTCTGATGGCCCCCGGAGCTCTCCCGCCTCTCAGCGACGCTGCCGGCATCTTCCGGTTCCAGGGATGCATTGCGCGAATCACCCCATATGACTTGGCGGTCTCGCGAGCATGACGTCGTCTCATGTGATTTGCGCAATGCATCCCTGGGACCGGAAGATGCCGGCAGCGTCGCTGAGAGGCGGGAGAGCTCCGGGGGCCATCAGAAGGTGAGTATATCACTATTTTTTATTTTAATTCCATTTTTTACAGGAATCTGGTACCCAGGGCATGGGGGACAGTCTCCTCTCCTCCAGACCCTGGGTACCATCCGCACATGAAGCGCTCACTTTATCCATGGTGGGCATAGCCACATGCTTAAAGTGAGCGTTTCAATGCAATCCTATGGCGGTGAAATCGCCGTGATTCCGCAGAAATAGTGAACATGCTGCGGATTTTACCGCTATGTGATTCCGCAGTGGTAAAATCCGCATCATGAGCACAGCATTGCGGAATCCCATAGGATTGCATGGGATGCGTTTTTTAAGCGTTTCCGCTGCAGCAAAAACGCGGCGGAAACGCTTATAAAACGGAACGCGGGCACACAGCCTAATACCATAGTCGTGATAAACTATATCACTATAGATTCATAGTGAAGCATGAAAAAGGATATGGTTACGTTTCCAAAGTGAAGGGATATCTAGAAGACCATGGCACTGTCAGAGAAAAAACTCGGTGATAATCTGGTGGTGGAGCGAATCCCTAGAGATAGAAGCCTTGAGCGTATATCCAGACGTTAGTGGCCTAAATCTCCAAGGAGGATATTCTGTTGTGCTGAAAGAAATAGTATTGATAAACACACAATTGAAAAATTGTTGGTGACCCCATCAAAAACCGGAGAATGATCTGCCTGGATGCGTTAGGGCGTAATAGGGTGAAAAACAATGCGTCTAAATGGATGTATCCCGACGTGATGGGTAGAGGTACTGGGTAGAATGCAAAAGTTTAAAGCGTTAACTAATTAGCATCTTTTCACCATGTAACGCCTAAGCCCCATACTGAGGCGGCTAAAGTGTTAATTTACCTGGACACTGTGGGGCAGAGACCTTTGAACTTAATATGGACCTACAAAGGTTCTATCGTAATTTACGACTACGTGCCCACTTCTCCAAGCAGCTTCCCACTCTGGAAACTCCAGTCTGTGGTACCCCTGCGTTACTTGAATTCCATCATTTGGGACTTAGAGCACCGAGTACTTATACGCCCCCAAAGGACATCCCACCGATAGAAACTTACGGATCCTTGGTTGAGAGGGACATCAGTCAGCTCATTCGCAATGTTAACTTAGGGAGGTTCCACTTTCATGCTAATCTTACATCGTCAGAAAAACTGTCCGACCAATTAGCCACTGATAAGACCGTAATAATAAAACCTGCGGAGAAGGGTGGGGCTACTGGTAGTGATGGACCGGACAGATTACTTGGAGCGCCAAGTTTTTTTTGGTTCAGTATTTAAAACCCAAACCAGTCAGACGTCTTACTCTGATCTGTGTCGTTGATCAATTGTAAGTCAAGTAAAAAAAATAATACAGCACATGTATCATCATCTGTCCGTGGGGAAAAGTAAGTCTGTTTTTTTTATTCATACGTGCAATGGAAAATGGATGCAACAAGGTTTGTAAAAACGGACATGGACCAAAAATGGTTCCAGCATTGAGTAAAAAAAAAAAGGCTGTGTAGAAGCGGCCTTGTCATTATTTTTTTTTAATTTTTCGAGCCTTTCATAAATTCTAAACTTTAATGTTTTCCTACTACAGACAGTAGGGGGCGCTGCAGCATTGGAACCATAGTTTATAAGAATAAGTGAATTTACAAGTGACCGTCTGATTCTTTTTAGCACCCTGGGACATCCACCACTAATGGCTGACTGATACCGTGTGAAGGCCTGTGATCCTATAGTGGTGACATGTCCAAAAGCGCCATGGTCTAGGAAGCGACAAGACTCTAAAACGTATGAAAAAGCAACTTGATGGAGAAGGATAACTGAACATGAAAGTTTTGGAGAAGAGTTGATGCTGACGCACGCGGGACATGTTTGTTTATAGAGGTCTGGGGTAATGATCACATCCGGTTTGACTCTCATCCTATTCATGGGTTGTCATATTGAAATCATATGTGCGTCATCCATGATCCGATCACTAGCCTATTATTCTGGACACGAATCAACCACATGGTATAAACACTGCTGTTCCCCATCTTCAACGCTCCCATTATATATAACGTAATAAATAATTACATGAAATGTTGAGTAAAACTTTATAAATCCATTGCATTATTTATATTCTACAGATCCCGAGTTACAGACTGAATTATATCCCAGAGCTGCATTCATAATTCTGCTGATGGTCATTGGAAACAATAACATATTTTAATAGTGTGGATCGGTCTTCTCCTCTTATTCCATAGTGCCTGGGGTCTCAAGGTTTTCCCTTAAGGGCATGTGGCCTTTACAGTATAAAGATGGGTCCTCTCATTTAGAGCTCCGATTCTGCTGGACTCGGGCCTGACGTATTGTAGATGCAGTACAACCTATAAGCGCTGATGTTGGGTAAAAGCTGTAGAGACTGAAAGGACAGTGAATTTTGCATCACTTATGGAGGAACATTTGCACCACTCTCTAGTGAAGGGATCCCCAACCTGTGGCTCCGGAGTCACATGTGGTCATGATGTGCGGCTCACAAATTGGTGCATTATCAGCAGCTCTAGCAAACAGCTGTGAACAGCGCTGTCTACAGATGATGACTTTCCGTGGGGAAGCTTTGGCTGTCATTACACCTATTGCATAATGTGGGATTTGGGTGTTACTACTGTGAGGGAGGAAGGAGCAGGATGTCACTATTTAGGAGGGTTCTGGATGTGGTTCGTGACCGTCTCACAGAGCTGAATGTGTCTCATGGTAAAAAAAGTTGGGGTCATTGCTCTAGTGGATCAGAGACTAGTGTTGGACTGGCCTTCCGAAGTGGCGGAGGATTCCCCGGTAGACCCACGCTCTTACACAATATTGGGTCCAAGGGTTAAATAGTGGTCAGTGCACAGCTGCCATCATGTTAACCCTGCATCGCACGTTCAACTGTATCTACATCGCCAATACATTTGAAAGTAATGACGGAGGAGAGGACGCTCTCTCTCCCATCATCCCCCTTTGCGTCTGTTGCAGGGGGTGCAATGATGTCACTTCATTGCACGCCACGCTGCTAAGCAGACACACTGCAAAGACTGGTGCATTGCACTATATGGTGGACTATGGTGAGTGGATTTTACTATATGGAGGACTATGGGGAGGTCATTGTACTATATGGAGGACTTTAGGGCGCATTATACTATATAGAGGACTATCGGGCCCATTATACTATATGGAGGACTATAGGGCGCATTATACTATATAGAGGACTATCGGGCCCATTATACTATATGGAGGACTATAGGGCGCATTATACTATATGGAGGACTATGGGGTGCATTATACTATGTGGTATACTATGGGGCGCATTATACTAAATGAGCAAAATGTTGTCTTTTCATTGAGTTATTAAATTGTTTATGTCGGAACCCAAATTGTTCTAAGCAGCACATCGCCCGGTGAAAACTGCAGATATGCTGCTAATAACATGATTATACTTATGGGGAAAGATTGATCTACTTGTGATAAGTCTGTGCCCATCATTCTTCCTCAGCTGGTGTAAAGAGGCTGGGAAACAAGTTTTGAACGACTTCAATATTGTCCATCACATTCGCTTAACGGCTTCAACTCAGCCTATGTAAATACAACCAAAATATTTATGTGTGATGGTACAATATGTTAGCACTTGGGTCCCCACTTTAAAGTTTTGCACACAGCCACACTTTGTCTAAAACCGGCCCTGGTGTGATGAGACCAAGGATGAACTTTTTGGCCAAAACACTGTGCATTGCCAAAATAACACCATGCTCACAGTGAGGCAAGGTGGAGGCAGAACTATGCTTTGGGGCTGTTATTTAGCTGGCAGCTGTAACTAGGGCTTTAGTCAAGATGAAGGAAATTATGAATAGTTTGTACAATTTTGCCACAAAACCTTCAGGCCTCTGCTAAAAAGCTGAAGATGATGATGGTTTCATCTTTTCAGCACGACAACGACCCTAAGCAACCTCCAAACCAACAAAAGAATGGCTTCACCAGGAGAAAATCAGAGTTTTGGAATGGCCCAGCCAGAATCCAGACCTGAATCAAATTGACTCGAGGAGGGCACTGTACACAGGAGATATCCCTGCAATCTGACAGATGTGGAGCTAGTGGAAGGAAGAGTGGGCAAAGACTGCCAGTTCTACATGTGCCATGCTGATAGACTCTGACCCAAAAAGACGGAATGTTGTCATAAATTCAAACGGCACTTCAACAATATCAAGTATTAGTGTGAGACCACGTTCACACGATCAGTATTTTCCATCAGTATTTGGAAGCCAAAACCAGGAGTGGGTGATAAATACAGAAGTGGTGACGTGTCTCTAGTATACTTTCCCTCTGATTGCTCCACTCCTGACTTTGGCTTACAAATACTGTGTGAACATGGTCTAAGGATGTGTATATATCTGCAACCATGTTATTTTAGTTCTTTAGTTTTCTTATTTCCACCCAAAAAGTTTTTAGTTTATATTTCAATGGAATAGTATAGATTATAGGTGATATTAAAGGTGGAAAAAGTTCTGAAATGTTTCTTCTTGGTATTTTTTTTTTTACATGAGGCTTTGTAGAGCACTACTGACATTTCCGCTTGATTCATGCATTATGTAGAGTATATCCATTATTCAGTATTAGAGGGAATGTTTGAACATATGAACATCTCCATGGCATCTGACGTGCTTTCTATGTGATCAGTTTCCCGTCGTCGTTCTTGATGATTGTCTCTGCAAGTGGTAAATTCCTCTTCTTCACGTGGCCTCATGCAGAATGTTACTTGTGTCAGGAATGTCCTTGAAGAAGAAGCCTACTTTGAAATTTTTGCTGTCACTGTTGGAGTTCATACTGAAATAGCAGAATCCATCGGAGACTGAAAGGAACATCTTGACCATCTAGAATAAGAGCACTTTTAGTAAAGGTCTGTAGGTCTGTGAGCAGGTGAACACCAACATTAAGGTTTCGGAACCTTTGGTGAACAATTTACATCAAGATTTATTATTTGTTAGTAGGAAAACCAGAACAGAACACTAAAATAGATAATATCTCAAAAATAAGACATCAGACCCTTAAACTTATTACCTACATGAGATCAGAACCCTAAAATTACATCAGTCCTTAGACCTGTCTCTCAAATAACCAGACCCCGGTATAGACCCCTACAATTACTCAGATCCCAGACACATGCTCCTAAATTTAATCAGACCACCAGACCATTAAAATTAATTAGACCCTTCCAATCAGTCAGATCTCCAGACTGGATTACAAAATTAATCAGACCCCTACAGTTAATCAGATTCCAGACCCCAAAATATAATTCAGATCCCTAAAATGAGCTCCGATCCCAGATACCTTACCATTTCCTAATATAATCAGGGACTGCAGTTGCACCCGTGCCTCGGAGCTAAATGGGCTCAAAATGTTGGTTTGGCCCACAGGAGAAGACAAATACAATTTAAGACTAATAATTAGGGGCCCTATTGAAGATTTGCCTTTGGACCCACAAGATTCATTCAAGTTATGCCACTGAATATAATCCTGCCCTGAAGCAGACCTCTGTATTTATTCAGACCCCATAAACGCTGCCTTAAACCACAAACCAGACCAACAAAAAATATATATACTGTATACTTATCACTTCTAGACCATCATCTTTTCTTCCAAGAGATGTCCACCACATCTTAACATTGGCCAAAGTCAGAAGCTTGTGTACTGGGCCCCTCCGGTAGTTTCATGGCAGTTCCATAGACTTGGACTCATAGATGCAATGAATTAAGACCACAGTCCACCATTTGAGTACTCCTGGTCTAGAGTATGGGTCAACTCAATTGGTGCTCTTTTGGAGGCAATTTAGCCTGGTGGTGCAATGGCATGTGGTACGCAGTGCATTGTTCAGGCCACCATCATTGTGTCAGCCTTGGTCAGCATACCTCTGGCTGTGGAGATAAAGTCAGCCTAGAGCAGGGATGTCAAACTCAAATACAGAGAGGGGTAAAATAAAAAACGTAGACAAAGTCACGGACCAACCTTTATTTCTATGAACAACCCTCTACACAGTATAATGGGCTCCACATAGTCCACCATACAGTTTAGTAGGCCTCATATAGTCCTCTATACAGAATAATGGGCCTCACATAGTCCCCCATACAGTCTAATGGGCACCACATATTCCTCTATACAGTATAATGGCCCCATATGGTCCTCCATACAGAGTAATGGGCCTAACATAGTCCTCCATACAGTTTGATGGCACCACATATTCCTCCATACAGTATGATGGCCTCACATATTCCTCCATACAGTATGATGGCCCCAAATATTCCTCCATACAGTATAATGGCCCCACATATTCCTCCATACAGTATAATGGCCCCACATATTTCTTCATACAGTATGATGGCCCCACATATTCCTCCATACACTATGATGGCCCCACATATTCCTCCATACAGTATAGTGGGCCCCACATATTCCTCCATACAGTATGATGGCCCCACATATTCCTCCATACACTATGATGGCCCCACATATTCCTCCATACAGTATAGTGGGCTCCACATATTCCTCCATACAGTATGATGGCCCCACATATTCCTCCATACAGTATAATGGCCCCACATATTCCTCCATACAGTATAATGGCCCCACATAGTTCCCCATACAGAATAATGGGCTCCACATAATCCTCAATACAGTATAATGGAGGGGCCAAATATACTCATCCTGTGGACCAGATTTGTTCGTGGGCCAGTGTATGATATGTGTGGTCTAGAGTGAGCCAAGTAGGAGTTAGCAGTTCTGAACTTATAAGAGGATGGAAAACTATTCCCCAAATACTGACTTACAAGGAACTAGAGTTGGGCCGTTTCACCTTAGCTGTTCCTGAAGCTTGATTTATGCTAGATGCCATGTTGGCATTTAATATGTTGGGCGTACTTGCTGCCCCTTTAAAAAAATGGTGACATAATTAATTATATCTTGCCTGTTTGGTGTGCTATGTATGGGAACATAAGGGGGGAAATGTTTTGAGGCTGATAAGAATGTCGTCTGGTCGATGTAGCTGCAGTCTGTATGCCTGTATAGTGTACAGAGGACTATTAGAAATATTGATGGTGATTGGTGGTTGTCGTGAGACCAGTTATGTAGAGCATAAGGGTCAGCGAATAGGACCTACCGGAGGGTATATACTGTAGACATCTGTTTTTCGCCACCTAGGGTCAGTTGCAGAAGGCAGGTGAACAAGCAAAAGGTAAGAACTGATAGTAGCAACCTGAATCTGGTCAAGAGGAAACGAAGGTTGTAGGCAACAACCATTGTTTGACTATTGGCTGGTCTCCCTGGTCTTACTGCCTGTGTTCCCCTTTTTTGTATTGTTCTAGGGGTGTAAAGTTCCAGTACCAGTAGGAGACTATAGTTGGGTTCGGTCAGGGGTCTGAAACAAGTCAATCTGCGGGGGATAGATAGGTGCTGTAGTTGGGGATGGTTACCTGACGCTCGCGGTGGGGCCTGGTTAGGTCAGTGGTGACCTAACACAATGAATTCATCTGCCCTTGAAAACAGTAAGGTGACACCAGAGGAGTAGGGCCTGGGTGAAGTGGATGAGGTCCATGAAAGGAAGGTGATGAGAAACAGGGCTTTCTAAAGTTGGGCTTGTTTAGTAGAAGTATATCTTTGGAGAATACATAAGGTGCTCGTAGGATTATACACCTGGTATTTCAGGGTCGGTGAATTACCAGTTGTGAGATGTGTGAGTCTTGGGATATGGCTCCTGAAGAGTAAATGGGGACGTGAGATAAAGAGTTACACAATTGTTCGGTATTAAACCAAAGATAAAAACAAAAGAAGCATATACCCTGTAGTAAGGGAATAAATCAATATTAATAGTACATGTAAATAACACAGGCTACTTAGTCAACACGATTTTGATCAAAAAAGTGTAAAAGCCATCCCACCACGACAAGGTGTACTCCAATTGGGATGGTCCTATCTCTAGTAGTAAACTTCTCTATGTCTCAGCCGACCTCAATGTAGATGGGGCAGAGCAGGACTGAGTCCCAACTGTGAAGACACCTGACTATGGGAAGCTATATAGATGAAAATGCCCAGCTCAAAAAAGGGGGGAGCGACGAGCCTATTTATACACGTACAAGAAACTAGAGCAAAATCAAAAAAATGAGCCGGAGCATATGTTGGTGTAAGTGCAATGCATAGCTGCGCATTCACACAGAACTTAAGACAAAAACAAAATGAGCAAACACTTTGTAGTAAGTAAATAAATGGTATTAGTACATGTAAATTATATGGGATACCTAGTTGACATGATTTTGATCTAAAAAGCGTAAAAGCCATCCCACCCCTTCCATTATTTTGCTTTGTTTGGTATTGTTAAAAGAAAAGGTATCTCAGCAGGAAAGAAGAAGGTTAGGACCGTAATATTTATATATGTATGTCTTCAGACGCCTCTCTCACAGCCAAACCAGATCTCCCACTTTGCACTGATGAGGGGCAGTACCCCGAAACACAGTGTCTGCAAATGGAGATTCTGGTTTGGCTTTTATCCTAAGTCATGTAACTAGGCTCGTTAAAGGGTCAACACTGACTTTTAGGATTGCTACCTCCAATAGGTGGCACCAGAGTTCTAGTCCTCTTCCTCTCTGAAGAGACAATTTGCATAATTTACAAAATAGTATCCTGCTGTGAACGGGCTACGGATCATAACTCAATTCATAGTAATTCTGTGTAAGGCTATGTGCACACGTTCAGGATTTGAAGCAGAAAATTCTGATGTGTTGGCAGGAAAAACGCACGTTTTTACTACATTTTTGTTGCATGTTTTTTACATGCATTTTATTGCGGATTTTTCCCCCACTCATTAGTAGAGGTGAAATCTGCATCAAAAACACTGAAAGAATTGACATACTGCATATTTACATCTCCAGAAAATCTGCAAGGAAAAAAGTACAGTACCCACAAAACTGCAAAGAAAAATGCAATTTGTGCACCCAACCTAACTGTTGTTTTCATTTTTATTTCATAAGTTAATAGGAGACATCAAAATAAGCAAACTTGTAATATATCTTATAAGAATAATCTGCCTCGTTCTCCTCCTGGACTGATAGATCACTCTCCCTCCCTTCAGTGATGACAGATTTTCCCATTCTTTAGATAGGGGAGATGACAGTTGGTGCTTTTAGAAATTCTATGGAGAGGGAGGAGCTAGAGGCCAACACAGACATTCTGCTGCAAGTTCTCCTGAATCGTCATTTACAGTTCTCCATAGAACTTTATGAGCTCCAACTGTCATCTCTTATCTCATTAATGGGAAAATCTGTACTCACTGAAGACACATTTTACCGGTGAAGTGAGAATTTTGAGAATGAAAGATCAGTCCAGGAGGAGAAAGAAGCAAATTTCTCTGCTAAGATATATTACAAAGTTTTTTATTTTCATGTATACTGTATTGTTTATTTATGAAAAAAAAAATTTAAAACGTCGGTTAGGCTAGTTTCACACTAGCTTATTTTCCACGCAGCGCTCGGCGCTGCTAAGCCCTGCCCCCTGCCGGCTCCCTGCCCGCCCCATCCGGCCATCGCCGCCTACTATCGCACACAGCTGCATGCGATCTGCACACCCTATCTTTAGCATAGGGTGCGCAGACCGTGCGCTATTAGGATTTTAGCGTGCGCTGCGCACTTTTGAAGGTGCGCCGAGCGCGTCAAAATGCAACATGGTGCGTTCAGCGCACACCGGCGCACCTTCAAAAGTGCGCAGCGCACGCTAAAATCCTACTAGCGCCCGGACTGCGCACCCTATGCTTAAGATAGGGTGCACAGATTGCATGCAGCCGTGTGCGATAGTAGGCGGCGATGACCGGATGGGGCGGGCAGGGAGCCAGCAGGGGGCGGGGCTTAGCGGCGCCGAGCGCTGCGTGGAAAATAGGCTAGTGTGAAACTATGTTAATCTATGTTAATCAAAACGCGATGATATGCGTTAAGCAACAGGAAGATCCTGTTTTATCCAACCAGCCTACTTGTTTATGGTTTCCAGAAATAGTTATCTACTTATTAAAATCAGATTAAAAAAATAACTGAAAACGGTAAATCGGGAATTTTAGAAACAAGAAAATATGTCCCATTTGCCGTCATTTACTAAATACCATGTATAAACAGAAACTCAGATACTATCGTCACGTGTTTACGAAGCACAAGCGTCACCAAAAAACTAGATAAAACATCACGGAGAAGTAAATGGGAAATCAGGGTCGGAATATCCAGAGAACATATAAATAAACATTGACGGTCACAGGAAATCACGGACCCGGTCATCTGTGCAAGCATCACAGAGAAAGGCAGCGGAAAACATTACATGGGACGTGTTTTATCAGTGATACAAATCATTAAGCCCTTTAGAGCCACCCGGCTTTGCCCAGATGACACAATTCTCACATTTGGTCACTTAAAGGGTGTTCCAGGTTTGAGCAATATTGTGTCTAGTAGTAGATTCCAGCAGATGATCCATTCTATGTTATTCAATGTAACCATGGCTGATGTAAGCTATCTACTAAACACAGGATGACATTTCAAGGTTATTCCCATCCTTGTGGATGAATATAGTCGGATAGAGCTTGTAAAGACAATCACTTTTGCAATTTACTGCTTATTAAAATTTGCAGCCGTTCTTGAGATATTAACACTTTTATTTATACCTCGTTGCCTTGGAGACCGACCATCGCTGCTGACCAGCTTTTATTAAGCACTGCGCTGATGCTGGCGGCCAGGATTAAGAGGAAACAGTGGATTCCAGAGTTCCTGATCAAATTCAAAACAGTGCTTACAAACACGAATCGTCTTTATACACATTACTGATGATAGGCCTGTCTCAAAAAGGGGAACTGGAACTGCTGAGAGCTGAAGATCAGGTCACCTTTGGAGATAAAAGTATAAAATATACAGTATATTGTATTATTTATAGTTATGTCCTGGATGGAAGGTATAGGTTACTGAGATGTTTTCATTATAAGTGGATTTTGGGTCCAGGATTTAGGAGCGACCAAAAGAGTCTGGGTGGGAAAGGTTTCTCCCATACTCCAGTCTAGGTCTTACAGGACTAAAACGGCAGCTGGGTTAACTCAGCAGGGTATGTTGTGTAGGAGTCGGTGGATAGTCAATGCTAGTGAATCGCCCGCCAGGGCAGTGGGGATACTCGGTACCGGGCCGCTTCTTAAAGGGGAAGTGTCACAGCAGCAGTGACCCGGTCCGTGGCCCTGGGCTTCCAATAAAAGGGATAGTGAAAAAGGGGATAATAAAACTTGTAATAAAGTGTTCGTGACACTACCTGTGGTATTCAGTCAGGGGACCGACGCTGCAATGCAGATCCTCTGGAATGATGAAAGGGCAGCAAAGATGGTTAAGCTCTCCAAGGGTAAAGCTGTGTCCCAGGGCAGTTAGGATGATAAAGGTGATGTTGGTAGTGAGTGTGGTGCAGGGCAGGTGACGAAGAAATGATTCAGAAGATACAGCAGGGTGCAGTTTCCTTTACCTTTTACTGAGCAGTGCAGGTGCAGTCCGGGGCTCAAGTTACAGATGATTCTGGAGCCGGTCAACCTAGAAGCAATTTGGGAATTTCCTTAGTCAAGTGGGTTGTGAGGCCTCCTTTCTAGCGCTATTCTCTGAGGTACTTGCTGCTGTAAACTCTATTCAAGTCCCTCTTTTGTCTGATGCTTAGGTAGAATTTCACTCGCATGGCAGGCAGCTGGAGCATGCTTCAGGGGTCGCGCTTGTCTGGTGTCTCCGGCTCACATGTGCTGCTGTGTCGTCGAGTATCAGTAGGGGACAGAGGATCTGTGGTCTTCTGCCCTCCGGATTCTGCTGCCGGGGCTTTAGTACCCACACTGCCTCGGGCTCCGGTGCCCGGTCACTGGCGCTCAAGCCTGAGGTGAGCTCAGATGGAGCTCCTATCCTCAGCTCATCTCCACACGTCCTCTCTCAATCTTGTTCTCGCTCTAACTCTCTCCACTAACTTCCTCCTCCTGACCAGAGAGAGCAGCTCCCCTGAAGTCAGGTTTAGAGCTCCCCCTGCTGGCCTGGAGCAGGAACTGTGTTGTATGCTGGAACTACCTGGTAATGGGATTCCTTCTTTGATTGCAGGCATGACATCACTCCCCCCGGAGGGAGGCAAGGCCATTGTAGCAACCGAACTCCTGGGGTGCCACACTAGTGACTGAGAAGTGCCTGTAAATACCAAGATGGTGAGACCGTTTGATTTTCTTTGCCTTGCCCAGAGAAAGGACTGTTTTGTTATTCATTTCTGAAGAAAGGACTGTTTTATTATTCATTTGTGCTGAAGAATGGACTGTTTTCATTTTGAAGCTGTAAATTCTATGACAATATACTTTTTTCTTTTGTGATATGAAAACCTTGTGCGTACCCAAGAGGCTACCAGAGAGCTGATACCCATACACCACCCTCCTTATTACAGCCTTTTACTCTGACTTCTCTTGTGCTGCACCCATCCTTTGAAACGCACTGCCTTGCACTGTTACACTGACTGTTGACATTTTTAAGGTTCCTAAAAATCAAGTTACCCATGATCCATATGATAGGAGATAACTTGCTGGTGATTACAGCAATCCTGGCATCGGGGTTCCGGAACCCCGAGAACAGGCTCGAATGCTTCCCAATTTATTGTCTATGGAACTACGAGAAATGACCAAGCTCTACACTCAGCAGTCCCGTAGAAAATGAATAATGCTGTTTCCCAGCGATCACTGTGGGGATAACTTTTTTACGGAGAAAAACCCTTTAAGTATCTCTTGAAAGCATATTTCTTCAAAGAGGCTTTAGTCTACAGTCAGTACACTAATTGTTTTACTTTTTGTCTGGGGGATTGCGGGCCCAATCGGGGTACTTCCCTAATGCCATATGACTATTCCATCTCTGGTAAAGTGCCTGATGCTAAGATCCAAATGATCATGAAACCCAGTATAAAAGGTTGAACCAGTGTGATTTCAGCTCTGAAGCCTGCAAAATGATAACCGCAGCCCTAGTGTGTACAACAGGCTGTCACTCAGGATCAGTGCTGGATAATTTCCAGCCGGGTTAAACATAAATGCAGGAAATCATTTTCAATCTGTATTCTCGCTCCTGTACATGATAACAACCTACATTATCTGAATAAGTCATTACTCAGGTTTAGCGAAGACGACCGCGCGTCGTGGTTTTGCAGATTGTGCTGCTTTTTAGTTTTTCGCCTAGATTCCATTATTTGGAAACCGTTCTTTCCCAGAATTCAGGCCCCTAACGTGTGTAGACGACATAAATAGACGGCTCGGCATCCTATGATTGTTCCGTGTGTTTACATTTGGGTGGAAAGTATGCCTGGTTTTATGAATTAGGAAGACCTCTTATCTCTTGGATCTAATTCAAGAAGCTCGGGGCGTAATAAAGGGTGAATTTATGAAATTCTTCTTTACTGGACTCATATCAGCAGCACATTCATACAGGAGCTTAAAGGGAATCTATCAGCAGGCTTTTGATACTCCAGCATGATGTAAGGGCAGAGATCCTGATTCCAGTGATGCATTACTTACTGGGCTGCTTGCTGTAGTTTTGATAAAATCATACTTTTATCTGCTGCAGATCTAGCAGTTCTCTGCTGAGAACTGTTTAACCCCGTCCACAACACTGATTGACACTTTTCTGTGCACACTGTGCATAGTCAGAAAGAAGTCAGTAAGGGGTGGGGTTATATAGAGCTCATAAATATGGAGGACTAGATGGCAGCAGGTTTAGTAGTTCTCTAGTGATAATCTCCTGCTAATATAACTACAGCAAGCAGCCCAGTAAGTGATGCATCACTGGAATCAGGGTCTATGGCCCTACATTAGGCTGCTCTCAGATTAGGTGACAAAAACCTTCTGACAGATTCCAGAGTAAGAACATGTGGCAAGATTTAAGGGGGTTATCCACCTAATTTAAAAAAAAAAATGTTCCCAGCATGCTTCTCAATTCTGAAAATTGGTTTCCCACCACTGGTTGGTTGCAGAGGTCATGCGCCTTCCACTTTGGAAGCGAAAGAAAGGTGATCGGCAAAGTACATGGACAGTGGTAAAGAAGTAGATTTTATTCTGACCATACTGTGCCCAAATTAGAAAAAAAGGGAACATCTTGGAAGTTCCAGAATTAGGGGAGACCTTCCAGTTTCCCAGAAGCAGGCTTGGACTGGCCCACAGGAGAAGAGGTGAATCCTCTGGTGGGCCTCTGTTCATGAGTGGGCCAGCACCCTCTTATAATGTAAGGGGGTGAAGAGGGAGAAGAGCACAAAAGGAGTTAAATCTCCTGCTCCATGTCCGGAACCACCTAGCCAGACAGCAAGGTTGCCAGGGGAAGACTTTGTGACCTGGACCGTCTAGACCATGTGACCGTGGGGGGGTGTGACCGGAAAGAAGGGGTGGTGGACAGGAAACTGTGCGGCATCAGGGCACAAAAGCAGAGCGTGCGGGACAGAGAGCAGGCGGCTGCACCTCGCTCTCGGAGAGAGAGAGTTCCCCGTCTGAGGACTGAGACTGAAGGACAAGGTGATGTGAGCGCCGTATGTGAGTATGTGGACTCGGTAGCCTCCATGACCAGAGGAGACTTCCCCCTAATAGTACATAGACAGTGACATGAACGTGCAATCCCGGGGACCGCAGTGACGAGCCGGAGCCCCTGTGAGTGATAAAGAGATTTATCAGTGTGCACAGCATTGCTTCTACGGTGAAACAGACTAGGTGTCATACAGAGTCTCAGAGCAGGGAAAACCACGTTTGCATCAGCTCCCAGCTCCCTGTTTTAACCCCTGGAGGTCCCAACTTCATCTAGAGCAGATACTTTAGAGACTGCAAGCGCCGCTGTTGCCGGTGCCGACGTGGGAGAAGTAGACTCTTCATTCAAGCTTTTCCCCGGACTGATAAGTTATAATTACCTGTGTTTAACTGTTTAAACGCTGCATTACCGTTTAATTGTTTCCTTCAGCTCCATTGTTCTGCTTTACTGTTTTACTCTGTCACATATAAAGCCCCTACTGCTCCTCCCTGTAAATAAACCTTTAACTCTTGGTCTGTCTCGGATCCGTGGCGACATCCTCCGTACCTGCAGATTATTACAAGTGGCATAGTCGGCAGGATGTCGCACAGTGGCGTGGAGGCCCCAGGTCTAGCAACTCCCTGGGAGCCATGTTAAATAATTTGCTAAAATTCTCAGGGAACAAGGAGACACAGGGGGACTCCACTGACGTAGGGGAGCTGTGCATGCGACTGTTTTACCGGGTTCAAAGAGAGGGGGAGATCGTGATGCAGTTTATGAATGTCCTGCAGGAACTCCATACTGCCATTGTCCAGAAGGATGGCATAGGCGTAGGGCTGATTGACATTGTGCTATGAGACCAGCAGGTGATGGGTTTACGACACGTGATGATGAAGCAGGCCCTGCGTGAGCACACGCGGGTGAAGCCAGGCATGACTTTCTCTGAGGTCGGGAGTGAGGCGCACGCGCGAGCAGGGGCAGGGAGTGATAGTGCCAGTGGGGAAGGTACGGAGCGGGGAGGTAGCTGCCACCCCGGCCGCTGCACCCCAATGGGTGGAAGACTTGAAGAAGGAGATTAAACAGATCCGTGAAGAATTGGCTGAATCCAAGAGAACCCCTGCTGTAGAGTCCAGTCCACCGATGCGAGACAGAAAGACCGCCCCCCCAACGTGAGACTGGTGTCACCCGGCGAAGAGTACCACCCACGTTACAACTGCGGAGAACCCGGTCATATTGCTTAGTGGTGCATTCGGCGAAGCCGACCTTCCCACCAGCCTCATTTCCACGTGTCCCTTGGTCTGAGCCGAGATGAATGGATGAGCAGTATGTTGCCTAGTAAACACTGGCTCTCAGGTTACCACCATGCCTGCAGGATATTTCCGCCGACACTTCACGGAGGCGATGCGGCCAGAATGGGGGCCGGTGATTAATCTCACGGCGGCTAACCACTTACCCATCCCGGTTGCAGGGGTGGTGTGGATAAACATAGTGGTCTGCGGTAAGGATGCAGGGAGAAGAGGAGTAGTGATGGTGGATGGAGAGGCGGCCAAAGACCATACCATAACCTTGGGCATGAATGTGCTTAAAGACTTCAGGAGCCTTCTCATCAACGAGTCCCCAGACCAGTTCCTGCGACAGTGGAGCGTCCATACCCCTCAAAGGAGGGTCTTCCAACAACTGATCTGGACAGTTCAGGCCCAGAAAACATAGAGATGGGAAGTCACTTGGCAAAATAATTGTGCCCGCCTCTTTCAACCGAGTGCTACCCCCTGGACAGACCGTGCTTCCTTTGCCCATCCGGGCTGGTATCCCTCTGGAGGGGGTCGAAGGGCAAGTTGAACCTAGCAAGGCCGATCAGCTACCGTCAGGAATATTAGTTGCACGGACACTGGCTACGGTGTGGAATGGAACTGCCCTTGTGCGATGTGTAAATTTGGAAAAGAATGATGTGACCTTGCCCCCCAGGAGTGAAGTGGCCCATATCCTAGGCATGCCCGATGAATTAGTTCCATCTGAAGCAGTACAGCTGACTGTGAAGCTGGAAGATCCATGATTGGTGACTGTAGATGATGAAGTCACCCCGGACCCCCGATGGCTGAAAGAGGGGCGATAGATACTGGAACAGATGTGGGCGGAACTCTTGGAACTGACCCCCCCATCAGGTTCCCCAGGTGGAGTCTCTGCTAGGAAAATACCAGGTCGTGTTTGCAAAACATGAGGACGATTTTGGGCGCACCACCGCAATAACACATGAGATACCCACCGGGGATGCGGGGCCAAACAGAGAACCATACCGTCAGATACCCCCACAAATGTATCAAGATGTGAAGGGGATGCTGTCACAAATGTTGAAGAAGGGGGTAATACGAGAGAGCCATAGTCCGTGTGCCGCCCCCATTGTCCTGGTGCGGAAGAAGGATGGGACTTTACGTTTACTGTGTGGACTACCGTCGGCTCAATGCCTGTACAGTGCGGGATTCGTATCTGCTGCCGAGAATAGAGGAGTCCCTATCCGCGTTAGGAAATTCCAGGTACTTTTCTACACTAGACCTGGCCAGCGGTTATTGGCAGGTACCAATGTCCGAACAAGACCGAGCCAGGACAGCTTTCATTCTTCCGATGGAATTATGAGTTCGACCGCATGCCATTCGGGTGGGAGAAGAGATCAAAAGGTCTAACGGAAGAGATATGGCAAGGGTGGAGGCCCAGCATCTTCGCCATCTGAAGTATCCCAGGAACCAGGGCGAGCTAGGGCGCCCCCTAGTGTTAGGGACAGGGAAGGAGCCCCAGGTCCAGGGTCACCTGACAGCTGTGTCGTGACACTGCTGATATAAATGTTGTGACAATATGGTCAGTGATATAAAAAGCATAGACACCAGCAGCAATTTTGTGCAATTGCTTATTAGACATAGCCATATATTTTGAGAGATGTGTGTGCCCTATTGTTCTCAGTGGCGTAACTGCAAGGTTATAGGCCCCGGTGCGAACTTTCAAATGGGGCCCCCCATGCCAAAATACGTGCACATCTCCGCTCCTTACACCTTGTACACATGTGGCTCCGCTCCGTACACTTCGTACACACACTGCTCCATGCCGTACACCTCGTACACACACGGCTCTGCTCCGTACACCTCGTGCACACAGGGCTCAGCTCTGTACACCTTGTACACACACGGCTCCGCTCCGTACACATCTTACACACACGGCTCCACTCAGTACACACACGGCTCTGCTCCGTACACCTCGTACACATACGGCTCCACTCTGTACACCTTGTACACACACAGCTCTGCTACATCCACCCTGTAAACCCCTCCTGACCCCACACATAAACTTCACCTCATCCAGTACCATGACGACCAGCACAGCAGAGTCCTGCATGCACGGAGGATCTTGACCATGTGACCCCTGACTCCTCCCCTCCTGTGACCTCATCACAGGTCCTGTGCGCCAATCAGAGAACAGCCTAGAGACATCATTGCAGGCTGTGGGGGGCTGCGGTGGGTCTCTGAGGGAGGGCGAGGATGGGGTCGGTGCATGGAGGGGCGTGGCGGCTCAGTGCAGTGCAGGAAAAATAGACTTCCAGGCAGGACACGGGGAGGGGTCAAAAACGGGACTCGCCCGCGAGAATCGGTACTGTTGGGAGATATGATCTGACTGACCTGCCGGGCCCCTGACTCCCCCTGGGCCCGGTCGCAGTGGCGACTGCTGAGACTGTGGTACTTATGCCCCTCATTGTTCTTACAGCTGACATACATGTTCTGTGATACAATTTTATATCTATTTATCTATTTTCCACACCCCCTTTACACCAGCTGTTATGCCTTTTAATAATAAAGTACACATTAGTTACGATCTTGGACTAGTATATGGTTGCTTCTTTTGTTTGTTTCAGTATATATGGGCAGGCATAGAGGATAATGGGTCGCCCTCCCAGGGCTGTGGGGTACTCGGTACCGGGCCGGTGTCAGGGGGATGTGTCACAGCAGCGGTGACCCGGTCTGTGGCCTTGGGCGCCCAAGCAATGGGGGAATGTAGTTCTTAGAATAGTTTGTGACGCCACCTGTGGTGCTCGGCAAGGGAGGTGTTAAGCCGACGCTGCATGCAGATCCTCTGGGACTGATGGTAGGGTGCAGTAAGAATGTAAAAGCTCCCCACAGGTGAAGCTATAGTCCCAGGGCAGTGTGGGTGCAATGGATGAGGAGAGGCGCAGAATGGTGTGGATGCTGGTACCCAGATGTAGCAGTGATGGAGGTGTTAGCGCACAAATGAATGGAGGACACCAGGGCTTGCAGTTTCAAAGCTTTACTCACAGTTCGTGGTACACACTGGTGCCTGCCTCCGTGCCGTGTCCTCCAGGGCAGAGGCTCAATCAACCTCCCGGGCAAGTCAAGGCTCTCCTCTCCAACACTCCGCCAACATGTACCTTCCTGAACCACTCCTCTATAGTGCCTTGTGGTGTGAAGCATCCCAGTACTTAGTTACCCTGGAATGCCTCTTAATAGATGTTTCCTAGAACTCTCCTTGTACGGCAGACAGCTGTAGCCTGCTTCGGGGACTCCCTTCTCCTGAGTCCCGGCTCTCTATACAATTGCTGTTGTGCCCCAAGTCTTGGATGGGAGTAGTGCATTTACAGCCAACTATTCCACCGGTGTCTGCTGCAGAACCATAAGCGTCCATACAACCTCGGGGACCGGGCCCCGGCCTTGCGCTGAGAACCTATAGGCAGGGTTCCTCTTCCAACCCACGTCTCCTCTCTGTTCTCTCTACTCCTTCGTTCCGTACTTGTCTCTCTTTCCTATGGATGCTTAGGTTACAGTTCTACGTCTTTCTCCTTCTCACATTTCCTGTGCCAGCTGGCTCAGGGCACTGAGGCAGCTGTAGCACTCCTTCTTCTACCCGTCTTCCAGGGATCTCCTTCTCCTAGGACCCGTCCTCAGACTCTCCTGACTGACTGTCCTTCAGACTGCTCTGCTCTGACGCTTCTGTAATTCTAAACCTTCCCAATCTTTTATATGGATCTCACCTTCACCCACCTCCCAGCACATCCAGTGTTGCAAGCAGGGAACCACCAAAGGTGCTCTGCTACTCTCTATACACTGAGCCGCAATGTGGTTGTGCAGAACTACCCTGTTGTGTGGGGTGCGAGTGTTGGAGCGCGGAAAGGAGTTCCCAACTTACCCAGACGGTGGGGCACTACACCTTAGGAGAAGGTGCAGTACCTCTGTGGTGACTGAGCCTCAGGGGCGCCACGATAAGGCCCAAAGTTTTGTCATATTTCCTACAAATACCGGACACAACTTCAACCCTGGTTCTCGGTATAGGTACAACATCCCTTTTACTATCTCTTCTAGTTCTAGGTGATCTTTTCCTTTTCTAGCAACATATATGGATTTCATCTCACTCCGCCACTAAAGGTTTGATTCCAGTTTCTCCTGCAGCTTTGCAGAAGGAGTCTGCCCCAGGCACTGATTGGCAAAGGGAACTCAATGAGGAGGGGTTCTTTGTCAATCCCATGACCCAAGGTTCTGGGCTCAAGCTGTCTCTAGCAGCCCCAGTCCTGAGCCAGTCACTTGTCACTGCTCAGCTGTCACTTCCTGTCCTTGACACTATCTCTGAATTCCCCCTCCCAAACTGGCTTGACCATTACAGTTAACCCTGTCTAAAGGCCCCGTTACATTTAGCGATGCACCAGCGATCCCGACCACGATATGACCCGATATGACCCGGTCAGCATCGCTGGTGCATCGCTAAATGGTCGCTAGTGAGCTGCCAAACAGGCAGATCTCACTATCGATGCAGCAGCGGTCGTTACTCACCTGCATCCATGGCTCGCTCGTCGGCGCCAGCAGGAAGCTGACAACGAGAAATGGACCAGGCCGATCTCGCGCGATCAGCGATAGCCAGAGGGGGGGCCGGTCGGAGGTGAGTGTCACATGTAGTGATATAGCTGTTACGTCACAAAATCGGTGAAGCTTTAGCGATATTGCTAGCGATCGCGATCTCGCTATGTGTAACAGGCCCTTAAGCTAACCGCAGCCCCAATGAGTGTTATCCTTTTATGACATACATGAACATCAAATACTTTAAACCCTTTAGGGTGTCAGGGAGCAGACCATCAGCCCCAACCACTCCTACACCAGCGGCAGATTACGGCAGAGGGTGATGGTCCAAGCCCTGACCTTTTATTTATATTATTTATATCAGACCCACCATTCCTAACTACGTCTGCCACCTGCCCCCGGTAACACGTAATAGGGCGCGATTTTCCCACAGGACGGTGTTGCGGGATCATTTCTGGCCATCATCTCTGGTTTATCTGCTTTCCACAGATGATCTCACCTGTTCTGTATCCATGGCTGACGACGCAGCAGGAAGTTACAGGACTGCAGATAGTACAGTATCACTGGATGGATGAGTGTATGCCAGGAATTTTAAGAATACCTTCCTGTCATCCTCTCCCACACCATGCCGGGCAGTGCCATCTAGTAACCACCGGCAGCTGAGAGCGCTCAGCCATGAGGCACCTGACTTCACGATGTCATACTTGCTGAGCTTTCCAGAAACTCTCTCCAGATGATCTCACAAGGAATCTGAAATTACTGTGGAGATTGTTTCAGCTCACTGAAGGAGAAAACCACAATGGCAGTCACAAAGTGAATAAATGCCTAAATGAGAATTGTTAAAAGGATGCATGAAGTGTGGTTATTTTCTACCTGATACAGCGCCACCTTTGTCTACTGGCTATGTTTGGTATTGCAGCTTGGAGGGAAACTCCACCATTAGAGACACAGTAAACAGGTACATGTACGGCACATGTTGGCTGCAGATGTATGGACCCCGGGCTCAGAAGCTTTGCCAGTTCCATACTTGGCTGGTGCCAGTTGTGTTACACAGCCAGCACCTGCCTCTAACAGCAGCAACAAATGTCACCGTCAATCACTGAGAGTGGCATTTTAAAGGCGCAATCTCGATGGTGCAGAGATTCGGGCATCTGTCACCCTTTCCAGATTCGATCATGGGTTGCTGATGCATTGCCTACTAAACTCCCTCAGGAACAAAGCCTGTGGTGGGACCGCAGAGGAGATTGTTAAAGGGGTTGTTCCATTTCAGACATTGTACTTTCATAACAAACCTCGCCATACTCACCTTCCCCTTCGAGTCTCCGGCATGCTCCAGATGACTGGCTTTGGCTGTGGCGCTGATGTCGTTTCGACATTGCGGCCACCAATCGTTAGCTGAGGGGTTCTGCCAGTGGAAACAGAGCACTAGTTTTCCATTTCCTGAAGTAGTTTTGAACAGTTTCTGAAAGTTTTAGAAAATATTTTTTCCCCTAAAGTTTTTCTTGCAACTTTTTGATTGGATAGTGCCAAGTTTTGATGATCTTCAATAAGGAGCTAGATTTGGTGCGAATAGACTCTCACATCCGATGCCATCGGCCACGACAGTGACCTGAGAATGCGCTAATGCAAGAGGGAGCATTTACTCTGACCTACGGCTTCTACATCTAATCTGGTCTGCCGCGACATCATAGTTATGGTGTGACATACACGTGACTTCATGCCACACCAGATAATCAAAAGTAGAACCACCAACTCTATCAGGACCAGTGACATTTACTTTCATTTTTCTACTAGACTTTTTTTTTTTTAAAAAAAACCTGGAATGGAAAAAAATACTGAAAAAAGAAAATTGAAAATATGAACAGCAAAGTGGGTTTACAATAAAAACGAATAAAGAAAAAGTCTTCGAGCTTTTTAAGGAGCGGATTAGCCCAAAAAATAAGTAGGTGTCCCGACAGTTGAATGGAACTACCGGTAATTAGGAAGCCATTGCATTTCCTAGCGCCATGCCATATTATGGCAGGAAACACAATACTATTGCCATCCTGAGCCTTCCTGCCATGTACGGAGATGAGAGGCAGTAGTGAGGACCACCACGTCACTGTGTGCCCCACTTGCAGCCATATCCCAACATCTCTTTGGTGGAGTAAAACAAACCGGATATTAGTCACTTCCTCTATCACTGTCCTGTTCCATTGGAAACTGACCTGGAAAATTGAGCAATAGCAACAAGATTTGGGTGGAGATGTCGGTCATTTATGGGATTCAGCATATTTCACGTTTACTGGTCGGGGGGAACATAATGTTTTGAGATTGAGTTTATGGTGGTGGTCACGTGTATTTTTACCTTTAAAAATGTTAAGATAGCTGTTTTCAGGGGCCGATATGGACATATTATAGTCCTAGGGGATGTCTCTTCTGTATAGGCCTGACCCTTCCATGGTTGGATCTTCACCTCAATGGCCACCATATAATTCCTCTCTTCCCTTACAGTGGCTAATGCTTTATTTCCCCTGTGATGTACTGTAGGAAAGTTGAACACTTGATACAAGGTCCCACTTTCAAATTTACAGTTGATCACTTGACTTTCTAGAAGAGTTGGTACGAATCGATTTGCAGGACCAGTGGACACATCAGTAATTTGTCTCTCCCTGACAAGAGCCCTGAGAACCGCCTCTTATGTACTATCATCCATGGCTCTTTTTTTTTTTTTATCCGGCTTGGCAGGACATCACGTGTGTGTGTGTGTGTCACGCCACGATGATGATGTAGCACCATTTAATGGAAAGAGGAGCGGCAGATTCTGGGAGGTAAGAGGTGGCTCTCAGCGCTTCTATCCAATGCCCACAGATTACTGATGGGCACTGTCATTGCACCATCTCTATTTCCTAGCCGTAGGACAACCTGTGTTCATCATATCTAAGGACTACCTAACAAAAAAAAAGCAAACAAGACGTGAATCTCCCGGCACAGGTCATGCACTGTGTGTGCAAGGACGAAAACTCCTTAGACACTCGGATCAGGTAAATATAATTATTTTTTTGTGGGAGGGAAGAAGTGACAGAGGCACCAAGGCGGAATTATTATTTTTGGGTGGTTTCAGGGGCTATCATTACTTATAAAGGGGGCATTCAGCAGCTTTAATTGTTTTAGGTGGGCACTATGAGGGCATTATTAGTATTAGCAGTGGACTCAGGGGGCAGCGTTACTGGATTTGGGTGTGCAATACTTGCCATGCCCCAGGTGATGGCAACCCACTCTGCGATCAGAGACCTACACAATCAGCTTTTACCAGGTCCTGGCATCATAGCTTATTGAACAAGTGATCGTCTGGTAACTGCTCACTATACCAATCACATTTTAGTCCTTATTGGTCGTTTCAGTCATTGAAACCAGCTAGACAATTTTGACACAAGTCAAGCCAGATGTTACTTAAAGCAAGGGTCACCAAACTACGACTTGCCTACTTTAGACACATCATACAAAGAAAGAAATCATTGGAGGAGGACATCATAGTCGGAAGAATGGATGGACAAGGAGAAGAGGTAGCCCAGCAACCCGATGGTTTGATACTATTAAAATAATGGCAGAGAAGACTCTGGTGGACCTACCTTGCACAAGATAGATCATCCTACAGATCGTTCATCCATCAAGTCGCCATGGCTTAAGATCGAGTCGAAGGCCTTAAAATAAAAAATTATTAAACGACCATTCACGCTTATTGACAGCTGGCGACGAACCAACCATCGTTCTGGGAATATACTTTCAAATAAAGATAGATTGATCACAAAACATCTTTCATCCAGCCATCAGCCGAAAATATCAAACACACAACTTCATTTCGATGAACGTCTGTGATCAACTGAAATGATCATTCATTTTTACATTTTTATCCCATAAAATATTGTTTTTTTTTAGAAAATTGTCCATTTTTATCAACTGAGGCCCAACGCCTACTTGCACCTTAAGGCCGATTTCACACATTCGACTTTCACAGTCCAAGAGCAGATCACAATATCCAGAGTAGCTGCGGATCTCTTGACCAAATCTCAACAGCGTCATGAGACTGTAATTTTAGGTCAAGATAGCTGCAGCTGGTCTGGACATCGTGGTCCGTACTCAGACTTTGAAAGTCGAATGTGTGATAACAGGCTTAGTCTGTGTTGTAGTTTTTAGTTGGCCCCCACTTATACAGAATGAAATGACATAAGAAGATAGCCTAACAGCAATGTTATTGCACTCCACCTCCTTATGAGCAGAATATGACCGAGTTCATTACTGACTATTCTGGCCCACTGTGTCTTGCTGATTGGTTGTTATTGGGTCGCCCTCCCAGGGCGGTGGGGTACTCGGTACCGGGCCGGTGTCAGCGGGATGTGTCACAGCAGCGGTGACCCGGTCCGTGGCCCTGGGCGCCCAAGTAATGGGGGAATTGAATGGTGGAATGTAGTTAATGGAATAGTTTGTGACGCCACCTGTGGTATTCGGCAATGAAGATGTAAGCCGACGCTGCAGACAGATCCTCTGGGACAGATGGTGTGGTGCAGCAGTGATGTTATAGCCCTCCACAGGCAGGGCTGTAGTCCCAGAGCAGAGTAGGTGAAGTGACACGTAGATGGTATAGTGTCAGGCGCAAGGGCTGTAGCAGTGCAGGGCAGGTTGGCGCCGGAATAAGTGGAGGACACCAGGGCATGTAGTTCCAAAGCTTTACACACAGTCTGTAGTACACACAGGTGCCTGCCTCCGTGCTGTGTCCTCCGGGTCAGGGACCCAGTCATCCTCCAGGCAAGATGGATTGCTCCCTTCTAACACTCCGCCAACATGTGCCATTCTGAACGTCTCCTCTTATAGCGCCTTTGGTCTGAAGATCTCCTAGTACTGAGTTACACTGGAGTGCCTCCTGACAGATGTTCCCAAGAACTCTACTTGTACGGCAGACAGCTGTAGCCTGCTTCGGGGACTCCTTACTCCTGAATCCCGGCTCACTATCCAAGTTGCTGTTGTGCCCTCAAGTCTGAGATGGGAGTAGTGCATTTACAGCTCACTACTCCACCGGTGTCTGCTGTAGGACCATTAGTATCCATACAACCTCGGGGACCGGGCCCCGGCCTTGCGCTTAGAACTTCTAGGCAGGGTTCTCTCCTAACCCACGTCCTCTGTTCCGTTTTACTCCTTCGTTACGTACTATTCTCTCCTTCTTATGGAAGATCAGGTTTCTGTTCAATGTCTTTCTCTGTCTTTCCTTTCCCGTGCCAGCAGACCCAGGTCACTGAGGTCTGCTGCAGCACCTCCTTCCTCCATCCCTCTCCCAGGGATCTTCTCTCCTCACTCCTCTCCACTCACCGACTGACTGACCGACTGCCCTGAAATCCTAAACCTTCCCGCTCTTTTATGTATTCTAACTCCACCCGCCTCCCAGCACGTTTCGTGTTCCAAGCAGGGAGCCACCAAAGGTGCTCTGCTACACTCCAAGCAGGGAGCCGCAATGTGGCTTTGCTGAACTACTGTGTTGTGTGGGATGCAGGTGTTGGAGCGTGGTCAGGAGCCTCCAACCTACCTGGATGGTGGGGTACCACACCTCGGGAGGAGGTGCAGTACCTCTGTGGCAACTGATTCCTCAGGGGCGCCACATTATCATGGCGACTTAACAGTTAACGGTCATGCTTTGCGAAAACAAATGCAGCTTAGTCGGGGAAACCAAGTGATTCTGGGCCCCAGGGTGATTGTCATGGAGTATTCAGGGGAATTTTTCCTTATGCAAATGCCTCGCTTACAAGAAATCCGCTTCGGGATCCCGCAGCTGGTTAGAGTCATCATGGATTCAGTTCATTATTTCAAGACACGTTTCATTTATATATTCTGGAATTTGAGACTTAGGAGGAAAAGAAAGGCTGATGGGAGGAGGAATTTATTACTTCTGAGGTTCAGCAAGCTGTCAAGTTATTGACCAGGCTGCCTCATAGGTGAGAAGAGGCCATAGGATCAAAGCCATAGGCTGTGTAGTTTGCAAGCCTGGTAAGCAGAAGTTCCCAAAAGTGGTGATCTTACGGGACCATTGCACACACGTCATCGAGGAAAGAGCGTTTGTGAGAACCCTATTTGTCAACAATCAGCCCGTCTAAACAGGCCGGCAAATACCAAACGGCAAAACACTAGCTGGCTGTCAGATTCATACCACTTTTAAAAGAATGTGTTTTCTGAAAATGACCTATTGTTGAAATCAGGTTCATATGTTAAATGTGTTTTTTAAACTTTTTTAAAAATTAAAATACATATTCCAATTATTTATTTTTTGCTTTTTTACTAGATGAAACCAAAATATCAGAAATCTTGACATTTTCACACTAGCTGTTAATCCTTATACTAAACTAATGCTAAGGCTACTTTCACACATCAGTTTTTTGCCGTCAGGCAGGATCCGGCTTTTTTTAGAAAAAACGGATCCGGCATAAATTTTGGAGAACTGTAGAAACGGATCCGGTTTTTTGCTGGATCCGTCTCTGTTCCTGGCGGCTGGCCAATTGGATCTGAGCATGCGCAGACTTAAAAAAACCGGATCCGGTGGCTGGATCCGTCTTTTTCTGGATCCGGCGCTTCCGGCTTTTTCGCCGGAGACAAAAAACGTTACAGTAGCCGTTTTTTCCAGACGCCGGAATGAGACAAGTTGCCGGATCCGGCAAAAAACGGATGAAACGCAATGCCATCCGGCACGATCCGGCGCTAATGCAAGTCAATAGGGAAAAACCGGATCCGGCATTGCATTTTGCCGGATCCGGTTTTACAAAAAAAAGCCGGATCGCGCCTGAAGGCAAAAAACTGATGTGTGAAAGAGGCCTTACTGTTCTGAGCAAATCACTTTTCAACAGTATCATTATCCTCAAAAACACAAATTCTATGAAAGGTAACAACAAGGTAAAAAGTGTACACACCATAACAAAACTAAAATAATGTGAGAAAAATTATGTGAGATAATATGAGAAAAATAATGTGAGAAAATTTTAAATCCATGAAGACCTCTCCGGAGAGGGGACATATCACCCTTACACTGAACATATGGGATTAATTATAACTGGGGAAATGAGAAAGAGCTGACACTTCAACCTCCATTGAAGCAGAGAGCTACTGCTGTGAAGAGGTAATTACAGCAGAGATTTGCTCTGAGAACCAACCACCAAGACTGGGATTTGTTTATTCAGAAGTGGAGAAGTGCACATCAGAGGCAAGAGCTTCCTCTGTTCAAAGCATGAGTCTCAGACTTTTTGGAACTGGTGGTCAGAGGTGAATATTGTGGTTTCATCAATCTGATATTTATGGGAAATATATTTTCAGCGTCATAGTGATGAGATGAACATAACACATTCACTCACATGACCGTATGGCCATTCTAACCCCTCCAATTTAGTTTCAGCAGATGGATGATGCTATCATTGCTATGTTTCCTCGCTATAGAATGGTAAAATCACAATAAAAAACATGACTACAATATCTACCGCTTGGGACCTCCAGGTGCGAATATATCCTGAAAGCTGGGGATCTAATAACTTCTAGCAGATCCCACAACCATCCTTCATATGAGCTCACCAAGGGGAAGTATGTGGGCATAACCTTGATCTAATTAAAATGAGCTTTTGGGTTTCTGTCATTGTTCATTTCTGTGAGAGTGATCCATTTTCCTAAATGAAGCACTTCCCTCCATAAAAATACGAGCCATTCCTGTGCTGTTCCGTCTAAGTTATGCTTATATGGTTTCTATAGATTATTATTTCCATGCTGTGTATAATGGTCTTGCATTTGCTCTGCTGCCACCTGCTGGTCTTTTTCTGTATGGCAGCCTGCAGCTAATTAATCCTCATGCATGCCTTCCACTTCCGGTTCAAAGTTCAGCTCTTCTCTTCCTCCTTCCAGCCATTGTTAGTTTCACTTTCTCTGGGAGAGATGTGCTTGTACCGAGCTGTGAAAGGCATCAGTTTTTCGACCACTTTGTTAACACTCTGCATGTCTGGAGAACCTTTTGTATTACCAATCATACGCTGTATGTCCAGAATTCCAATTAAACAAGTCTGGACTGTACAATCCCTGGTGTGCATCATCTCTCCGGACGCTGAGCAACATGGTCCTGTCTGCCTTGCATTAAGGAAACGAAGGTAGTACCTCTCCCAGCCCCTATTCACCAGCCACATCTTCATTTGCCTTATGCGGGGACAGAACAGTTGAAAAACTGCCTTGAAGCCCGGCCAGAATTACCCTCATTTCCCTATCCACATGCCTGCACTCTGCCTGCTCACATACTGCAGCCCTGCTCTGCTAAAAAATCTCCTGCGTCACCCAAGACTGCATTGTGTATAGAGACTCTCTGTATATTATACATTGCTACAGATTGTCCGACTGCAAAACCCCACAATTCTTCAAAAACAGCTTGGGAATCTTGTCAGGACATCTTAACTAAGCTGCACTGCGATTTACAGCCTCCAATTCAAAAGTTCACTTTCTTAAAGAGACAGCGCACCTTAAATCAAAATGGCCGAAAAAAACTCTGCATTGTTCCCCAGTGTCGAAACAGAGCAAATACAACCCAATACTGCCCATTATGAAGAGCAGGAAACAGAGACAGCTTCAGAAATAGGCCAAGACTCACGACCAGTACGCTCCCTTAAGCCAACGTTAATGGTCCTTGAGAACTACCGTTCCACGAAGAATGAGTTCAAGGACAACCTGGACGATCTATGGGAACGAGTCACCTCCCTCATGTCAAGCATCCAACGCCACAAAAATGATGCAGTGAGTCTACAGGACGCTATAAAATGGCTAGACACAGCTCACGGAAGATACAAGAGACTGTCCGCAAGGTACATTGCCTTCCTAAAAGACTCTAATATAGATGAAGCCTCATCAGAGTTAAGCAAAGTAGATTCCACAGACAAAGGAATGCCACTGTGCAAGACGCCATAGATAAAGCGGGGCTCCGTATCGCTTATCTGCAAGAAGCTAGATCTCACAGGTCAGGCTCATCCAAGCATTCTACTCGGTCATACAAATCATCATGCTCAAGAACTTCAACCCTCAGCGACAGAATCCTAGAAGCCCGGTTAAATGCAGAGTGATCCAAACTAAGATGTTCCTTTACAGAAAAGAAAGCAGAAGCAGAGGCAGAAGCCAATAAAGCAGGAGCAGAGGCAGAAACTAGGAAAGCAGAAGCAGAGGCAGATGCCAAGAAAGCAGAGGCAAAAGCCTAGATAGCAGAGGCAGAAGCCAGGAAGGCAGAAGCAGAGGCCCAAGCAAAGATTCTTCAAACAGAAATGGAGGAAAAAAATCGCATTAGCTGAAGTAAAAATACTCGAGCAAGCATTGAAGCAAAACCTTGACCCGATTTGCTTACCACCACTGGAAGAAGAGGACCCAGCTGTCCGTACCAGTGACTACATGCAGAAACAGATATCTGCAGCACACACCTTCTCCAGCGATGTTCAACCCAACATTGTGGAAACGTCCAAGTCAGCCCAGCTTACGGTGCCAGTGTTACCCACAGCATCTGCAGAGACCCAAAACCAACGGAGCAGCAATCATCACAAGACGACCACAAGACGCACTCCAGTCCATCTCCACAGTTTAAACCGCAGTCATCGGAATTTCCAGAGGTTAGACCACAGCTCAACCCTGCAGCAACATCATTCTACCCGGGAACAATTCACCCCTCCACGCCACACAGCTTATATGCCCGAGGGGCACCACAAGCTAACACGGTAACAAGGGGTGAAAGATCAGACAATTCCGAGTTTGCCAGGTTTATGGTGAGCAAAGAGCTAATCAGCACCAGCCTCTCAAAGTTTGACGACTGTGCAGAGAACTACAGAGCCTGGAAAGCAACCTTCAAGGCCGCCATTGCTGACCTCAACCTATCCTCGGAACAGGAGCTCGACCTCATGGTTAAATGGTTGGGTCCTGACTGCACAAACCATATCAACAGTCTTCGGACCGTCTATGTGGGGCAAGCTGAAGCTGGTCTTGCTGCTGCTTGGCTGAGACTCGAAAGAACCTATGGCAGTGCTGAAGCCATAGAAAAGTCCCTATTAAAGAGACTGCAGAATGTTTTCAGAATGTGTTTTCAACTCTGCAAGCTTATATCTGGTAACCAGCTTTTCCAATCTCTGCTCTGAATCCACTCCTGTGTCACCATTCAATGTCAGCAAGCAGTTAATCCTGAATGCTATCTATGTGTTTTCAACTCTGCAAGCTTATATCTGGTATATAGTTTTTTTCAACTTACTCTGCTTGTCCCCTTATGTTGTGAGGTCAAGAAACTTTTCAAAGTGCTTTATGATCCATGTAGTGCTGGACATGTGTTTATTTGACCACAACATTTTATTGGGTCCTGGTGTCTCAATTTAGTGTGATTGATTAACGAGCAGAGAGAGCCACAAAAAAAAACAAAAAAAAAACTTAGCCTTAACCTCCTATATATTCAGACCTAGCTAGGGGGAGCATTTATGCAGGGGTGGCATTTATGCACATGTAATCGAAGTACATGTATCAAAGTACTTCTGGCAGTTATAACATGGCAGTTAGACAGGGCAGGAGACAGGTAAGACATTTATATACATCTACTCCCTGTACATTTGGGGTGCAACAAATATATACCATATGCATTTGTGTAATTTATATCCTGGCCGCTGCATTCACACACATCCACCGCCCTGGCATTAACTCTCCACACTCCATCCATATTGGCCCCTCGCTTCTTTCCTCTCCTATGTATAGCACTCATGCTCTTTTCACATTGTTAAATTGCACAGATCCAGCCAGTCCCACCATTCAACACCAGAGACGCTCTCACAAATCACTTAACCATCTGCTCACTCTTTCTATCCTCCTTCTCCTAGTTGCAGGAGACATTGCTCCCAACCCTGGTCCCCCATGTTATAGAAAGTCAAACCCCCCCACTGCTACACTCAGAAACCCCTCTAATCTTATTAATATTCCCTGCATGCCATCTGTCTCTCTTAATTGTGCACTTTGGAATTCTCGCTCAGTGTGTAACAAACTCTCCTTCATTCATGACTTCTTCCTTTCTAATTCTCTTAACCTCCTGGCTCTTACTGAAACCTGGATCCAGCAGTCAGACACTACCGCTGCTGCTGCTCTTTCATATGGTGGACTACACTTCTCTCATACCCCAAGATCAGACAATAGAGCTGGTGGAGGCGTTGGTCTGCTCCTATCACCAAAATGTACCTTTCAGGTTATCCCTCAAGTACCCTCACTTGTCTTCCCTTCTTTTGAGGTCCATGCCGTCAGACTCTACACCCCCTTCTCCATGCGAGTGGCGGTGGTGTATCGTCCTCCCGGCCCCTCCCATCAGTTCCTGGATCATTTTGCCACTTGGCTTCCACATTTTCTCTCCTGTGACATCCCTACCCTCATCATGGGAGATTTCAACATCCCCATTGCTTTTCCCCTCTCCCCATCTGCTACTCACCTTTTATCTCTAAGCTCCTCATTTGGCCTTTCGCAGCTTACTAATTCTCCAACGCATGAAGACGGAAACTCCCTCGACTTGGTCTTCTCTCGGCTTTGTGCAGTGGATGATTTTGCAAACTCCCCTCTCCCGCTCTCTGACCACAATCTTCTTTCATTCTCTATAAAGAACTGCCAGGCTGCTCAGGTCACCCCCACTGTCCAGACTTATAGAAACATACAGGCCATTAACACCCAGAAACTTCTGAAGAACTTGCAGTCTTCATTGGCCCCTATCTCCTCCCTCTCATGTCCTGATTCTGCATTGAAGCATTACAATGAAACACTTCAAAGTGCCCTGGATGAATTTGCACCCCCTATAAATAGAACACCACAACGCAGACGGCGACAACCCTGGCACACGGTGCAAACACGTTTCCTGCAGCGGTGCTCCAGGTGTGCCGAACGTCTGTGGAGAAAATCCAATCTACACGAAGATTTCATCCATTTTAAGTTTATGCTTAGAACATACAACACTGTCCTTCACCTCTCCAAACAAACCTATTTCAACACCCTCATCATCTCACTGTCCAATAACCCGAAACGTCTCTTTGACACTTTTCATTCTCTACTCAATCCAAGAGTACAGGCCCCAACCACGGAGCTCCGAGCTGACGATCTGGCCAATTACTTTAAAGAAAAAATTGACCAGATCCGACAGGAAATTATCTCCAAATCCCCTCATACCATGCACTGTCCTCCCTCCCCCACTGCATCTAACTCACTCTCTGATTTTGAACCAGTCACAGAAGAAGAAGTAAGCAGGCTCCTTGCATCTTCTCGCCCAACTACTTGCACCAGTGACCCATTTCCGTCACATCTCCTCCAGTCCCTTTCCCCTGCTGTCACCCCTCACCTAACTAAAATATTTAACCTCTCTTTCTCTTCTGGTATTTTTCCCTCCTCATTTAAGCATGCCATCATACATCCACTACTTAAAAAACCATCCCTCGACCAAAACTGTGCCGCTAACTATAGACCTGTCTCTAATCTTCCCTTCATCTCTAAACTCCTGGAACGCCTGGTCCACTCCCGTCTTATCCGCTATCTCTCAGAAAACTCTGTTCTCGACCCTCTCCAATCCGGTTTCCGCTCTTTACACTCCACTGAAACTGCCCTCACTAAAGTCTCTAATGATCTGCTAACAGCTAAATCAAATGGTCATTACTCCATGCTAATTCTCTTGGATCTCTCTGCAGCATTCGACACTGTGGATCATCAGCTCCTCCTCACTATGCTCCATTCCATTGGCCTCAAGGACACCGTTCTCTCCTGGTTCTCCTCCTATCTCTCCGACCGCTCCTTTACTGTTTCTTTTGCCGGTTCCTCCTCCTCTCACCTTCCCCTTACTGTTGGGGTTCCTCAAGGATCGGTTCTAGGCCCCCTCCTCTTCTCCTTGTACACTGCCCCTATTGGTCAAACAATCAGTAGATTTGGTTTCCAGTACCATCTCTATGCTGATGACACCCAATTATACGCTTCTTCTCCTGACATCACGACAGCCTTTCTAGAAAACACTGGCGATTGTCTAAACGCTGTGTCTAATATCATGTCCTCACTATATCTGAAACTGAACCTGTCAAAGACTGAACTCCTTGTGTTTCCTCCCGCTACTAATGTACCTACACCCGACATTGCCATTTCCGTCTGTGGTTCCACTATTACTCCCCAGCAACATGCCCGCTGTCTTGGGGTCATACTTGATTCCGAGCTTTCCTTTGCCCCCCACATTCGATCACTGGCTCGCTCTTGTCATCTGCACCTCAAAAACATTTCTAGAATTCGACCTTTTCTTACTTTTGACTCTGCAAAAACTCTTACTGTTTCTCTTATTCATTCTCGTCTCGACTATTGTAACTCTCTTCTAATCGGTCTCCCTCTTACCAAACTCTCCCCTCTCCAATCTGTCTTGAATGCTGCAGCCAGGATCATATTCCTCACCAATCGTTACACCGATGCCTCTACCTTGTGCCAGTCATTACACAGGCTACCCATCCACTCCAGAATTCAGTATAAACTTATTACCCTCACCCACAAAGCCCTCAATGGCTCAGCACCACCCTACATCTCCTCCCTTGTTTCAGTATACCACCCTACCCGCGCCCTCCGTTCTGCTGATGACCTGAGGTTAGTATCCTCAATAGTCAGAACCTCCCACTCCCGTCTCCAAGACTTTACACGTGCCGCGCCAATTCTTTGGAATGCACTTCCCAGGTCAATACGATTAGTCCCCAATCCCCACAATTTTAAGCGTGTCCTGAAAACACATTTATTCAGACTGGCCTATCGCCTCAACACATTAACCCAACCTATCCCTGTGTGGCAGAGCCAAAAGTTTTACCATAACCAGGTTCCCAGCATCATGTTCCCACATGCTTTATGCATCCATTAGCCCTCTGTGTCTGTACTGTTACACACTTAACATTATGGCTGGTCCATACAATCAGGGCAACTGTTACCACCCACCTTTCGTGTCTACCTCTTTCCTCATAGACTGTAAGCTTGCGAGCAGGGCCCTCACTCCTCTTGGTATTTGTTATAATCTACTGTATTTGATTATTGTTATGCTGTAATGTCTATTGTCTGTACAAATCCCCTCTGAAATGTAAAGTGCTGCGGAATATGTCGGCGCTATAAAAATAAAATTTATTATTATTATTATTATTATTAATGTTCCAAGGATCAACCTTAAGGAAGCCCACAAACTTCTGGACTTAAGTGATCTGCTTATGGAGCCGGAACTTGCAGAAAGAGACCCTCATCTGTCTGGATTGTGCTACCTGGACACTACCCGTGGGGTGAACCCAATCGTCTCAAAGCTGCCACACAGTCTGCAAGAGAAGTGGGCAGTATGTGTTTCCAGGTACAAAAGGTCACACGATGTTACCTCTCCTCCGTTCAATCAGTTCTGCAAGTTTGTCGATGAACAGGCCCAAATGAGGAATGACCCTAGCCTAGACTTCCTGGAGTCTAACATTATAGCTTCAGCAACCGTCATCAAGGATGAAAGTGTGGGAGGAACGGTCCCCGTCGAGTGTCCGGGCTGGAACCAAGGGAGCTGTCATCTGGGTTCTGGGTGCCGTGCGATGCCTAGTAGATACGGGATCGCAAGTTATGACCATGCCAGAGACTTATTTTCGGCAGCATTTTCCCGAAGCAGTGAGACCTCAGTGGGGGACAGTGATAAAGTTGGTAGCCGCCAACCAGCTACCAGTGCCTGTCCTCGGAGTAGCCTGGATGCAGATTTCGATAAGTGGCAAATCACTCGGCCGCCGAGGAGTGGTCCTGACCCAGGGAGACACAAACAGCCAACATCCGGTTATTCTGGGTATGAACATACGAGAGTTCGGCAACCTCCTCCTCAATGAACCCACACAAGAGACTCTGAGCCACTGGGGTTCTCGCACGGCCCAAGGGCAGGTCTTCCAGCGGTTGGTGCGGGAGGCGCGAGTGCTCCAGGAGTGCCAGGAGGGTGAGGCGCTGGGCAAGGTCATCGCACTGGCGGCCCCCCGCTCATGCTTCCACCAGGGCAGACGGTGGTAGCTCTGCTAATCCGCTCCCCGATGCCACTGGAGGGCGTGGAGGTGCAGGTTGAACCATGTTACTCGGAGCGCCTGCACCCTGGCATACTGGTAGCCCGCTCTCTGGCCACGGTGCAGGAGTGGACCGTCCTGGTGCGTTGTGTCAACCTGGAAGACCAAGATATCGCCCTGAAGCCCCGGGCCGAAAAGGCCAAACTAGTGAGGCCTTTGGAGGAGATGCTGCCGGACCCCGCGGTCCAATTGAAGGTGCAGCCCGGAGATCCTTGGGCAGTAACGGTACAGACCCAACAGACTGCCGTATCCTCGACCCAGGAGAAAGGTCGAGCCATCCTGGAGAGAAAGCGGGTAGAACTTTCCGGCCTAGCGTCAGTCCAACTTCTCCAGGTAGAGACACTTCTTGGACAATTTTACAGTGTCTTTGCCAGCCACGAGGACGACTTCGGATGTACCACGGCCATCACGCATGGGATCCCCACAGCAGGAGTGGCCCCCATCCGGGAGCGATATCGGCAAATACCACCGCAGCTATACCAGGAAGTGAAGACTCTATTAGCCCAAATGCTCCAGAAGGGGGTCATACGAGAAAGGCAGAGTCCTTGGGCGGCCCCTATTGTCCTGGTTCAGAAAAAAGATGGCACTCTGCTTTTTTGCGTGGATTATCGGAGGTTGAACGCCTGCACCATCAAGGATTCGTATCCATTGCTTCACATAGAAGACTCTCTGTCAGCCCTGGGGAACGTATTTCTCAACCGATGCCGGTGCCGATGTCGGAGGAAGACAGAGCCAAGACGGCATTCATCCTTCCCATGGGACTGTTCGAGTTCAATCGGATGCCGTTTGGGCTGGCCAACGCACCAGGAACTTTTCAGCAGTTGATGGAGCGTTGTCTAGGAGACCTCAACTTTGAAGCCACGTTGATATACCTGGACAATATTATCATCTATTCCGCCACATTCGAGGACCACCTGAAGCGGTTGGGGCAGGTGCTGCAGAAGTATGGGTTAAAGGTAAAGCCCCAGAAATGCCACCTGTTCCGCACCCAGATCGAATACCTGGGGCACACCATCTCGGCAAAGGGCGTCCGACCATGCCTGGAAAAGGTCGCTGCCATCCGGGGGTGGCCTACCCCCGAAATGGTTAAGGACGTGGTGGCCTTCTTGGCTTTGGCCGGCTACTACCGTCGATTCGTGAATAACTTTGCAAGCCGAGCTCGAGCCCTGCAAGACCTGCTGAATGGGGCTCCCGCCGGGGCGAATGGATGGAAGATCCAGTGGCAGCAACCGCAAGAGGATGCGTTTCAAGATCTCAAAACTGCTCTCTCGGACGCCCCGGTATTGGCGTATGCGGATTTCTTGCAACCGTTCATTCTGCATACCGACGGGAGCCTCCAGGGACTAGGAGCTGTGTTGTCACAGGTGCAGGACGGCCGAAAGAAAGTGATCGCCTACAGTAGCCGGTCGCTGCACGACTCAGAATGTAACCCAGTCAATTACAGCTCCTTTAAGCTCGAGCTCCTCGCTGTAGTGTGGGCAATGACGGAGCGATTCACAGAGTACCTGGCGAGCTCCGAAGTAGTAGTGCGGACCGATAACAACCTGTTAGCCCAATTGGAGAATGCCAAACTGGGGGCCCTAGAGCAGCGGTGGGTGGCTTGGATGGCCAAATTCAAGTATAAGATCGTCTACAAACAGGGTGCTGAAAACGTGCACGCCGACGCGCTCTCCAGAATCCGACACACCACCCCAGGAAGAAGTCGAGACGACGAATTAGAAGCAGACGAGACGCCGTTCTCCCTCACCACCGCCGCGCCTACAGACAACACGCAGGAAGTTCCTCATCCGGGGCTCCTAGGAGGGATGCTGGAACAGCCCCGTGACAAATGGATTCAGCAGCATCAGGAAGATACAGAAGTTGGACTCCTGCACCGATGGGTGGCCACCAGTAAATTGCCCACGGGCTCACAGAGACAGGTTTTGATCCGAGATATGTTGCTAATGTTGCGCCAATGGGAAAAACTAATCATCAAAAAGGGACTTTTATATCAAAAAGCCATGTCACAAACCACATCATCTACGATATGGCAGGTGATCGTGCCGGGAGCCCATCTCAACCAACTGGCCCGGGAAGCCCATGAGAAGGGGGCTCATTTTGTGGCTCAAAAGACTTTACAATGGTTGCAGCAGATAGCATACCACCCACGCTTGCACACTGCTGTAGAAGAAGTTTGCCGAACCTGCCGCTCGTGCTAGCTCGCTAAACCCCCCACGCAACGAGCCCCGGTGCAAACTATCGTAACATCAGCCCCTCTGGAGCTTCTTACGGTGGACTATCTGACTAAAAGTCCTGCCTATCAGGGATATGAACATTGTCTCATTATGGTGGACAATTTCACCAAGTTCGCCGTGGTCACCCCCACTCGAGACCAAACAGCGGAGTCGGCCGCCTATGCGATTTGGAAGAACTTTATTCAAGTATATAGCTGTCCACAATGAATACATTCAGACCAAGGAGCATGCTTCCTAGGAAAAGTCATGGAAGAGCTGCACCATCTTTACGGTATCGATAAATCGCGGACTACGCCGTACCACCCGCAGACTAACGGAGCCTGCGAACGATTCAATCGCACGCTAATCCAAATGCTGCACACCCTGGAGAGCGACCGCAAGGCCCGTTGGCCTGAATATGTCCCCGACCTGGTGTAGATATATAACAATCGGGTGCATCGAGTGACTGGTTACACCCCCACTCATTGCTGTTCGGACGGGAAGGCAAAGGAATTACGGAAGTGGAATTGAACCCAGAGGAGCCTCAACCCTGGACCGTGGTATCCTCGTGGGTCCGCAACCACCGGCATCAGCTGCAGACCCTCCACCGTATCGTTCATACGAAGGTCCAGGATCTAGAATACCAAGGGGAGCACTGCCCCCATCCATTGACTTTCAGACTGGGGATCGGGTACTCATACTTGATCAACGTCCCCAAAACAACTTAGAACCACGGTGGGAGGTGAACCCGTACCGAGTGTTGCGCCGAATAAGCTCCGACGGGCCTGTGTATGAAATACAATCTGAAGGAAGCAACGTGCCCCTCACTCGGGTTGTGCACCGTAACATGTTACGGCCTTGTATGTCTACCGATCCCCCACGGCTCGAACCGACCCTCCAGGTCCCTGACCCCCCTCCCACGGTCAGGAACCTGGATGACGAAGAGGACTTCCCCGTCGCAGCTGCGGGTCGCCTCAGTAGTGGCATGACAATAGACCCGGGAATTCCACCAGAACCAACTATGCAACCACCCTCCTCCATCCCAGAAGACTCCACTACACCCGAGCTTCGACGCTCCGAGTGGTCAACAGCTGGCAAACCCCCTGAACGTTACGAATAGGACCAGTTCGTATGGCGACAAGGACTGTCGTCCCAAAAAACTAACCCGAGTCTACAAAAACCCTCGCCCGAGGACTGGCGAGCATACAGGGCAGGGGAGTGTGGGAGGAACGGCCCCCGTCGAGTGTCCGGGCCGGAACCAAGGGAGCCGTCATCTGGGTTCTGGGGGAAACTGTCCCCGGGGGACAGAGTTCGAGCAGGGACCAGTATAAAGGAGGCGGGGAATCCCCATAACGATGAGTCAGCAGACCGGGACAGAGGCAGCAGGAGACCGTGGGAGCGACTGCAAGATAGAGCGACCTACCAGTGCCAGGGAAGACACCGACTGAGGACTCCAGAGGAACGGCGCCAGGGCGATAATCCGTGATTTGCTGCTCTGCTCCAGCCCGCGGCTGTGGCCTACCCGCGGTCGCCCGCGGCTGCTGCCATCTCGCCGCGGCCGCTGCCATCTTGCTCCTGCCCGCAGCTGCAGCCTGTTCCCCGCCACCCGCCCTGCTCTCACCACTGGCCGCGGCACTGTACAGTGCCGCTGGCGGCCACCACAGTCCCGGTCTGCAGCAGGGGCCGAGCCTCTGCTGGCCGCGGACTCCCCGTCTAAGCCGTTAGCTGCGCAGGTGGTCTGTGATTCGCCACCCTACATCGCTGCCGCTTGCCCCAGTCCGGGGACTGAGGCCCATCCGTCCAAGGACTCCGCCGGGGCCTGTGGGGCTCCAGTGTCATCAGCACGCCGGAGCGCGCGAAGACTTCGCCAACGCCTCAGCAACTGGGCCCAGCGACTACTACGCCGAAAGACCACCATCACGAACGGCGAGGGAGGTCTGGACGGCTAAGTTGACTATATATTTACGGACCTGTAGTCGGTCATACCGCGGCCCTGTAGTGACCGGCTATTGCCGGAAGTAGTCATGTTTTATCCGTTTGTGTTTGCTTGTTTTAGAGCCCCTGCGAGGGCAACCCGTGTTACCCCTTTTGGTGATCAAGCAGTGACTGAGGAAAGTTCCCTCTAGTCTTATAAACGTTATTATAGAAGGCACCAAATTGTCTCGTGACTCGTCACTGCATCCTGTGTACCTGCAATTACCACATAAGCATCACACATAGACGCAAGGATTTGAGAAATAGTGTAAGCGTCAGAAAGACTAACCTGCCGCCACCTGCAGTAACTGCCGATAAACAGTACACTATTCCGTCGAGGGATAAGTCATTCAATCGTGAGTGTTCCATTCACAAAAAACCACACTAGTTGAATAAATGTAGAGGCTTCAGGTCCAAAACCATGCAGGAGCGCAAGAAAATCCTCAGTGAACTTGGGGTGTGTTTCAAGAGTTCTGCCTCATTAGAACACATGGCCAAGGACTGCAAATCTGCCATTAAGTGTGAAGAGTGTCATAGTGAGAAACACCCATCAGCTTTGCATCCAACCTCAGCCACCAGGGATCCAGCAGTCGCAGTTACCTCTAGTCCGGCTACAAGTCATGGCGGGGAGCCACAGAATAACGCCATGTCTACAACGGCTGTCTCCTGCTCATGCTCAGAGGTATGTGGGGAGAGCCAAAGTGATAAATGCTGTGCCAGGATATGCCTAATCAGAGTTTATCCAGAAGGGCAACCAGAGAAGGCAGTAAAAATGTGTGCCATCATTGACGATCAGAGCAATCGATCCCTAGCTGGTCCTAAGTTCTTTGAAGCCTTTGGAATCAAGAGACCAGCAACTCTGAATACTTGCTCAGGTCGCATAGAGACTAGCGGCAGGAGGGCACAAGGTTTCATTGCTTCTCCTGTCAACAGAGGCGTAGAAATACCCCTACCTAGGCTAATCGAATGCGATCAAATACCCAGCCAAAGGGATGAGATTCCTACCCTAGAAGCTGCGTTCCACCAACCACACCTAAGGCACCTAGTCAGCGTTATCCCACCTATGGACACAGATGCTGAAATCCTACTTCTGCTCGGCAGAGACAATTTAAGGATACATAAGGTCCGCCAACAGTGCAATGGTCCTGACTATGCCCCCTACGCACAGAGACTTGACTTGGGGTGCGTAATCATAGGAAATGTGTGCTTGGACTGAACAAGAGTTGATTCCTTTAAGACCTACGTACGCCGAGACGGACGAACTACTTTCTGCAAACCATGCCCTCATTACTATGAGGTGAAAGAGAAGCCTCCAGATCCCATACAGCTGCCTGATGCTATTCCTTCTCCCTATGCAGATGACTTGGGAAGATTGGTGTTTCGTTCAACTAAGGATGACAACAAAGTAGCCCCATCAATGGAAGACAAGGAATTTGTCAGGATAATGGACGATGAGTTCTTTAAGGACGAGACTAATCGATGGGTTTTCCCCTACCCTTCTGAGCTACCAGGGTAAGACTCCCAAACAATCGTGAACAAGCCTTGTCCAGATTCAGCTCTCTCCAGCGCACACTTAGCAACAAACCGGAGATGAAAGAACACATTGTCACCTTTATGAGCAAGATATTCCGGAGGCCGTGGGATACTCGGTACCGGGCCGGTCGTCTTAAAGGGATGTGTCACAGTGGCAGTGACCCGGTTCGTGGCCCCAGGCAGTCATGTAAAATAGGTGTAGTTAGAGGAGGATAAAGTTTATATGTAATTGGTGACGCCACCTGTGGTTTCTGGTCAGAGTGACCAGCGCTGCAGTGTTGCTTCTCTGGGACAGATGTTGCGATGCAGCAGAGTTGTAAAAGCTCTCCACAGGTAGAGCTGTAGTCCCAGGGCAGTTGAGATGAGTTTGTAGCTGGTAGTGTGGAGTGGAGGATGTAGCAGTGCCGAGTGAGAGGCGCAGAAAGAAGGCAGTTGACACAATTGCATGTAGTTCCAATGGGCTTTACTCACAGTTCTGGCATGCACAAGGGCCCGCTTCAGTGCTGCATTCTCCAGGTGAGAGGTCCAGACAACTTCCAGATAAGATGAAGTACACCCTTCCAGCTCTCCCTGTCAGTATGTACCTTTCTTGGCCGTCTCCACACAATATGCTGCTTTACCTCCTTCCTTCCTCTCCAGCACTTCACAGTTATCGTTCTGGGCCAGCAGCTGCGAATCCTGTCAGACAACGCCCTTCCATTTCTGTGATCCTATATAGCTGCCTTTCCAGTCGGACTAACTGTGGTAGGGGCGATGGTCCATAAAGTAACCAAAGCTATCGGCTTGCTAGTAGCGCCCTGAGGTACACTAACTAGGCTAGGGGCCGTGACCCTTTGCGACCAGTTTCTCCCTCCACCTGACCTGTAGTCAGCATGGAGAAGGGACCCACGGGGAGTGTGCTCCAGCCGTGTCCCAGAAGAACCTTCTTTCCTTTTGGGAGCTTTCTTTGTAATCCAATCCGTCCAGCAGCCTCTAATCTGTAGAGCTGCTGCAGACACGTCCTTCTCCTTCCCTCCCTCAGAGGGATCTCTCTACTTCCTTGTAACTCTCCCGCTCTCAAGCTATGCTCCACCCACCTCCCAGCACTCTTCGTGTTCCAAGCAGGGGCCATAAAGGGTGCTCTTCTACACTACTGGTGTGTGTGGGATGTGGGTGTTGGAGTCTGGTTGGGTGTCTCCACCATACCTGGTTGTGGGATACCACACCTCTGGGTGAGGTGCAGTACCTCTGTGGTGACAGGACCCTCAGGGATGCCACACCAGCGCCTCACTTAAAGGAAAACGAGGAGTGCTGGTACCTACCCTTATTCAGAGTATATCACCCACGGAAACCTAAGCAAATTAGAGTTGTCTTTGATTCAAGCTCCAAACATCAAGGTGTGTCTCTCAACGATGTCCTCCTCACGGGTCCTAATCTTATGAACAACCTAGTAGGAGTGTTGATGAGGTTCCGGAAAGAGCCCATTGCCATCACCGCCGACATTGAACATATGTTCCACTGGTTCATAGTCAGAGAGGACCATAGGAATTTCCTCAGGTTCCTGTGGTACAAGGACAATGACCCCAGCAAAGACATGGTGGAGTATCGCATGAGGGTGCACGTATTCAGAACCAGCCCTTCCACCGCATTGGCAACCTATGGCCTGCAGAGAAACGCACAAGAAGGAGAGTATGAATATGGAACAGACACCAGAGACTTTGTAGAGAAAGACTTCTACGTGGATGATGGACTAAAATCTCTACCCACAGAAGAAGTGGTGATCGACCTACTCAAAAGGACCCAAGGTATGCTGTACCAAGCTAAGCTTATATTGTACAAAATTGCTTCAAACAGCCTGACCATCATGAGAGCCTTTGAGTCAAGTGACCACGCACTAGGATTCAAGGACATAGACCTGGGACCAGACTCTCCGCCTGTGCAGAGAAGCCTTGGCTTGAGGTGGAACCTGTCAGTCGACACCTTCAGTTTCCAAATCAACTGTGCAGACAAACCATTCACTAAACGTGGTGTCCTGTCAGTGGTGAATAGCTTATATGACCCACTGGGATTCATAGCACCAATAACCATACAAGGTAAATCCCTTCTGAGACAGCTTTCCGAAACCGTCAAAGACTGGGATGCCCCACTCCCTCCTCATAAGGAACCAAAATTTGAAACCTGGAAGCAGTCTTTGTGTGCTTTAGATGAAATCCATATACCAAGATGCTACGCCAGAACCTCACTCGCTGCTAGCACTAGGACGGAACTCTGTTATGAATGGGTCACCGAGGAGGATAGCAGGCCCAGGCTAAGCCACAGAAAAGCCAGAGAGGTTGGAAACTAAGCGGATTGCAGACCCCTGATCCTGTCCACAGAGCTAGCAGTAGCCGTGGAGTGTACCTACGATGATCCTAGACGCCTCGGCACAGCCGGAGAGCTAACTAAGCCTAAAGCAAGAAAGGGGAAATCTAAACTGCCCCAGAGCAGACCCCAAAAGAATAGATAGCCCCCAAAAATATATTGTCGGTGAGACAAGATGAAAACACAAACACAGGCAGAAAAATAGACTGAGCAAACGATGGGGCCCACACTGACTAGACAGTACAGGAAAGGAAAGACACTGTCTGCAATCACGCAAAAAACCCAGCAAAAAGTCCAACACATCTGATGCACAAAAACACTGAAGTCGCACGACTTCGCCCCCACTATATCAGCACTCTGGTATATTCTGAAAGCAAAGCAAAAAGAGACCGATATAACGGGACAAAATAAACTGGCACAAGCAGTAACATATGGGCGGTGATTCAGCACAGCCCCAGCCAGAGCTGGCTGACCCGCACAAAGCTGAGATAGACAAAACCAGATCAAATGGAAACAGAATAGCAAATGAACCACTTAGCTGAACCATGCAGGGAAAGGGCAGGAGATATCAGACCTCAGAAGGAACAGGAAGAAAATTACCAAAAGCGCTGCGGAATATGTTAGCGCTATATAAAAATAAAGTTTATTATTATTACCAGCAGGGATAGAGGGAGTCAGCTGTCTTAAATCCCAATCAGAAACCCCAGATCTCCAATCGTCTTCCTCATTATCAGGTGGCAAGCTTCTGTCAATCAGATCAGCTCCACTACCTCCAGTAACCACCAGAGAGAGCCCAGAAAGAGAACTTGCATCCCCTCTGTCAATCTGACCAGCTCCACTACCTTCAGTAAAGCCAGAGAGAGAATTCACAACAGAACTCCATGTGTTCTCAGATGCATCCACAGAAGCCATTGCAGCTGTCGCCTACTTGAAGGTGACAGGACCCAACAATCAAGATCACGTTGGGTTCGTCTTCAGCAAGGCTAAGTTGGCTCCCAAGCCTGACCACACTATTCCCAGGCTTGAACTTTGCAGGACCGTACTTGCAGTAGAACTCGCACTTTATACAGCATGAGCTGGACACCAACATAGACGACGTACAATACTACACTGACAGTAAGGTTGTCTTAGGTTACACCTTCAACCAAACAAGGCGCTTCTACGTGTATGTCAGCAACCGCATCGAGAGAATAAGGAGGTCTTCTAAGCCTGAACAATGGCACTATATCCCATCTGTACTTAATCCAGCTGACCATGCCACTAGACCTATGTCTATAAGGTCCTATGCTAACTCTTCTTGGCTTTCAGGTCCTAAGTTTCTGTTGGAACAGAAGGGAAGTGAACGTGTCCAGGAAGTCTTCAGCATCCAGGATCCGGATGGCGATCCAGAAGTCCACTCCGAGGTCAGTGCTCTGGCGGCGAACACTAAACCAACCTCCAGCCTCAGTTGCCAGCACTTCGAACGCTTCTCCAATTGGATGAAACTTGTCAGGACTATAGCAAGGTTAGTCTACATTGTGAGATCTTATCACAACTCACGTGGAGACAAAGACTGTCACGGTTGGCACGTCTGCCATAAATCACTACCAATTGAGGACATTCCGGTAGGATGAACCATGAACAGAACACTGCCCTAGTACTTCGCTCATCGGATTACTGTTGGGTCGGAGACAGTTTGGCCTAGTGCCGCTCCTCCGATCCGAAGATGGGTATCTTTGGATTGTCTCAGGAACTGTCTGTCATGTACCTCGTTTTGAAGTTATTATTGCATTGCATGCTTATTTGTTTTTGTTTTCTAGGTTATTGAACTTTGTTTAAAAAAACCAAAACATTAATATAGTGAAATCCCTTACGGAATTTCAGACGGGGAGTGTGCTGTTCCGTCTAAGTTATGCTTCTATGGTTTCTATAGATTATTATTTCCATTCTGTGTATAATTGTCTTGCATTTGTTCTGCTTCCACCTGCTGGTCTTTTTTCTGTATGGCAGCCTGCAGCTAATTAATCCTCATGCATGTGAAAGGCATCAGTTTTTCGACCACTTTGTTAACACTCTGCATGTCTGGAGAACTTATTGTATTACCAATCATACGCTGTATGTCCAGAATTCCAATTAAACAAGTCTGGACTTTTACAATCTCTGGTGTGCATCATCTCTCCGGACGCTGAGCAACATGGTCCTGTCTGCCCTGCATTAAGGAAATGAAGGTAGGACCTCTCCCAGCTCCTATTCACCAGCCACATCGTCATTCGCCTCATGCGGGGACAGAACAATTCCTGCAACATCAGGTTTAGTACTCTTTTGCTACTCCGTTTTACTTTATGTAATAGTATATACCGTATTGTTTTGTTCCCACATTTTGTAACATCTTTGTATATTTTTTATAAACACTGCCTACCTTTCTGGATTAAATATATAAATTTATAGCTCCATTCCTCTTGCTCTGTAAACCACACCCCTGAAGCCATACGCTGCTTGTAAGCTGGCAGTGACCATACTGGGGTATATTTATATGCATACATTCCATGCATTGGAGGTATAAGGTATATATACCATGTGCTCACTGTGAGTGCCCAATAACTGTCCTTGCAGTGTAAGCAGCTCCGGCCTTGTCCATCACTTGTCAGTCAGTTGAGTACCGTAATTTTCCTGACAATTGGCGGTAGTGAAATTGTGTTCCCTGACAAACTGGTGGTAGTGGTGGTATCTGCATGATAATTTTCAAGGAGTTTTCACATGAATTTGTAATGAGTGTGAAAAAAACACAACTTCCTTACATAGTACTGTAAGGTGGCTACCGGACACATAGTTGATGGGAGGTATGTAATATGAAGGTGGCTGTCCTCTGTGATGTAAACTTGGAGTAATGCTCTAGTACACATAATGCTAAGAGGCTTGTTTTGTGCATGTGAGTCAGACTTATCGGCAGCCTGAGATATGGGCGGGTCTGGCTGCGCACATACCCCACCTCTGGGTGTGGTTCACATGTTAAAATGGAGTCTGTTTGTTTAACACAGGACTGACACCAGGTTTCCCTATTTTATGTTGAGTGGGGACTTATTGTAACTAAGGTGGAGAGAGTGGAACAATTGTTAGTACCAGGACCCTGTTGAAAGAGGGTCTTGGACATGACCCATTCACATGTCTTGGGTGGTCATCAGGGAGTGGACAAAACTCAAGAACATGTCATGCAGGCGTTCTATTGGCCCAGATGTCACTGGGAAATCTTAAAGTATTGCAGGTCCTGTACCACCTGCCAGATAACCTCCCCGACCTCTCACTTTCAAAGTCCCCTCATGCCAATACCTATTATAAAAGTGCCATTTGAGCGAATTGCCATGGACTTGCAAAGGTGATGCCCATCATAAAAGGCCATGTCCTCCAGGCACAAGAGGTTCAAGCTAGGGTCTACAACTGGTCAGCCAGGGTCAGGCAGTTCAGCCCCTGGGACCGAGTATTCGTACTAGTTCCCACAGTGGACAGTAAGTTCTTGGTCAAATGCAAGCACTATGAAGTGGTGGCGAACCTTAGTGAAGTGAACTACAAGGTTCATCAACAGGAAGATGAAAACCACACCAAGTGTAGCATTTCAATCTTATCAAGAAGTGGTGGCAAGACAGGGAGCCCGTTGAAACTCCTTGTTTGCTGGTCAAGCCAGAAGCAGATGTTGAAAGAGTCACAATAGCGGAGATGCTGTGGAAGGCCCAAAAACAATAGTGTTGAGGATTGCTGCAGCAGAACAGGGACTTGTTCTCTGATTTATCGGGGTGTACAAAGGTCATAGAACACGAGGTTATGACAGAGCCCCATGTGCGGGTGAACTTGAAGTCCTGTAGAATTCCTGAGGCCCAGCAAAAGCTGATCTCCAAAGAAGTAAAATGTATGCTGAATCTTAGAGTCATTGAGGAATCCAAGAGCGAATATTCTAGCCTGATTGTCCTGGTTCCAAAACCAGATGGGGAATGGAGGTTCTCTTAACGATTATAGGAAGCTGAATGAAGTCTCCAAGTTCGACACATATCTGATGCTGCATGTTGATGAGCTGATCGAGAGATTTGGGCCAGCATAACCATCTTGGATTTAACAAAGGGATATTGGCAAATCCCTATATCACAATAAGCCAAGTAGAAGATGGCTTTCTCTACAGCCGATGCATGTTTCCAATACTTCCAGATGCCATTTGGACTGCAGGCAGCCCCAGACACCTTTCAGAGGGCCATGGACTGTATCTTTGCACCCCATAAGAATTACACTGTGGCATACCTCGACAATATTGTAACCTTAATCACGGATTGGGGAACTCATCTGCGAAAATTCTAGATGGTGTTTGATGATCTCATGAAGGCGGGGTTTTCTATAAACAAAAAAAAAAGTGCCATGGGAAAAGAAGAGGCCAAATACCTAGGTTATGTAGTAGGAGGCAAGATTAAACCTCAGATCAGTGGACACAATCCAAAACTGGCCTAGACAATGCTCAAAGAAGCAACTTAGAGCTACTGGGAATCGTGGGATACTGCAGGAGGTTCCTCCAAAACATTGCCATGATGGCCGCACCCCTAACTGATTTTTTTTTCAGGGGTCGAAATCAGTTATGGCCAAATGGAATGCAAAGGCGGAGACAGCCTTTCAAGAACTGAAAGTAGCTCTGTGTAAGCAGCTAATTCTGGTAGCCTCCGACTTTAAGAAGGAAATTGTACTCCAGACAAATGCCTCAGGAGTCGGTTTAAGAGCAGTCCTCTCTCAGGAGATGCTCGGGGAGGAGCACTCAGTTCTCTACCTGAAAACTGTCGACATGTGAGAAAAATTATTCCATCACAGGAAAAAAATGCTTGGCCATAAAGTAGTCTCTGGACACATTACGATTCTATCTGTTAGGGCGCAATTTTAAATTAGTATCAGACCATGCTCCACTCAGGTGGATGAGGGAGAAAAAGGGGAAAAATGCTTGAGTTACCCGCTGGTTTCTAGCACTGCAGGATTTCAGCTTCCATGTGGAAAATAGAGCCGGGCAGCTAAATGGTAATACCGATGCCCTCTCGAGAATCCAGTGTCTAGTGGAAGGAGTTGCCAAGAACAACAGCTTTAGACAGAGGGGGAAGTATGTAAGGTGACTACCGGACAGATAGTTGATGGGAGGTATGTATCATGGAGGTGGTTGTCCTCTGTGAAGTAAACCTGGACCAATGCTCTAGTCCACATAGTACTAAGAGGCTTCTTTTGTGCATCTGGGTCAGGTTTATGGGCAGCCCAAGAGATGGGCGGGTCTGGTTGCCCCCGTACCCTGCTTCTGGGTGTGATTCACATGTTAAAATGGAGTCTGTCTGTTTAACACATGGTCTGTGTGGGGAGGTAAGAAGACCTCCTGTGTGATGTCTATAGACTGAGCCAGCATACTGGATGCTATCCAGCCTGTGTGTCCTGGACTTTTTCTAAAGTGAATTTGCTAGAAGTTTATGTCCTTTGCTTGTGGCATGGTTTATGAAGAACCAATAAACACGCCTGGACATTTAAAAGGAAATGGTTCCTGTGTTACCTCACCATGCCCCCAAGTAAGCAGCATTCCCATAGTACTTATTCCAAGTGCACAAAACTTACAGATGTGGAGTAGGTGATAAGAGGGATAAAAAAAAACAGATGGAAAGAGACTGCATATACTTGTTTACAGATGGGTGACCAGGTGACTAAATTTACTTCTCCATATTTTCCAAAATGGCTACCAATGGTTTCAACTCCTTTTTTTTCACTTAGGGCTGCGTTCATACGTCGCGTTTTTTTTGCGTTTTCGCGGTGGTTTTAAACGTGCGATTTTGCCGTGAAAAATAAGTATCCCATGCAGTCCTATGGGATTCCGCAATGCTGTGCTAATGCTGCGTTTTTTTCCGCGGCGGAATCGCTTTGCGGCAAAAACGCAGCATGCTCATTAATTTAGCGGAATTGCAGCTATCCCGCACCCATAGGATTGCATTGTTCCGCTTACTTCCCGCATGTGGCTGTGCCCCCCTTGCGAAAAGTAAGCAGAACATTTGCGGATGGTACCCACGGTCCGGAGGAAAGGAGACTGTCCTCCGGGCTCTGGGTACCATATCCCTGTAAAAAATAGACTATAAAATAAAAAATATTGTTATTCTCACCTTCCGGCGTCCCGCGCAGCCTTCCCGCCTCTCTCCACGCTCCCGGCATCTTCCGGTCCCAGTAATCCTTTGCGAGAATGACCGCGATGACGTTGTGGTCTCGCGGGAGCGCGACATCTCGCGGTCATTCGCGCGAAGGATTACTGGGACCGGAAGATGCCGGGAGCTTGGAGAGAGGCGGGAAGGCTGCGCGGGATGCCGAAAGGTGAGAATAACAATATTTTTTATTTTTTTTATTATTTTTTACACTCTATCATTTACTACTGATGCTGCATAGGCAGCATCAGTAGTAAAAAGTTGGTCACACTTGTCAAACACTATGTTTGAAGAGTGTGACCAACCTGTCACTCAGTTCTCCAAGCAATGCTCCAGATCGCTTGGAAAACGCTAGTATTCTGGAAGCTAATTACGCTTGCAAATCGCTAGTTTTTCCGTGTTAAAATCGCTGGAATTTAAAATGCGATTTTCCCGCGGAATGGAATTCCGGAATTCTCGCGGTAACTTCTGCAGGAGTTCCGCAACGTGTGAACTTAGCTTTACAGTAGGGAGATCAAAAGATCAAAAAGTTACATAAAACCATTAAATATTGTCTTCATGGTTGGTTATGAGGATCTGGTTATTACTTATGTGGAAATCCGCTTTAATTTGCACAGGAACACATAAAACACTAATAAATGAGGAAGCAGTTCCGACATAGTAATAAACAATAGTCTATTATGTGTAACCTACCAACTATCAGAAACCACAGTTTCCTGATATTTACCACTTTCTCTGGAAGTCTGAATGATGCATAGGGTGGATCATTGTATGCCCAGGTCATGGCATCATCGATGAGGATGGGAAGGATGGCTTGTCATGCTGTGACCCAGAGGACTGCGTCACACCAGGGAGGAAACTGATCGGGATAGAGTCTGACCTTTTAGATGACATCAGCACTAGCAGCAAGCAAGAAGCCGTCAGTATTGATGGAACTCTGACCGATGACATAATGCAAGCCTAGAAAAGATAGGAAACAGGAAGCCGTGAGAAACAGAGAGGAAATATATTTTCTGCCCTGCGTGATACTATGAGATCGTCTTCTATATAGATACATGTGCCATATCAGATCCCATAGTTGCGAAATCAACGAGAATAAAGGTGGGCTGTAATCTCCTCGTCGAAGCAAATTTTCCATTAGGTAGTCTGGGAAAACTGAGCAAGACCAGATGTAGATTAGTTGAGACCCCTGAGAAAATATTATTTCCTGTGTTAAAGTTTTTTTTTTTTTAATGTGTTATGAAAGTTACAAACACATCAGGTGGAGCTCATAAATTGGGTAAAAGATATTAAAATGACAAGTATGAAGAATAAGAAGAATGAAGAATAAGGACACCATAAAAAGTGCAACAAAATAGCACTTTAAAGAAATCGTTTTTCACCCCAAAGCTATTTATATGTGGATGTAGCTCTTTCAAAGAGAAATCCAGGAATACCTTTACATGGCCAGTCCTTTCCTCCATTACTGTGAAATCAGTGTTTAAATTGACATGCAAATGAGCCTGAAGAGCTTTTATAGATCTGAAGCCTCTGTCACTCCAGGTCTATTCCCTGCTCAGCACCATCTCCTCCTACTTGACTCAAGGCTGCTAAACGCCTAATGTCACACAGCAGAGAGGCTGTCAGTGAAGCAGGAGGAGGAGGCTGCGCTGGGCGGGTTATAGAGCTGGAGTGACAGAGGCTTTAGATCTACCATAGCCCTTCAGCCTCATTTGGTTATAAATGCAAACACTGATTTCTCAGTAACAGAGGAGCGGACTGGACACGTAAAGGTATTGCTGAACTTGTTTTTGAAAGGGCTACATGCACATTTTTGGGGTAAAATTCTGATGACAGATTTCATGGGGGGAATTTAAATCCATCTTCAATTTGCACATCCACTTCCAGTAAGCTTCCAGTGGAACTAAGAGTTCAAGCAACAAAAACAGACAGAGAGAAGAGGAAAAGAGAGACAAGGTAAGAAAAAAGATAGTGAAAATATTATATAAGAGGGAGAGTAATACACTAATTAGAAAATCAGAACCCCCACTTGACTGCAAAAGATGTTCAGAAAGATTTATCAGACTCTGGAGTTGTGGTACATTGTTCTACTGTTCACAGACACCAGCACAAATATGGCCTTCCTGGAAGAGTCATCAGAAGAAAATATCTCCTGCGTCCTCACCATAAAATTCAGCTGCAGAAGTATGCAAAACAACATCTAAACAAGCCACATTTTGTAAACAAGTCCTGTAGACCAATGAGGTTAAAATAGAAATCTTTGGCCACAATGATCAATATATGCGTGGAGAAAAAAGGGCACAGAATTTCAGGAAAAGAACATCTCGCCAACCATTAAGCATGGGGGGTGGATCAATCATGCTTTGGGGTTCTGTTGCAGCCAATGGCATGGGAAACATTTCATGGGTAGAGATAAAAATGGATTAAATGAAATTTCAACAAATTCTTAACGCAAACGTAACACCATCTGGAGAAAAGCTGAAGTTGAAAAAAGGATGGCTTCTACAAATGGATAATTATTCTAAACCCACATCAAAATCCACAACAGACTACCTCAAAAGGCGCAAGCTGAAGATTTTATGATGACGCTCACAGTCCCCTGATCTGAGCATTATTGAAAATCTGTGGCTAGACCTCAAAATAGCAGAGGATGCAAGATGACCCAGGAATCTCACAGTACTGGAAGAATGGATGAAAATCCCGTAAACAAGAACTAAAAGACTCTTGGCTGGCTACTAAAAGAGTTCACAAGCTGTGATACTTGCAAAAGGGGTTTCTACAAAGTACTAACCATGCAGAGGGGCCAAACTTTTTCATTGGTGTCACAGGTGTGCCTGGTGCAACAGTCAGTCAATTTGAATCCAGCTGCAGAAGGTCTTTACGCTTGGCTTTGCAAACACCTTCTTGTTTTTCATCTCTGTTCTGGAATGATATCCTTCTCCCTTTACGACCTAGCAGAGACCTGGACCTTCTGATGCTTATTGACACACCTATGTTGGATGTTTAAATACCCTGAGTCCCTTCAGCAAGGCGCTGGTGTTAGGCTATGTGCACACAGTGCGGATCCTCCCGCAGATTTTTCCGCGCGGATTTTACTAAATCCGCAGGTCAAATGACCTGCATTTTTCCTGCGGATTTCTTCCTTTTTTCTTGCAGTTTTCCACTGCGGTTTTCCACCTGCGGATTTGTAGAATGGAGCAGGTGGAAAACTGCAGCAAAACCGCACAAAAGAAGTGACATGCACTTCTTTTAAATCCGCAGCAATTGCGCACTGATTTTTCTGCACCATCTGCACAGCTTTTTTTTTGCCATTGATTTACATTGTACTGTAAATCGCAGTGCGGATCTGCAGCGTTTCTGCGCGGAAAAATCCGCTGCGGATCCGCAGCAAATCTGCATCGTGTGCACATAGTCTTCTTGGAGCCTCTTTGAGGATTGCTGGCGTGATGAGCTCTCTTGTGTCGTCTCAAGCTAAGTGTATTCCCTCGTTTGTCTTCCTGCTTTGTCTTACTTTTTTAACGTACTGCACCAGCCACTCATACAATTTTAACATACTGCGTCAGCTGTGATGAGGCCGGAAGTGCCCACATCGGAAAAGCTTATTGATTGGCTGTGCTTTGGGCTGCTGAACCCGAACAGTTACATGGACCTCCGGGAGAATTGCGTGTTCGGGGTCCGTGCACAGACCCCGAACTTTACAGTTCGGGTTTGCCTATCACTACTCTCCGTTACCTCAAAAACAATAACCCCGATTGCCACCGCACTTGGGCAATCGGGAAGAGTATGATGCACCACTTCTGGGGCAGCTACAGGCTGATATTTGAAGATTGGAAATGACCCAATAACCATGGGCATTCAAAGCCTATTAATATAAGCCCACAGCTGTCTGCTTTTCCTTAGCTGGTTATTAGAAATAGGGGGGACCCCAAATAGCTTTTACTATTTATTTTTTGCCATTAAGGAAATTAATGAATGAGTGAAAAATACAAACAAATAAATGGAAAAAAAAGATGTACGTCCCCCTTATTTTTAACAATCAGCCAAGGGAAAGCAGACAACTGTGAGCTAGTCTTATTACTCTGGGAAGGGGCCAATATCCATGGCCCTTTTCAGCCTAATAATATCAGCCCCCAGCTGTCTGTCTGCTTTGCCTCTGCTGGTTATTCAAAATAAGGCAGACCCTAAAAAAAGGACGTGGGGGACATATTCTTAATAACCAGCTAAGGCAAAGCAGACATTTGTGGACTGATATTAATAGGCTGGGAAGGGCCATGGATATTTGCCCCTTCCCAGCCTAATAAGACCAGCCCACAGCCACCCCAGAAATGGCACAACCATTAGATGTTCCAATTCTGACATTTAACCTCAGCTCTTCCCACTTGCCCTGGTGCGTAGGCAAGCGAGGTAATATTTTGGGGTTGATGCCCGCTGACATCAAGCCCAGAGGTTACTAATGGGTCATCGTCTATCATTCACCCCATTACTAATCCCATAAGTAAAGAGAAAAAACACAGGAAAAAAATCTAAATTTGAAAAAAAAAACATCCTCAACAATTTCCTTCATTCCTCCATTTATTGAAAAAATACATCACTAAAATACACATCAGTCTACTGTTGTCCAAATGGAGGTCCTACGACGAATGCAGCTCCTTAGACTAGAGCAGCAGCTACTGCTGGGTCTCGTTCTGTGCTCCGTGAGATCCTGGCTGCTGTGATCTGAAGTGGCGACATTAAGGTTGTGGGACATCCATTTGGACTACGGTGGACTGGTGTGTATTTTAATTATTTATTTTTAAATAAATGGGGGAAAGAGGGAAATTGTTGGGGAGTTTTTTCTCAAATATACATTTTTTCTGTGTGTTTTTTCAAATAAGGATTTTTTTCCCTGTTTTTTTTTTCCTTTCATTTTTTACATTCGGGGAAAGTAATAGGGGTATCTGATAGACTATGCCCCATTACTAACCTCTCTAACTTCTGGGCTTGATGTCAGTGGAGATTTCAAAGCTGACATTGACCCTTGCCAATGCACCAGAGCAAGTGAGAAGAGCCCGGCAAAACGCCAGAATTGGTGCATCTATTGGATGCACCTTTTCTGTGGCAGCTGAGGGCTGCTACATTGAGGCTGGGAAGGACCCAATAACCATGAGCCTTCCCAGCCTGAGAATACCAGCCACAGCTGTCTGCTTTAGCTTGGCTGGTTGTCTAAAATGGGGTGGACCCCACACCGTTTTTCTTGCCATGCCAGCCATGCCAATACTTTGGTCAGGAAGTGCCCACACAGGAAAAGTATTTTGATTGGCTGCTCTGCAGCTTTTCAACAAGCTTTGTTCGGCCTGCTGAACCCGAATATTAACACAGGCTTCAGTGATAAGTCCTTGTTTGGGAGTCGTGCACTGACACTGGGTGTCCAGTACGGACTCCAAACTTTACCGTTCGGGTTCGCCCATCTCTAGTCTTCAGTGAAAACAGATTTCCTCATTACTGAGATGGGATATGATAGCTGGTGCTCATAAAATTCTATGGAGAACTGTAACCGTCATTCCAGGAAAACGTCTGTGTCGGCTTCTAGTTTCTCCCTCCTTTGTAGAATTTAAAAGGACCAACTGTCATCTCCTATCTCAGTAATGGGAAAAGCTGTCTGCACTGAATAAGGATTTTACCAATGAAGTGTGACGTGTGAGTGAAAATTCAATTCAGAAGAAGAAAGAAGCAGATTTTTCTGATTAAATATATTCCAAAGTTACTTATCCAAAACCAGCGTACTTTTGGGTAGGACCACCATATGTGTAATAAATAGCCCTCTCCCCAACAACCACAATAGCAAAGAGAAAGAATTGGCCGGAGCTGGGCCTCCTCTACCCCCCCCAAGGAGGCATAGGCGGAGGCCAGCATGACGGGGGGGTGGTCGGCTATCAGGGGGAGTACCCTGGAGTTGGGGGGAGTATATAGAGGAGGGGTGTGGGTGTCCCCTTCCTCTTTGGATCTGGTCCCCAGGAAGAAGTAGTCACCCTTACCATGGCACACGTGGAGCGGTTGTTGGAGCTTCCAAGTCTCCGTGTTCTGTGATGGGGAATATTGGAGGTGATGCGGCGGGAGGTTTGGTGATGGGTTGAGATTTGTTCCCACTCCTCTCTGGTGGCAACTCGACATTACCAACGTCAGGGGGGAGACCCCAGGAAAACCTGTGCCAGCCTCTGGAGTATCAAAATGAATTTTATAAAGATCTTATAAGAAAATTCAACCAAGGAAGTAATAATCAAAAGCTTACTTAGCCATATCCTGACAATCTCTGAGACAAAAACTTCCCCAGATCCTCCTACTTTTTTTTAAGAGGAGAAGCAAATGATTAATACTAGGTGGAAATATTTCCTGGTCTACCAGGGTTGAGTAAATAATATTTGGAAAAGTAGGTGAAAAGATGAATTGTTCTGCCATTATACTTCTTACATAATTGTGACTTACATTAGTACATAAATACCATCACACCGTGACACAAAAATGCAGCAAACATAGGCCCCAAATCATCAAAACACTTTTTTGGAAGCCAGTTTTGATCAAAAGTGCACGGAAGTTATTTAAATTTTTAGTTTAATGGTTTTTGGCTCAATCTCAAGCCATGGCAACTTGATGGATGAATGATCTGTAGGAAGAATATTTTTGTGTAAGCCTAGATAGGTCCAACAGGGTCTTCTCTGCCGCTATCTTGATAGTATCAAGCCACTGGGTTGCTGGTCTTCTTCTTCGCCTTGTTCATTTTATTCTTCCGATCATGATGTCCTTCTCCAGTGATTGCTCTCTTCGTATGATGTGTCCTAAGTAGGCAAGTCGTAGTTTGGTGACCCTTGCTTCGTGTGACATGTCTGGTTTGATTTGTTCCAAAATTGATTAGTTTGTTCTTGCTATTCATGATAACATCCTTCTCCAGCACCACATTTCGAAGGCGTCAATTCTCCATCTGAGAATTTTAAAGCAAACCTGTCACTAGATTTGGCCGATAGGAGCTACGGCCACCGCCTTTCAGGGCTTATACACAACATTCTGTTATGCTGTAGATAAGCCCCCGGTCCGACCTGCAAGAAAAGAAAAATACGTTTTATTATACTCACCTGCAGGGCGGTCTGGTCCGATGGGTGTCACAGGTCCGGGTCCGGCACCTCCCATCTTATTAAGATGCCGCCCTCCTGCTTCAGTGCGCAGGCGCTGGGCCTCTTTGACTTTCCCGGCGCCTGCGTACTGCAGTACTTTGCTCTGCCCTCATCAGGGCAGAGAAGTATGCCTGCGCAGCAGCCCGATGCTGGGGAGCGACGATAAAAGCAGGAGGGCGGCATCTCAAGAAGATGGGAGGCACAGGACTCGGACCCGTGACACCCATCAGACCGGACCTCCCCGCAGGTGAGTATAATAAAATGTATTTTTCTTCCCTTTCAGGTCGGATCGGGGGGTTTATCTATAGCATTATAGAATGCTGTAGCTAAGCCCTGAAAGGCAGTGGTCATAACTCGTATCGGCCAAACCTAGTGACAGGTTGCCTTTAATTAATTTGGTGCATCTTCCAGCTGCCGTGCGATACCGCGAGACATGTACATCAGTCACGGACTGATGTAAGTGATATAAATTGTGATAACTTTTTTGGCCGCGTTTGGCCATGCACCCTTCCTGCAAAGCCTCACCTCACTGTACATAAAGTTTCCACTTTCCAGGACTGATGTAAAAAATGACAAAAGTCTAAATTCGCAACTGCAAGTTGTGCAAAAGTTTGGTGACATTTCAAACAGTTTTACCATAGAATTCGGCAGAAAACTTATGAATGGGCCCCATAGTGTCTGGATAATGTCAGCATGATAGCTCTATACACTGCTCAAATAATAAAGCATTAGCAATAATACCATATGCAGAAAAGCATAATACAGTAGGAAGCGCCATAACAATAGTGCTGCCACATAGTGTGACTACATGATAGCGCCATGCAGTACTCAAATAAACACACAAACAATCCCTGTATGTGTTGTCGCAGTCTAACAGTTGAGAGACATGCAGCCGCGGGGACTGAAACATTTTTTCGAGCACACCGAAGACACTCTTTTAGCACTCGAGCATGCTCAGATAACACCTTATCCCAGCACTCTATTAATAATACCATCATGCAGTGACAAAAAAATGCTGTAACCAAGTCACCAAAACCTCTAAATTGAGCAATCATGGTCCTCCCTAATCTGTAGGCTGTAGGACAATTGTTACATGTCCAAGGGTGACCTTCATAGACTGAGGGATATAACATTTTTCTGAATTCCTGAAGAACATGAATGACCCCCTGTACCTGGCTAAAATAAAGAAGGATCATCGCTAACAACTAATACTTATTAGCTACTCAGCAGGAAATTTGTAGTGAATCCCTCATATGTTATGATGAATAGAAAACAATGCAGATCCCATCAATCATGACTGGTATGTGTTTGTACAGTCAAGCTGTGATAATAATGTGAGAAAATGTGTGGAACAGCAGAACCTCTTAAAGCCGTAGCATCCAGCATCTTGAAGTGTAGTTGCTCCAAAAAATGGATTGCCACCATGTAATACTATATTTCCTCCTGTAGTGGCCGCTGCAGCGAAAATGCATAGCTAACTAGAGCAACAACAGTCGATCAGTTGATCGCTGGCGGTTTATGAAACGGGAATTGATCACTGGGCTAGTACAAATAGTTAAAGGGTTTAAAAAGGTAAGACAAGTCCTTTAAGTTCATAACATTGATGAAATATACCCTCCATATGTTATAAATTACATGAACCATGGACTAAAGTATTACAACCTTCTGAAAACACGTTGATTGAGTTATGTAACAAGGCAAACCTAAATGGCCTAGGGAAATAAAATTTAAAGGGATGTTCCAATTTCAGACATTTAAAGAAGCACCTCCATCAAAGTTTTTTTTCCGTTAATACAATATATTGCAATCGTCATATTATATGGCACTGTGTACTTGCAATTGCTCATTTTACCTTTCTACCCAGTAAATTCTTCTTTTCTCTGCTCTTCTGTATGTAGCAGCAGAATGTGGTTTTGAGCAACTTGAAGGGTTCAGTTTTTAGAATGGTGTCACTTTTGGGTGTTTTCTGTTATAGTGACCCCCCCAACTCACTTCAAATGTGAGGTAGTCACTAAAAAAATGGCTTTGTAAATTTTTATGGAAAACTTTTAACCCTTATAACGTCCTAGCAAAAAAAAGTGTTTCCAAAATTGTGCTGATGTTAATTAGACATGTGGAAAATTAAGTATTTTGTGTGACACCACTTTCTGGTTTAAGAGTACAAAATTAAAAGTTCGAAAATTGCAAAATTTTCAAATTTTTTGCCAAATTTCCATAATTTCATATCAAAGAAATTTTACCATTAACAATATGTCACGAAAAAACAGTCTCAGAATCAATGGGATACATTGAAGCGTTCCAAAATTGTAACCTCATAAAGTGACAGTGGTCAGAATTGTAAAAATTGGCCTGGGAGTTAAGAATCAAATTGGCTCTGTGATTGGCTGCAGTGTTCACATGCCATACAAACCAAAAGAAACAGTCAACTTGCTCTCTCTTCCTGTTTGGATAGCATGTGATTGCTGCATCCAATCAATGGTCACATGATGTGTTCCACCCAAAGAGTCAGCAAGAAAACAAGTTGGAGACCCAGAATTGAAGAACAGAAGAATTGCAGTAGATGTATATATGTTTTTGTTTTTCATTTTCAGACTTCCTTGTTCTAATAAAAAAAAGCATTTAAAGTATATCAATAAAAATGCACCCTGCCTAAGAGAGAAGCTTCCTTTGTGGCTGGCACTCATGCATGCCATTCCTCTGCCGTGTTCTCTGTATTGTGACCCTTCTCGTCAAAAGACGCTCCTGTTTAGGTGTTAACTTCATTGGTCAGTCTGGACATCTCTGTGAGATGGTTGCGGTTCCATCTTTGTATCACTTTTGCTACAGTATTCTGAGTGATAAGTAAAGCTTCTTGTTGCCTTCACCTTTCTTGTGTAAAGAAATTATTTTCTTTCTCAGGTCTTGTGACATTTCTCTTCCATGTGGTGCCATTGCTGACAGCATAAAATGGGAAGGAGTTTTCTTTCATAATTAAAGCCCTTTTATAATCACCTGTCTGCTGGACACCAGTGTAAGGAATAATTAGACTTACCTGTTGCTGAATTCATGTTAATTAGAAGTTTGTAGTCTAAACTTTAAGGCTGTGTGCACACGACGCAGATTGTGATGTACAGTAGCCTTAAAATGAATGGAAAAAAAAAACCGCTGTGCAGACGCTGCGGAATTTTCCGCGCGGTTTTCCCGCGGTACAAAATCCGCAGCATGTTACTTCTTTTGTGCGGTTTTCCATCTCCCCTGTCACCAAATCCGCAGGGGGAAGACCGCAATGGAAAACCGCACAAAAACCGCAAGAAAACCGCATGAAAAATGGAAGAAATCCGCAGGAAAAATGCAGGTCATTTGACCTGCGGATTTCTTCCATTCTGCGCGGAAAAATCCGCAGGGCCAAAAAGTACGTCTGTACTCAGCCTAACATTGCTCCTAAGACTTTTATTGGCGTGTACTCATTTTTTGCAACATGGTCGTGAATACATTTGTTAGGAAAATTATTTTATTCTGGGTGTACAAAATAACAAATCTTGTTGGCAATAAATGGCCCACATTAGTGAAAATATTTTGTTGTAAGGTATTACTCAAAAAATGTTGATTCTGAAAGGAAACTAATGTTTTTCTGACAGATCTCTTGTGTGTGTGTGTATATATATATATATTAATACTAGACAAATTTAAGACAAACAATGCACAGTCATATATCAGTAGACATCTGTGCCCAATCAGGTGATTAGTTCAGTGCAAGGAAAAAGTGAAGACCTATAACAATTATTGCACTAAAGAACCAGATTTTATTTAAAAATATAATTTTATTAAGCAATCATTACAGACATAAACATGACAAAATTTAAAGGGAATTTTTAGATGGTGAACAATACCAAAAAGAGGCACCACAGACTGGAGGCAAAGAGATAAAGCAAAGGTATAATGTAATACACGCACATGTGAGGAGATCTTGAGATTAAATACTAAGTCATCCTCAATAGAATGAATACACAAAGCGCAATTAAACGTAAAACAGTATAGAAAATCAATAAATACCTCAGGCCTGCCGGTGCCACGACCCCTACGTGCGTTTTGGCTGCGTGTGCCTTCTTTGCCCAGATGTCAATGGCAAATGCTGACAATGTGGAAAAAACTTCAAAACATGCATATGGGATACATCTCCAATGACTAATGGCTATATATCCCAGGTACACCAGAGCTATTGCAGATCCCAAGGGAGAGGCCAAACAACACGTGTGGCCAATGTTTTTCCAATCAGTGGTTAATAATAATCATATGTATATTCTAATATCCGGGCACAAGCTTAAGACTATGTGGTACCTTTACTATTTAGGTAGTTCACTACAGATTGTATGATATATATACAGTATATATATATATATATATATATATATATATATATACATATACAGTACAGACCAAAAGTTTGGACACACCTTCTCATTCAAAGAGTTTTCTTTATTTTCATGACTATGAAAATTGTAGATTCACTCTGAAGGCATCAAAACTATGAATTACCACATGTAGAATTATATAACTAACAAAAAAAAAGTGTGAAACAACTGAAAATATGTCTTATATTCTAGGTTCTTCAAAGTAGCCACCTTTTGCTTTGATTACTGCTTTGCACACTCTTGGCATTCTCTTGATGAGCTTCAAGAGGTAGTCACCGGAAATGGTTTTCACTTCACAGGTGTGCCCTGTCAGGTTTAATAAGTGGGATTTCTTGCCTTATAAATGGGGTTGGGACCATCAGTTGTGTTGTGCAGAAGTCTGGTGGATACACAGCTGATAGTCCTACTGAATAGACTGTTTCAATTTGTATTATGGCAAGAAAAAAGCAGCTGAGTAAAGAAAAACGAGTGGCCATCATTACTTTAAGAAATGAAGGTCAGTCAGTCCGAAAAATTGGGAAATCTTTGAAAGTGTCCCCAAGTGCAGTGGCAAAAACCATCAAGCGCTACAAAGAAACTCGCTCACATGGGGACTGCCCCAGGAAAGGAAGACCAAGAGTCACCTCCGCTGCGGAGGATAAGTTCATCCGAGTCACCAGCCTCAGAAATCGCAGGTTAACAGCAGCTCAGATTAGAGACCAGGTCAATGCCACACAGAGTTCTAGCAGCAGACACATCTCTACAACAACTGTTAGGAGGACACTTTGTGCAGCAGGCCTTCATGGTAAAATAGCTGCTAGGAAACCACTGCTAAGGACAGGCAGCAAGCAGAAGAGACTTGTTTGGGCTAAAGAACACAAGGAATGGACAATAGACCAGTGGAAATCTGTGCTTTGGTCTGATGAGTTCAAATTTGAGACCTTTGGTTCCAACGACCGTGTCTTTGTGCGACACAGAAAAGGTGAACGGATGGACTCTACATGCCTGGTTCCCACCGTGAAGCATGGAGGAGGTGGTGTGATGGTGTGGGGGTGCTTTGCTGGTGACACTGTTGGGGATTTATTCAAAATTGAAGGCATACTGAACCAGCATGGCTACCACAGCATCTTGCAGCGGCATGCTATTATATCGGGTTTGCGTTTAGTTGGACCATCTTTTATTTTTCAACAGGACAATGACCCCAAACACACCTCCAGGCTGTGTAAGGGCTATTTGACCAAGAAGGAGAGTGATGGGGTGCTGCGCCAGATGACCTGGTCTCCACAGTCACCAGACCTGAACCCAATCGAGATGGTTTGGGGTGAGCTGGACCGCAGAGTGAAGGCAAAAGGACCAACAAGTGCTAAGCATCTCTGGGAACTCCTTCAAGACTGTTGGAAGACCATTTCCGGTGACTACCTCTTGAAGCTCATCAAGAGAATGCCAAGAGTGTGCAAAGCAGTAATCAAAGCAAAAGGTGGCTACTTTGAAGAACCTAGAATATAAGACATATTTTCAGTTGTTTCACACTTGTTTGTTAATTATATAATTCCACATGTGTTAATTCATAGTTTTGATGCCTTCAGAGTGAATCTATAATTTTAATAGTCATGAAAATAAAGAAAACTCTTTCAATGAGAAGGTGTGTAAGTTCCTTCAGGGGATTTAAACCTGCCATCATCCACTAGATTATACTATATACTGCAATACAAAAGTATTGTAGTATGTTGTGTAATCACAATTCTCTTATGGAGCTCAGCCTCTGTCTCAAATGATGGGGCCGTAAGCAGTCCTTTCTCTGCCAGGGCACCCCATTGGTTCCCTGCAAGATATCATTTAAATTCTGCTGTCAGAAATTGAATGCAGCATCTAAATGGTTAACAGCAGCAATCAGAGCTCCCTGTCTCTTTTAGCGACAGCCCATGCCCTCTCCACACATGGGTATCCGAGCGCAGGAAATACAGTTACACCCATATGTACGAAGGAGTTAATAATTCACTATACTTGGTGTCCTGTGTTCAAGTGTTGCTCAAACTTGCACACTTTGGACTCACTATACTGAATGGCTTCCTCAGGGGTTTCGTCTGAGTTCAGATTTTTGGGAATACAGAAAGAACCCTGCCTAACTAGTGTACATAGCTTACTCTTGAATTTTGCATGTTACTGATAATAGACATTTTATAATGGCCAAAGACTCATGCAATTCTTTCTGCCGAATTCACCGCTATCGATGACTTGCAATCACTTACATTTCTTCTTTTAGATCCAATCTGTATTTCAAAACCTCTACCAGACTTTGAACATCGATCATAATTCTACTTTAGCTCTCTTCTTGTGGTCTCTTTGGCAATTTCCAAATATTTCGCGAGAAACAGTATTACCACATCCAATCTTGTAATATTACAGTGTTGTAAAAAAAAGTCCTCTTCCTAGTATCTTCTGTTTTTTTTATATTTCTCACACTTCCGTGTTTCTGATGAACAAATTACTTTTAATCTTACACAAAGATAACCCAAGTAAGCATAAAATATTATTTTAAACAGTTGCCAAAGATGTCTCGAAGACTTATTGATGACCTTGGCTTAGGATACTCTTCAACTTTGAAAGGAAAAGTCAAGGAATTATGAAAATCGCACATCCTACATGACAGATGCTGACTGTTCTGAATTTTTTTTAACCATTAACGGGAATCTGTCACCTCATTTTTGGCCTATAAGATGCGGCCACTGCCATCAGGGGCTTATCTACAGCATTCTGTAATGCTGGAGATAAGCCTCCGATGTAACCTGAAAGATAAGAAAAACAAGTTATATTATACTCACCGGGGGTCCGGTCCAATGGATGTCGCAGGTCAGGTCCGGCGCCTCCCATCTTCATAGGATGCCGTCCTCCTTCTTACTTCTGCCGCGGCTCCTGCGCAGGTGTACTGATTTGCCCTGTTGAGGGCAGAGTAAAGTACTGCAGTGCGCAGGCGCCGGGCCTCTTTGACCTTTCCCGGCGCCTGCGCACTGCAGTACTTTGCTCTGCCCTCAACAGGACAGAGAATTTTGCCTAAGCAGAAACCGCGACAGATGCAAGGAAGTGGACATCACCGCATAAAGATGGGAGGCGCCGGACTCGAACCTGTGACACCTATCGGACTTGGACCGCATCCGCCCCCCGGTGAGTATAATCTAACTTGTTTTTCTTCTCTTTCAGGTTACATCGGGGGCTTATCTAAAGCACTACAGAATGCTGTAGATAAGCCCCTGATGGCGGTGGCCGCAGCTTATATGCGAAAAATGAGGTGACAGATTACCTTTAAAATAATCATGAAAAAAAATCTACCCGAAGAATCATATTGACTGGTTACTTTCTTATATGCTGTACAATGAAACATCGTAAAAAGAATCGTGAAATTGCATTTTTGTCACCACTTCATTTCACTTAGAATTTTTCTCCCCATCTATCACTACATTATATGGTAAAATAAAGAGTGACCTTCAAAACTACAACTCGTCCCGCAAAAAAATAACAAGTCTTCTTATGGAGATATGTGAAAAAAATCTGTGAAAAATCAGAAAGTTATTGCTCTTGGAAGAAGGGGAGGGAAAAAAAAATGAAAACGCAAAATTGCCTTGTCCTCATGTTCTTGTGCTGTCTTTATCATATGTAATGGATGATTAAAACTTTTAGCTGTGACAAATGAACAAAAAATAGTAAAAATTGGGTGAGATGCAAATACTTTATCACAGCACTACATTTAACTGTCTGAGCCAATTATACACTGCCGAACAAAAGGGGAACAATGTTTTGAACTTTTGGCTTTCAGGCGCCATATCTCACCATCCACTACTGCACTAATGTGGGACCATAGACAATCATCTTGGCTGTAAATATGACTTGCAGCTATTTAGCATATGATTAGTTATGCGGATTCTGGTCACAGCATTGTTACTGTTTTGCTTCTAAAAATCTAAATTTTAATTTGTATTATTTTGTAAATCCTCCTTTGGCTTTCAGCACTGCCTAAATCCTTCTGGGCTGCTCTCGATCAGATTCAAGCATGTCTCCACCGAAATCTAATCCCAGGTCTCTTCTACATGTTCCCAAAGTTGGTGCAAACTGGTTGACTCACTTGGGTATGAATGTTATTATTATTATGCATTTATATAGCGCCTTTTATTCCATGGCGCTTTACATGTATACAGTTTTTTCTTCAAATCTACCCACAAGTGTTCGATTGGGTTGAGGTCTGGGGACAGTGAGGACCAATCCAGCGCCTCTACGTCATTGTGCCATTTGTGCGGTTATACCTAATAAGAACAGACATTGTGGCAGTTACAGTTCATAAAGGAGATGGTGTGCAGGCAATATTATTGAGGAGAGGACAGTGTGGAGGCCATACACCATTAGAGGGACAATGAGGGAGTCATATTTGGTGCAGGGAGCACAGTAAAGGGCAATTTGTTACGGAGGGGCACAGCGTAGGACGGATATTTTCATTGAAGGACATAGCTACATTGTTATTTTTAAGGGTACAGTGTTGGATGTACTTCAGTAGAATGGAGACGAGGGAAACCTGCAGAGATGAGCTGTGAATGTGAAAAGTCATCATGATGTTTGGACAGGATGGAGAAGAAATGAATGAGAACAACTTCAATCAGAGAAGAAGTCACCTATAAGGTACCTGGATGTAAATATTTATTGTGATATTGCCTACTGTAGGTCTCATCAGTTCTGTTGTTCCTGTATGGTCCGCAGTTTGATGACGACTGGCAACAACTCCCAGTATCTCCTTACCATTGTTAAGAACATACTAGGAGTTATAAATTCATGCAATACAGTTGTATATGGGGCTGACCTGAGATTGCAATGGATTGCTGTACTAAGCTTGGTGATGCATTCCTGTACTAATGGTTGTTCTGGTGATGTAATTCTGTAAGGATGGTGATTCTAGTGATGTATTCATGTACTAATGGTTGTTCTGGTGATGTAATTCTGTAAGGATGGTGAATCTAGTGATGTATTCCTGTACTAATGGTTGTTCTGGTGATGTAATTCTGTAAGGATGGTGATTCTAGTGATGTATTCCTGTACTAATGGTTGTTCTGGTGATGTAATTCTGTAAGGATGGTGATTCTAGTGATGTATTCCTGTACTAATGGTTGTTCTGGTGATGTAATTCTGTAAGGATGGTGATTCTAGTGATATATTCCTGTACTAATGGTTGTTCTGGTGATGTAATTCTGTAAGGATGGTGGTTCTAGTGATGTATTCCTGTACTAATAGTTGTTCTGGTGATGTAATTCTGTACTGTTGTTGGTTCTGGTGCTGTACTAAGCTTGGTGACATATTAATGTACTAATGGTTGTTCTGGTGATGTAATTCTGTAAGGATGGTGGTTCTAGTGATGTATTCCTGTACTAATGGTTGTTCTGGTGATGTAATTCTGTCCTGTTGTTGGTTCTGGTGCTGTACTAAGCTTGGTGACATATTCCTGTACTAATGGTTGTTCTGGTTATGTAATTCTGTAAGGATGGTGATTCTAGTGATGTATTCATGTACTAATGGTTGTTCTGGTTAGGTAATTCTGTAAGGATGGTGATTCTAGTGATGTATTCATGTACTAATGGTTGTTCTGGTTAGGTAATTCTGTAAGGATGGTGGTTCTAGTGATGTATTCCTGTCCTAATGGTTGTTCTGGTGATGTAATTCTGTACTGTTGTTGGTTCTGGTGATGTATTCATATACTGATGATGGTTCTGGTGATGTAGTTATGTACTGTTGATGGTCCTGGTGATGTATTTTGGTAATGTTTGTAATGTAATTTAATTTGGGGGGTATAGTAATGAATTCATGTACAGATAGGGGTTCTGGTAGTGTATTTCTATACTGATGGTGGTACTGGTGATATGTTCATGTACAGATGATGGTTGTGGTAATGTATTTCTGCACTGTTGGTGGTTCCGATGCTGAATTCCTATACTGTTTTTGGCTCTGATCTTGTACACATGGTGCAATCAGTAACTTGTCAGATAAAGTGGTACATCTGGTCGCTCGTAGCATCTGTTTACTTACCCTTCGTGCACTTAATAGCACTTTGTATCTGTACTTATACAGATACTGGCTGGTGACCGATTCATGCAGCATTATTTGAATACCCTATTTAATATATTGACAGCTGGACCGTACATTACAAGTGCTTTTTACCTTTTTCCTGTGGGTGTCTCCCCTATTTCCTCATAGATTGTAAGCTTTTGCGAGCAGGGCCCTCACTCCTCTTGGTAGCTGTTGAATTATGTGTTTACTCTGTCATGTCTTTATTTTCTGTACAAGTATCCTTTGAAATGTAATGTGCTGCGGTATATATTAGTGCTACAGAAATAAAAATTATTATTATTATACATGGCTATGGTAATAAAAAATTCTGACTTGGATTGAGATTTCGCTCTGTAGCACCACCACTGGAGAAATAGACCATTACACACTCCAGTCAAATCAATGAGTGTCTGTATTATGCAGAACAGAACGAGTCCTCCAAAGTGTGACTCTCTTTGTAGTCCGCTCTGGCCAAGACATATGGGTCCTGAAAAAGCGATCCCCTTCTGCAAAAAAAAAATCACAATTGCCTAGAGGGATATATGAAAGTGGGTTTTTGTAATATTTGCTTTACACTATACGGTCTTACATAATAGTAGAAAAAGCTGCAAGCCTCCATTCTTCCTTCTCTACAGGTCGTATTGTCTTATCTCCCTCCTGACTGTAGTGCCAGGTTTCCGGTTATTCAGCTAAAAAGGGAAAGCGGCAAACAGGGGGGATCACACTAATAATTCCGAAACAAAATATGTCAGAGCCCAGTCCTGATCTGGTGAAGTCAGACCGTGCTGAAGGCGGAGAATAGTGACGTGACTGCAAGTTCTCACACCACAAAAAGCCCTCCAGCCCCCAGCAGTAGCTTATAAAAAAGGGACATCAAAGTGTGCACAATACTGAAGCAGAAGACCAGCAGAGGTAAGTGTCAGCTCACTGGACAGACTGCTACTGCTGACTGCGGAACGGGAGCGCGGAATTATTATACTGCAACTATGAGTATGGGGAGGACGGCAAATCCCTCAATGAAACAGGATAGAAAGCAAAAGAATAAAATCATGAGAGCAAGTGGCCTGTATATAGGTGTATAGGACAGGACGCAGTCTCTGTGTATGTGTGTGTATATATACAGTATATACCATTTATAACAGACCGTATAAAATAATATATAATAGGACTGCTCCCAGATCTGTATATCAGTGCACTGTGATGGGTGTATACATGTATATGCATATATGTATACATATAGTGGAATATGATATATATATAATTTACATAGTGGGACTGTTCTCTATATTAGCGCTGCATATCAGTGTATAAGGCGCAGTCTTTGGTATGCACAGTATAATGTACTGTATATAATTTGCATAATAGGACTGTTATGTATCAATGCATAGGATGCAGTCTCCAGGGTATATACAGTATGTGTATATATATATATATATATATACTGGGGTCCTGGGTTCAAATCCCATCAAGGACAACATCTGTAAGGAGTTTGTATGTTCTCCCCGTGTTTGCGTGGGTTTCCTCTGGGTTCTCCTTTTTCCTCCCACATTCCAAAGACATACTGATAGGGAATCTAGAGTGTGAGTTCCCAATGGGGACTGTGATGATAATGTCTGTAAAGTGCTGTGGAATTAACAGGGTTATAAGGGAATCAGGATGTAAGCAAATAAAATAATTCAGTATATAATTTAGCTCCATACATCAGTGCACAGGGCACAGTCTCCGATATCTGTTCTCTATATCAGGACTGTATATCAGTGTATAGGATGTAGCCTCCAATATATAATTTATACTGCACAAAAAAATAAAGGGAACACTTAAACACCAAAATGTAACTCCAAGCCGGTCACACTTCTGTGAAATCAACACTGATTGTGATTCAATGGAATAAAGAACAGGTAGAAATGATAGGAAGGTCACTGACATCGATGTGTCTGATCAGTAAGAGTGCCAAGGGTTCCCTTTATTTTTTTGAGCAGTGTATATAATAGGACTGTTGTTTTTTATCAGTTCTATATATCAGGATATAGGCACAGTCATCACTATACAAATGATAAATTATTTATATCCTCGGACTTATCAGTGGATAGGACACAGTCTCTGGTGTATAAATATGTTTGCATTTATGCATTTGCAAAATGTATATAATAGGACTGTTCTCTATATTAGCATTGTATATCAGAATATAGGATGCTCTCTTGGTATACCCAGTATACATTATGTATATAATAGAACTGTTCTCTCTTTATCAGTGTATAAGACCCGGTCATTGATATCTATATATGTAATATATATAAATTATATAATAGGACTGTTCTGTGGACTGCATATCAGTGGATAGGACGCAATATCCTGGCCGTATACAGTGTGTATATATGCTGTATGTACCGCAGACTGCGTCCTATACATTGATTTAAAAAATTAATATCGAGAACAGTCCTATTACACAGATTATATACAGTATTTATATATAATACTGTATATATATGTAATCTGTTTAATAGGACTTTTCTCGATATCGTTTTTTATATCGGTATATGGGACGCAGTCTGCGGTACATACAGTATATATAATTTGTATAATAGGACTGTTCTGTGGTCTGTATATTAGCGTATAGGATGCATATCCAATGTATGTGTATATATGTCATATGTATTCTATATATAAGTTTTATATATCAGTATATAGGGTGCAGCCTCTGTTATACACAGTATATATCATTTACATAATAGGTCTGTTCTTTGGTCTTGATGTCAGTATATGGGACGTAGTGTCTGGTATATATACAGTATATATATATTTGATATAAAAGGGCTTGTCCATCAGATGTGCACATCTCCGTGATATAACACTCTACTGCACATGTCGGTTGTGCCCGGTGCCCCTCTTGGGGTCAGATATCGGTACAGCGAGGAGCTGGATGTGATTGCTGTGTGGGTCAGATAAGCGTTATCAGCCGCAGGAGGACATCACTGTAAACAAGCCGCAACCTCTGGGCCCGAGCGGCCATAAGTAGAGTATGATCCTCAGTATACTATAGGTGTTACACACATAGAAATGATGGGGCATAGAAGCCTCTATTATGTGGTCACGGGGGACCTACTACTGGGAGGCCATGAAGCCCGTTGCTATGGGCACGTCACGTCGTCACCACAATGTATGTGCTCTTTTGTCTGGTTCAGCACAATATTACAAGTCACCCGATGAGGTCACTGGACACCTGTATCCTCCAGAGCTGAAGGCTGTATTTACTGCAGATCTCAACTATTTCTAATGGACCAGAGCCCCCTACATTTCCTAGACACCATAATATAGCACAAGACTGGTAAACCATGAATGGTCCAGTCATGTGGACACCTCAGGGCCTCTTCCTTTCTGTATGGGCAGACCATGACTGTCAGCACCTGCCTGGGTGATGTCATGTTCATCAAAAGGAAGGAAATTCTCACTCATGGTCCAACGATTTGTCCTACTGACCATTTTAGTCCCATGATTAGGCTCCGATCAGGTAGAAAGCTGACGGGACAGGGTTAATAGACTTTCGCTGTAGATGAGACATCAGTCCATCAGCGGTAATCTGAGGCAGGCCTCGCTTCTTGTGTATGAGGTGGATCCTCACATCCAGGTGTAATTTACCTGCTCTGACATTTACACATTCTCTTTTGAACACTTTCCCCGTGAGTCACATGATCACACGATGATCTCACCGACCACCAATGCCAGCGACACCACGTGTTCCGTAGACAAAGGGTTAGTGTATCTGAGGACCTGTCCTTTGTATTCACTCCATGTTCTCTGCATTATTTCTGCCTAACAGACAGCTCCAATCTATGCAGACACACGCCATAGTAGACACGTCGCCCGTAGGCTCCTACGTAAAATATATACATTGTGAGGCAGTGACCCCTGTTATAGTTAGGGGGCGCTGTGTGTTCTCCTCAGGCGTATTGACGCTCCCCAAGATATGCACGGAGGTGTATGAAGGCCATAGGTACAATGCCTTCTGACAACTCGGTAATATCAACGTTTGGTCAATTGTCAGATCTAGGTCTGGGTTCTGAATATTTCAATGTGAAGCAAAAAAAAGAAGAAATATGCAGCACTCACCGATGTAGCTGAAAAACTGTGAGTCTTTATTTCACATAATTTCCATCAAATGTGTGGACATGCAGGACGTGGAGGAATGCTAGGGGAGGGAGTTGGGTTCTGAATATACATAATTCAGGAAAAATGCTGATCCTGGTCAGATCGGTCGTGACACAGGTTGCCCAGCCAAAGATGGCTGTATGCCGCTGCTAAATATTAAAATTATTATTATTTATTATTATAGCGCCATTTATTCCATGGCGCTTTACATGTGAAAAGGGGAATACATATTAAAAAAAAAATCAGTTACAATAATCGTATTTTATTTTATGTAACGCCAACATATTCCGCAGCACTTTACAATTCACTGATTGATACGAATGAATGGGATTGCATTGCATCCCGCCAGGTCCTGCTACCGCCACATGTAAATTGCAAAAACTCCAAAATGTTGTGACTTGTTTGTTGCAGTCACGGTACCTTGTGGGTCCCACTGTGACCCCATTCACAAGCAATATGGTGCAACGTAGCAGCAGCATATAGTGATTTTTGGCCTCGCGGCTTGTGTTGCAGCCAAAGCTGCTCTGTAGTCCTAGGCTTGCTTAGGTCATACAATGACTTAGTATTACCAGGTACACACTGAGACTAGTCTTAAAAAAGGTCCCCAGAGACCAGACCCCCAAAGATCATAAAGTCTTAGAATATCCTAATGCCGTTATTTTTTAAGATGAAATTTAATTATCTGCTTTAGAAAATGCTATTAAATGGCATCAGATAATGACCTATTATTCCAGATTGCGTTTTTTTCACATCACATTGGGATTTATATCAATTAACCTGAACTGAGAGCTTCAAAGAGCTTCTCTATCTCTGGAGGAATGGATATATACATGCATTACTAGGACTTCCCATTGATTTCTGTTGAAAATGTGTAATGCTTCATTTGTCCTGTGGGGGTGCTGTGGGGAAATTGAATACTACACCATTAGGTACAACAATTCACGAGTGGGTGCGATAGCAATGGGGGAATCGTGTGATCATAATATTTTTGAGGGAATGACAAAAAATAAGGATTGTCTACCAAGGATAACTCTGTAATAATTCAGCGTAAATGCTGCAAAGATGAAAACTATTTTGTAACTGCGGACACTTTCTTTTCAGTTTAAAAGACGTGGCATAATTTTTTTGGTTTGCATGGAAAAAAAAACATACAGAGCAGAATATAAGTGATTTCCATAACCAAGTCTTGAAATAATTAACTTGACTTTACTGACTTGACTGTGCCATGATTCATAGTAACCAGACTCCTACTTCATCCCTCTCGCTAATCTGTCAACTAGACTCAGTGATGAAGAGACTACGTGGAGCGTTTCATTCTAAGGAATGTGGCAGACAGAAAAAAAACATTTTTGTAGCAAATTGTGGATTAATTCAAGCAAGTCAGGTCAGCAATCTAATTTGGTTGGGGGTGAGCGGCCTCTGACAGAGGGTTTACGTGTTAACATGTCTCCTTGTAGAGAGTACCTAATCGGCGTAAGGAGACTTAACGGCCATGTAATGCTCCTCTGGTATTCTAAATATGCAAATTGCCTCTTCAGAAAGAAAGAGGGCTAGAACTCCAGTGCTGTCATGGTCACACTTGACCCTGGATACACCGCCTCCAGCAGGGCGAATTTAAATAATAGAACGTGCAGCAGGATACACCGCCTCCAGCAGGCGAATTTCAGTAGTACACGTATGTCTGAATACACCACCTCCAGCAGGGCAAATTTCAGAATAAAAGGGAAAACCAGGAAAACAATTACAATGGTGGCCCTGCGATAGGGAACAGGGATGTGGAGACCTCCTGCACTCTCCTGAGTCAGTGTCTCTACACTCCTAACGATCCCTAGGCCGGTTCTGCACCGGGCGCCGATCAGGATACCTGAAATCCCTAGCTCGCCCTGAATCAATCCCTTACTAGTGAAGTGGACGGTGCAGAAACTAATCCCATCACTGCACTAAAACACACATTGAGGAAGGTGACAAACAGGGAAACACCACTTAGCTTTGCTCTGTTGCTAATGCTCCAAGCAACAGAGTCCGACACCTGAGTGCATCTTTTCCTCCAACCGGATCCAACACCTGAGTGCAGCTCTCCAGCAACAGAGTCCCACATCTGAGTGCAGCTTAACAGCAACAGAGTCCCACATCTAAGTGCAGCTTAACAGCAACAGATTCCAGCATCCGAGTGCAGCTTTCCAGCAACAGAGTCCAGCATCCGAGTGCAGCTTTCCAGCAACAGAGTCCAGCATCTGAGTGCAGCTCTCTTCCAGCAACAGGGTCCAGCATCTGAGTGCAGCTTTCACCATAGCTGCCACTCCACCAAGCTTTGCAAGAACTCCTCACTGACACCATAGCTGTCGCTCCACCAAGCTTTACAAGAACTCCTTGCTGACACCATAGCTGCCACTCCACCATGCTTTACAAGAACTACTCGCTGACACCATAGCTGCCTCTCCTCCAAGCTTTGCCAGAACTCCTCGCTGACACCATAGCTGCCACTCCAGGATTCTGACTGAGCTGCCAGGAACTCTCTCTAGCTCCTTCCTTCACCAAGGATGGTTGGAAAACACCAATATCACCAACAGTGAGTGAGAACACCTGACACACCTTTATAGTTAGGAGCCAGAGTCTCACACCTGTTAGAGATTCCCGTGCAATAATGCTCACCACCACCGGGGGCAAACTAGAACAAAAGACACCACTGTGTAATAACCCTAATGGCCACCGGGGGGCTAAACCAACTCTAAGCACCCAGCTCAAAGGAAAAAAAAGGTTACTTATTTAAAACCTGTCATATCCAACCTGGATCATGACAAGTGCCACCTATTGGACTTAGACTTACAGTTAGACCCACTGTCAGAGGTCTCTTACCCAGTCTAATTAGTTTCCTTGCTTTGCACTGATGAGGGGCAAACTCCCTGAAACAATGGAATTACTGGTCTGGTTTTCATCCTAAATCATGTGGCAAGTTTCGTTAAAGGGTCGTTATTGACTTTTAGGATTGCTACATCCGGTAGATGGCTCTAGAGTTCCAGTCTCCTTCCTCTCTGAAGAGGCGATTTCTTCTTCTCCGTCTTGTTTAGCAAATGGGCAGGCTAAACAGCCAACATATCTTATAACATATGGAGAATGTTTTACTCGATTCTACATCAAGCTCTTATGAATTAGGAAAGTGGAAATATTTTTTCTGGGGCTTCCTCATAGTAATTATGGTTTCCTAACGAAGAGGATGATGTTTACCATAGTAGGGTAATGTCAGACACCCGTCCGGTATCAGCTCTGAGGCTAAAAGATAAGACTAGCTAAAATTTGCAAAACATTAGAGTAGTGCCAGAATTTGTTTAACCAATTATGCCCTAGATGTGTAGTTTCAGCCGAGAACAGCCGAAAAATTTCAACCTGGCAGATCAAAATTTTGGCAGACAGCAGTTTGCAGTTGGCCATTGTGAAAAATCATCTCTTTGCAACGATCTCTAACTAAAGATGACTTAATTGATCTGAAGGATACTCGTCAGTATTTCATGGTCACTGGATGGGAAGCCTACAAACTGATTCTTACCTGCTGGCATCGCCGGCGCCTCTTCTGACATGGCGCTGGTCCTACAAATCAGAAGTCACAATGGAAAACAGAGTCCCCCAGCTCAAATTTACTGCCTCAAATACTTTGATCCCACTACAAGAAGCTAGACATAAGCGTCCTGTCAAGTTGCATGTTTCTAGCTCACGTCAAATTCATCTTTTTATAGACACCTTTTTAGAAGTCTATTTTAGGTGTTCTCCTGTTCTTTTTTTGTTTTTAGTTTGCCATTGTGGAGCAAGGTTTAGATCTTCCATATATTTTCGATCAATTCATCATTTGTGAATTTTCAAAAAATTTTCAAATCTGTTACAAATGTCCAGTCCTACCCTGAAGTGATGTCTACGTACGGAGTCCATGAACGGCAGAAATGTTTGCAAAACGAGCGACTGCTTGCGCTAAAAAGTTGCACAAACGTTTAGACAGAAAAAGAGACCATTTTTTTACTTTGCTCAAATTTCATGTACACTATATTGATGAATGTGGTGCAAAACAAAACCACTAGCAAACGGCAGAAGACAAAAAAAGAGAAGTGATAAAGAATCCTAAAGTGATGAATTGAGGATAAAATCACTCCAGGAGGGGAACTGGAGCATATTTGTTCATAAATGTTGGTACTTTCCAAAAAGTCGATGAATCATCTGAAAACATCTGGAAAGCCTAATGGTGAAAAAAGAAAAAAAAATCGGCTTTCCAAAAGGCGCAAATGAAAAGATGACAAAAAACAAGTGCAAAAGTAGATTAAAACAGGTGAACTAGCAGTAATGAATCAAACCCAAAGAGTATTGTCCATTTTTTTTTTTTTTTAAATGGGAACAGAAATTATAATTTTCACATCTCATTCGACATCAATGTGATCTTTCCACACAATGGACCAAAAGATGGGCAGATGTCTTGTGTTGATTGATATTTTAGAGGTTTTATTCCTGGCGTCCTGGCGATGACAACCTATCAAGAGACCTGGGGGGGGGCAATTTTCCAGCCAATCAAAGTAGTCAGCATGAGTAAATACAGTGATAGATGTAAAGACCGATGGATTAGATGTAGTAAGAGCCATAGACAGATCTGAGGCTGGCGTCCACTCATTCTCTACTCATCTAAAGTACTTAAAATTCCACACCATACCTAGAAACCCCTTAAGTTTCCACAGATCTCGTCTATGTATGTTGACTACGTGATGTATTACTTGCCTAACATTTAAAGTCCGCACACTCATCCACTGGTCTTTATGTCTCAATAACTTCCTCTATACGATCCCTCTTCCTCTCAGTGACTTGTTGTGGTCCTCTATTAGGACTCTACTTCTCCTCCTACACATGTCCCTCCGCCTGCCTATCTCCTTTCTTTCTCCCCGATGACTAACCCTTCAGTAATGCTGTCCTCTGTCTTTGCTCTCAGCAGCTGCTCACAGACTTCTAGGAGGACACAAAGCTTACAAACTACAGAAGTTCTAGCAAGAAGTCTCCAACCATGGACAAGGTAAGTGGACAAACAATGGCTGTGAATGGAAAGTATCGCAATGGGATACTTCTAGCATCTGATGACTTGTGCTTAACCAATTGTCAAGACAGATTTAAAAGGATTTATAATATGGTGAACAAAATGTATACTTGTAGAAAAACAAGGTTGTATGGGAAGGAGACCAAGTTCTGAAGAAGCAAAACCCTTAGCAAGGGTTGAAACCTCTTCCTTCCTTATGTCCTAGGAGCAGAGGTCAATGTGAACATCCTTGTCCCCAATACATAATTTGTAGCACCCACCATCCCCACACCTACCGTGTACCATTTATAATGTTGGTGTCTTGATATCCCACCAAGACCCTATTAGGTATCTGGACCCGTGTATATCTAATAGAGAAAATGGATGTAATCTGGATTCTTCCTACTAGGAAAATTCAGTTCTTTCTCTGGAGAACCACTTATGTTTAGGCATTACATAGGTGCCCTATGATTGCAATAGGGTATCTACTAAGTGGCAATAACCTTGGGTTCAGTTTTGAGTTAAAATTAAAAAAACACTGAGTAATTGTGTTTGGGGAGTATGGTACGTATGATCCATCAGAAATCCAGAGAATACAGCCAAAAACCCAGCCAAGTCATAGGCCAAAGAAAACAAAAGGAATCCCTACAAATACTTACTGCTTGGATTCATCATTATGTATTCCCAGAAAATCCATTCGATTGATTCCAAGAACCCGCCACCCCCCAACCATCCCCACTGCTAAATTTTATTTTTCTAGATATGGGGCATCGCCTTTGACCCTACAGAAACAAGCTGTTAAAAAAAGAAGAAAAACCCCCCACAAAACCGTTTCCAGAAAAACCAAAATGTGTCCGATGACAAATTTGCTCCATTGAGGTCATCTGGATGTATTCCATCATGGAGACAACTACATGGATTAATAATACCGTATTTAACATTTAGAATGTGCGATATACTTGGCCAAGCAAACTCTGAAGAAGGTAAAGGAAGTCTGTTAGCCCAAGCTATAAGTATAAAATAAGCACACAGCCCTGTAGGGGATATTGCTCCTATAAAAAAGACATGTTTAGTGACTAATTGCTACCTCCATTCTACAGAATCTGAAGTTTAATCAAATATGCTAATTAGGGTGTTTGGTGCACCCTGGGTGTGACTAAAATGCTCAGTGCACCTTTCCAAACACTGGTTTTATTTGACACGCCTCCATCACTGGTGATTGACAGGACTTCCTGAGCTTTCTTTGCAGACAGAGCTCACTCCCGGCAAATCTATGCTGTCAATCACCAGTGAATGAGGCAGAGACATGCAAAAGCAGTAGGTGTAACAATGCACTGAGCCTCTTGGTTACACCCAGGGTGCACCAAGCATAGGTGATTAAACTTCACTTTCTTCAGACTGGAGGCAGCGATTAGAACACTAAAAGTGCGGTTTTATGAGGGCTACATCCCTTTGTAAGGCTTTTTGCTCAGTTTACACAGTCAGTTGAGGGTGACAAACTCCGTTTAAGACCCGAAGAAGAAAATACACAACACTTCATTTCATTCCAAGTAGTTCAGGCTATGAGCCAACTAGGAGATGCTCTAGTAATTTGGAAGGTCAGACTAGGCCTGGAGCAATGTTTTTCTTCACTTTAAGATATAAGCTCATGAGTCATCTGATGACCCATAAAAATTCATGGTTTCAGACATACGTAGAACTGTAATTGGATGCAGCCCAACCACAATACTCAGCTCTGACACAATAGGCTTAATTAAACAAGTTTCATGCGGAAAGCACAAAGATTTTTCCCCTTTTTTTCTGTAATGGAAACACTGAAAAGTTAAAGTTAAGTAGATTTTACGATTGAATATTATTATATTTATTTTTTTCAGTAATGAGCTAAAATAAGTAATTAGTAAATATAAGCTCCAAAGTTTTTCACTTCTGTGCTCTTAAGTTATTAGTATGACTTACTGCTCAGGGAACTAAGAGTATTTAGGATTAAATTAAACCTGCATATTTTTAAATTAATATTAGTAGTAGAAGTCTTTTCCTTACAGTTAATTTGCCAAATAATACCAGAACACATATTTCTATGGTATGATTTGGGCATGATGAAAATGTAATTTAATTATAGAAGGATAGGGAAAATGAAGGGAGGTCAGCTCACCAGTCTCGGTTGCGATCCATAATCCTCCTGCGCACGGAGTCACCTTGATCAGGGGTGTTGACTGAAGCAAAATAAAGGATGGAATCTCCAGCGCTGGACTTCAGTTAAAAATACATCATTTATTGTAAATTCTTAAAATAGAACAGAAAAAAGTATGGATAAGGACATACAGGCAGATGGGGTCTCTGGTGGTCTCCAACCAACGCGTTTCGACCTAGAGGGTCTTACTTATGGACCCTCTAGGTCGAAACGCGTTGGTTGGAGACCACCAGAGACCCCATCTGCCTGTATGTCCTTATCCATACTTTTTTCTGTTCTATTTTAAGAATTTACAATAAATGATGTATTTTTAACTGAAGTCCAGCGCTGGAAAATGTAATTTATCACACAGCTTTTTGTATCATTGACATAGTGGTTCCATGTATTTTAAACTAATTTTGAGACTAACATGAGCCTGGGTTCTTTAGCTTTGATCTCACAACATATTTCGGTAAATATATGACCAATCATGTAATCATAGAACATTAACAATTGGCAGTGTTCATGACTAGTATTTACTTTTGGGTGCAGATAGTCTTAAAACCGCATAAATCCAAACACTTGTTGTCACATCCAGTAAGGAAAAGATCAATGTAATACTATGTGATGGGCAAACAGAAGGTCTTTGTTACCGGAATTGTAGGCTTCACGGAACTGATATCGGGAATTCTTCTTTTGCGTCATCTGATAAAATCACTAAGGGCTATTTCCAGACCACACATAGTGAAGACCATAAATTACAAGTAGTCTCACTGACCGAACACTGCGGTCATTCCTGGCCAGGAATCAAGGGATGGGATAGGAATGATATAGCGAAAGTTGGATAGGATCAATGCTGATAGGTTAATAAGTACAGAGGTTTACGGATAGTCCTGGTTTATGTCTTTCTAGAGAACGCTGTCTTGAGATTTCTGCTCACCATTTTTTCTTAATAGTATTTCCAAATGCAGCTTCTGCTTGCAAAAATATGGACTCTTAAATTTTACATTACTTATTTGTCTTCTTTAATTATGGATTAGACTTCCTTCACTTTCCTTGTGTGTCCTTCTTGCAGGTTCAAATATGTCTTATTGGACACAGAGCAATGACAATCTTATTGATCTTTCTCTTTGGTCAGATTGTATCATCCACTAAAGATGTAAGTAGATTCTGTAATTATTATTACATGACAGTCCTACACCAGACAATATTTGATAACCTAGATAGGAAGAGCAAATACTTATAGTCTAAGATTCAGATTTTGTAGTTCTATATATGTAAGCATGCCAGAGAGGCAGTCCATGGTAATGCTGTAAAGTCCTTAGAGGAGTTCTCGAAGAATGTAATAAAACGCTCCATGTCACGTAAGTCAAATGGCAGCCCGTTCTAGTCACTTGTCAGAACAGACTTCAATCTGAAAAAAACAGCTCCTGAGACCTGTGTCTCAATGACAGAGGAGCTGTGTTGTAAGCAAACATACTGGAGTTTTGGGAGAAGGGCTGTGACAGAAGAAAAAATAAATATTTTTCTCAAGGCTCAGTCAGCCGAGAGGATTAATTTATTCTGATATCATAGCCCTTCTCAGAGCTCACAGAGATGTGCTTACAATACAGCTCCTCTGTCACTGAGACACAGGTATCAGGAGCTCTGTTTTTTCAGACCGCAATACAATCTGACAGGTGTTACAAATCTGATTTGTGTCACTTTTTGTGGTGATAGATCGGCAATGTTTCAATATATCGCAACGATTCTGAGTGTTTTTGGTGACACATTTTACTTTGTAGACAAAAGATAAAAACAAAATGAGAAAATTACCCGCAGTAAATAAATAGTAATGGTGCATGAAAATAGCATAGGATACTTAGTTAACATCATTTTGATATAAAAAAAAGTAAAAGCCATCCCACCACATCAATGTGACCCTATTTGGGATGGTTCTAACCTCTAGTATAAAAACCTTACTATATCTGAAATTTCATAAATATGAATAAGGGCTGAGCAGGATAGAGACCCTGACTAATGGACACTCAGTCATGGGAAGTTATATAACCGTAATATCCAGTTCAAAGAATGCCACGCAACTATTTGCACAGACTACAAAAACCTGAAACACAAACCTAAAGAGATGAACTGGAATATAAGTTGGTATGCATGCAAATAAACAGACAAAACCTAAGATAAATAGAAAATGAGCAATTACCCTGCAGTAAACAAATAGCAATAGTGCATGAAAATAACTTGGGGTACTGGGTTAACATAATTTTGAACAAAAAGTGTAATAACCATCTCACCACGACACAGTGACCCTATTCATTATGGTCCTAACTTCTAGTATTAAAACTAGTATTAAGAAGCTGGGCTAAACTCGTTGGGCCCTTTTTATGGGGTTCTTTCTTTTCTTTGGATACCACCAGTAGTTGCACATTCTCTCTGAAATATAAATGTGGCATAATTCAGTCGCAGTCATATCTTAGTTTTTCTAGACTCAGCACTGAGGTTTCTCACAGACAGATCTAATGTTCTGAGCTCTGAACCATAATAAAGTGTCCGGTATATTAAGGAAATGACACTTACCGTAGGTTATGTTCACATGACTTTGTTTTTGGTCCGAGTGCTATCTGTAAATGTGAAAACAGACTGCACTCGGACCGATGTTACGAAAAAAGGGCTGTTCAGATGAGCAAATGTCTGTGTGAAAATTTGTGTTCCATATTATGGATGAGACTCGCTTATTGAAGTCTATGGGTGCGACAAGAAATATGGATCCCTTATGGAGCAGCAGTACAGCATCCGATTTTTACAGATGCCGTTGCTTTCTGGAAAGAGTTGTTACTAATGAGACAATCCCTATAAACTCTTAATAGGGTTGTTTTATGAAGCCAGCCATTGTCCATATGCTCTGATAGGGCTTATGGACATCAGAGGAGAGGTTTGGTCCCCCTGATGGAATCATCCCTCTAGGTATCAGATTTAGGCATCACTCTGTAGCCGTTGGTAATACTTGGGACCCCAGGGTATTCACATATCTAGTAGACCACCAACCAATAGGTAGTTGTACTGTATACAGTATGATGAGAAAAGTTTAAAGTTTTATGCAAAAATGACTTTTACCCCTTTGGGTACATCAGAATATTCTTACACCTTTATATCAGCTTTCAATTTAACACCTCTATTATTTATTTTCCAGGTCCTTCATCATCGTGAGAAGAGAGGAACCAGGGGATATAAATGTGATTATTTACATTTTTTTTGTCTTGGGTGGGGTATTTTTGGTGAGGAACTAGATAAATGGAAACATTTGGTGGCCTATTAGCATTTTATAATATATAGGGGAATTAAAGGCTAGCTTCAAGTTTAACTCTGACCAACCTCATAATTACCTAAAAATGTAGGTGTCATTGACATAAGTCGCAAAATCTAATGGGATACTCATGGAAGGGTCTAGGAAACGAAGATATGAGAAGATAGTTGGTGAAGATCTCAAATTCGCAGTAGTTGTTATCCCTGGCTAACACATAAGTAGCTCATTGGCCGGAGAGTCCAAAAAAGTTTTGACTTGACCCTACAGAACTTTGACAAGGACGAAGAACAATGTCCACAGAGACAATTAAAGTAGGTCTACAGAGTGAGCGCTTCATCAACCCTCTCCCCATATCTCAGTTTCTTGGATTCCTGAAAGGGAAAGTCTCAATTAAATTGTGAGTTCTAGAAGTGAGACCTGATTCTATCAGGCTTGTATGACATACCCTAAAGAGATGCCCCTTTGTTTTAGTGATTGGTAGAGTTTAGCAGTAGGACCACCATCACTCCGACATGTCAAAAGTTTTTTTTTACATTTCTTCTTTTAGAAGAGGATTAACCGTTCAGTCTTGTTGTGTAGCCTGAATGTCTCTCAAGATCTCAAAGAACTTTGGGATTGAACTAAAGACCTAAAAACATAACATATATTAGTAAATAGTGTAAAAAAAAATGAGTGTCATAAAGGAAGAAGTAGAAAAAATGGTTTAACAGTGAAAAGTAGAAAAAAGTAATAAGGCGAAAAACCTAAAAAAATGTAACATAATTATACAACTAAATAGGGGGAAAAAAATGAATGTCGCAAATGAAGTAATATGGTTGTCACAGATAAAAAAAAAACCTAGAAAAAAGTGGTTCCATGAAAGACCTAAAAGTATTAACATGATTATATTATTAAGTAATGGGGAAAATATGGGTGCTATATATGAAAAAGTTGAAAAAAGGAGTGTTGCAAAGTAAAAAAGTAGAAAAAATAGGTGTCACAGATGAAAAAAGTAGAAAAAAATGGATAAACTAAAGACTCTCAAAAAAAAACCATGGTTATATTAGTAAATAGTGAGAAAAAATGGAAAAGTAGAAATAATGAGTGTCATAGATGAAAAAGTATTACTGGCTAATTAGCATAGCGAATATTATACGTTCCAGCACCAATAAGCCTTGTTATCTTACTTTTGGTGGAACTACCACTGACAGAAAAAACACAATTTCGGTATATAATTCTATTATTGGAATCCCACTAAAATCATGAATGAACTGCTAATAGAACAAGACAGTGGTAAGGAAATCTTAAAGGGACCACTTGGATTAATCCTTCAAGGTAATGGTCACTCAGCTAATTTTTATTTCTCTACAGCTCTGTGCATGGAGAGACCCTCGGGAAGACTGTACGCTGCTGGAGACACCTGGCTACGTCCCGCCGGTCGAAGGATTGAGTTCTGTCGCTGTGAGGAGGGAAGGAGCAGGTGTCACAGTGTGCCATTCAAGGGTAAGAAGCTACGTGGGTCATGGGTTCATATCTGACCTGTGCAACATTTGCATGGTGTGCTGGATAAACCTTTCTGATGCTTTGACATTTAGGCTGTGTGCACACGTTGCGTTTTTTGTGCATTTTTGCAGGGTTTTTCCGCTGCACAATCGCCTCGAAAACGCATCCCATGCAATCCTATGGGATTCCGCAATGCTGTGCTTATGCTGCGGATTTTTCCGCTGCGGAATCGCATTGCAGAAAAATCCGCAGCATGTTCATTCTTTTTGCGGAATCGCAGTGATTCAGCACCCATAGGATTGCATTGAAACGCTCACTTTACACATGTGGCTATGCCCACCATGCGTAAAGTGAGCGCTTCATGTGCGGATGGTACCCAGGGTCTGGAGAATAACAGACTCTCCTCTGGGCTCTGGGTACCATAATACTGTAAAAAATAGAATAAAAATAAAAAATAGAGATACAATCACCCTCCGGCGGCCCCCGAAGTCCTTCCCGCCTCTCACCACGCTCCCGGTATCTTCCGGTCCCAGTAATGCTTTGCGCGAATGAGCGTGACGTCATCTCAGGTCCTTCGTGTAAAGCATTACTGGGACCGGAAGATGCAGGAAGCGCCGCAGAGCAGATTGAGGGCCGTCGCAAGGTGAGAATAACAATACTTTTTAATTTTTTTTATTATTTTTAACATCCTATCTTTTACTATTGATGCTGCATAGGCAGCATCAATAGTAAAAAGTTGGTCACACTTGTCAAGCACTATGTTTGACAAGTGTGACCAACCTGTCAATCACATTTCCAAGTGATGCTTCAAATCGCTTGGAATGCGAATGTGTTTTACCCGCGGCGGGAGTTGCGGACATTTCCGCAGCATTTCCGAACGTGTGCACATAGCCTTAGTGTCTGTCACAGTCCGTGGTCTCCAATCAAGATTGGAAAGAATTTTCGCTTTTTTTTTCACTAGAAATAGCGCCCCTCATAGGCGGATCAGCCCTAAAAAAGCAAATAAGCGCAATACTTGCAAGCTTCACATTGCCAGCTGCTTCTTCATACATCAATCACTAAATCGGTCTGCAGTTCAGTGGACAGAAAACTGGTGTCAAAAATTTAAAAGTTGAAACAATGGGTGTCACAGATAAAAAAAAAAAAGCAGAAAAAAATGGGAGTCACAGGTGGCAAAGTAAACATCATTGGGTGCACTAAAGACCTATAAAGTTTAACACAATTATATCATTAATTAGTGTAAAAAAATGAAGGCTTCAAATGAAAAGTTGAAAAAAATGGTTGTCACAGATGAAAAAGTAAAAAGAAAATAGGTGTCACAGATGAAAAAGCAGAAAACCATAAGTGTGCTAAAGAACGTCCATTTGAGATTGGAAAGATTTCTCCAATCTTTTTTTGTTTGAAATAGTGCTCCTCGTAGGCATTGCAGATCAGCCCCACAAAAAGCAAATTTGTACAATACTAGGCAAGCTTCACACCAGCAGCTTCTTCTTCCTACTTCAACTACTAGATTGGTCTGCAGTTCAGTGGTGAAAAAAATGAGCGTCACAAAGTAAAAAGTTGATAAATGGGTATCACAGATTAAAAAAAGTCGAAAAAATGGGTGTCACAGACGAAAAAGTAAAAAAAATGGGTGCACCAAAGACCTTAAAAGATTAACACTAGTGCATGCCCTCATCATCTCCCGCCTTGACCACTGCAACCTCCTGCTCTGTGTCCCTTCAAATAACACTCTCTCATCCCTCCAATCTATCCTAAACTCTGCTGCCAGACTAATCCACCTGTCCCCCGCTATTCTCCGGCCTCTCCTCTCTGTCAATCCCTGCACTGGCTCCCCATTACCCAAAGACTCCAGTTCAAAACTCTAACCATGACATACAAAGCCATCCACAGCCTGTCTCCTCCATACATCTGTGACCTCGTCTCCCAGTACTTACCTGCATGTAACCTCCAATCTCCTTCTTTACTGCCCTCTTATCTCCTCTTCCCACAATCGCATACAAGATTCCTCCCGCGCATCCCCCTACTCTGGAACTCTCTACCCCAACATATCAGACTCTCGCCTACCATGGAAACCTTCAAAAGGAACCTGAAGACCTATCTCTTCCGACAAGCCTACAACCTGCCGATCCACCAAACCGCTGCACGACCAGCTTTCCCCTCGCCTACTGTATCCTCACCCATCCCTTGTAGATTGTGAGCCCTCGTGGGCAGGGTCCTCTCTCCTCCTGTACCAGTCGGTGACTTTTTTTGTTAAAGATTATTGTACTTGTTTTTTATATTGTATACCCCTTTTCACATGTAAAGCGCCATGGAATAAATGGTACTATAATAATAAATAATAATATCATAAAAAAAGGGGTTCTGCAGATGAAAAAGTTGACAAAATGGATGTCACAGATGAAAAAGTAGAAAAATAGGTGTACTAAAGAACATCCAATTGAGGTTGTCTCAATTGCACCAGGGCAATCTCATGAGCCAAAAAATGTGTGGTTAATGCAAATTCCTCCCCAAAGTAACAACTTTTAGGCATCTTGGGGGACGATCTCTAGGAATCTAGTGGTTGCAGCTTAAATTTCGACTTTGGTTAGCACGAACACCTTCAAAGATGAGTGGGGAGGTTTTGTCCATCATTGCTGGATGGGCTCGGGACAGATCATAAAGTTTATTCTCTCTCATGCTGTTTTCAACAGATTGTACAGAGACCATGTGTTACAACGGAGGACGATGTCTGCAGGCGCTGTACTCCCCAAATTACCTGTGTAACTGCCTCAGCAGATTCACTGGAGAGCACTGTGAGATAGGTATGTGGAGGGTGCACCAGGTTGTGCTGCATATTATGAGGCTATAATATGGACAGGGTGCACTGTATATGGGAGAGGGGGCCAGCTTAGTTGCTACTTAGTAGGGAAATTGGTTCAGGACCCCCCACCTACTATGTAACTGCTAACAAGGGTGTGGAGTCTGTGGACACTTGTTCCAATGGAGGGAAAAAACACTGCGGTGGTAAAATCTGGCACGGTTATGGGGGATATATTGGCCTCCATCCCTTTGACATATATAATTGAGGTAGAGTACCTCTTTATAGTAATTATGTCATATTTAGTATCTGATTATCACTGTGCAGATAATTCGGCTTCCTGCTACGAGGGCTCAGGAGAGTCCTACCGAGGAAACCACAGCCGGACATACAGCGGACAAGTGTGTGTGAACTGGAAATCCCAGGGGCTTAATCAGAAACCGTACAACGCTCAACACCGTGACGCGCAACAGCTCGGCATAGGAAACCACAACCATTGCAGGTAACAGCGGCACCGTGGCGTGAGCTATGTGTATAGCGCCCACTACTGGTATAGAAACACTGATACCGAAATTTTGACCTTAGAGAAGTCCTGTCATTTGCCCCCCCCTACAAAAATACCGCCCCATCCGCCACTTCTATTACACACACACACATACTGTACAATTAAAGGGATTGTTTATTTTTATAGGGAATAACTGCTTTCTTCTGGAAACAGCGCCACTTTTGTGCATAGGCCCTGCATGGTATTACAGCTCAGTTATATTCAGTTGCATGAGACTGAGCTGCAATGCCAGACAAGGCCTTTGGACAAGAGTGGCGCTGGTTTTGGTAAAAAAAAAAAAATCTAATTAATGAACTTTTCCAAATTTTTACTAATTTTTTTGGTGATTTCTTTCAAACACTCCAGTTTTCACCTACATGTCAGTAGTTCCCTGGCATGTGGGTGCATTTGCGGAAGCATTAGATTGCAAGCTCTTCTGTTACAAGTAGCAGGGTGAATTCAAATTTTTGCTGTTCAGAGGTTCACGAGATGTCTGCACGACAGGAACATGTCTGACGGCATTACCATTCTATGACAGCAAGCAGAGTTCTTGTAAAATTGTGGGGAACTGAAATACTAAGTATAAGAAAGTGGCAGAAATGTTTTATAATTACAGTGATAACGCTTTTAACATTAACTGGAAAATTGCTGTAGGGATCCTGCACTCAAAGTGGCGGTTACTTCAACTGCACCGCCTAGAAAATACGGCTATAAGTCGTAAAACTTATGAGGCCATTATTATGTCATAAGCCCTCTCTGTATGGGGATCCATAAACAGCACAGGATAGAATAAAAGCTGTTTTTGATAAAGCCACAGCGCCACTTTTGTCCTTAGGTTGTTTCTGGTACTGCCACTTCTTAGAAAAAACTAGATTGCAGAAGTAGCAAATAGGGAGATGGAAATCTGCTCCACATATATACTTGTATCAATACCACTGCCGCCTATGAGTCCTCCCAGCACAATTAAATCTTTCCTTTCTCTCTGCCTTCCTCTTTTAGTCCTTCCTCTTTCTTGCTCTTTTTTCTTACTTCCTCTTCCTTTCTCTTTTCTTCCTTCTTCTTACTTATTATGTTATTTCTTCCTTTCTCTACTTCTTCTTGCACCTTCTTTTATTCCTTACTCTCCCTTCCTTCTTCTCTTCCCTTCCTTCTCATCCCTCTCTTCCTTTCTCTCTTTTCTCATTTCCTCTTCCTTCCTCTTTTGTTCTTCCCTCTTCCTCTCCTTCCTTCCTCTATAATGCCTCTTTTATTCCTTACCATCCTTCCTCTGCCTCCCCTTTTATTCCTTCCTCTCCCTTCCTTTTACCCTCTTCCTTCCTCTCCTATGCCTCTTTTATTTCTTCTCCCTTCTTCCTTCCTTCTTCGCCCTCTCCTCCTTCTTTGCCTTTCCTCCCCCTCCCTTCCTTATTCTCCCTCATTCTTTCATCTTCTTTCCCTTTTATTCCTCTCCCTTACTTCTATACCATCCTTCCTTCTTCTCCCCCTCTTTTATTTCTTCTTCTCTTTTCTTCTCTTTCGTTCCTTCTCCATTCCTTCATCTTCTTCTCTTTTACTCCATCCTCTCCCTTACTTCATTAACATCCTTCCTTCTCCCTTCCTTCCTCTGCTTAGCCTCATTTATTCCTTTCTTCATCACTGTTGTCTCATTTCCCACCTTTCTTCCATTTTCCTCTCCTTCTGTCTTACTTCTTCTACATTATTTCTCAACAGCATCATTTACATTATAGCCTGACAAATCATTTTTCTAGATCTTTGCTTGCTGTCAATCAATAGGATTTCTTCTATCAATTTCCAATGGATGATAACCTATCTTGGCCATGAGATGGATGCACCGGTGTATGGCTCGCTCTTGGCCATGAGATGGATGCACCGGTGTATGGCTCGCTCTTGGCCATGAGATGGATGCACCGGTGTATGGCTCGCTCTTGGCCATGAGATGGATGCACCGGTGTATGGCTCGCTCTTGGCCATGAGATGGACGCACCGGTGTATGGCTCGCTCTTGGCCATGAGATGGACACGCCGGTGTATGGCTCGCTCTTGGCCATGAGATGGACACGCCGGTGTATGGCTCGCTCTTGGCCATGAGATGGATGCACCGGTGTATGGCTCGCTCTTGGCCATGAGATGGATGCACCGGTGTATGGCTCGCTCTTGGCCATGAGATGGACACACCGGTGTATGGCTCGCTCTTGGCCATGAGATGGATGCACCGGTGTATGGTTCGCTCTTGGCCATGAGATGGACACACCGGTGTATGGCTCGCTCTTGGCCATGAGATGGATGCACCGGTGTATGGCTCGCTCTTGGCCATGAGATGGACACACCGGTGTATGGCTCGCTCTTGGCCATGAGATGGATGCACCAGTGTATGGCTTACTCTTAAATATATGCGGGGACAGTACAAAGACCTTTCTAATGATCTTTTTACTCTTAGGCTGGAGTCACACTAAACGATAAAAAAATCAGGCCAATTTTGTGGGACCGAAATCGCACAAAGGTTTCTTCACCAGGGATCCGTCAGTCAGCCGAATTTCGTGTGATGATGCGATTTTAATCGCATCTAAGCATCCGTTTAACATCCGTCTGCCGAGAATTTCTCGCAGGCTTGCAAAATGGACATATAATGGAGCCCAATGACAGGTTTTCAAACATAAATGAAAAAATAGATATAGACACATAGAATGCATATATATATATATATATAGAAATATGAGAAAATTGGGATCCAGCAAAAGGATGAAAGTTCACCAGATTTGTAAAAACTTCTTCTTTATTAATCCATTATGTCATAAAAAGTATGAGGAACTCCAATCAATTAATAGCATTCCATCCCTTGCTGGAATGCTATTAATTGATTGGACTTCCTCATACTTTTTATGTCGCCAGCGTGGATGCCGTCGGGATCCAAAATGGATTTTGGATCGGCGAAATTCCGCGATACTCAAGATGGCGTCGCCGCAAGAACATGTCGCCGGCGAGGACGACGTCGGGATCCAAAATGGCGTCGGTGAAAACTCGCGAGATCGCATGCTGCGATTGTCTCAGTCCGAGGAACGGATCCGATAAAAAAACGCATGATGTGAGCTGCCCCATAGAATAACATTGGGACGAATGCAATGCGATTTTTTATCGCATTGCATTCGTCCGATTTATTCGCTAGTGTGACTCCGGCCTTAGACCTGTGACGGGGACAAGGGGGAAAAAAAAATTTAAGAGGGGACTGGATGCCTTTCTTGAAAAGTATAATATTACAGGGTATATACACTAGTTTCCTTGATATTGCGTTGATCCAGGGAGCTAGTCTGATTGCCGTATGTGGAGTCGGGAAGGAATTTTTTCCCCAATGTGAAGCTTACTGTTTGCCAAATGGGTTTTTTTTGCCTTCCTCTGGATCAACATGTTAGGGCAAGTTAGGATAGGATATGGGTTGAACTAGATGGACTTAAAGTCTTCCTTCAACCTTAATAACTATGTTACTATGTTACTCTTGGCCATGAGATGGACACACCAGTGTATGCCTCACTACTTTCTATAGCAATCTCGTACCATATTCAAGATCTCTGCTTGCTGTCATTTCATAAGAACTTACGTGACGTGGACAATAATCTGTATTAGACCAGTGATGGACATCCAGGACATCTAGGCCGGGTTCAGACACTCGTACTTCACAGTCCATATTTGGACCTGAGTACCTGTACTGACCGTCAGTCTCCTGACCTGAGCTGACAACCTCAATATGTTTATGAGGCTGTAAATTCGGGTTGTCAGTTCCGAGGAAGGAAATCATTTTAGTGGAGGTCCAGCAATGAGATATTTCTATGATCTATAGAGTGAATGAACTCCTGTTGCACCGAGATTACAGCTATATATTATCTTACAGGAATCCAGATGGCGATAAACATCCCTGGTGTTACATATTTAAGAATGGGAAGTACATCTGGGATTACTGCAGCGTGCCAGCCTGCCGGAAAAGTGAGTGCCAACAGCACACCCTGGAGAACGGCCATTGTCAGACCGCAGGAAGCCACTCACAGGAGTACAATGACATCCTCCAGCATTTATGGACATAAATCACACGTAGTGATGGAAATATTACCGCCATCTAATTACTGCATACACCGTTATTACTTGCAGGAATACACACAGGCATCACTTAAAGGAGACGTCCAGCTTTGGGGACAATTTTTTTTTACTTAAGAAATAGCTAAAAAAATATTTTTTTTGCAATTGGATTACGTTAAAAATGTTGCACCATTTGGTTTTTACATTCAATGTTAACCTGCACATTCAATTTTGATGTGATCTGTGGTCAGAAATCAGCGGAGAGGAGCTCAGAAAAAGACAGAAACAATAAAGGGTTACACACTCTCCATCAGAATAAGCTCACTGATGGATACTCAGTTCACTCATTCTGCAGCCAGCAATAGGAGGCTAAAGAATGCAAATGGTGCAACGTTTTTAATACAAGCCAGTTGCAAAACATTTTGGCCCCCAAATACCTGCAATCAAGTAAAAAAAAAATTCACAAAGGTGGAGGAGTCCTCATGGGGCCCAATGCAAAATCTTTAACAGTGCCCCTGCCAACTGTGTGCCCTTTATAGTATCCCCATCAGACCATCATATCGAGCTGACTTACAGTCAGAAAAAAAAGCTATACAAACACCCCCAGACAGTCGAAATAAGCTCACTGGTGGATTCTCAGTTAACTCGTTCTGCAGTATCACTGAGGCTATAGAAGGCAAACAGTGCAACATTTTTAAATAAACCCAATTGCAAAAATGATTTTTAGCCCCAATTACTGGCATTTAAATTAAAAAAATTATCCCCAAAGGCGAAAAGCCAAGAAGTGTTGGGATATTGTATTGCCATGTATTCTGCACCTATAATGATCGTTCTTGAATAATCTGCCATGGAAGTCATCTGAAGGTCACAGAATTCTTTTATTTTGTCTCCACCTAGTGGTCATAAGTGGTATATATATTAAAAAAAAGTGTGTGTATATATATATATATATATATATATATATATATACACTGTATTTTCCATCTGGTCTTTCTGCACCATGACGTGACGACTGCGCAGACAGACAGACAGATGAATGACTAATGACTGATAGAGCTGCAGTGGAGCGTCCAATATATAATAATGACATTCCTCCTGAACAGACACAACAGACTGTTACTCTGAGCGAGGGACCACATATGGGGGATCGTGGAGTACCACCCTATCTGGTGCCAGCTGCCTACGATGGGACTCACCTGTTCTAAAGAAAAAGCAGTTTAGTGCCTGGAAAGGTAGTGCCCGCCAACTGCGGCTGGGGAGCCACAACTACTGCAGGTGAGATTTAATGCTTGAAAATCAGGTATCTCATATATGAAGCGTGTTCTGCTCTATTTTGTGACCGGCACCCCCTTATGTCACTCTGAGGGTCCCTATTGGCTGCATTTTCCACATAAAACAGAAATTGTGGAATGTCGTTTCTTCCAACTCTGCGTTGTGTCGTTCCTCAGTTATTCCTCCTGGAAATGTATAACTAAATTGACATTGGCGTTCCCGTTCTCCAGTTATGTATGTAGCTGTAGCGCTCACATACTCGGCAGCACTTAGACATATTGACATCGACAGACTTAAAGGGGTATTCCCATCTCCAAGATCCTATACATTGGTGAAATAATGATAATATTAGCAAATACGTCCAGTTAGAAATGTAGTATAGTTCTTCTGATTCACTATGTCTCTTTCCTCATTATAGTAGCTTAGTCATCCATGGTTACGACCTCTAACAGCTAACTGTCACTATATGAATGGTCATAACCATGAATGCCTAAGCTACTGCTATGCACTTCACATGGTGTTGGCCACATAGCTAATCACAAGAACTATACTACATATCTAATTTGAGGTATTCTATTATTATTTTACAGCTACTACATATTGGGATAGGATCTTGGAGATGAGACTACCCCTTTAATATATAGATTTCTAAAGCTGTTTATTTTGCAGGAATCCGGACAATGACATCCGGCCTTGGTGTCATGTGATGAACGGCACCGAAACGTCCTGGGAGTTCTGCGACGTCCCCCGATGCCGTAAGTGACATTGAATGATTTCTCAACCAGGAACGCAGGAAAGAAATAGTCGTCTAAAGTGTTTTTTTCTTTTCTAACAGAAACTTGTGGAATCCGACGACCTCAGCTAATGCCTCGCTTTAAGATCGCCGGGGGTAGAGCCACACATATAAGCTCCCACCCATGGACAGCGGCCATCTTTCGCATCTCCAGGGGTACAGCAGAGTATTTTCGTTGCGGAGGAACGCTCATAAATACCTGCTGGGTGGTGACGGCCGCCCATTGCTTCCATGAAGAGTGAGTCATTTGTATGTCTGACCATGGATGATGACGAGTAGATGTCGAGTCTGACCATGGATGATGCCGAGTAGATGTCAGGTCTGACCATGGATGATGCCAAGTAGATGTCGGGTCTGACCATGTACAGTCGTGGCCAAAAGTATTGACACCCCTGCAATTCTGTCAGATAATAGTTTCTTCCTGAAAATGATTGCAAACACAAATTCTTTGGTATTATTATCTTCATTTAATTTGTCTTAAATGAAAAAAACACAAAAGAGAATGAAGCAAAAAGCAAAACATTGATCATTTTACACAAAACTCCAAAAATGGGCCGGACAAAAGTATTGGCACCCTCAGCCTAATACTTGGTTGCACAACCTTTAGCCAAAATAACTGCGACCAACCGCATCCGGTAACCATCAATGAGTTTCTTACAATGCTCTGCTGGAATTTTAGACCATTCTTCTTTGGCAAACTGCTCCAGGTCCCTGATATTTGAAGGGTGCCTTCTCTAAACTGCCATTTTTAGATTTCTCCACAGGTGTTCTATGGGATTCAGGTCTGGACTCATTGCTGGCCACCTTAGAAGTCTCCAGTGCTTTCTCTCAAACCATTTTCTAGTGCTTTTTGAAGTGTGTTTTGGGTTATTGTCCTGCTGGAAGACCCATGACCTCTGAGGGAGACCCAGCTTTCTCACACTGGGCCCTAAATTATGCTGCAAAATTTGTTGGTAGTCTTCTGACTTCATAATGCCATGCACACGGTCAAGCAGTCCAGTGCCAGAGGCAGCAAAGCAACCCCAAAACATCAGAGAACCTCCGCCATGTTTGACTGTAGGGACCGTGTACTTTTCTTTGAATGCCTCTTTTTTCTCCTGTAAACTCTATGTTGATGCTTTTGCCCTAAAAGCTCTACTTTTGTCTCATCTGACCAGAGAACATTCTTCCAAAATGTTTTAGGCTTTTTCAGGTAAGTTTTGGCAAACTCCAGCCTGGCTTTTTTATGTCTCGGGGTAAGAAGTGGAGTCTTCCTTACCATACAGTCCCTTTTCATTCAGACGCCGACGGATAGTACGGGTTGACACCGTTGTACCCTCGGACTGCAAGGCAGCTTGAACTTGTTTGGATGTTAGTCGAGGTTCTTTATCCAACATCCGCACAATCTTGCGTTGAAATCTCTTGTCAATTTTTCTTTTCCGTCCACATCTAGGGAGGTTAGCCACAGTGCCATGGGCTTTAAACTTCTTGATGACACTGCGCACGGTAGACACAGGAACATTCAGGACTTTGGAGATGGACTTGTAGCCTTGAGATTGCACATGCTTCCTCACAATTTGGTTTCTCAAGTCCTCAGACAGTTCTTTGGTCTTCTTTCTTTTCTCCATGCTCAATGTGGTACACACAAGGACACAGGACAGAGGTTGAGTCAACTTTAATCCATGTCAACTGGCTGCAAGTGTGATTTAGTTATTGCCAACACCTGTTAGGTGCCACAGGTAAGTTACAGGTGCTGTTAATTACACAAATTAGAGAAGCATCACATGATTTTTCGAACAGTGCCAATACTTTTGTCCACCCTCTTTTTTATGTTTGGTGTGGAATTATATCCAATTTGGCTTTAGGACAATTCTTTTTGTGTTTTTTCATTTAAGACAAATTAATTGAAGATAATAATACCAAAGAATTTGTGTTTGCAATCATTTTCAAGAAGAAACTGAATATTATCTGACAGAATTGCAGGGGTGTCAATACTTTTGGCCATGACTGTATGATGCCGAGTAAATGTCGGGTCTGACCATGGATGATGTTGAGTAGTTGTCGGGTCTGACCATGGTTGATGCCGAGTAGATGTCATGTCTGACCATGGATGATGCCGAGTAGATGTCGGGTCTGACCATGAATGATGCCGAGTAGATGTCAGGTCTGACCATGGATGATGCCAAGTAGATGTCGGGTCTGACCATGTATAATGCCGAGTAAATGTCGGGTCTGACCATAGATGATGTTGAGTAGATGTCGGGTCTGACCATGGATGATGTTGAATAGATGTCGGGTCTGACCATGAATGATGCCGAGTATATGTGGGGTCTGAGCATGAATGATGCCGAGTTGATGTGGGGTGTGACCATGAATGATGCTGAGTAGATGTCAGGTCTGACCATGGATGATGCCGAGATGTCAGATCTGACCATGGATGATGCCGAGTAGATGTGGGGTCTGACCATGGATGATGCCGAGTAGATGTGGGGTCTGACCATGAATGATGCCGCGTAGATGTCGGGTCTGACCATGGATGATGCCAAGTAGATGTCGGGTCTGACCATGAATGATGCCGAGTAGATGTCGTGTCGGACCATGGTGTCGAGTCTGACCATGGATGATGCAGAGTAGATGTGGGGTCTGACCATGAATGATGCCGCGTGGATGTTGGGTCTGACCATAGATGATGCCGAGTAGATGTCGGGTCTGACCATGAATGATGCCGAGTAGATGTCAGGTCTGACCATGGATGATGCCAAGTAGATGTCGGGTCTGACCATGTATGATGCCGAGTAGATGTCGGGTCTGCCCATGAATGATGCCGAGTAGATGTCAGGTCTGACCATGGATGATGCCAAGTAGATGTCGGGTCTGACCATGAATGATGCCGAGTAGATGTCAGGTCTGACCATGGATGATGCTGCGTGGATGTCGGGTCTGACCATGGATGATGCCGAGTAGATGTCGGGTCTGACCATGAATGATGCCGAGTAGATGTCGGGTCTGACCATGAATGATGCCGAGTAGATGTCAGGTCTGACCATGGATGATGCTGCGTGGATGTCGGGTCTGACCATGGATGATGCCGAGTAGATGTCGGGTCTGACCATGAATGATGCCGAGTAGATGTCAGGTCTGACCATGGATGATGCCAAGTAGATGTCGGGTCTGACCATGTATGATGCCGAGTAAATGTCGGGTCTGACCATAGATGATGTTGAGTAGATGTCGGGTCTGACCATGGATGATGTTGAGTAGATGTCGGGTCTGACCATGAATGATGCCGAGTATATGTGGGGTCTGAGCATGAATGATGCCGAGTTGATGTGGGGTGTGACCATGAATGATGCTGCTGAGTAGATGTCAGGTCTGACCATGGATGATGCCGAGAAGATGTCAGATCTGACCATGGATGATGCCGAGTAGATGTGGGGTCTGACCATGGATGATGCCGAGTAGATGTGGGGTCTGACCATGAATGATGCCACGTAGATGTCGGGTCTGACCATGGATGATGCCGAGTAGATGTCGGGTCTGACCATGAATGATGCCGAGTAGATGTCGGGTCGGACCATGGTGTCGAGTCTGACCATGGATGATGCAGAGTAGATGTGGGGTCTGACCATGAATGATGCCGCGTGGATGTTGGGTCTGACCATGGATGATGCTGCGTGGATGTCGGGTCTGACCATGGATGATGCCGAGTAGATGTCGGGTCTGACCATGAATGATGCTGAGTAGATGTCGGGTCTGACCATGGATGATGCCAAGTTGATGTCGGGTCTGACCATGGATGATGCCGAGTAGATGTCAAGTCTGACCATGGATGATGCCGAGTAGATGTGGGGTCTGACCATGAATGATGCCGAATAGATATCGGGTTTGACCATGGATGATACCGAGTAGATGTCAGGTCTGACCATGAATGATTCCTAGTAGATGTCGGGTCTGACCATGAATGATGCCGGGTAGATGTTGGGTCTGACCATGGATGATGCAGAGAAGATGTTGGGTTTGACCATGAATGATGACGAGTAGATGTCGGGTCTGACCATGCATGATGCCGAGTAAATGTCAGGTCTAGCCATGCATGATGTCGAGTAGATGTCGGGTCTGACCGTGGATGATGCCGAGTAGATGTTGGGTCTGACTATGGATGATGTTGAGTAGATGTCGAGTCTAACCATGGATGATGCTGAGTAGATGTTGGGTCTGACCGTGGATGATGCCTAGTAGATGTTGGCGTGGTCACTGACAGCTTCTCCTTACAGGGTCTCCCCAAATCGGTTACGGGTAAAACTGGGGAGGACAATGCAGGTTGCGCCAGGCGAGCAGGAGCAAAGCTTCAGAGTGGAGCGAATGCACATACACCCTCACTTCGATGATTTCACCTTTGACAATGATATTGGTGAGTATACACTCTCAGAATTTTTACTTTCATGCCCAATATTTAAAAGCAACCTGTCACTTCCCGTAATTGTTTTTCATCTGGTGTAAATTCCGCTGTTCTCCTGAATCCGGCGTTGTTTTTTTCCTGCTCCTCTCCTGAGATATGGCCTCTTGATCACCATCTTTATATCTAGTCTTGTTAGATAACTGGGCATGGTTCTGGAGAACACGCCCACAGAGAAGAGCTGAAAACCACGCAGGGAATGATTGGAACTGAAAGTCAGCCCTGGCATTAGAAAGCACACAGGCCTCCGAACCTCACATATAACCCTGTCCGGAGGAAATCACCATTTACTACAATATTTCTAATAATACCGCCATATAAGATTGAACAATAATAATACCGCCATACTGATCATTCCAAAACCTCTGTAGGAGCACTGATATTACCGCCATACAGTGACCGTATCATGTTATTATCAGCTCTACTCCTCCTTATAATGCTTATGGAGCGCCCTCACTCGCCAGGGCCGTGGGGTACTCGGTACCGGGCCAGTTGATCTTCTCAACGGGGGTTGTCACGGCAGCAGTGACCCGGTCCGTTGCCCTGGGGCTCCATTGTAAAAGGGGTTGTTTCAGTGTGCTTATGGTGGTGAAAGTTTATAAGCAATTCGTGACGCCACCTGTGGTGTTCGGCAACTGTTAAGCCGACGCTGCAGACAGATCCTCTGGGACTGATGGTGTAGTGCAGCAATGATGTTATAGCTCCCCACAGGCAGGGCTGTAGTCCCAGGGCAGTGTAGGTGAAGTGACACTTAGATGGTGTAGTGTCGGGAGCAGGAGGGATGTAGCGGTGTCAGGCAGGCTGGCGCAGGAATAAGTGGAGGACACCAGGGTATGTAGTTCCAAAGCTTTACTCACAGTCTGTTGTGGTACAGGTGCCCGCATCCGTGTCGTGTCCTCCGAGTCAGGAGCTCAGCCAACTTCCAGGCAAGATGAAGTACTCCCTTCCAACACTCCGCCAACATATGTGCCTTTTCTGAACGTCTCCCTCTTAGCGCCTTTGAGTGAAGTACTCCCAGTACTGAGTTACACTGGAGTTCCTCCTGTCAGATGTTCCTATGAACTCTACTTGTACAGCAGACAGCTGTAGCCTGCTTCGGGGACTCCTTACTACCTAGTCCCGGCTCACTATTGTTGCTGTTGTGCCCCCACGTCTTGTGTGGGAATAAAGTGGTCACTACTTCTATTCCTCCGGTGTCTGCTGCAGGACCATTAGTATCCATACAACCTCGGGGATCGGACCCCGGCCTTGCGCTTAGAACTTGGGAAGGGTTCTCCTCTAACCCTGGTCCTTGTTCTCTTATTCTCCTCACGTTCCGTATCAATCCTTTCTTTCTTATGGAGAGTCAGACTTTCTATCAATGTTCCTTTCTTGTGCTAGCGGACCCAGATCACTGAGGTCGGCTGTAGCACTTCCTTCATCCATCCCACTCAGGGGATCTCCTTTCACAGACTGACCTCGTCAGACTCCTGTGACTAACTAACTAAATCCTACTGTATCCTCTTCCCGCTCTTTTAGTGCAAACTAAACTCCACCCGCCTCCCAACACGCTTCGTATTCCAAGCAGAGAGCCACCAAAGGGTGCTTTGCTACACTACTATGTTGTGTGGGATGCAGGTGTTGGAGCGTGGTCAGGCATTCCCACCTTACCTGGCTAGTGGGGTACCACACCTCAGGAGGAGGTGCAGTACCTCTGTGGCGACTGAACCCTCAGGGGCGCCACACTTACCCTGCACATCCTTATAATAATGCAACCCCCCCGTGCTTTCTCATAACTATAATGTATCCTTGCTTCCCCTATAATGATAATGAATCCCCCCCAGTGTGCCTCCATAAGACCTCGTTCACACTGCCATATAACACGGCCGAGTGTTTATGGGAGAGCACTTGGCTTAGTGTTATGTAATGGGGCAGTACAGATCTCTGATTATTTTCTCATGACGACTGCCCAACAAACTCTACACAAAGTATGATACCAAACACAATAAGGTGGTCACCACAGCCCCCCATTAGAGTATGGCATTCACTGCAGCCTCCAATATACAATATGAGGTGCACCACAGACCCCTATATAAAATATGTCTACCAAAGTCCCCCATACAGTATGATGGATCCCACAGCCTCCATATAGTATGAAGGTCAACACAGCCCCCTACATAGTATAATGTACTCCATAGACCTCTGCATAGTATAATATCTATCACAACCGTCCTACACAGTGTGATTGTCTCCTCACAGCCCCCCACACAGTATGAAAATCCCCCAGAGCCCCAATAGAGTATGATGGTCCAACCACAGTCCCCTTATGGTATGATGCTTCCTCCCAACAGCTCCTATTATTGTACGGTGGCCCCCCAAGAGCACTCTATATAGTATGATAGTCTCTCCAACAGCCCCCATATAGTATAACAGTCCCCCCAACAGCACCCTATATATTATTATGGTCCACTCCATAGCCCCCCTATATAGTATGGTGGTCCACTCCACAGCCCCCCATATAGTATGATGGTCCTCCCAAACCAAACAGCACCCTACATAGTATGACGGTCCCCCATAGCCTCCCAAAAACAAAAAATCCCTATACTCACCTAATCTAGATACCTCATCCTCCGCAACCTCCTTCTTCTCATCTATGCGATCTCGCAGTGGATGCTGGTGGCACGATGCAGTGACGTCATCACACCGCCGATGTCCCCTGTGTGCGTGGCCACCGGCAGACCACAGGAAGAACAGAAGCCCGTGATCTGCTGAGGCTCTGTGCTCCTTCACAATTGTTAATAGTATTGGAGTCCTGAGGGTGCCGATACTATCAACAGTGTAACAGGCAATGTGGTCCACGGCCGGACCAGCGCTTCTGGCATTTGCCAAAATTGCCAGATAGCCAGTCCACCCCTGGAACCACACCCACTTGACTAACAAGACTAGATTTATATACCGAGAAGAAGAGTCAACATCTCAGGAATGGAGAGGCGCAGTAACAAAAGAAAAACAACGCCGGATTCAAGAAAACAGAGGCATTTACATCAGGTTAAAAAAGTCACAATTTTTGGCAAGTGTCTTGTCATTTTTAAAGGGCTTAATTATGTATGTATAAGATTTAGAAAAATATGGTTGCCTTCTCCCAGAAACAGCACCAGTCTTGTCCATGGTTATGATGACTGTCTGCTCCTCAGTATATTAATATATGATTGCATAGTTTGGTAACATATTTGTTATATATCTTCTGATGCTTTACAGCTCTTCTAAAGCTCAAGTCTTCTTCTGGATCCTGCTCTATGGAGACTGACAGCGCCCGACCAGCATGTATGCCCGTCAGGGACCAGATGCTGCCAGACTGGACAGAATGTGAAATCTCAGGATTTGGGAAACATGAACATAGTAAGGAAAAAAAATCAATGCAATGAAACATAGTGCACAACCTCTGTAGGCCTCCCAATTGCCTCGCTCTATATATGGAACGGCTGCTATTAAATCATTAAAAGGGAATGTATGAAGATTGATCCAACATATGATAGATTATAAAGTCTAATAAGATATTATAAAAAATAAAATAATATAACTACATAAAATAATAGAAAAATATAAAAGGCTGACCGCAAAATCTTTAAGATATTGGTTATTGCAGTACCACTTTTCACCATAGTGGGTGGAGACTATTTTCTATACATTTCAATGAAACAGCGCCCCCCATCTCTTGCTTAAGAATCACATTTGGCATTTAGAAAAAAAATGTACTTTTCATATCCAACCAACCCTTTCCAACCGTATTTGGTATAATTTGTATTGCAATAACTGGTCGAATGCAAATTAATATGACAAATATGGGAATCTGAGGATTCGAAAGTATAACCAGACACCACGTAAGCTGTCAGAGGTCATTGTACTCCGCGTCTTCTATGACCTTGACCAATTATCCTATCTCTTCACACATCTTCCTTCAGATTCTCCATTCATGTCCGAACGACTTAAAGAAGGTCGTGTGAGGCTGTATCCTGACAAGCTCTGCACCCCCGAACAACTGGCGGACAGGACGGTGACTGCAAATATGTTGTGCGCCGGTGACACGATGAACCAGGATGATGCCTGCCAGGTGAGTGCGTTTGGAAAGTTCAAAGCATTCAGTAGTACTTACACTCCAAAAATGGAAGAAAATCCCATAATCCCACAGTGGCCATATGTCCCCTTACAACATCCTTGAATGCCTGGGATATATTTGCTATTGACATTTTCAGTTTTCAAGCATCTCAGCCGTGAAGCATGGAAAAAGTTAAGCTGCCAACATCAATGTTTAGACTGTTGTACACTGCGCCTGGCATACAACTGAAAAGGCCATTTGGGAGGAGCATTGAGATCCCGCCTTACTGTCCACTCCAGTTGGATACGAACCATTGTACACAGCTCCCTAAACACTGGATCTGGCAGCTGTATAGTAAGAGGTGTTATGCTTCACTAATTTATTTAAATATAGGCATCTTATAGTCTCTGTCTCACACTCACGTTTTAATAGTAATGTTTAATCCGAAAATGAAATATTGTTTAAATCTGGGTTTTATATTAAATATATATTTTACATATTTTTGATATGTTTTTTTTTTTTTTATATCACTATCATTGTAATCCTGTCTCTCGCCTGTACAGAACGGGAAGTATGAGCCTAATATTAGGCCTAGTTGAAAATTTCAAGATTTCTAATTTTTTTTAATATATAGAAAGTGATATGGAATTTTGAAAATCAAAATTGTAAATGGTTGCTTTCTTCTAGGAACAACGCCACACCTGACCGCGGGTTGTGTCTGGAAATGTGTCTTTGTTTCATTATTATAAATGTGTCTGATCTGTAATACCGCATACATCCTGTGGACAAGAGTGGCGCCGTTTTTGAAAGCAAGCAGCCAGTATTCATCCTAAAGTAGTCCATAATGTCTGGCATACTAATTAATGATATTTTCCTTCCCTGCAGGGTGATTCTGGGGGGCCACTTGTGTGCCCTATAAACGGCCGTATGCACCTTATCGGCGTCATCAGCTGGGGTGAGGGGTGCGGGATAAAGGATAAGCCCGGAGTTTACACCCGAGTGACCCGCTATATAGACTGGATACAGCAAAAAACAGGAATTCGGCTGAACTGAGCCCTGCCAGACACTACCAATGAGACCACTAGAGACACTGCTGGAAATGCCAGAGCCAAAGACCCCCGCCACTGATACACGGGGTCAGATGCAGCTGTGCAATAGGTAGAATGAATATTTATATAATTCTATATTTAATCATATGAAGACCAAGGACGAAGCTCAGAGCAGGACTTGGATGAGCTTTAATCTGGAGGTCGATCCCTTTTCCGGGGGTTCAAATTAGCAAAATCTCCAAGGTGAACAACGATCTGTTTGGACCTACTTTATGGAAGATACATTGTAATCCGCTATTAAAATATCTGGTTTTATTTTCCAAACCGATGGGTAAATTCAGCCATAAACCTGAATTATATCCATAGGAAACAATAACAATCCCATGCATCTCCATTATTCCCTATGGGAATGTTTAGGTGTTGAGAATGCCTACATGCACTGGCATGGAATCCCGTAAGTAAAATGTAACGTTGGCTCTAGAGTCAGAAAATATCTAATCTATCATATTAATAATACATCGCTATGAAAAAATCCTACTGCCATACTATCCTCTCACAACGTGTCCCTATACTGTGCCCACTCCCCCTCCTTGGCATGCTGTCCCCTCCTGTCTGTGCCCTTACACTGCCCCCCTAGGCTACCACCCTCCACACAGCATAGTCTCTATTCTGTGTCCACTCCCACTTCCTTCCCCCATACGGGCTCCTCACACTATTCCCCTCAATAGTCTCCTTACACATTTCCTCCTACCTCCTCATACTGTTTCTGCTCACATCCCCCTTGCTAACCATACAGTCTCCTCTTATATTTTCCCCCTCACTCTCCATACTGCCTTCTCACACATCCCACCAACACCCCATATTGTGTCCACCCACATCCCATCACCTTCACTCCCATATTGTGTCTGCCCACATCCCATCACCTTCACTCCCATATTGTGTCTGAAAACCTCCCTTCCACCTCACTCACCATACTTGTATTACTCATACCATCATCCTCCTTTCTCATACTGTCTCCTCAATCATTTTTTCCCTAGCTACTCATACTGTGTCCGAACCCATCCCCCCAGTCTCATCTCACCTCTTACATTACCCCCTCGCTCCTCATACTGTGTCCACACCATCTCCCACTCACGATGTGTCAGCACCCATCCTCCCATACTGTTTCCTCATGCCATCTCCTCCCTTGCTCCCCATATTGTGTCTGCACCTGTCCCTTCCTTGCTCCCCAAACTTGTGTCCTCAACTTTCTCCTCCCTCGCCACATACTAAATTTCACTCACACACATAACATCCCCACAATAAATCTCCCCAGTTACACTGAATCACTTACCATTAGTGATGAGCGAGTATACTCGTTGCTCGGGTTTTCCCGAGCATGCTCGGGTGGTCTCCGAGTATTTTGGCGTGCTCGGAGACTTAGTGTCTGTTGCCGCAGCTGCATGATTTGTGGCTACTTGACAGCCTGAATACATGTGGGGATTTCCTGTTCGTTAGGGAATTCCCACGTGTATTCAGGCTGTCTAATTGGTGAATTCCACCTTCGTATGTCAGTTGGACAGAATAATGGAAAGACTTTTATTAGTACTTCCAATGATGATGGGAGTCATGAAGATTAACCCTTTAGGAATCCAGCTACTTTGGGCATTGAGGCAACAGCAATTTTTATTTTATTTTTTGGGGGCCAGAAAGGTATTGAAATAAAATAAGTTTTTTTGGGGAGGGGAATAGAAAAAAAAAACAGCAATTGAGAAATGTTAGTTTAGTTTTTATGGCTTTTAAAGCAGGTATAAATGCAATATTAATTGTATTAGTCTGTAGAATTATGTCAATGCCCAATTTATATTGTTTCTGTATGTTTTTCTATTTTGCACAATAAAACTTTTTTTTTATTATTTATTTTTGTCTCGCCATATTCTCAGAGCTAGATTTTTATTTTTTTCCTTCAATGGAGAGTGTTGTGACTCTTGATGGTTTTATTGGTCCTCCAAAGGACTGTGCAGGATGAATAATAATGTTTTGTGGACCCTCGACTGGCAAAAAAACTTGAGTAAACGAGGGCCTAAGTAGTTGGCGACTTTTGGCCAACTTTTCCCATTCAGTTATGAAAACGTTCCTCCCTTGAGTCATTTCAATTTAGAAGTCACCACAAGCCCCCTCTACATGTGTCACAAGCCCACTGTTAGCAATAATTTAAAAGAGGGTTTCCTACCAGTGTGCGATGTCAGGCAGACATAAGGGACAGCAACACTGGACCATGTCTGATGAAGGCTGTCAGATCAGGTGACAGTCATCTATTATGTATGGGGACACAATGGCCAAGCTGTAAGGGGACACAATGGCCAGTCCGTGAGCAGCATATTAAATTACTGCACAGGAAGGGCACCTATAATAGGACATAATAGCTAGATCTAAGCTGATATTATAGATTACTAAATTCCTATTCAATTGCCGCTTTTAAGCGTTATCTGATTATCAATTAAAGGGAAACTGTCAGCAGGTTTTTGCTACCTCATCTGATATAGGGGCATAGACCCTGATTCCAGTGATGTGTCATAAAGTGCAGAAGTTGTGATACAATCATAATTCTCTGCTGCAGATTGAGCAGAGGTCGAATGCTGAGCTGTGTACAACCCCGCCCACATGCCTGATTGGCCACTTCCTGTGTACATTATTGACAAAAAGCTGCCAATCAGTGCTGGGGGCGTGGCTGGACCAGGAGACACAAGACATCTAGTCCTGTAGTAATAATCTCCTGCTGATAAAACACTGATTTTTATTGAAACAACAACAGTAAGTGATACATAGCTGGAATCAGGATCTTAGCCCCTACATCATGCTGCTCTCAGACTACATAACAAAAACCAACTGACAGATTCCTTTTAAGGCTATTTCCAATCTGGTCACGCAGTTTTGTATAATTTTTTTGGCCTTGATTATGGTAATAATAAAAGCACCCCCCAAACATAGATGTGAAATGTTAGAAGTTCTGATTCAATGTTAATAAAGGAGTGTAGGATGATGATGATGCCAATAAAGTTTTACTGTATGTCATTGTTTTTACGGCTATAACCACCATTTTATTTATTTATTTATTTTTTTAAAAAAGGAACAACTTTGCAAATTATCTGCTATTGTCGTGTCTACAGCTCTTTGGCAGAGCTATAAGTTTCCATAGTAACAGACAACAAAGAAACACTTTGCAGTCGGATCCTGCAGTGACATTATCTTCTATGTGTCCAAAAATTCTTACTATCATAAATGGTGTGTGCACCATAGAAGTAGAGGACAGATAGAAGGCAATGGGTGGGCAGAAACAGAGAGATTATGGAAATGACAGGATGGATAGACATGTTACTGATATGCAAATGATGAAAAAATGGAAAGAAAATGTTCAAATATCTTGATTTATTTATTTTTTAAGTATGCCACATGCAGAAATCTCCACACTTACAGAGTCTTCTGCTATCAATGAGGTTATTATTGGTTGTCTGAGAAATGCTTTTCTGCGCTGAATGCACTTGGGAAAATCATCAAGATCCGCTGCTGGCAGCTCCTTTGTAATTGCCAACTAATGACATCCCAGATGTGCTCTGGTTTCACGGCCAAATCAATGTAACCACCTTAGTGTGTTTGGAATGAAAAGTCTGGCTACAGTATGCTCCCCTACACCAAAATCCCAGGATTAGGACCAGTGTGTCATTCCCTTGTGGAGGCCTCTTCATGTCGTTGCCCCCAGGGGATCGTCAGATTTGGATTTGAAGACAGGTTTGTTTCCCATTAACATGTCTACCGAACCTTCGATTTCCATAATTCCACGACTTTTCTTTCTTGGTGTTATTATTTCAATGTTGAGTAGCAAATATATTTGACCATGCCAAATAGATATGGGAGTCATTTGTAGTTAGGTCGCCCCTAAGCATTTATTTTTCCAAATCTAGTCCTAAATTTGGCAACCTGTCTTCCTATTCCCTTTATATTATAAATCCCTTTATAACCTTGGTCACTTCTCTGCACCCACAGCTATGTTCTTCGCATACACCGGAGACCAAAGTCTCCACAGTGTGGCCGTACTAGTGACTTGTACAGATGCAAAACTACGTCTTTGTCATGAGCATCGGACCTATTTTGTTACATCCCAGGATTTTATTCGCCTTGGCAGCAGCTGCCTGGCATCGGTCACTTTGTTATCCACCAATATCCCCAAGTCTTTTTCGTTGGCATTTTTACTCAATGTTTTATTATAAAGTACATACTTGTACATTTTTTTTTTTTTAACTTGGCCCGAGTGCACGGTCTTACATTTATAGATATACCTATCAACGAACACACAAGAAAGATACCATGGTGCAGAAAGTTAGCTCTTAACACTTAACTCCTGTCCCTCCGCCTGCAGTTTGTTTCTGAAGCATAAACTGCGCTTTACTCGCCCTCCCCGGATCCAGATTCTCCTGGCATCTGGTGTTTGCAGTGCAGATGTAAGTTCTACAGCGCTGCAGACAAGCATTTGCCAAAGTAGAAAAAAGTTCCATGATAGAAGATACATCTCGTAGAAGAATCATAGAATCATAGAATCGTAGAGTTGGAAGGGACCTCCTGGGCCATCTGGTCCAACCCCCTGCTCAAAGCAGGATTCGCTAAATCATCCCAGTCAGATGTCTGTCCAGCCTCTGTTTGAAGACTTCCATTGAAGGAGAACTCACCACTTCTCGTGGCAGCCTGTTCCACTCATTGATCACTCTAACTGTCAAAAAGTTTTTTCTAATATCTTATCTGTGTCTCCTCCCATTCAGTTTCATCCCATTGCTTCTAGTCTTTCCTTGTGCAAATGAGAATAAAGTTGATCCTTCTACAATGTGACAGCCCTTTAGATATTTGTAGACAGCTATTAAGTCTCCTCTCAGTCTTCTCTTTTGCAAACTAAACATTCCCAAATCCTGCAACCTTTCCTCATAAGACAGGGTTTGCAGACCGGTCACCATTCTGGTCGCTCTTTTCTGAACTTGCTCCAGTTTGTTGATGTCTTTTTTAAAATGTGGTGCCCAAAACTGGACACAATATTCCAGATGAGGTCTGACCAAAGAGGAGTAGAGGGAAATAATGACTTCACGTGATCTAGACTGTATGCTTCTGTTAATACATCCTAGAATTGCATTTGCCTTTTTTGCTGCTGCATCACACTGTTGACTCATATTCAGTCTGTGATCTATTAGTATACCCAAGTCTTTTTCACATGTGCTGTCACTTAGCCCTATTCCTCCCATTCTATATATGCTTTTTCCATTTTTATTGCCCAGATGTAGTACTTTGCATTTCTCCCTGTTAAAAACCATTCTGTTAGTTGCTGCCCACTTCTCCAGTTTATTTAAATCTTTTTGAATCCTCTCTCTCTCTTCTCTAGTATTAGCTATCCCTCCTAGCTTTGTGTCATCAGCAAATTTAATCAGTTTACCCTCAATTCCTTCATCTAAATCGTTGATAAAGATGTTGAACAATACAGGGCCCAGGACAGAGCCCTGTGGTACCCCACTTGAGACATTCTTCCAACTGGATGTGCAGCCATTTACGACCACTCTTTGGGTCCGATCACTAAGCCAGTTATGAATCCACCTAACAGTTGCCTTGTCCATTCCATACTTAATCATTTTTTCAATAAGGATTGTATGAGAGACTTTGTCAAATGCTTTGCTGAAGTCAAGATATACTATATCTACAGCATTTCCTTGATCCACCCAATCAGTGATACCGTCATAGAAGGAAATTAAGTTAGTCTGACATGACTTATTAGTTACAAACCCATGCTGACTCTGTTTAATCACTTCATTCTTATCCAGGTATTGACATACGTGTTGTTTAATAATTTGTTCAAAGATCTTTCCTGGTATAGAAGTCAGACTCACTGGCCTATAGTTACCTGGGTCCACCTTCTTCCCCTTTTTGAAGATAGGAACAACATTTGCTCTTCTCCAGTCTTCTGGCACTTCTCCTGTTCTCCAAGAATTTTCAAAGATTATAGAGAGGGGTTCAAAAATTTCTTCTGCTATCTCCTTCAGTACTCTGGGGTGTAATTCATCTGGACCTGGAGACTTGAATTCATTTAGGCTAGCTAAGTGTTTCCTCACTATCTTTCTGTTTATAGATATCCTGGATTCTTCTATTCCCTTAATAGGACAGTGAATAACAGTTGATGTTACATTTCCTTTCTGAGAGAAAACAGATGCAAAATAGGAATTTAAAAGTTCAGCCTTCTCAACATCCTGTCTTACCATTTCATCATTTTCATCCTGTAAAAATCCTATAGCATCTTTGACTTTTCTTTTACTTTTGACATATCCCCAAAATCCTTTATTATTGCTTTTGACATCTCTTGCAAGCCTCAATTCATTTTCAGCTTTAGCTAATCTGATTTGTGCCCTGCAGGTTCTGCAGACAGCATTATATTCTTCTTTAGATATGCCTCCCTCTTTCCATTTTATAAACATTTTTTTCTTCCTTTTTAGCATGTGCTTAAGTTCTGTGTTCATCCATCCTGGTTTCCTTAACTGCTTCCTATTCTTCCCTCTTTTTGGAATTGTTAACAACTGTGCTTTGAGAATTTCATTTTTCAAGATTTCCCATCCTTCCTGGACATTTTTGTCTTTAAGGATATCCAGCCATTGGATCCCTCCAATTCTCTTTCTGAATCCCTTAAAATCTGCCTTTCTGAAATCTAACCTTGACGTCTGAGTCTTCACAGGTCTTCCGCCTCTAGTTATCCAAAATTCTAAAATAGCATGGTCGCTACCTCCTAGGGTCCCAGCCACTTTTACCTCCTCAACCATTTCCTCCCTGTTTATAAGGATTAGATCCAAGGTAGCAGTTCCCCTTGTTTTCTCCCTTACCTTTTGGAAGATAAAGTTGTCAGCAAGAGAGGATAAGAATTTCCTTGACCTGTTAGTTTTGCCTGAGAGAGATTCCCAACAAATGTCTGGATAGTTGAAATCTCCCATGACAACTATGTCATATTTTTTGGAGAACTTGGCCATTTGATGCATAAAGAGTTCATCCATAGCTTCAGCTTGCACAGGCGGCCTGTAGTAAATGCCTACAATGGTGTCCTTTCCATTGTTCTGTCCTTGTATTCTTACCCAAACAGTTTCCACAGAACTCCCAGTCTCTGAAGCTTCAATCTCTGTGCAGATATACGCGTTTCTAACATACATGATTAGAGTTGATTAGATTATACATACATGATTAGAGCATGATTAGAGTTGAGCGAATGTGTTCGGAATCGGTCGCCGAATGTGAATTTGCCAAATTAGCGCCATATTGGTACCCTATTTGTGACGAATTTATGTTTGATGATCGGTTCCGAACATATTCGTTCATTTCTACTCCCATTGACTCCAATGACGTTTGGCGAATATTGCTAAAACAATATTTGGCGCCGCTCATAATCAGAACCGAATTGTGAAAAATTCACTCAACTGTAATCATGATAAGTAAGAGTCAGTGTGAATGGCTTCGCACATCCCAGTCCATTGGCCACAACTGTGCTGCATGGGATCGAGAGGTCCTCACCTAATGATGTCTGCCAGTCTTCTTTTCATTAATGACGTCCTTGTTGCGGCGTGATGCACATGTGATATCGTGCAAGGCTGGCTAATCAAAAGAAGACCCGTAGACGCTGACAGGTAGGATGTAAAATGGGGCACGCCCATGTAGCAGCCGTAGACCCTGTTGTGGCCGACGTGCGAATAAATTGGCACCAACTCTAGAGAAACATTATCACATCAAAGGGTCTTGATAGCTGAGGGATAATAAATAAGGATAACTATAATATACCACTATACACACAGAGCTATATCCTGGCAAGAATAGGTTTATTACAGAAAGGAACATACAAGTCCTCCATCTCGAGTCCCACCATACAGGTATCCTGCGAGTCACACGATAGGGCTGGTCTTCCAAGTCACCATCAGCTCCTCATCCATTATCAGTAGTCTTAATTATTAGCTGGTTTGCCATATTGCACATTCAGTTGGTACATTCTGGGTAATACTAGTGCAAGCCTGGTCCTGTACTGCCATGTAAACCCTTCAAGGAGTGCAACATACTTCAGTAGACCTAGCTTCACAGCAGAACCACACGCCGAGGACCACAACACACAGCCCACTATAAACTAGTCAGATATGCCCCCATGTAGTGCTAAGATGCATGAAGAATGGTAAATTATATCCCAGAACACACATCAACTCACAAAGAGGAAAAGCTCCACATCACTTCCTCATGGGTGGATCAACTTAAGCTAGGCTCCTCCCCTTGAGCCTTGCCCTCGAGGTTCCCAGCTCTGGCTACGGTGGTTGGAACATGGATTTATAGGGGTACCGCTCTCATATCTCTGATGACCTATATACAAGACCCAGCCGCTACATACATACACGCACTGCAATCACATCTCCTTTTTATATACATGACTACAATGGTTGTAGGAGCATTTGGAAACTTCACAGGTGTTGATAGAAATTCAGTCTTCATAGAATCACATCTTGCTTTATGTTCTGACTTGGAACTTTCCAGCCTTGGTCATGTATTTAATTCCTTTGAAGGGTTTGTACTTCTCACCATACATGTCCAACCTGTTCACCTTCAAGCCTACAGGGGGTGGCATACACAGAGGAATTAAAGGAATGAAGTTCGCTTTAGATAATGGTCAATTAACAAATACCAATATTAGACAAGACCATGTGTGACTCTCATTTTGCCATACAGGAGAACCAACAGCCTCAAACAGGAGGAGGGGAGCTTGCCATGCTTAAACCCCTTAAGGGTGAGTGCACACAGTGCGGATTCACCTGCGGATTTTTCTGTGCGGATTTGCAGGTAAAACCATAGGTAAAGTGACCTGCGGATTGACACCTGGACAATGGAACAGGTGTCAAACCGCTGCAGAATCCGCAGAAAGAATTGACATGCTGCGGATTTAAAACCACAGCAAATCCGCGCGGAAAAATCCGCAGCATGTGCACTGCGGTTTTTAAATCCCATTGGCTAACATGGTACTGTACACCACCTGCGGAACTGCTGCGAATTCGCAGGGCTAAATACGTTGCGGATCCGCAGCAGAATCCGCAGCGTGTGCACATAGCCTTAGGACCAGGAAATTTTCGTTTTTGTGTTTTCCTTTTTTCCTCCCCTTATTCAAAGAGCCATAACTTTTTTTTTTTTAAAGGCCAATATAGCCATGTGAGGACTTGTTTTGTGGGTGACGAGTTGTACTTTTGAATGATACCAGCTATCTGATCATATTACATACGGGGGAAAAAAATCAAAGTGTGTCAAAGTAGCAAAAAAAAAAAGTGAAATTCTGTAATTTTTTTTTTTAATTTACAGCATTTATTTTAAGGTAAAAATGACCTGGCATTATGATTCTCTGACTCAGTACAATTATGCAGATACCAAACATGAATAGTTTTTGTTTTATGTCAGTGGTGAAAAAAAAAATTCTGAAATTTGTAGTAAAAAATGTTGCTTGTGTTGCCATTTTCAGACAGTCGCAATGTTTTCTTTTTTTGGGACTGTTTGAGGATTTATATTTTGCACTCTGAGGTGAGATTTTTCCTGATACCATTTTGGGATAGATACGATGTTTTGATCACCTGTTATTAGAATCATAGAATCATAGAATCGTAGAGTTGGAAGGGACCTCCTGGGCCATCTGGTCCAACCCCCTGCTCAAAGCAGGATTCGCTAAATCATCCCAGTCAGATGTCTGTCCAGCCTCTGTTTGAAGACTTCCATTGAAGGAGAACTCACCACTTCTCGTGGCAGCCTGTTCCACTCATTGATCACTCTAACTGTCAAAAACTTTTTTCTAATATCTAATCTGTGTCTCCTCCCATTCAGTTTCATCCCATTGCTTCTAGTCTTTCCTTGTGCAAATGAGAATAAAGTTGATCCTTCTACAATGTGACAGCCCTTTAGATATTTGTAGACAGCTATTAAGTCTCCTCTCAGTCTTCTCTTTTGCAAACTAAACATTCCCAAATCCTGCAACCTTTCCTCATAAGACAGGGTTTGCAGACCGGTCACCATTCTGGTCGCTCTTTTCTGAACTTGCTCCAGTTTGTTGATGTCTTTTTTAAAATGTGGTGCCCAAAACTGGACACAATATTCCAGATGAGGTCTGACCAAAGAGGAGTAGAGGGAAATAATGACTTCACGTGATCTAGACTGTATGCTTCTGTTAATACATCCTAGAATTGCATTTGCCTTTTTTGCTGCTGCATCACACTGTTGACTCATATTCAGTCTGTGATCTATTAGTATACCCAAGTCTTTTTCACATGTGCTGTCACTTAGCCCTATTCCTCCCATTCTATATATGCTTTTTCCATTTTTATTGCCCAGATGTAGTACTTTGCATTTCTCCCTGTTAAAAACCATTCTGTTAGTTGCTGCCCACTTCTCCAGTTTATTTAAATCTTTTTGAATCCTCTCTCTCTCTTCTCTAGTATTAGCTATCCCTCCTAGCTTTGTGTCATCAGCAAATTTAATCAGTTTACCCTCAATTCCTTCATCTAAATCGTTGATAAAGATGTTGAACAATACAGGGCCCAGGACAGAGCCCTGTGGTACCCCACTTGAGACATTCTTCCAACTGGATGTGCAGCCATTTACGACCACTCTTTGGGTCCGATCACTAAGCCAGTTATGAATCCACCTAACAGTTGCCTTGTCCATTCCATACTTAATCATTTTTTCAATAAGGATTGTATGAGAGACTTTGTCAAATGCTTTGCTGAAGTCAAGATATACTATATCTACAGCATTTCCTTGATCCACCCAATCAGTGATACCGTCATAGAAGGAAATTAAGTTAGTCTGACATGACTTATTAGTTACAAACCCATGCTGACTCTGTTTAATCACTTCATTCTTATCCAGGTATTGACATACGTGTTGTTTAATAATTTGTTCAAAGATCTTTCCTGGTATAGAAGTCAGACTCACCGGCCTATAGTTACCTGGGTCCACCTTCTTCCCCTTTTTGAAGATAGGAACAACATTTGCTCTTCTCCAGTCTTCTGGCACTTCTCCTGTTCTCCAAGAATTTTCAAAGATTATAGAGAGGGGTTCAAAAATTTCTTCTGCTATCTCCTTCAGTACTCTGGGGTGTAATTCATCTGGACCTGGAGACTTGAATTCATTTAGGCTAGCTAAGTGTTTCCTCACTATCTTTCTGTTTATAGATATCCTGGATTCTTCTATTCCCTTAATAGGACAGTGAATAACAGTTGATGTTACATTTCCTTTCTGAGAGAAAACAGATGCAAAATAGGAATTTAAAAGTTCAGCCTTCTCAACATCCTGTCTTACCATTTCATCATTTTCATCCTGTAAAAATCCTATAGCATCTTTGACTTTTCTTTTACTTTTGACATATCCCCAAAATCCTTTATTATTGCTTTTGACATCTCTTGCAAGCCTCAATTCATTTTCAGCTTTAGAGAATCTGATTTGTGCCCTGCAGGTTCTGCAGACAGCATTATATTCTTCTTTAGATATGCCTCCCTCTTTCCATTTTATAAACATTTTTTTCTTCCTTTTTAGCATGTGCTTAAGTTCTGTGTTCATCCATCCTGGTTTCCTTAACTGCTTCCTATTCTTCCCTCTTTTCGGAATTGTTAACAACTGTGCTTTGAGAATTTCATTTTTCAAGATTTCCCATCCTTCCTGGACATTTTTGTCTTTAAGGATATCCAGCCATTGGATCCCTCCAATTCTCTTTCTGAATCCCTTAAAATCTGCCTTTCTGAAATCTAACCTTGATGTCTGAGTCTTCACAGGTCTTCCGCCTCTAGTTATCCAAAATTCTAAAATAGCATGGTCGCTACCTCCTAGGGTCCCAGCCACTTTTACCTCCTCAACCATTTCCTCCCTGTTTATAAGGATTAGATCCAAGGTAGCAGTTCCCCTTGTTTTCTCCCTTACCTTTTGGAAGATAAAGTTGTCAGCAAGAGAGGATAAGAATTTCCTTGACCTGTTAGTTTTGCCTGAGAGAGATTCCCAACAAATGTCTGGATAGTTGAAATCTCCCATGACAACTATGTCATATTTTTTGGAGAACTTGGCCATTTGATGCATAAAGAGTTCATCCATAGCTTCAGCTTGCACAGGCGGCCTGTAGTAAATGCCTACAATGGTGTCCTTTCCATTGTTCAGTCCTTGTATTCTTACCCAAACAGTTTCCACAGAACTCCCAGTCTCTGAAGCTTCAATCTCTGTGCAGATATACGCGTTTCTAACATACAATGCGACACCCCCTCCTCGTTTATCAAGTCTGTTTCTTGCAAATAAGTTGTATCCTTCTAGTCTTGTATTCCAATCATGTGTATTGTCCCACCAAGTTTCAGTGATTCCAATGACATCATATTTCTTTTCCTGTGTTAGTAGTTCCAATTCTCCTTGTTTGTTGCCCATGCTTTGTGCATTAGTATAGAAACATTTTAGTTTGTGATTGGTTTCTGTTTCTCCAATATTTTTATTAATTAGATTCTTTCGTCTTTGTTCTTCCTTTCCACTTCTAATAGCAGAGTTCTCAATAGCATTTGTCAGGTGTATGGCTTTTTCTGGTCTTTTGCTTCCCTTCCCATGTTGTTCTAGTTTAAAGCTCTCCTTACAAGTGTAGCAAGGCGACTTCCAAATACATGCTTTCCAGTCTTCGTAAGGTGCACCCCATCTCTAGCAAGTAGTCCATCGTATAAGTAGTTCACTCCGTGATCCAGAAATCCAAATCGTTGCTGACGGCACCATCGACGTAGCCAGTTATTCACCTGCAGAATCTTATTCCACCTCCTTGTTCCATGGCCATCCACTGGAAGGATGGAAGAGAAGACCACCTGCGCTCCCAGTTCTTTCACTTTCTTGCCTAAGTCTTCAAAGTCTCTGCAGATGGTTTCCAGGTCGTTTCTTGCGGTGTCATTTGTCCCCACATGTAGTAGCAGGAATGGGTAGTCATCTGTAGGTCTGAAGAGTCCTGATATCCTGTCAGACACATCTTTAATTTTTGCACCTGGAAGACAACACATTTCTCTTGAAGTTATATCCGGTCTGCAGATAGCGGCCTCTGTTCCTCTCAGCAGGGAATCCCCCATGACCACCACTCTCCGTTTCTTCTTCACAACATTTTTCTTTCTCCATCCAGGAGGACTCTGAAGGCGTACAAGGTTGCTGCTTGTTGGCAAAGTCTTATCCTGATGTATTTCTTCATTGTTTTCCTGCGTGAGAGCCTGGTACTGGTTTCTGAGCAGTATGGGTGCTGACTGCCTCCTGATCCTCCTGCTTCTCTGGGTCACATGTCTCCATTCCTCTGTTTCTTCAGGTGCACTTCGAATTTCTTCTCTTTCTGTAACATGAAGAGATAATTCTGCTCTGTCCAAGAACTCTTCACCTTCCTTAATGATCTTCAACGTAGCTAACCTCTCTTCGAGATTTTCCAACTTTTCCTCCAACAGGGACACAAGCTTGCATTTGTGGCATGTGAAGTTTGGCTTTTCCACTGGTAAGTCTGTGAACATGTAGCAAGAAATGCAGCTCACCAAATGGCTCCTGGCCTCTTCCATCTTGAGATTTCTTAAAAACGATGAAAGATGAGCCCAAATTCGCGCGCCGATAGGCGCGCGGTTTTTCCGATTTCCTCTTTTTCGATTTCCAGTGATCGTTGAGCTCGCGGAGACTCTTCACTTATCCCAGAAGGCACTGGGAATATGCAAATGATCTCCTCAAGACTCTTCCCCTGGTTTTCCGATTTCCTCTTTTCAGCTGCAACGGCCAAAACCCAGTGATCGTTGAGCTCGCGGAGACTCTTCACTTATCCCAGAAGGCACTGGGAATATGCAAATGATCTCCTCAAGACTCTTCCCCTGGTTTTCCGATTTCCTCTTTTCAGCTGCAACGGCCAAAACCCAGTGATCGTTGAGCTCGCGGAGACTCTTCACTTATCCCAGAAGGCACTGGGAATATGCAAATGATCTCCTCAAGACTCTTCCCCTGGTTTTCCGATTTCCTCTTTTCAGCTGCAACGGCCAAAACCCAGTGATCGTTGAGCTCGCGGAGACTCTTCACTTATCCCAGAAGGCACTGGGAATATGCAAATGATCTCCTCAAGACTCTTCCCCTAGATTTTTTTTCTGTTGTTGCATCGGCCAAAAAACTACAATTCTGGCAGTATGATTTTTTTTTTTCTTTTTACGCCGTTTACTGATCATATTAATTTATTTTATATTTTTGATAGAACGGATGTTTACGAACGCGGCGATATCAAATATGTGTATTATTTTTTCAATGGGGGAAAAGTGGGGTGATTTGAACTTTTATACATTTTTCAAATTTTTTAAAACTTTTACTGTATTTTTTTAGTCCCCTTTGTGGTCATCTTAAAGATACGGGCTTGGCGTGCCAGCCCACATCAAAGACGGGGAGTCTGCCATAAGTTGCTAAGGGGTTAAAGCTTTCCACAAAGCTCAGCTGTTTTTGGAACTTAATTCTCCCCACTCTCTCCTCCCATTTATGATGGTCGTCCTAAATTGCTAAATTGGGGCTCATTGGATTAATATCATTAATGTTGTTATTCAGAATAACCAACTTTTATTATACATGAAAAAACTAATTAAAAAACAAACAAATAGCAGGGTTTTTTATTATGGAACAACTTTAAAATGTGTTAGTGTCCTTTTTTACGGAATTTTTCAAGTCTTAAAACAGAAATCAATCGGAAAAAAAATACTTGTTGCCTTTTGAGGAAAAAGGTCTCTGACCCATAAAGAAAAAAAAAAAAAATCACAAACCAAAACACATTGGCGGACATTTATTACTGCGGCTATGCAAAAGAACTGGATTGGGCTTTGTAATTTAACATGCCCAGTCTTATTTTTTTCTTCTCCCGAGAGGGGAGTCAGGGAGCCCCCATATATACGTGAGATGGCCACGAGATTTGTGTTGGAATTTTTGCAGAAAGTAGGTAAGAACATTTTTGGGGGGAGAGGTGTAGTGTCACCCAGACTGTACCTGAGATGGCGAGCTGCTGGATCTTGAAGTTAAGGTTAAGTGTTGGGTTCTCATCAGGTTTCGAGCAGCCGGCTTGGAGGATCATGGTTCCCTTCAGGCTTGGTAACTTCTGAGGATTAATCTTTCCCACCTCCCATGACAATAGCTAGGAGACCAGACGTAATAATGAGATCATTACACACAACACATGACATCTCGATGGTCAGGAATATTGCACAACCCACCTTGGTGACGGGATCAAATACGTAAGTGCCTTGGGATGGGGTCAATGTCATGTTCAGGACGCCTTTCGGCATCTGACCGGTTACAGTCACACCCTCCACGGTCTTGCCCATACTCTGCTTGGGTCCTAGGGTGACTTCAAAACGTCCAGAGCTGCTTCCTTCCCGAAAACTGATCCCATGCTTGACGTAGACTGGAATGGCCACAAGGCTACAACACAAGACCAATCAAATGCCGCACAATGAGACGACCCGGCAGAATGTAGGAGCGCTAAATAAGTCGCGAGTGCACGTCTGACCATAAGGACTGAACAGATCATGGCCGGGAGAGTCATTTTAAAAAAGGGGTTATCCAGGATTACAATACACAGCTTCTTTCTTCCGAAAAAGCGCCACAATTGTTTATAGGTGGAGTCTGGTATTGCAGCTCAGTCTCATGAAGATAAATGGGGCTAAGATGTAATACCATACATCACCCGTAGACAGGGGTCACACTGTTTTTGGAAGAAAGCAGCCATGTTTTGTTTTTAAACCCTGGACTGCACCTTTAAAAATCCAATTTAGACCTCTAGGACCAGTATTGATCTAGAGACTGAAGGCTCAGCAGCTCTGGTGTAGCACTGTATCCCCTGCACAGTGCGGCTCCTGGCGACCATTGGGTACAGGGAACTGCAACCAGTCACCATTCACTGCAGATCCCTGGCACAGTTGGCAGCTGGGATGCCGCCACGGCGCAGGGAATGCCGCAATGGTGCAGGGAATGCCGCAATGGTGCAGGGAATGCCTGGTGAAAAGGATGCAAAGCGACACAAGTGCTACATCCCCTTCATTCTCAGGAACAGAAAGGTCCCAGAGGTCTAGCTAGATACTTTAGAAGATGGGAATACCTCTTTAATTTACATCTACTATATTATAGCTGGGGGGGAAGCCTTTCTGAGAATAAACCATTTTTACACTTCTTACTTCTGGGCGCTGACATGATAAGACAGCAGTCGGAAGTTCCCATCTGGAGGAATAAAGGACAAGATCCGTTCCGATTCCCAGCGCTTAAAGCGCACACAGGGGTGGAAGCTCACGTCGTCCAAAAGACGAGGATTCTGCAAAATCATAAAATCAAGATATTTAAATAACATTATATATATATATATATATAGGAATGGTAGTAAAAGTAAATAATTGCCTAAATATTTCATGGGTTATCCACGCTCTCAGAATTTTTTTTTTACATAAATGCATGTAACTGGATAAAGAATCATTTTTGATTGGATTTGTGTTCTCTATCACTGGCTGCAGAATGAGTTAACTGAGAATCCATCAGTCACCTCAGTATGACTGGCTGAAGAAGAGATTGTAACTCTGTCTTTTTTTGAGCTGCTCTCAGCTGATTTATTACCACAGACCGAATCAAAGTTGGCCACTTCTCTTTTGCAGACCGGGAACACAAATAATGGGCGAGCCCTGTAATGAAACATCTGTGGGGTAACCTATCAGTATGCCGAGGCCTCAGCTGTCTGTAGACTGAAGAACGGTACATCACCAATCCCCAGTTCAAGACCAGGCCATATTCCCTTGTTCCAGATAAGGCACAATTTAGGTTTTTTTTCGTACATGCGATTTAAACAGCTAAAGAAAATTTCTCGTTGAGATATTCAAGTATTTTTTGCATCTTTTTCTCTGCAACACATAGAGCTCAATTTTTATGTCAATGTCATTTTGTCATCTTTTTTGCTGATATTAATGAAAAATTAAAGGAAATAATCGTTTGTATTTCACATTTCTTATGACCACGCAGGACCACTAACATACATTTAAAACTGTTACCCATACAGTAAAAAATGTTTATCTATATTGGACAAGTTTTTATGTTTTTTTTTTTACAAGGACGGGGCTACTAACAGCAATTTAGATTGAAAGTGACATTTTCTTTTACTGTTATTTTTAATTCACTTTATACATTGAACCCCTCAAAAGGTCGACACAATTAAATATTGAAATATTTTTTATTTTTATCTTATTTCCCCTGTAACTAGTGCTGGTATATTAGCCCCAGTTACAGGGGAAAAGCAGCCCGCTGACTGCATAGCAGAGCTGTCTTGACCTGCAGCTCCTGCTCCTTCACTATATACAGCGATCATATGTCTGCTCTGTATGGAGGACGTGCCGTCAACACTTCCTATTACTGTGTTCATTTACTGTGTACACTTCGATTGAGAAGGCACAGACGGTAATAAACCGCCTCTGCCTTCTCTATGGAGACTCCGGTTATCTCTGACAGCTGGATCTATGCTTCCGCAGCTACCCGATCTTATACAGTATAGCTGGACTTCTGTGCAGTGATGTTTTAGAGTAGGAGCCGGACCGCCAGGACGTTAAAAGTCTATGTGTGGTCCAGAAGGAGTTAAGGAGATCGGCAAGTATGAAGAAAACAACAAATTAGCTCCCTCCGGGAAGGAGAGAAAAAGAGAAAACTCCCCCTGGTGCCACATAACAGCTGTAGCAAGTGCTTCTCATTCAGCCAACCGGATGAAGGGCAAGTACCCCAAAACTGCTGTTTGTAGATGGGTGCCTAGCTTGGCTAAAATCTCATGTTGCATATCCGGTTAAAAGGCTCAGTCATTGGCTTACCAGGACATCCTTAATAGATGGTGCTAGCGAGATTAAGCATTCTCCTTAAAAGAGATAATCTGCAAATTGGGGGCTCTAAATTTGTGTCCCTTACTAAGTAACCTACCATAAAAGACAACGTTAAATCCGGCATCCCACTCAGCTTTACACAGGCATCTATGACACCCTGAATCTCTGCAGCCACCGTACAACCTGTAGAGAAGGAGGGAAAAAAACTAATTAAACATCAGCGACGATGTGTACAGCTTTCCTGATAACATTGGTGAAAATGCCGTGCTCATAAATCCCTCGAGCTCCTGAAGAAGCCTCATCTCCTGAAGAAGCGTTCAAACCCCTTTGACATTGTCCTTAGAATCTTGTGCCAGGTTTTTTTTTTTTATTTAAATGCTGGAAAAGAAATTTGAGAAATTTGCTAAAAAAATGTTTTTTGCTTTAGTAGCCATTTTCCGAAACCCGTAATGTTTTCATTTTTTGGGATATGGGGCTGTGTAAGGGTGTTATTGTTTTATTTTTAATGGCACAAAATGGGAGTGTGTTTTGAACTTTTTTTTTTTTTTTTTTCATATTTTGAAAACAGGTTGACATTTAACAGCTTGGCAGCCGCATGCGGAGCTCCGCTCATGGCTGTTAGAGGCACATGATGGTCGAATAAATCAGCCATCATCTGCCGGGAAAGATGTAGGCTCGGCGTATGAGCTTGCATCACAGTCAGGGACATGACATATGACGCACATGTTCGTTATATGTCATGAAGAGGTTAATGTAATCTTAGAAATATCTGTGACTTATTAGAATTCCATTCTGAATGGATTTTACCTTAAAAGCGAAGATCTACCTTTTAACTTTGTGTCATTTTAGGTCCATCATACTGTATGGACTCATTAAAAAAACATTTTAGTGGTGAAAGCTCATGGGTTTTTTTTTGAGGTGGGGGTACAAATCTCCAAATCCTATGCAGAAGTAGAGGATATAGACACCTCTGTAGGCATCATTTTTTACTTAAATGTATGTATTTTTTTTTAAAAAGTTATTGCATTAGGGGTTTATTACATATTGGGTACAGATTTTTATCTACAGCCTCTATGAATCACAGTACATAGCAGAATGGTTTACCAATGAATCCATCAGTCTGCTTGTCTTACAACAAGGCTTGTAGCTCTTATCTTTATTCTCCTGAACCATCTTCTAAGCTGATTAATGGCCAGATGAAAGTTGAACTTTGATTTGGTCATAAATCTACTAAGAAAATGATTCAGGAGAAGAGAGATAAGGGCCACAGAAAGAGATGAGAAATTTACACTGCCCTGGTCTTGTTCCCCAATACAGTTGGTCTTCACATTCGCACCCAGCAGCTTTATAAGGCCCTGGAACATCATGGCGCAATGCTCGTCAAGACATTGTGCAAGGCCTAGTCATTAGGCCTTTTGTAACTTTGTGACGTTGCAAGCAACAGTGAACGCCACAGACAACCAGGGCTGAAGATGCCGAGGGCAAAAGTGAATTCTGGCTGCCAAAGTTGACCGATATGAACGAGTTACAGACGTTGTCGTCAGACGAGCTCACTGGCTGATTCACTGGCAGCTCATTTTGTTATGTACAGTGATACATAGAGGCTGTAGAAGAGAAACGGTCCAAAATTTTTAACGCAACCCTATTGAAAATTTTATCGTCAGCCAAAAACACACGCAGTTAGGTCAAAAAATTACCTAAATCAATCCAAATACTCTAAGTGATAAACCTTTCAACCGTTTTAGTCACTACTTTGAGAATTTTAGTGCATACTGTTTTTATTAATGGGGTTAATGTATAACGGTAAACAGTAGGCTTCAGCTAGAAGGTTGCAGGTAGCTTCAATTTTAGGTTACTGTATACCTTTGGGGGGGATATGGACATCCAAATGTGACCTTGTAGTTATTTATATTGTTTAGTCCCAGAGACCCTTTTTAGTTCTGTAGGTTTTTCTATATTTCTCTTCAGTTTAATAGACTCTTATACCAGTTTACCGGCCACATTATATATTATCTGAGGACTTATACCTATACGTTTACCTGATTTATCAATGATGGCGTCTATCTCTTCTATTACATCAAAGTAGGCCTCATTGTTGGTATATTTCACCCCTGTTCTTCTCCATGGAACTACTGAGAGTTGTCCTGTCGGGAGCTGGTCGCCCACATTTGAGCTGCCTGAAAACAAAGGCAGATACAATTCAAGAATCAATGGCTTCCTGTTAAAGGGATTGTCTATTTTTCTGGTAACTGCAGAAGAAACCCTAAAGAGGGCTGAGCATTGGGCTGACAGATAATTCTCCCATCTCAACCACCACACATACGCATGCTCGGTTTCTCCGAGTGTGCATGTTAAGGTCCCACTGCTCTATTCAATGACTATGGGTCTGTCGGAAAATGCTCGACGGCCCCATAGGCAATGAATGGAGCAGCCGTCAAGCATTCTAAGGGGAATAAAAATGTTCCGTTCTGTAGATGGGTGCGGTTCCCAGCAGTCGGACCCCCACAGGTCAATAACTTATCACTTATTCTGTGGATAGGTGACAACCCCCTAAGTACGTGTAAGGCCCCATGTATCGATATATAGTTCTGAGAAGATTACCTGTAATGGTGTTCACCACACTTCGTAGGATGGTTGGAGGTTTGATTAGCTCCTTTAGGATGTTTGATTCAGTGGCAAGTGGGAATCCATTATCCAACATCTCCTCAAGGACCTCGTAGACCACCACGACATTTTCCTTAATGACAGCTTCCGAGCAGGACCCAAAGTAATCCTAACGGGAAGAATAGGGCTAACAATCTATGTGGAATAAACTAATGACTTTTGGATTTTCTTGTCTAATTTTACCATTTTTGCCAACGATAAATAGCATTAAAGGCTTCTCGCCACTTTCCATAACAGTCTGACGCTAATTTTTAAAGGTAATCTGTGACACTGAATGCTACGTCAGATCTGCTGGCAGTATGTTATAAAGCAAGAAGGGCCGAGCAGATTGATATATGAGTTTATGGGAAAATATTCCCATACCCCTTTCTATGCTTAGGAGTCCAATGGGCGGTACTAATCAGTGATTGACAGCCTTCCTTCCATTAGTGTGCAGGGATATCCATCACTCGCTGATTAGATCCACCCACTGGACTCCTAAGCATGGTAACAGCGGAGATGGTAATCAATAAAATACAAGTTATGCTAAATCTTTGATAGCTTGAGAAAGTCAAGGCTGGATTATTTTGAGACTGCAAATTTATGTGGTCCCCACAGAATGATTCACAGAAGGGGATCAAAATTAAGACCTGGGCCCTCTCAACTGAGCCGTGGCAGGTAATATTATTAGGGCACTGTATGACAAAATTTCTTTGTTATCGTATAACTTTGTTATGTGAGCATTTCGGTTGCACTCTCTGTGCACTGTATGGCGGTAATGTTGTAAATTTTGTACTGTATATTGTAAAGTATATTTTTTCGTATTTTACCTCTAGTCTGAGCTAGACTTCTATCACTCTCCTTCCTTACAAAATAAGGAAAGATCCCAGCACAATGTGTTTCCCCGGAGCCTCAAGTTTTTTCCGCCATGAAAAAAAAAAACACCGCAACCCCACGTGACGGCAAACCCCACATGACTGAACAGTCTCAAATATCTTTTGCAATCAAGTCAGCAGAACGTAAATTCCTAGCATCTGTGTAACGATATTAAACTAACGGGAATAACAGAGAAGTCATCAAGAATAAAGTCATACCTGAAATGTGTCGACCACGCGGTGAAGGAACTCGATCGCAAAAAGTGGCGGCACCTCAGTTTGGATGACGGCCACAAAAAAGATGGCGTGCCTATAAACACTGAGTAAGTAGTGGTGAGGAGTCGGGATGATCGGGGGAACATTTTCCGCCTCGGACGCCCTTTCTTGTGCCTCAAAAAAGTAGTCACAGACGGAACGGGATACGATGCTCTTCCAGTGTTTCTCTAAGAAGATGTCACCCGAAGGGTTAATGAGGAACAAGCTGTGAATCATGGTTGGCGATGGACAACTTTGGAAGAGAAATGATATTTTGGGGACCCTGGGGAGAAAATACAAAAAAATACTTTTAATTTTAGTCAAATACCGTAATTTAGGGTAAAGTCATATAGAAAAAAAAGTCTTATATCCCCCAAATTAACTCTGTGTCAACATATCCAAAGTTTTCCGGAAAAGAAAAACTTCTCTAAAAACTTCTCAAAGAAGGGGCTTCCATTTGAAAAAACTCAGTGTTTAAAGAACCCCGTCTTCACAGTCTTTGGGATCATGGCAAAACACCATTTGGTAACAAACAATATGGCTACCATTATAGTCCCCACCTTTCCTGTGGACTCCCAAATAAACGATGCGAGGCCACAATAATATGCACACATGCCCTTCAAGGCTGGAGGAAAGCTAGGAGACGTGCACCTGATATTCACAACAATCACATGCGAATGGGGCCTGGGAGTAGTAATGGCAGCCATTTTTGTTGTCACTAACAGCCATGCTGTGTAATTTTCTGCATCCTGCAGTATTTGTGTACCGTGACTTTACATAAAAGCTGTAGGTTTCTGCTGGTGTCCGGCAGCTCTGCCTGCGCTTACTCTAGTCCTAAACTGCTCTGTAAGGCAGGAGTCACACACAAGGTGGAGACGGACCGTATTGTACGGCCGTAATACGCATAAATGGCCCCTAAATAGTGCTCCGTATGTCATCCGTTGTAAGGGTGTGGCCGCGTATTTCTCCCATGTAAGCATCCGTATGTAATCCGTATGGCATCCGTATACCGAGATTTTCTCGCAGGCTTGCAAAACGGACATATAATGGAGCCCAATGACAGGTTCTCAAATCCAAACGAAAAAATAGATCTAGACACATAGAATACATATATATATATACACACATGTCATTGAGACACATATATCTATATATATTTATAGTTCATAGAGTTCTTCATAGCAGAATAGCCGCTAATTCAGTTTCTGACTTTTTTCCCACGGTCATTAGTTCATTCACAGATCAGCCGGGGACTCCCAGCAGCCTCAGTGACGTCAGCGGGAGTCCCCGGCTGATCTGTGAATGAACTAATGACCGTGGGAAAAAAGTCAGAAACTTTCCCACGGTAATTAGATCATCTACAGGCAGCCATTGAGGCTGCGCAGAGCTGAATCAATTCATTTTGTAGTAGATTACAGTGAGGCTGGTCGCATTAGCACCGGTCCTCATTGTAAACTATTTAACCCCTTCTGATGGATTGCAGCGTGGGACATGACTGAACAGCGGAGAGGTAAGGATATTGGTGATTTTTTATGTTATTTTTGTTGCAGGTCATGGTTTTATTTTGGATTACCAGGCTAATAAAAATGTGTCAAAAACTTGGTGTATTTATTTCATTAAAAGACTTTTTAATTAATGTCTGTGTGTGGTTTTTAACTCTTTCTTAGTATAGGGTTAATAATGGATCGGTGTCTTATTGAAACCTCTCCATTATTAATCGGCTTAATGTCATCTTACAATCGAATGGTGACATAAACCTTTGTTATATTAACCCATTTGCCACCGCTACAGGGCAATGGGAATAGAGAGGACAAGTGCCAGAATTGGCACATCTTATAGATGCGCCATTTATCAGGTGTCTGGGGGCAGATTTTTGTAGCCGGGGGGGGGGGCCCAAAAACAATGGTCCCTCTCATGGCTATTAAAATCTGCCCTCACTCACCTGCTTTACCTCTCTGGTTGACAAATGACAGCGGGAGCCCACGCATTTTTTTTTTACAACAAATTAACCCCTTAAATTAACTCCTACACCTCCCACATTTTGCACACAAACCCTCATCTAATTATTAGTCAGGGACATATAAAAAAAAACAAAACATGAAATGGTTTACTGTATGTAAAGCACGTGTCATTTCATGTCGGGTTGGGAAATGATTTGACAGAAGCCGGCAATTGAATTGGCGGCTATTCTGCTATGAAGAACTCTATGAACTATAAATATATATATATATGTGTCTCAATATATATATATATATATATATATATATATTCTATGTGTCTAGATCTAGTCCTTCGTTTCTTTATTAACCCCTTTCTGTCACATGACGTACTATCCCGTCCATGTGCCCTGGGACTTAATTCCCAGGGACGGGATAGTACGTCACAGCAATCAGCGGCGCCCACGTGGTGAGCGCCGCTGATTGCAGCCGGGTGTCAGCTGATTATGACAGCTGACACGCGGCACAATGTGTTAGGGGCGGTCACGGACCACCCCCGACACGTTAACCCCTTGCACACCGCGATCAAACACGATTGAGGTGTACCTGGGGTTAAAGGGAAGCATCGGCAGGGAGGGGGCTCCCTCCAAGCTTCCCTGAGCCCCCCACAGCAGCGCAATGTGCAGCGCTGCTGCGGGGGGCACCAACCCTGCAGGTCCCCGAATCCAAGATGGCGACGGGGACCTTCAGGGGCCTGCAGGGAGCTGGCTTCCTCACTGCCTGCAAAGCGCAGGCATGAGGAAGCCTGTGTAGTGCCTGTGACAGATCGCTGATCTGTCACAGTGATCTGTGATGTGACAGATCAGTGATCTGTCACATGACAGGTACAGTATGTCCCCCCTGGGACAATGTAATAAAGTTAAGAAAAAAAAAGGGTAAAAATAATTAAAAAAAAAAAATAAATAAAAAAAAAAAAAATCGCTAAATAAATTTAAAAAAAAAAAAAAATTTCCCTAATAAATTCATTTTTTTGAAATAATAAAAAAAATAAAAATAAAAGTACACATATTTGGTATCGCGGCGTCCGTAACGACCCACCCTATAAAACTGTCCCATTAGTTAACCCCTTTAGCGAACCCCTTAAAAAATAAAAAACGAAGCAAAAAATAATGATTTATTATCATACCGCCGAACAAAAAGTGCAATAACGCACGATAAAAAAAAAGACGCATATAAATATCCATGGTACCGCTGAAAACGTCATCTTGTCCTGCAAAAAACGAGCTGCCATACAGCATCATCAGCAAAAAAATAAAAAAGTTATAGCTCGAAGAATAAAGCGATGCAAAAATAATTATTTTTTATATAAAATTGTTTTCATTGCATAAAAGCGCCAAAACATAAAAAAAGACCTAAATGAGGTATCGCTGTAATCGTACTGACCCGAAGAATAAAACCGCTTTATCAATTTTACCGCACGCGGAACGGTGTAAACGCACCCCCCCAAAAGAAATTCATGAAATGCTGGTTTTTGTTCATTCTGCGTCCCAAAAATCGGAATAAAAAGCTATCAAAAGATGTCACGTGCCCAAACATGATACCAATAAAAGCATCAACTCATCACGCAAAAAATAAGACCTCACATGACTCGGTGGGTCAAAATATGGAAAAATTATAGCTCTCAATATGTGGTGATGTAAAAACTATTTTTACAATAAAAAGCGTCTTTTAGCGTGTGACAGCCGCCAAACATAAAAACCGCCATAAATAGTAAATCAAACCCCATGTTATCACCCCCTTAGTTAGGGAAAAATAATAAAATTAAAAAAATGTATTTATTTCCATTTTCCCGTTAGGGTTAGGGGTGTGTTGGGGTTAGGGTTGGAGTTAGAATTGGGGGTTTCCACTGTTTGGGCACATCAGGTGCTCTCCAAACGCAACATGATCTGATCTCAATTCCAGCCAATTCTGCGTTGAAAAAGTCAAATGGTGCTCCTTCCCTTCCAAGCTCTGCCATGCGCCCAAACAGTGTTTTACCCCCACATATGGGGTATTAGCTTACTCAGGGCAAATTGCAAAACAACTTTTGGGGTCCAATTTCTCCTGTTACCCTTAGGAAAATAAAAAATTGGGGGCAAAAACATCATTTTTGTGGAAAAAAATGATTTTTTTATTTTCACGCCCGGGCGTTATAAACTTCTGTGAAGCACTTGGGGGTTCAAAGTGCTCACCACACATGTAGATAAGTTCCGTGGGGGGTGTAGTTTCCAAAATGGGGTCACTTGTGGGGAGTTTAAATAGTTTAGGTACATCAGGGGCTCTCCAAACGCACATGACACCCGCAGACCATTCCATCAAAGTCTTCATTCCAAAACGTCACTACTTCCTGTCCGAGCCCCAAAGTGTGCCCATACATTAGTTTTCTCCCATATATGGGGTATCAGCGTACTCAGAACAAATTGGACAACAACTTTTGTGGTCCAATTTCTCCTGGTACCCTTAGGAAAATAAAAAATTGGGGGCAAAAATATCATTCTTGTGGAAAAAAATTATTTTTTTATTTTCACGCCCGGGCGTTATAAACTTCTGTGAACCACTGGGGGGTTCAAAGTGCTCACCACACATCTAGATAAGTTCCTTGGGGGATCTAGTTTCCAAAATGGGGTAATTTGTTGGGGGTTTCCACTGTTTTGGTACATCAGGGGCTTTCCAAAGGCAACATGGTGTCCGATCTCAATTCCAGCCAAAAACATCAAATGGCGCTGCTTCCCTTCCGAGCTCTGCCATGCGCCCAAATAGTGGTTTACCCCCACATGTGGGGTATCAGCGTACTCAGGACAAATTGTACAATAACTTTTAGGGTCCTGTTACCCTTGGAAAAATAAGAATTGAGGGTGAAAAGATCATTTTTTGTGGAAAAAATATGACTTTTTAATTGTACCGCTGTACGTTATAAACTTCTGTGAAGCCCTTGGGGGTTCAAACTTCTCACCACACATCTAGATAAGTTCCTTGGGGGGTCTAGTTTCCAAAATGGGGTCACTTGTGGGGGGTTTCCACTGTTTAGGTACATCAGGGGCTCTCCAAACGTGACATGGCATCCAATCTGAATTCCAGCCAATTTTGCATTGAAAAAGTCAAACGGCGCTCCTTCCCTTCTGAGCTCTGCCATGCGCCAAAACAGTGGTTCCCCCCCACACATCAGGTATCAGCGTACTCAGGACAAACTGCACAATAACTTTTGCAGTCCAATTTGTCCTGTTACCCTTGGTAAAATAAAAAAAATTGAACCTGAATTATTTTTTTTGTGAAGAAAAGTTAAATGTTCATATTTTTTTTAAATATACAAAATATTCCTGTGACGCACCTGAAGGGTTAATAAACTTCTTGAATGTGGTTTTGAGCACCTTAAGGGGTGCAGTTTTTAGAATGGTGTCACTTTTGGGTATTTTCCATCATATAGACCCCTCAAAGTGGCTTCAAATGTGATGTGGTCCTAAAAATAAAATGGTGTTGCAAAAATGAGAAATCGCTGGTCAACTTTTAACCCTTATAACTTCCTAACAAAAAAAATTTTGGTTCCAAAATTGTGCTGATGTAAAGTAAACATGTGGGAAATGTTATTTATTAAGTTTTTTGTGTGCCGTATCTCTGTGATTTAAGGGCATAAGTTTGAAAATTGCGAAATTTTAAATTTTTTTGCCAAATTTCCGTTTTTTTTCACAAATAAACGCAAGTTATTTGAATGAAATTTTACTACTAACATGAAGTACAATATGTCACGAGAAAACAATGTCAGAATCACCGGGATCCATGGAAGCGTTTCAGAGTTTTTACCTCATAAAGGGACAGTGGTCAGAATTATAAAAATTGGCCCGGGCATTAACGTGCAAGCCACCCTTGGGGGTTAAGGGGTTAAACCTGTCAGTGTGAGTTTACTGTATAGCGCACTGAATTGCCGGTTTTTCTAAAAGACACCTGGTGCGTATTTCTCACAAGTCACATGTGTGGTCCGTGTGTAATGCGGTTTTTTTGCGCACCCATAGACTTGCATTGGCGTATTACGGCCGTAGTACACTGACAATGGCAGCATGCTGTGATTGGCACGGACCGTAAAATATACGCAAGAAATCTACGGCTGATGGGAGCTGCCCCATAGAGAATCATTGGTCCGTGTGCAATGCGTTCTTTTAACGCCTCTCACTCGTCCATATTCCTTTCTAGTGTGACGCCGGCCTTAATGTCAAATTACCTCAGAGATCAGACTCCATTTTGTGCCTATAAAATTTCACAGATTGCCTTCATTCAGCTACTAAAAGGAAGAGCAATGAAGCACAATCGTCTTAAAAAAAAAATCTGTATAAAAATTGCACAACACTAAGGAAAAGAAAGAGATATTTTAATGCAAATTTTGTCAAATTTTATTAAAATCTAAGCCAAATAAAAGATTTGTAAAGAACTGTCCTCTTAAGCTCTTCATGGCAATTTGTTATTTTTTCTCCTTCGTTTTTTCCTTCCCTTCTTTCAAGAGTCTGTTTTTACTTTTCCGTAGATACAGCCATATGAGAGATTGTAAACACCATTCACTTTACCATATAATGTACTGGAAAAATCAAGAAAAAAAATTCCACTTACAGGGAAATGGCTAATAATAAAAAAACGCAATTCCAATATAGCTTTTTGGATTTTGTTTTACGGCGTTCATTGAGCTATAAAAGACACTCGCTAAATGATTCTGGAGATCACTACGATTATTTTGATACCAAACATGTACATTTTTTATTTTTATTGAAGCGGTACAAAAATTTCTAAAAAATAATTAAAGAAATATTTGCTTGTGCTGCCATTTTCCTGAGACCATAACGTTTTTATTTTTATGTCGATGGAGCTGGAAAAGGTTTCTTTTTTTTTTTTGCATGGCAAGCTCACGTTTGTATAGATATAATTTTTCTGCTGATCGTATTGTTTTTGCGGTGTTGTGGTGACAAAAAAAAAAATGCAATTCTTGCATTTGGATTTTTTTTTTTTCCTGCATTTAAGAATCGATTCTATTAATTTTATACCTTGTTAGGTCGGACATTTATAAACACAGCAATAAAAATATATATATTTTTTTAAATTTTTGTTTTTAATGGGGTTTATTGAAAATTTTTTTTTTTACCTTATTTTCTAGGGGACTGGAACCTGTGATCATCTGATCCCTTATAGCATATTTTGCAATATCACAGTATTGCAGTATATAGTAAAAAAAAAAACAATTCTCCTATGAAGCAGGGCTGTGGAGTCAGTAAGCCAAACCTCTGACTCCGACTCCTCAATTTCCATGACACTGACTCCAAAGCCCTGCTCTGAAGTCCACTCACAAAAAGACCAAAATTGCAGTGCCGGGTGCTTTCGCAGGCCACGGCTGTTATGACAACACATCTGTTTCCCATGATAGTGCCGCGCATATAAATGTTATATTATATTTTCTGCACCAACTACAGAGGAATTCATTTTACATAAGCGTGATTTTTTTGCATGCAATTGCCCATAACAATGCCCGAAATTGACATCCCTACAATTAAAAGTTATCCCCTATTTACTGATCGATGGCGGCCCGACCATTATGACTATCAGCGATCCTGAGAACAGGGTTCTGCAGAGGTGGGGCATAGATGCGCATGCTCGGCCACCTGCAGTCCTACAGACAATAAATGGAGCGGATATTGAGCATACGCGCCTTCGCTACATTCAAGATAAGGGATAGAGAACAAGACTCAATTGTGAGGACCTTAAAAAAAGGGACGGCCATAGTAAAAATACCCTATTAAATCTACCGTAATTAAAACACAATCAGTGGAAATATTGCCATTTTTTTTATCAATGATCAAATGCCAGATTCCATTCAAAGCCCCATAAATTCTGACAAAACCCCTTTTTGTAGACATAGGATCCATTTTCATATGCAAACATCCTGGAGAGGCTTCGATGTATGAAGGCAGCCAATTCAGTTATATCTGTAGATGCTACTGTCACAAGACTTCCTAAGAAGTACTCCGAGGAATGTCAGCGACTGTAGCAGAACAGGAAACATGATTAGAACGTTATAATACATTGGTCTAGTCCAAGGATGTCAATCGCAAACACACAGAGGCCAAAATGAAAAACTTGGGCAAAGTTGCACATCAACTAGTATATAGTATAATGGGTCCCACATAGTCCTCCATACTGAATAGTAGACCCCACAAAGTGCTCCATACAGTATAATGACCCCACATAGTGCTCCATACAGAAAAATGGACCCCACATATTGCTCCATACAGTATAATGGCCACACATAGTGCTCAATACAGTATAATGACCCCACATAGTGCTCCATACAGTATAATGAACCCACATAGTCCTCCATACAGAATAATGGACCCACATAGTCCTCCATACAGTATAATGTTCCTACATAGTCCTCCATACAGTATAATGACCTCACATAGTCCTCCATACAGAATAATGGACCCACATAGTCCTCCATACAGAATAATGGACCCACATAGTCCTCCATACAGAATAATGGACCCACATAGTCCTCCATACAGAATAATGGACCCACATAGTCCTCCATACAGAATAATGGACCCACATAGTCCTCCATACACAAAAATGGACCCACATAGTCCTCCATACACAATAATGGACCCACATAGTCCTCCATACACAATAATGGACCCACATAGTCCTCCATACACAATAATGGACCCACATAGTCCTCCATACAGTATAATGACCCAACATAGTGCTCCACACAGAAAAATGGACCCCACATATTGCTCCATACAGTATAATGGCCACACATAGTGCTCAATACAGTATAATGACCCCACATATTGCTCCATACAGTATAATGTTCCTACATAGTCCTCCATACAGTATAATGACCTCACATAGTCCTCCATACAGAATAATGGACCCACATAGTCCTCCATACAGAATAATGGACCCACATAGTCCTCCATACACAATAATGGACCCACATAGTCCTCCATACACAATAATGGACCCACATAGTCCTCCATACACAATAATGGACCCACATAGTCCTCCATACAGAAAAATAGACCCCACAGAGTCCTCCATACAGTATAATGGCCCCACATTGTGCTCCATACAGTATAATGGTCCTACGTAGTTCTCCATACAGGATAATGGCCCCACAGAGTCCTCCATACAGTATAATGGACCCACATAGTCCTCCATACAGAAAAATAGACCCCACAGAGTCCTCCATACAGTATAATGGCCCCACATAGTGCTCCATACAGTATAATGGTCCAACGTAGTTCTCCATACAGTATAATGGCCCCACAGAGTCCTCCATACAGTATAATGGCCCCACAAAGGGTTTGCGATTCTGGTGTCGCTGGCCAAATATAACCAGATTTGGTCCACGGCAAGAGATTGACATCTATGGTCTAGTTGGATCTCAGAGGGGAAACTGAGGCTTATATGTATGGGGTCAGAATTATATGACTAAAATTAATACGGTCAGATAATGCACTAAATTTAGGTAAAATCCACAACAGCAAGAGGAAAGATTATAAATGTGTACGTCTTCCCCTATAAATTATTTTACATCTATTACATAATTTCCTCACGCCTCTTCGAGGCCTTACAACGCTTCCGTACATTACTTAATGCCTTTGTATTGCTACATAATGACCAAACGGTAATAAGAGGCCATGGGGTCAAGCGGTCGACCATAGTGCCCAATCCGCACATGCTACAATGGTGGATATATATATATATATATATATATATATATATATATATATACACTGTATATATATAGATATATGCACCCAAAACAGTGTGTATATGGGTCATGTACAAGGTATAAGCCGGATTCGGAGCGATCAGTGTTGTGTAGGTAGTATGTAGCAGCATATGGCCACCCAAACCCCTTCCTCAATTTTGGGACACTGCAAGGTGCCATTATAATAATGCAGTAAGGACGGTTTGTATGGAGAGATATGGCTGATCCTACCTTACACAGGTCTCCGGTACATTGGCTCTAATGTCAGCCTCATTCAGTGCAGCTCCTTCCTCTGTGGTATCATATGATGCTTCCTCCCATCAGGCAGCTCAGCTGACCTCCTCCTCCTCCTCCTCCCACAGTAACAGCAGCATTGTGTGTGCAGGGGAGGAGGAGACTGCCTCACTGCAAGGAGGATCTGTAGCACTCACTGCTCAGCCTGTGTCATGGTACTACTGTTCCAAAATGTCTGCACATTGGCCATGCATTTACAGCCTTCCTTGTCATGGAGGCAGTGAGATAACTATAAGCGCCTTGTAAGTCCAGGGCCCAGAGGACAGGCTTTATTACAGCAACACAAGAGGTTTCCATAGGCATAAACCCTGGCAACAAGACACCTTGTGTGCTAGTCCATTTCCAACCCCCCCCCCCAACTTCGAAAGTTAGGAAAGGGGGACACATACTGTGGCGCTAGTAACATGACGGCAATTTTTATTTTAGGCTTAGTCATTTCCCTAACCATTTTTTTTTATGGATCAACACAGAAATATTACCAATGAAGCCCATTAGTGTTCCCCACACAGTACCGCTTTCACGGCCCCAACAGTGCCCCCATACGGTATGATGCCTGACAGTGCGTTCCCTCTCAGAGAGTAATATGTTCACATAGCATGGTGCCCCCACTTTTCCCACCATACAGTATGATGCCCAATTCCCCCACGTACAGTATGAATCTCTCACAAAGTATAATGCCCCCACACATACGATACCCCCACAGAGTATTATTCTCCCACAAACCACCCGCATACTGTGTAATGTTGCGAAAGATCCTCACACGTGTGTGTGTGTGTTCCACACAGTATATTTGCCCCCACAGCACCCTCACATACGGTATGATGCCCCCACACTCTCTCACCTAGTATGATGTCCCCATAACTCAACAAAAAGTTTAATGCCCGCACATCATGACACAGACACACAATAGAATGCCCACAACTCCCAGTCAAAGTATAATGCCCCCACATAGTATAATGACCCCACACAGAATGATGACCCCACACAGAATGATGTCCCCACACAGTATAAAAATTAGAATGCCCCTGATAACTGTAACACCCATGCGGGCACCCCTACACGTTTCCCTTTCCTTCTACATGCAGGGATGCGGATATACTCGCCGCCGCAGGCGTGCGGTCGCATCCTCGTCTCTCGGCACATTCCCTGCTTCCTGCGCTGTGCACGTTTCCCGGCGGCGCGTTTATGGTGTGCGCTAACCTGTTCTTAACACCTTCATGACCGGAGGTATTTCTTCCCATAGCCATAAGTTTTTTATTTTTCAGTCAATATGGCCGTGTGAGGGCTTCTTTTTTGTGGGACAAGTTGTACTTTTGAACAACACCATTGATTTTAATATATCGTGTACTGGAAAACAGGAAAAAAAATTCCAAATGTGGTGAAATTGCAAAAAAAAAGTGCAATGCCACAGTTGGTTTTTTTTGCTTTTTACTGGGTTCACTAAATGCTAAAACTGACCTGCCATTATGATTCTCCAGGTCATTACGAGTTCATAGACACCAAACATGTCTAGGTTCTTTTTTATCTAAGGCTGGTTTCACATTCGCGTTAAAACAACGCTGCGCACTGCGTCGTTAAGCCCCGCCCCGATCCAGCTCCCTGCCCGCCCCATCCGGGATCAACGCCTACTTTCGCATTTGCACGCATGCGATCGGCGCACCCTATCTTTAGCATAGGGTGCGCAGATCATGCGTTGCCAGTGTGAAAGTAGCGTGCTGCGCACTTTTGACGGTGCGCCGTGCGCGCCGAAATGCAACATGCTGCATTTCGGCGCGCACGGCGCACCGTCAAAAGTGCGCAGCACGCTACTTTCACACTGGCAGCGCATGATCTGCGCACCCTATGCTAAAGATAGGGTGCGCCGATCGCATGCGTGCAAATGCGAAAGTAGGCGGTGATCCCGGATGGGGCGGGCAGGGAGCCGGATCGGGGCGGGGCTTAACGACGCAGTGTGCAGCGTTGTTTTAACGCGAATGTGAAACCAGCCTAAGTGGTGAAAAAAAAATGTGAACGTTTGCTAAAAAAAAAAAAGGTGTCATTTTCCGAGACCCGTAGCGTCTCCATTTTTCGTGATCTCGGGTTGTGTGAGGGCTTATTTTTTGCGCGCCGAGCTGACTTTTTTACTTACACCATTTTGGTGCAGATACGATCTTTTGATTGCTCGTTATTGCATTTTATTGCAATGTAGCGGTGACCAAAAAAGTAGTTTTAATGTCTTGAATCTTTCCTTGTTACGCCGTTTAGTAACCGGGTTAATTCTTTTTTTTATTGATAGAACGGACGATTATGAACGCAACAATACCAAATATGTGTATATTTGATTTTTTTATTGTTTTATTTTGAATGGGGCGAAAGGGACCCAACTTGAACTTTTATATTTTTTTATTTTTTTAATATTTTTAAAAACCTTTATTTTTTAACTTTTAGCATGCATCAATAATCTCCATGGGAGACTAGAATCTGCAGTTGTCTGATCGGCTCTGCTACATACAGGTGATGATCAGATCACCTGTGTGTAGCAGAAATGCTCACTTGCTATGAGCGCCGACCACCGGGGGGCGCTCATAGCAATCCGGCTATGACAATCATAGAGGTCTGCTGGAGACCTCTGGTTGTCATGCCAACCTATTTCATGATCCACGATTATGTGACGGGGTCACCGATAGGCGGGATTTCTGGCGCACTTACCAGAAGTGCAAGTTAAATGCCGCTGTCAGAGATTGACAGCGGCATTTAACGGGTTAACAGACGCAGGTGACTCGTGATCCCCCGAGGCTGTTAGAGGCACAAGTCAGTTGACAGGTGCCGGGAAAGATGTGGTCTGAGCTCCGGAGCACACATCAAAGGGAGGGATTCTGACGTGGGCGTACTATTACGCCCAACGTCGGAAAGGGGTTAAAGGGATAGCGTGGGCACTTGCAAAATTCCCCAAGCCGATGGCTGGGAGGCATCTTGTATAAAAGGCACCCTCCTTAATAGGGAAGAGCCTGAGCAATATGGTCCAATTAGTGTGTGCTTGTACGACAAATGAGTTGCCAGGTCCCAATCCTGTACCTGAGTCCTCTGGTCCTTGTGTGGCCAGAGCCTGAACCCGAAACCCTGGTCCGTGTGTCTCTGAACCTGAAGCCGCACCTGGTGATCCCTGAACCTGATACCACATCTGGCAGTCTCTGAACATGATACCACACCTGGCAGTCTCTGAACGTGATACCACACCTGGCAGTCTCTGAACGTGAATCTGCATCTGGACAATTAGAGTGACAATTTTATAGATCAGGTTGTTCCCAACCTGAGGATACACAGGAATTGCAATGCACTAGCGCTATCATTTTCACGCAGAGAAAACACCTTTTAGACCAGGGGTGGGAAATCTTTTTTCAGCCAAGGGCCATTTGGATATTTATGCAATCCTTCGGGGGCCGTACAAACTCCGCCCACAAATTACATCCTGACTCTGGCACTGGTTTCCTGACTTAATCTTTCATTGCATGCCCTTCAGTGTTCAGTAGTGAACACTGCGTGTGTGTGCTAACAGAGCAAGAAGAAATTAATCAGCTTGTGGCAATCAAGATACAGCTCCCTGCCCAAGAATGCGGTCCCTGAGGATCTGCTTGGGGGCCTGATAAAAGGTCATCGAGGGCCGTAAATGGCCCTGGGGCCTGAGGTTCCCCACCCCTGTTATAGACCATGCTTATTATAGCATACATGGCAGACCAAACTCATCTTCTCAACAGTTAAGACTCAGTCCATTAGTCCCAGACTCTTCATCAACCCAACACATCTCTCTCAATGGCTCAATGGCTTTGTAAAATAATAAATGCAGTCATGTAGTCAGTTGGGCAGCACTGTAAGTCCAGAAGTACTTGACCTTGAATAACTCTCAGAAAATGGAACTGTGTAGAGGTGGTGGGCCGGACTAGGGGGGTGATCCCTCGTTATACCGCACAGAGACGAACAGAGACAATTGGAGGCAACTTTCGGGTACAACAGGTCCAGGTTTATTCGCTTGCCGTCCGCCTGACGGCCTCTGAAGTACACCGCACTTCACTACAATTCACTTCACTTTCCTGGGCCTCCGTTTCTTGGCCCGCTTTACACACTGTACCTTAGCACCAGGGACGTACATGCACGTACCGTCCCTACTTCACTTGATGACGCTGCTGACAGGTCCGTCACTGTGGCCGCCTTAGCCCGTGGCCCGTGGTAACTAGGCCTTCCGGTGCGCAGGGGGCCGCGTGCTGCAGCAGAATGGTGGGGGCCGCTTGTGGAGGCACTGGTAGGGCCGGGGGTACTCTCACCTTCCCCGGCGCTGCGGCCTCCATCCCATCATCACGCGGTTTCCCTCGCAGCCTCCGTTCCTTGCTCCACTGTCCGGCGGGCCTTCCCTCCGGACTCGGGGGCTCCGCTGAGAAGTCCTCTGCTGGTATTGGTGGCGGCCGTTTTCGCTGACTCTGCTCAGGCTCCGCTCTCCGGCTCAGCATCCCGCTGCCTGCCCGAGGTTCTGAAGATGACTTCTGGTGCAGCTCCATCTCTTGCCGCCATTGCCACTCTAGGCGGCCGATGCCCCGACACCCGCAGCGTCTCATACCGTCCGTTGGACAGCACTCGAATGGCGTCAGACAGCCGCAGCCAATTTTTTCTTCCGTGCCACTCCTGCTGGGTGGGGCGTGGGCAGACCTTTCCACCCATCTGCCAGGGTCCAGTACATGGGAGCGTCGGCCTCTGGGCACATACTGCTGTCCATGGGGGTACGTTGGAGGGGGCCCCAGTCCATTCAACACGACTGCAAGCACTCGGACCTCTCCCCTGCGCTGTAGTAATGCCGCCATCTTGCGTAGCTTCTGATGCCGCCCCGTATCTTCTGTCAGCACCACTGAGTCACCACAGCGCACCCAATTTGTAATCCGCAGATAAGCAAATTGTAATCCACAGGTATTTATAATCCAAGCAGCACAGTCCAAGTCCTTCTCCATCCTTTAAGGCAGGCCTGCCGCAGAAGATGATGTATTAGCGGCGGCCATCCTGCCGACTACGCCAAATGTAGAGGTGGTGGGCCGGACTAGGGGGGTGATCCCTCGTTATACCACGCAGAGACGAACAGAGACAATTGGAGGCAACATTCGGGTACAACAGGTCCAGGTTTATTCGCTTGCCGTCCGCCTGACGGCCTCTGAAGTACACCGCACTTCACTACAATTCACTTCACTTCCCTGGGCCTCCGTTTCTAGGCCCGCTTTACACACCGTACCTTAGCACCAGGGACGTACATGCACGTACCGTCCCTACTTCACTTGATGACGCTGCTGACAGGTCCGTCACTGTGGCCGCCTTAGGCCCATACACCAACAGTAATTTTACTGGTCAGACGTCTTCTTCCACACGGTATGTTTCGCCTCTGTCTCGTCCTTTTTTGCGGTACTTTCCTGTCAGGACCACCCCCCTGACGTTCTCTCTCCTCAGTCCCCCTGGTCTGGATTCTCCTCACAGCGCACAGACTGTCGCAGTCCTCCTGTCACTGGAGCTCCCCCTGGGGACTGGAACCTTCTGGAACCCTCCCTCAGTATTTATAACCAACCCGGTTCCTTGAAACTGTCACTCCGCCCCCCATGACCAACGGTTTCTAAAGCCCTAAGCTGCTGTAAAGTCCTTTGCTCACACTCCACCCTGCCATCTAATGGTCATCCCAAGGTACTGCACGTCCACTACACTTTCCTAGCTGTTTCCCCACTGTAATAACTGACACCTACCTACACTGTGCAAACCTTTCCTTCTTCACTCTGACTAGTCCGTCCGTCCGTCAGGTCACCTTCCCTACAACTGCACGCCAACTTGTCTGGTTCATTCTGTAAAGGCCCCGTCACACACAGCGAGATCGCTGATTTTGTGACGTCACAGCGATCTCGCCAGCGATCTCGCTCTGTGTGACACGCATCAGCGACCGCCCCCCCCGCCGGGTATCGCTGATCGTGCTCTAATGTCCTGGGCCATTTTTTGATCATTGGTCTCCCGCTGGCCAGCACGCATCGCTGCATGTGGCAGCGGGAGAGCAACGATCAGCGAGGCAGACGCTGGGAGCTGGTATCCAGGGTAAATATCGGGTAACTAAGCGCGCGTTGCTTAGTTACCCGCTGTGTACCTTAAATACCAGCGTCCTCCTTCTTATTCCTGTCGCGCTCCTGCGCAGGCATACTGCTCTGCCCTGTTGAGGGCAAAGTAAAGTATTGCAGTGCGCACAGGCGCCAGGAAAGGTCAGAGAGGTCCGGCGCCTGCGCACTGCAGTACTTTACTCTGCCCTCAAAGGGCAGATAAAGTACGCCTGCGCAGGAGTCGCGGCAGAAGTAAGAAGGAGTACGTCATCGCTAGAAGATGGGAGGCGCCGGACCGTGACACCCATCGCACCGGACCGGATGCCAGGGTGAGTATAATCAAAACTTGTTCTTCTTATCTTTCAGGTTTCATCGGAGGCTTATCTACAGCATTACAGAATGCTGTAGATAAGCCCCTGATGGCGGTGTCGGCAGCTGATAGGGCTAAAATGAGGTGACAGATTCCCTTTAAGTCTATCCAATCTATCCTTGCTTGCCATGCATGGACTTCATTTCGTCCTTTGTAGCTCTTATCCAGTCATTGGTTTCTCCTTTTGAGATCAAAGATGTCTTGGCTAAAAGTGTTGCCATGCTTGAAATTGTTCCAGTATTTCTCCCAGAAAATTATTGCAATTATACGTTTTGTTATAAACACATTTATTTCCTTTGTGTCTATTGTGACAACACAAAATGAAAACAGAGGAAAAAAAGGCAAATTGGACATGATTTCACACAAAACCCCAAAATGGGTTGGACAAAATTGTTGGCACCCTCAAATTAATATTTGGTTGTACACCATTGGAATAAATAACTGCAATCAATCGCTTCCTATAACCATCAACAAGCTTCTTACAACTCTCAATTGGAATTTTGGGCCACTCTTCTTTAGCTAACTGCTCCAGGTCTCTCATAGTTGAAGGCGCCTTCTCCCAACAGCAATTTTAAGATCTCTCCACCAGTAATCAATGGGATTTAGATCCGGACTCATTGCTGGCTACTTCAGAACTCTCCAGTGCTTTGTTTCCTTCCATTTATTGGTGCTTCTTGAAGTATGTTTGAGGTCATTGTCCTGCTGGAAGACCCATGACCATGGATGCAAACCTAGCTTTCTGACACTGGGAAATACATTGTGACCCAAAATCCTTTAGTAATCTTCAGATTTCATGATGCATTTCACACAGTCAAGGCACCCAGTGCCAAAAGCAGCAAAACAGCACCAAAACATCTTTGAACCTCCACCATATTTTACTGTAGGTACTGTGTTCTTTTCTTTGCAGGCTTCATTCAGTTTTTGGTAAACAGTAGAAACATGTGATTTACTAAAAAGCTCTATCTTGGTCTCATCTGCCCACAAGACACTTTCCCAGAAGGATTTTGGCTTACTCCTGTACATTTTGGCAAACTACAGTCTAGCTTTTCTAGCTTTTTTATGTTTGTGTATCAGCAGTGGGGTCCTTCTGAGTATCCTGCCATAGCATTTGATTTCATTAAAATGTTGACAGGTAGTTTTCACTGATACTGATGTACTCTGAGCCTGCTTGACAACAGGAATTTGTTTGGAACTCAATTGAGGTTGCTTATCTACCATTTAGACTATCCTGCGTTGCAACCTTGCATCAATTTTTCTCTGCCGTCCACGATTAGCTACAGTGCCATGGGTTGTAAACTTCTTGATTTTGTTGTGCACCGAGGGCAAGGGAACATCAAGATCTCTGGAGATGAACTTGTAATCTTGAGATTATTGATATTGTTCAACAATTTTGGTTCTCAAGTCCTCAAACAGTTCTCTTATCTTTCTGTTCTCCATAAAGACACATAATGCTAAGATTAAGTCAACTTCTTCCCTTTTTATCTGGTTTCATATGTGATTTTCAAATGGCCCATACCTGTTACTTGCCACAGATGAGTTTGAACGAGCATCACATGCTTGAAACAGAGTTGATACAGAACATTCTAAAGTTACTCACAATTTTGGAATGGTGCCAACGATTTTGTGTGTGAAATTATGTCCAATTTGCCGCTTTTTCTTCTTATTTTTTGTGGTGTTCCAATACACACAAAGGAAATAAACATGCGTTTAACAAAGTATGTGTAATTGCAATTATTTTCTGGGTGAAATACTTCATTTTCTGGAACAATTTCAAGGGTGCCATCACTTTTGGCATGACTGTATTTACACTGCTCAACAAAAATAAAGGGAACACAAAAATACCACATCCTAGATATCGCTATTATTATTATTATTTATTTATATAGCACCATTGGTTCCATGGTGCTGTACATGAGAAGGGGTTGTATTCAAATTACAAATAACACTTACAGTAAAAAAAACAATCACAGACTGATATAGAGGAGAGAGGACCCTGCCCTTGCGGGTTTACATTCTACAGGATGAGCCCAACACAGAAGAAAAACATATCGACCATAAATCCAGGAATTAAAATATCAATTTTATTAATATAACAGGAATATAAATAATAGAGAAAAGCATCACTGTATAAAATAGATTTTTTTGTGTATGCTAAAAAAGGGGCATATACTATCCAGATATAGGGGCATACCAAAATGACAACTAGTGCTGACAATATATAAATCTAATATATAAAGCTCAAGTGTGTGTATGTATGAATGTGGGTCGCCCTCCCAGGGCCGGGGGTACTCGGTACCGGGCCGGTGCCAGCGGGATGTGTCACAGCAGCGGTGACCCGGTCCGTGGCCCTGGGCGCCCAATGGAAAAAAGGGGAAGATTGCAAATGGTGGAATGTAAATGAATAGTTTGTGACGCCACCTGTGGTGTTCGGCAAGTGAGATGTTGAGCCGACGCTGCATGCAGATCCTCTGGGGCTGGTGGTGTGTTGCAGACAAGATGGTGAAGCTCCCCACAGGTGGAGCTGTAGCCCCAGGGCAGTGTAGATGTAGGGGGAGAGGAGAGGCACAAGCGGTGTGGAAGCTGGTACCCAGATGTAGCGGTGCTGGGTGCATTGGCGCAAGAATGAATGGAGGACACCAGGGCTTGTAGTTCCAAAGCTTTACTCACAGTCTGTAGTACACACAGGTGCCTGCCTCCGTGCCGTGTCCTCTGGGTCAGGGACACAATCAACCTCCAGGCCAGATGGAATGCTCCCTTCCAACACTCCGCCAACATGTGCCTTTCTGAACGTCTCCTCTATAGCGCCTTTAAGTGTGAAGCACTCCTAGTACTGAGTTACACTGGAGTGCCTCCTGACAGATGTTCCCAAGAACTCTACTTGTACGGCAGACAGCTGTAGCCTGCTTCAGGGACTCCTTACTCCTGAGTCCCGGCTCACTATCAATGTTGCTGTTGAGCCCCCAAGTCTTAGATGGGAGAAGTGCATTTACAGCCCACTACTCCACCGGTGTCTGCTGCAGAACCATTAGTGTCCATACAACCTCGGGGACCGGGCCCCGGCCTTGCGCTTAGAATTTCTAGGCACGGATCTCTTCTAACCCACTTCCTCTGTTCCCTTTTACTCCTACGTTCCGTACTAGTCTTTCCTTCTTATGGAAGCTCAGGTTTCGGTTCAATCTCTTTCTCCTTCTTTCCCGTCCCGTGCCAGCAGACCCAGGTCACTGAGATCTACTGCAGCATCTCCTTCCTCCATCCCTCTCCCAGGGATCTTCTCTCCTCACTCCTCTCTGAGTGATTCACTGACTGACTGACCTCTAATCCTAAACCCTCCTGCTCTTTTATGTATTCTAACTCCACCTGCCTCCCAGCACGTTTCGTGTTCCAAGCAGGGAGCCACCAAAGGTGCTCTGCTACACTCCAAGCAGGGAGCCGCAATGTGGCTTTGCTGATCTACCATGTTGTATGGGATGCAGGTGTTGGAGCGTGGTCAGGAGCCTCCAACTTACCTGGATGATGGGGTACCACACCTCAGGAGGAGGTGCAGTACCTCTGTGGTGACTGAGCCTCAGGGGCACCACATACCCCCGTTAAACACAGCACGTCCGCGGGCTGCAAGGCAAACAAAGTTGACAATGCAGGAACATGCAAAATTTTTGTAATGCTGAATAAATATTTCTTATACTAAACTTCCCAATGTGGGAGGCACGGTTTCTTGAATGTTGCAAACAGTTTTAACTAGCTATCTAAATTCAAAATTATGCTACCTAATTTAAAGTCCTATGGAAGCAACTCAATATCAATTCACATTTTCTAGCAGCACATTTGCTTTCTGTTACTTTTCACATTCTCTTACCTTCTGATATGACAACCGCTGGTGTCTGGTTCATCACCTGTAACTTCAATTCTTTATTCACATTCAAGGTATTTGTACTTCAAAATTTCTTCAGTATACCGTTTACTAAATTTCTACATTTGTAAAACATTCACTATATTCCTTTCTCAACTATACCCTATAAAATCTGTCATTAAGCATTATCACTTTCTAGCTTTCTGTTTCAAAAATATATTAACCATTATCAATAAGTGCAAATAATAGACACGGGTCCGGCCAACATGTCTGGAAATGTCCTTATGTTGAGGTAATTCTTCCTTCAAGAAGAGGGAGTCCTATGTAAAACCAAGAGAGAGCACCTAAAGAGGTGCAAACTATCTATAATAATAAATGCCCTAAGCAGTTTCCGGTTGTAACAACTTCCGTCCAGTTGTAACCGGTGACGTCACCGCACACCTCTTTCCATGTTAACCCTCAACACACCACTCCTCCTCAACACACACTCCTCAACACACACTCCTCTCACCTTTCACTATCTCCACTCACATCCACTCACTCTTTCACTCCACATACGACCCCTTCTCTTACTTCGTCTCTCATACTCACGCCGTCATCGCCGCTGATCCACGATCCCCGACATCTTCTTCCGCCGGCGCCATCCTGGATCCAGACGTCCTCCACGCCGGCGACATGTTCTTCCGGCGACGCCATCTTGAGTATCGCGGGATTTCACGATACTCAAGATGGCGTCGCCGCAAGAACATGTCGCCGGCGTGGAAGGACGTCTGGATCCAGGATGGCGCCGGCGGAAGAAGACGTCGGGGATCGTGGAGCAGCGGCGATGACGGCGTGAGTATGAGAGACGGAGTGAGAGAAGGGGTCGTATGTGGAGTGAAGGAGTGAGTGGATGTGAGTGGAGATGGTGAAAGGTGAGAGGAGTGTGTGTTGAGGAGTGTGTGTGTGTGAGGGTTAACATAGCAAGAGGTGTGATGCTATTGCATCCTCCCGATGCAATAGCATCGGGCCATAATCTAGTATACAATAACAGTTCTGGACCATTCAGCGTTCATGATCTCTGCAGTTCAAGTGTGAAGGCTGCCAATACAACTGGGCAACAACTGGAAAAGAAAACTAAACCATGATGGTCAAAAATAGGAAACAAAAGGCACAACGGTGCAAATACCCTCCTGGGTAACGAGAGTTAAATTAAGGAAGCATCTTGACTAGTTGTTGTCCCCTCCTGGGGTTTCTGGACTTTAATTGCTTCCATGGGAAATACTTTGGGCTGCTTTGTCTTGTTGCTGGTTGCTTGCCATAGGGCATGGTGGTGGCAGCTGGCGTGATTGCCGCCTAGGGCATTGGAGCTGTGGTAAAGGGAACCCATGATGCATATCAATGCCCATCAGCTGTTCCTCATCGGTGGGTGGTTCTGCTGCTCTGGTACGAGGCCTGACATCTGGGGAAGCCGCAGTCTGTTGGCGCTGGTAAGCGGCTACGCGGGGGCTTTGCAGCCAAGGGATCCCGATGTCACTATCCCAAAGCGACCGAGACTCCTCCAAGCCCTGAAGATGCCGGATCGTGCGCGCCTGTTCTAGCCGTACCCTTCTCAGTAGGGACCTCTTCCACCTCCCCATCTCCGACAGCCTAGTGCCCCCAGCTGACTCTTCCAACTGCCCCATTTCGAGCTCCCGCAAGCCTGCCTCTGACAACGTGAATTTGGGGGGCAACCCAATAGGAGGGCCGGGGTATATACCTGGTGCCTCTCGGCGGTGAGGTCTCTGCTCCGGTGCAGGCATAGTGGCGGTGGACGCTGCTCGGTGGGACGCCGGGGACGGAGGTGGAGCTAATGGCGGCTCCGGGTCTGCAGGGGTCTCTGGAGGGACCTGCGCGGCCGCTTCAGGTCCGGACGGGAGCTTCTCTTCCCCCGCTTCGGCTCCCAGGGCCTTAGACAACTCCTTTGGTGGTACCAGCGGAGAGGGGACAGTGGATGCTGCCGGTGGTATGGCAGCGGTCGCAGGCTCCACAGAGTCTGCCTGGAAAGGTTCCGGTGCAGCAGCGGCAGGTACCAATGGTGCGGGTACCGCAGGTGTAGGCCCTTCCTGGGCGCGCTGCAGCTTTAAAGTCCATAGCACTCCCTGCCTCAATTGCAGGCGGCGCGTCAGCCGGCGCTATTTCGTCCTCCAGCTGCTGGCAGTTCATCTTGTGCACTGGGTTGGAGCCTTCAGCCATGGCGCCGGGGAGATTCAGCATAACTTCCTCGCGCTCCGCAGGCCTCCTCCCGTCTCCTTCCAAAATGGCGTTCTGGCGTTCTTCTTCCTGTCTCGGCTCTTTTCCCGCCACTGGCTTCCACTCCTCCTTCTGGGGGCAGCGTCTTCTTCCAACTCCTCCATACCAAGGCAGTATACAAACCCCTCGGGGGGTGGGCCATGTCGCCGTTGCATAGTAATTCAGGCAGGGGAGGCCCAGGACAGTTCGCGGTCTTTTCTTAGGACCTCCCATGTTGTCACGCCCTTCTTCACCGCGCCAGCGGCCATTTTTAATGTCATTTTACAGTCTATTAAATTGGGTCTTCTGCACATTTTCAAAAACTTTAAATCTTAGGCACACAGAACCCGATGGCATCGGGTCTCGTGATCCTGTTCGTGACGCCAAAAATGGGTCGCCCTCCCAGGGCCGGGGGTACTCGGTCCCGGGCCGGTGTCAGCGGGATGTGTCACAGCAGCGGTGACCCGGTCCGTGGCCCTGGGCACCCAATGTAAAAAAGGGGAAGATTGCAAATGGTGGAATATAAATGAATAGTTCATGACGCGACCTGTGGTGTTCGGCAAGTGAGATGTTGAGCCGACGCTGCATGCAGATCCTTTGGGGCTGGTGGTGTGTTGCAGCCAAGATGGTGAAGCTCCCCACAGGTGGAGCTGTAGCCCCAGGGCAGTGTAGATGTAGGGGGAGAGGAGAGGCACAAGCGGTGTGGAAGCTGGTACCCAGATGTAGCGGTGCTGGGTGCATTGGCGCAAGAATGAATGGAGGACACCAGGGCTTGTAGTTCCAAAGCTTTACTCACAGTCTGTAGTACACACAGGTGCCTGCCTCCGTGCCGTGTCCTCAGGGTCAGGGACACAATGAACCTCCAGGCCAGATGGAATGCTCCCTTCCAACACTCCGCCAACATGGTCCTTTCTGAACGTCTCCTCTTATAGCGCCTTTAAGTGTGAAGCACTCCCAGTACTGAGTTACACTGGAGTGCCTCCTGACAGATGTTCCCAAGAACTCTACTTGTACGGCAGACAGCTGTAGCCTGCTTCAGGGACTCCTTACTCCTGAGTCCCGGCTCACTATCAATGTTGCTGTTGAGCCCCCAAGTCTTAGATGGGAGAAGTGCATTTACAGCCCACTACTCCACCGGTGTCTGCTGTAGAACCATTAGTGTCCATACAACCTCGGGGACCGGGCCCCGGCCTTGCGCTTAGAACTTCTACGTAGGCAGGGTTCTCTTCTAACCCACGTCCTCTGTTCCATTTTACTCCTACGTTCCGTACTAGTCTTTCCTTCTTATGGAAGCTCAGGTTTCGGTTCAATGTCTTTCTCCTTCTTTCCCTTCCCGTCCCAGCATCCCCAGGTCACTGATATCTGCTGCAGCACCTCCTTCCTCCATCCCTCTCCCAGGGATCTTCTCTCCTCACTCCTCTCTGAGTGACTCATTGACTGACTGACCTCTAATCCTACACCCTCCCGCACTTTTATGTTTTCTAACTCCACCCGCCTCCCAGCACGTTTCGTGTTCCAAACAGGGAGCCACCAAAGGTACTCTGCTACACTCCAAGCAGGGAGCCGCAATGTGGCTTTGCTGAACTACCGTATTATGTGGGATGCAGATGTTGGAGCGTGGTCAGGAGCCTCCAACTTACCTGGATGGTGGGGTACCACACCTCAGGAGGAGGTGCAGTACCTCTGTGGCGACTGAGCCTCAGGGGCGCCACATATGTATGTATGTATGTGTGTATGTCCGGGATTGGCATCCGCACCGTCGCAGCCACAGCCACAAAATTTGGCACAGTCACACGTCTGGACCCCGAGAGTGTCCTAGGCTATGTTGTGAGGCGAAATTTTAACCCCGCACGTTCCAATTCACCAAACAATTTTGCCCCTATCTACATAATGGGGAAAAAGTGTGTGTGTATCAAGCCCCGCCCCTCATTATGATGTCATAATGGTTGCCATGGCGACGCTGATGTCATCATAGGTTGCAAGCCCCGCCGCTCATTATGATGTCATAATGGTTGACTATGGGATGGTGGATGTGTGATGGGTATATGGGCACTGGACTATGGGATGGAGGATATGTATGATGGGTATATGGGCACGGGACTATGGGATGGAGGATGTGTGATGGGTATATGGGCACTGGACTAAAGGATGGAGGATATGTATGACGGGTATATGGGCACGGGACTATGGGATGGCGGATATGTATGATGGGTATATGGGCACGGGACTATGGGATGGAGGATGTGTATGACGGGTATATGGGCACGGGACTATGGGATGGTGGATATGTATGATGGGTATATGGGCACGGGACTATGGGATGGAGGATATGTATGATGGATATATGGGCATGGGACTATGAGATGAAGGATGTGTGATGGGTATATGGGCACTCGACTACGGGATGGCGAATATGTATGATGGGTATATGGGCATGGGACCAAGGGGTGGAGGATGTTTGATGGGTATATGGGCATGGGACTATGGGATGGAGGATGTGTGATGGGTATATGGGCACTCGACTATGGGATGGAGGATATGTAAGATGGGTATATGGGCACGGGCCTATGGGATCGTGGATATGTATGATGGGTATATGGGCACGGGACTATGGGATGGAGGATATGTATGATGGGTATATGGGCATGGGACCAAGGGGTGGAGGATGTGTGATGGGTATATGGGCATGGGACTATGGGATGGAGGATGTGTGATGGGTATATGGGCACTCGACTATGGGATGGAGGATATGTAAGATGGGTATATGGGCACGGGACTACGGGATGGCGAATATGTATGATGGGTATATGGGCATGGGACCAAGGGGTGGAGGATTTGTGATGGGTATATGGGCATGGGACTATGGGATGGAGGATGTGTGATGGGTATATGGGCACTCGACTATGGGATGGAGGATATGTAAGATGGGTATATGGGCACGGGCCTATGGGATCGTGGATATGTATGATGGGTATATGGGCATGGGATTATGGGATGGAGGATAATTATAATTTGCTATAACTAACCACAGTTAGTTACTATGCCCGGGCAGCACCGGGATCTTCAGCTAGTTAATAAATAAAAACATCATATCACTGTGCAGTGAATTAAGAAGGAAAACAGCAGTTGTGTAAATCATATATCAAAAATGTGCATACCAATAAAAAATGTATTTAATATGAGTAAAGTGTATCAAAAAACTTTATATCAAGTGCAGTGCAAGTGCATAAAAAAACAGTAGGTATCAGTTTTCAGGTACGCCACCTAAAAAGATTAGGCTGATATTAAGAGACACCTAAGGTGTCCATATATGAATAGCTTGTATATAGACCAGAATAACAGCAATTATATGAGTAGAAAATGTAAGGCAAAAGTCAATTAGTAGCTTACAGTATATACAGCTCCTGGTCTCCTGGATAGACGCCCTCCCCAATGCACGTTTCGGCATGTTGCCTTCGTCAGGGGGTGGCGCCTATAGGAGACAGGTGGGTATATATATATTAAAAGAGACCAATCCAATGTGTGGGGTGTGTGCAAATATGACCAATGACTATATATAGGGGGCGTGTGAGGTAGTGTCCGTGGGCATGTTTTGGATCGGGGAGTGGACTGTTTTTCTCGTCATCCTTTATTACCTTTTTGAATCTGAATTGGTTCTGGTGAGTTGGTTGCAACTTGCTTGCTACTGGGATGTATGATGTGTCCCACTCGGTTTCTCCACCTTCCCCTGCTCCAGGTGCGTCGCCTCATTGGTTCTGGTGAGTTGGTATGTGCAGAGCGGGTTGCTAGGGATGCCTAATAACTTGCGTATTTGTATCTCCCCCTTCCGGGTACTTTGGTTTTCGCTTCGGTCATCCTTCAGTTATTTGTTGTCATAACTTGACCTCTGTTGCCATAGACGCCTAGCTACCTTAGTGACGGCGGTGTTTAGATGCGTCAGACTGGATTTGACATGCGCAGTCAAGTTATGGCCCTCTTCCGGTCATGCGCCGTTATAATCCGGCCTCCGTTGCTAGAGACGCTTGGTTACCTTGTAGTGATGGCAGAGCGTTGGACTGCATCTGACACGTGCAGTCGTAGTGACTGCCTCCGGTTACAGACGCTTGGTTATTGTTGTTTGATGGCGGTGTCCGGATGTGTTGGACTTATTCTGACATGTGCAATCACATTTACCACCTTTTGCTAGGTGCAATAACAGATGGTGTCCGGATAATCACGGACACTACCTCACGCCCCCTGTATATAGTCACTGGTCATATTTGCACACACCCCACATTGAATTGGTCTCTTTTAATATACAGGGGTTGGGCAAAATAATGGAAACACCTAACGTTTTGGCATCATAATCTTCGAACATGTTATAAACATGCAAACCGTGACATATGGTAATGTTTTGTAGTTGATTATTTGTGTTATGTGATATGTGTCTGTAAATTAACTGTTTGTTTTGCAGAATTGTAAGAACATCGATGAAAACCTGATAACAATGGCAGACATCTCGGATTTTCAAAGAGGCCAAATTGTTGGTGCTCGTATGGCAGGCGCTAGTGGTTCGCCCGCCAGGGCCGTGGGGTACTCGGAGCCGGGCCCATTGATTTCAGTGGGAGATGTCACAGTGGCAGTGACCCGGTCCGTGGCCTCAGGCGGTCAATGTAAAAGGGGTAGAGTTATGGGGATAAAGTCATTGAGATGATTCGTGACGCCACCTGTGGTTTCTGTTCAGTTTGACCAGCGCTGCAGGGTTGCTTCTCTGGGACAGATGGTGTGGTGCAGCAATGATGTTGTAGCCCTCCACAGGTAGGGCTGTAGTCCCAGGGCAGAGTAGATGAGGTTGGCAAATGAGGAGCTAGTGAGGAGAAGTAGATGGTGTAGTGTTAGGCACAGAGATGTAGCAGTGCTGAGTGGGTTGGCGCAGGAAGAAGGCAATGAGACAGATGAATGCAGTTCCAGTTCTTTTACTCACATTTTTGGCACAGACAGGTGCCCGATTCAATGCTGCGGTCTCCAGATCAGGGGCTCAGCCATCTCCCAGGCAGATGGAATTCACCTCTCCAGCTCTCCCTTTCGTGTGCCTGTTCTGAACATCTCCACACTAGCGCTTATTTGAGGTACTCACAGTACTGAGTTACAATGAAGTTCCTCCTTTCAGATGTTCCTTAGAACTCTACTTGTACGGCAGACAGCTGTAGCCTGCTTCGGGGACTCCTTGCTATCAAGTCCTGGCTCACCCACGTTGCTGTTGTGCCCCCAAGTCTTAAGTGGGAATAAAGTGGTGACAACTTCTATTCCTCCGGTGTCTGCTGCAGGACCATCAGTATCCATACAACCTCGAGGACGGACCCCGGCCATGCGCTTCAAACTTGAGGAAGGGTTCTGCTCTGACCATCGTCTTTAGTTCTCTTCTTCTCCTTACGTTCCGCACTAATCTTTCTTCCTTCTGGAGAATCAGGCTTTCTAGTTCTCTTTTCTGTGCCAGCAGCTCCAGGTCACAGGAGTCTGCTGCAGCACTTCCTTCACTCCATCCCTCTCAGGGGATCTTCTCTCACAGACTGACATTTCCTAATATTCTCCCACTCTCTTGTGCAGTCTAAGCTCCACCCACCTCCCAGCACTCTTCGTGTTCCAAGCAGGGAGCCATGAAGGTTGCTCCGCGACACTACTGTGTTTGTGTGGGATGCAGGTGTTGGAGGCTGGTCAGGTGTTCCATCTTACCTGGAAAGTGGGATACTACACCTCAGGAGGAGGTGCAGTACCTCTGTGGCGACTGAACCCTCAGGGGCGCCACACTAGTGTAACAGAAAGTGCCCGAATGCATGGCGTGTCAAGAGGTAGTGTCTCCAAAGTAATGACTGCGTTTGAAAGAGAAGGAAAAACGTCCGCAGCAAAGCACAGGTCCGGCTGAAAGTCGAAGTTGACTGAGAGAGACCGTCGGACTCTAAAGTGAATTGTGAAAGAGGATCGCAAGACCACGGCTCCGAAAATCACTAGTGAGTTCAATGAACACCTACAGTACAGACCCCAGTTTCCACGAAAACTGTTCGTCGGGAGCTGCACAAATCTGGATTCCACGGAAGAGCTGCAATTCGAAAACCGCTGCTCTCAATGACAAATGTTTCCGAGCATTTAGAGTGGTGTAGAAACCTCCAGAATTGGTCCCTCGAGCAGTGGAAACATGTGATATTCTCAGACGAATCATCATTTACCCTATTTCCGACCTCCGGCCGAGTGTACGTTTGGAGACAGCCGAAAGAAGCATTCCATCCAGACTGCCTTCTCCCAACCGTAAAACATGGCGGAGGTTCTGTGATGATCTGGGGTGCTATTTCATGGAGATCCGCCGGGCCAATGATATCCCTTCATGGAAGAATTAACAGCCGCGATTATTTAGGCATTTTGTGCGACCAAGTGCATCCTATGGTTCAAGCACTGTTCCCGGAGGGGAACGCCATCTTTCAGGATGATAATGCACCAATTCATACAGCTAGAATCATTGCATGGCACGAGGAACATTGTAATGAAGATGAGCATCTCATCTGGCCCCCACAATCCCCAGACCTCAACATTATTGAGCATTTATGGTCGATTTTAGTGATTCAAGTTAGATGTCGATTTCCGCCGCCATCGTCGCTCAAAGAACTGGAGGGTGTTTTAACTGAAGAATGGGCTACAATTCCTTTGGAAACAATTCACACCTTGTATGAATCCATACCTCGGAGAATTGAGGCTGTAATCGCCGCAAAAAGTAGACCTACACCATATTAAACTAACTTTTGTTGATGTTTCCAGGTGTTTCCGTTATTTTGACCAACCCCTGTATATACCCACCTGTCACCTATAGGCCCCACCCCATGACGAAGGCAACGTGCCGAAACGCGGGTTGGGGAGGGCGTCTATTCAGGAGACCAGGAGCTTTATATACTGTAAGCTACTAATTAACTTTTGCCTTACATTTTCTACTCATATAATTGCTGTTATCCTGGTCTATATACAAGCTATTCATATATGGACACCTTAGGTGTCTCTTAATATCAGCATAATCTTTTTAGGTGGCGTACCTGAAAACTGACACCTACTGTTTTTTTATGTACTTGCACTGCACTTGATATAAAGTTTTTTGATACACTTTACTCATATTAAACACATTTTTTATTGGTATGGACATTTTTGATATATGATTTACACTACTGCTGTTTTCCTTCTTAATTCACTGCACAGTGATATGATGTTATTTATTTCTTTATTAATTTATATATTGTCAGCACTAGTTGTCATATTGGTATGCCCCTATATCTACATAGTATATGCCACTTTTTTAGCATACACAAAAAATGCTATTTTATACAGTGATGCTTTTCTCTATTATTTATATTCCTGTTATATTAATAAAATTGATATTTTAATTCTGGGATTTATGGTTGATATGTTTTTCTTCTGTGTTGATCTTTTCTGATATTTTCTTCTGTCCCAGTATTTAGTTTTTACGTGTCCGTCTAATTCACCAGCAGTAAATACCACTTGGTTACGCGATTTACTTATAATTGAGGCTGTTGGTTTCTCTATTCTTTAGTGGGTGGATTCTACAGGATGGTGGGGAAGGAGACAGTAGGTTGGGGGGTCGCAGCAGCTCCAGTGATGGTGGGGCGGTAGCTCCAGTAGTGGTGAGGAGGAAGCGTGGATCATTGCATACTGTAGGCTTCCCAGAAGAGGTGAGTTTTCAGGTTCCAACTGAAGGATCCGAGTGTGGTTGATAGCTGGACGTGTTGGGGCAAGGCATTCCAGAGGATGGGGGCTATTCGGGAGAAGTCTTGGAGGCGGTAGGGTGAGGAGCGAATAAGTGTGGAGGAGAGAAGGAGGTCTTGGGAGGAACGGAGATTACGTGAGGGAAGATATCGGGAGATTAGTTCAAAGATATATGGAGGAGACAGGTTATAGATGGCCTTGTAGGTCAGTATTAGTCATTTGAATTGGATACGCTGAGGGAGTGGGAGCCAGTGAAGAGCTTTGCAGAGGGGAGAAGCGTAAGAGTAGCGAAGAGAGAGATGAATTAGTTGGGCAGCAGAGTTAAGGATGGACTGGAGAGGTGCGAGAGTGTTAGCAGGGAGGCCACAGAAAACAACGTTGCAGTAGTCGAGATGGAAGATGATGAGGGCATGCACAAGCATTGTAGTAGAGTGAGGGTTGAGGAAGGGATGGATTCTGTAAATATTTTTGAGCTGGAGGCGGCAGGAGGTGGAGAGAGCTTGGATGTGCGGTTTGAAGGACAGGGCAGAGTCAAGGGTTACTCCGTGGCAGCAGACCTCTAGTACGGGGGAAAGCGTGATGTTGTCAATTGTTATAGATAGGTCAGGTAAGGAAGATCTGTGAGATGGGGGAAAGATGATCAGTTCAGATTTGTCCACATTCAGTTTGAGGAAGCGGGAGGAGAAGATGGAGGATATGGCTGATAGACACTCTGGGATTCTGGACATCAGAGAGGTGTCTGGACCAGAGAAGTAGATCTGAGTGTCATCAGCATAAAGGTGGTACTGGAATCCGTGGGACTTTATGAGTTGTCCAAGGCCAAGTGTATAGATTGAGAAGAGTAGGGGTCCTAGAACAGAACCTTGGGGGACTCCAGCAGAGAGAGTGTGGGATGAGGAGGTTGTGTGGGAGTGGGAGATGCTGAATGTTCGGTTGGAGGTGTGAGGAGATCCAGGATAGGGTGAGGTCTTTGATGCCAAAGGAAGAGAAGATCTGTAGTAGGAGGCAGTGGTCAACTCTGTCGAAGGCAGAGGACAGGTGTTACACCCCCGGATCCGGCCCCTTACCTAGGGGTCTCCGCCCCCCCGGCGCGTCCCCGGGCAGCTTCCACACCGCTCCCCGTCTGCCTTTTTGAGGACTCGGCCCGTCACGGGTCGGCGCATGCGCACTTGCCCTTCCTCTGCTGCAGGGCATCTTGGGAGCCCGTGACCCGGTGGCTCCACCCCAATACAGCGGCGCCCACCGGGTATTTCTGGTCGGCATCTATGCAGGCAAGACGCCTGTTTGTCGCTCTCTGTGGCGCCAGCGTTCTATGCGCAGCGTCATCTCTCGTCTCTCAGGCCCCTGCATTCTGTTCAGCAGCTTGTTCTGCCCTTGTGTCCTGATTGCTACCTGGCATACCCATCCTGTGCCTGCCTTCTCTCGCTTCCTGCTCTGTCTCCCCGTTCAGCCTCACCTCTTCCTTCTGTACCTCTGCTGGTCCTTCCTGTGTTGCTACCGTGCCTGTCTCTACCCCGTACCGCTGTCACTGTTTCTACGTGCCCCTTGCCTATTGTGCTTGTCCTCCCTCCTTCGCCTTCTCCCTCAGTCCTGTGTCCGCCCATCCGGTGTCTCTCAAATCTTATTGTGTTCTCTTTCAGCTTTTGGTCTGTGCCCATCCTGGTCCATCTCGGCTCCCATAGCCTGCCGTTACACCTGCTCCAGGCCCATACCTTCTCTCCGTTCTCACCCCAGCTTCCTCCTTGTCTCTCCTGTATACTCCCTGAGTCGTCCCTTTGGTTCTGGCCATTGTGGTTCCATCCCCCTTGGGCCTGCCCCTAATACTCCCTGTATAGGGGGTGGTCTTCACCTGGTCTGCTCACCCTTGTGGGATCTGGAGCCACGACCCAGAGGGTCCACTTAGGGGTTCCTCCTAGAACCCTAACAACAGGTTTAGAAGGAGGAGTATATAGTATTGTCCGTTCGCTTTGGCTGTAAGTAGGTCATTAGTAATCACTAAATTTAAATATTCCAGTTGCAAATCTGTATTAATTACAATACGGTATGTGTTTTTTTTTAATTGCTTTATTTTTAATGGGGAAAAGAGGGGGTGATTTGAACTTTTTGTATATATATTTTTTTTTAAAAACATTTTTTTCACTTTCTACTGTATTTGTTAGTCCTTTTAGGGGACTTGAAGCTGTGATTATCTAATTGCTTGTGCTATACACAGCCATGCTAAAAACTGCTATGTAATGTGAAAATCATGGTCTGCAATGAACGCCAGCAAAGTGCTGATTTTCACAGCAGAACTGTCATGAGAAGCACATCGCCAGCTTTTATAGCAACACATCAATGCCCTGCATTAAATATCGCTGTTAAAGATAAATAAAGGCATTTAACAGGTTAACAACCACCGGTTGAGCTTTTCTCCATCCTCGGCTGTCAGAGGCAGATGATAGCTGAATGATTCAGCCATCATCTGCCTGGAAACATGCGGGCTCACCTTGCGAGCCCGCATAAAGGTTAAGGATCTGACATATGACGTAACTGCAAGTCATATCTCGGGAAGGGGTTAAACTTCCATAACTGTGTCAATTGGCCAATAGCCTGTTGCAGATTTCAGCTTTTAGCAGAATTATTCTGTCATGGGGATACCGCAACAGAGAGGGGCCAGAAGATCGCTGCATGTGGTTACACAAACCCCTGAATTTATGGTATTTAATCTACTTCACATTCCTTTTAGCAGTGCATGTCTTCCTTGCTCTGGTATTGCAAGGGATAATCAGTTCTGCCTATGGAGATCTCAGTCCTGAATTGTCTCAGCTGTTCTGTGTTGGCCACTCCTGTCAGGTATATATGCTGACCTCTTTCAACAAGGAGTTGCTGTTGATAGTTTATGATTTACTGGTTTAGTGTTGAAGGAGTTAGCCTGAATTAGTAGCAGTCGGTTAGTGTTGTTTTCAGGAGATATCTGAGTGGATTTGGTATTGTGTTTAACTGAATCCCATTTGGTTTGTCCCTCCTACTGTGATTTCCACTCGGTTGTTTTGTGAGTATATTTGTATGATTGTAGTTTTCTTTTATCTCTGTTTATTTTCCCTGTCTGTCAGCTTTGTGTTATCCCATACACTTCTGTCCCATACCTCCATGGTTGGGGAAGGAAACAGATAAGCATGCATATAGGAGTATTTCAAGGTACATGACCCCGGCATCTCCACCATCAGGGGAAATCTGGGGAATAGGGATAGCCTAAGGTCCTCCTAGCTTGAGGGACAGGCAAGGAGCCCATTGCCCCCTGAAATCTTGCTACAGTATTGTGACACACTCAGTACTTAGACATTATGGGAGAATCAACAGTGTTTGTGGTGCCAACTTTAGAGACCCATAATAATATATATTTTCATTCATGGAATTGTTTTTTGTGTGGCGAGCTGACATTTTATTGATATAAATTTGTGATACATTCAACAATTTCATTGTTTTTTATTCATTTTTTTGAGAGGTATTTTGTTTTTTTAATTCTCTTTATGGCATTTACCATACATGTTCATTAATTTTATATTTTGATAGATCAGACTTTTACAGATGCTGCAATATCAAATATGTTTTAATTTTTTAATTTCTTTATTTTTAATGTAGGAAAAGTAGATTCAAATTTTCTTGTTTTTTTATATTTTTAATGTTTAAACATTTTTTTTTATCTGATTGTCTGGTCAATTATACTACACTCTCCAACATTGAAATTGCAACACCAAAAAAGAAAAGTTGTGGAATTATAGAAATCACAGGCTGGATAGACGTGTTACTGATCTGCAAATGATGAAAAAATGGAAACAAGATTTTCAAAATATCTCGATTTATTCAGTAGCGAGTATGATGCAGAAATCCTCCCACTTACACACCTTGGCTGCTATTAATGATGTTATTAATGTGTCTGAGGAATGTTCTGCCGCTCTGAATACATTTGGGCAAATCATCAAGATCTACTGCTGACAGCTCCCTGTGAAATTGCCAACCAATGACGTCTCAGATATGCTCTATTGGAGTAAAGTCCAGAGATGCTGCAGACCATGGTAGCACATTTAATCCACACACGCTGCTCCCAGTAGCCCAAGCAATATGAAGACTAGTGTTGTTGTCTTGAAAAACAGCTCCTGGGACACTTTGGAGAAATAGCTGCACTACTGGGTCCACGACCATATCAATGGCCTTGGCTTATTCCTGACTACTATGCTCCTGTCTTATCCTCTGGATACCATAACTGGAAACTGCAGTTTTACTCTATTGGTTCAGAGCCCGGGCTCCATTAGACCAAGATCCAGTCCAGTGGCCATGATTAAGTCCTCTAGCCTGTGTCCTGTTCTTTCTTCAGAATTTGACTGTAAAATGGTGGTTACTCTGGGGACCTCTACCTTGGGATACCCCACAGAAAAGTTCAAAACCCCATTAAAGGGGGCTAAGGTATCTACACATGACGTATTTTAGATTCCCACTGAGTTTTTCAAGCAGAGGACACTTCAGGAAAATGCCAGCATTGTTTTTATAGAAGCTTCTTTCTTGGGGTTCAATTTTTGCAGTGGTTTTGCCACCACCAATTTCTTTTCTTTACTTGTCTTAGCGAGTTGCTTCTAAGCGGAAGCCTCCTGAAGAATGGTCTGGTCATTTTTTTTAATCACTTTGTGTCTTTAAAAACATTAAGGGGGTTAAAAGAATTTCAAAAGACTCAACTTAAGAACAGCAAATTGTTTTTACATTGCAGTGCACATGTTAAAAAGAATTAACGGTTATTAAGCGCTTTTTCAGGTGAGTTACTGTAACAACTTAGAAAGTAGAGCACCCAAGAGTGGACCCTCTGGGCCATGGTACCAAACCTCCCCTGGGTGAGCTGAAACTAGTGGTCCGACCCCTATACAGGGACCATCAGTGGCAAGCCCAAGGGACTCAAATAGCACGACAGCCGGTACCGAAAGGGCAGCTCGTATCTACAAGGGTACAGAGGGAAACAGTACGTAGATCCGTAAAGGAGACTCTGGGCACAGGGGGAATAGGAGTCTAGGCAAGCGAGGGTGAGTTCCTAGAGCTAATGGCGAGAGACTGGAGAGGGGGAGCAGGATCCGAGGACCACCAGAGGTTCAGGTGGCGGACGGCACTGTGAAGAGAACAAGGGCAAGGCAGGGTAAAGCAAGTACTAAGCTAGTGTACAGGAAAATACACGGGGAGCCTGAGTAAGTACAAGAGAACTAACATAATAATCAGGCACCTCCTCAAAGAGGAAGCTTTCTGATATACCCAGTACGTCACCGCTATTGGCTGGATGGTGCTTCAATGTTAGGACACGTCAGCTCCATAAAACACTGGAGATGAGCGAGGCTGTGTCCTAAGCCAGCCAGGTGGCGTGCGCAAGCATTGGGATCCAACAGCCAGCTGCAGAATAGGAAGCACCGGAGAGGTGCGGCGAAGCCTCCGGCCAGCATCAAGACTGGACACCGGAGCAGGCAGAACAGGGTGAGAGGGGCCGGGGGCAGCAGCAGAAGACGTAACAGTTACCAAGCGTTCACTCCTGAAAGAGACTATGGAGGGAGATCCATCAAAGCTTTTACTCCGGATTTCTGGCACAAAAAAAACTTTGGAAAGGTCAAGTGTAGCAGAGAGAGCCCCCGCTGTGTAACCGGGCCGGAACTAAGGGGGCTGTCACTAAGGTTCCCTGGGGGTATGTTCCCTGGGGAAGTAATTACAGGGCGGCACAGAGACTCTACTGGAAATTGCGGGGGCAGGGCGACTATAAAAGGCGCACAGGAGACCAGCAGGAGGCACTCGACGAGGAGAAAGACAAGAGACAGGTGGCGCTGGAGAGCAGGAGAGAGCCAGCGTCTTCCAGAGAGACAGGATGGAGGCTCATCTAACCCAGGGAGAGGATGATACCGAGCGATGCGAAGAAGAGACACAGCGCTGACATCCGCAGCTGCCACTGCCCTGCTCCATCCCGCGGCTGTGGCCTGTACACTGCCACCCGCGGCCGCCACTACCACGATCCACAAACGCGGCTGCGGCCTGTACGTCAAGGGTCCGCGGCTACCACCACCTCGCCTCCGAGAGGGGCGGTCCCGACGGTGGGGAACTCTTCTAGGGCCTGTTGCTCCCCTTCTGCACCTGGGCGTAGGAACGCCCGAAGAAGAGTTTGAAAGCCGCGCGGTGCACTGCCTGGTGGAGACGGAGTCGCAAGTTACCACCATGCCAGAGACCTACTTCCAGCAGCACTTCCCCGGAGCCACAAGGCCCCAGTGGGGGTCCGTGATATAGCCATTGGCTGCCAACCAACTGCCAATCCCCGTCGTCGGAGTAGCATGGATGCCGATCTCCATGTGCAGCAAGCATTTGGGCCGACGAGGCGTGGTCCTGACTCGGGGAGACGCGGGCGATAGACATGCTGTCACCCTGGGCATGAATATATTAAAAGAGTTCAGCAATCTTCTCCTCAGTGAACCAGCCCAAGAGACTTTGAAGCAATGGAGCCCCCGCACTCTTCAAGGGCAAGTCTTCCAACAGCTGGTGCGGGGGCGCGAGTCCAAGAGGCCTGCCAGGAAGGGGAAGTGCTGGGGAGGGTGATTGCGCCTGCGGCTCCTCAGCTCGTGCTGCCGCCAGGAAAGACAGTTATCGCTCTGCCCGTCCAGGCCCATGTACCTCTGGAAGGAGTAGAGGTGCAGGTGGAGCCATGCTTCTCCGAACACTTACCCCCCTGGCTCCTGGTGGCTCGCGCCCTGGCCACCGTAAGGAAGGGGACAGCCCTCGTGCGCTGGGTCAACCTGGAAGACCAAGACATCATCCTAAAACCTCGCACCGAAATGGCAACACTGGTAAAACCTCTGGAAGAGGTGCTCCTGCCCCCGGCGTTACAGCTGGGAGTGAGTGTAAGGGACCCCTGGGCCGTAACTGTGCATTCCATCCAGACTGCAGGGTCCCCGCTTGAGCAGGAAGGGCGAGCAATCTTGGAGAAAATGCGAGCGGAACTCTCCGGACTAGGGCTGGCCCAAATACACCAGGTAGAAGCTGTCCTGGGCCATTACCCAGAGGTTTTCGCTAGCCGCGAGGACGACTTCAGGTGCACCACAGCCATCACGCATGGCATTCCCACCGAAGGAACAGCCGCCATCAGGGAATGATATCGGCAGATCCCTCTGTAATTATACCAAGAACTGAAGACACTGCTGAGCCAAATGCTGCAAAAGGGGGTTATCCGGGAAAGCCAAAGTCCCTGGGCAGCCCCCATCGTGTTGGTGCGGAAAAAGGACGGCACGCTGCGCCTGCAACATCAAAGACTCATATCCACTTCCCCATATAGAGGACTCCTTGTCAGCCCTGGGAAAGGCGAAATATTTCTCTACCTTGGACTTGGCCAGTGGATACTGGCAGGTACCGATGTCAGAAGAAGATCGTGCAAAAACTGCCTCCATCTTGCCCATGGGACTGCCCGGAACCTTCCAGCGACTAATGGAGCGGTGTCTGGGTGACCTCAAGTTTGAGGCCACCCTGATATACTTGGACGACATCATCATCTACGCCGCCACATTTGAGGACCACTTGCATCGTCTGGGCCAGGTACTCGGCCGGCTACAAAAGTACGGGTTGAAGGTGAAGCCCCAGAAATGCCAACTGTTCCGCACTCAAATCGAGTATCTGGGGCATGTCGTCTCCGCCGAGGGCGTGAGACCGTCTCTGGAGAAGGTAGCTGTGATACGGGAGTCGCCTACCCCCGAGACGGTGAAGGATGTGCAGGCCTTTTTGGGGCTGGCTGGATATTACCATCGCTTCGTGAAAAATTTCACCCACCGAGCCCGAGCCCTGCAAGACCTACTAAAAGGGACCCCAGCCTGTGCCAACAGCTGGAAGGTCCAATGGCGTGAACCACAGGAGGAAGCTTTCCGAGACCTCAAGACCGCACTCTCAGAAGCCCCAGTGTTGGCCTACGCGGATTTCTCGGAACGGTTTATTCTGCACACTGACGGGAGCTTGCACGGGCTGGGGGCTGTGTTGTCACAGATGCAGGATGGCCGAGAGAAGGTGATCACCTATGGCAGCCAATCGCTTCACGACTCCGAACGCAATCCCGACAACTACAGTTCCTTTAAGCTCGAGCTCCTGGCGGTGGTGTGGACCATGACGGAGAGATTCGCGGAGTACCTAGCGGGTTGCGAGGTGGTGGTATGTACTGACAACAACCCACTAGCCCACCTCGAAAATGCCAAATTGGGGGCCTTGGAGCAACGGTGGGTGGCCAGGATGGCCAAATTCAAATACAAAATCGTTTACAAAAGAGGGGCAGAGAATGTCCACGCCGACGTCTTGTCCTGAATCCGACACACCGTCCCAGGACGGAGCCTAGATGAAAAGTTAGAAGGAGAAGAAACACAGTTTTCCTCAAACCCTGCCGAAACCAAGGCGGTGACAAGAGAACAGTCCCGTGCGGGACCCACTGGGGGCATTCTAGAGCAATCCCGGGACGAATGGATACGCCAGCAACAGGAAGATGGGGAATTCGGTGCCCTACGCCAATGGGTTGCCATGAAACAACTGCCCAATGACGCTCAAAGAAAGATGCTCTTTAGGGACACTGTACTACTGCTCCACCAATGGGAGAAGTTGGTGATCAAAAACGGACTATTGTACTGAAAAACGACACTACCAACAGAACAAACCGCAGCATGGCAGGTGGTGGTGCCGGGGGCCCAACTAACTGAAATTGCTCAGGAAGCTCATGAAAAGGGGGCTCATTTCGGGGCTCAAAAGACTTCCAGTGGCTACAGCGAATAGCCTTCCATACCTGGTTACAAACCGAAGTGGAAGAAGTTTGCCGAATGTGCCGCCAATGTGAGTTGACTAAACCACCAGAGCAATGAGCCCCTATACAAACAATAGTGACAACAGCACCCCTCGAGCTACTAATGATAGATAACCTAACCATCGGTCCGGCCCACCAGGGGTATGAGCACTTCCTAGTTATGGTGGACCATTTTACCAAGTTCGCCGTGGTGACCCCCACTAGGGACCAAACAGCAGAATCTGCCGCCTACGCTATCTGTAAGAACTTTATTCAAGTGTATGGCTGCCCTCAATGTATTCACTCGGATCAGGGTGCCTGCTTCCTGGGAAAAGTAATGGAAGAACTACATCGTCTGTACGGCATTGACAAATCCCGGACCACACCATACCATCCGCTGGGGAACGGGGTCTGCGACCGGTTCAACCGGACCCTAATCCAAATGTTACATACCCTGGAGGACGACCGAAAGACCCGTTTGTCTGAGTACATCCTTGTACTGGTTTGGTTATATAACAACCGGGTACATCGAGTCACCGGCTACACTCCATACTGGCTACACTTCGGCCGAGAAGGCAAAGGGATCACCGAGGTGGAGTTGGACCCAGAAGAGGAACGACCATGGGCATGTCCCCTCATGGGTCTGAGATCACCGGTATCATCTGCAAACCCTACACCGACTAGTACAAACAAAACTCCGAGACCTGGAACACCCAGGGAAGGCACCGTCAAATTCCGAAAAGGGGATAGCGTACTCATGCGAGACCAGCAACATCAAAACAAATTGGGGCATTGGTGGGAAGAAAGCCCCTACTGAGTACTACAACGAATACATCCAGATGGGCCGATATATGAGATACAGTCTGAAAAAGAAGGGGACCACCACATCCGAACAGTACACCGGAATATGTTGCGGCCCGTATATCCGCGGACCCCGAACAGCCCGAGGCCTCTCCTCAGGTCCCAGATCCTCCGCTAACTGTTTGGGATGATGAAGACGAAGAGAACCATCCAGTAATACAAGCGGACACTTCCAGGGCCAGTGCCCCTATGGCCCCAACCACCTTCCACCACCCCAGAGGACTCCACCACGACTATCAAACCGTGGTCTACAGCAGGAAAACCTCCCGAACGATATGAGCAAGATCAGTTTGTGTGGCAAAAACTACATCAGCACCAAGACGAAAACACGAACCCCCCCAAACCCTCGCCCGAGGACTTGAGAGCAAAAAGGATGGGGGAGTGTAGGAGAAAGCCCCTACTGTGTAACCGGGCAGGAACTAAGGGGGCTGTCACTTAGGTTTCCAGTGGGTATGTTCCCGGGGGAAGTAGTTACAGGGTGGCACAGAGACTCTTCAGGAAAGTGCGGGGGCGGGGCGACTATAAAAGGAGCACAGGAGACAAGCAGGGGGCACTCGACAATGAGAAAGACAAGAGGCAGGAAGGAGGAGCCTAGGTGGTGCTGGAGAGCAGGAGAGAGCCAGAGTCTTCCAGAGAGACAGGACGGGGGCTCACCTAACCCAGGGAGAGAAGGGTAACGAGTGACGCGAAGAAGAGACACAGCGTTGACACCCGCGGCTGCCACTGCCCAGTTCCACACCGCGGCTGCGGCCTGTATGCTGTTGCCACTGACCCGCTCCATCCCGCGACTGTGGCCTGTACGCTGCCAGCCGCAGCCGCCACTGCCCTGCTCCCCTCCGCGGCTGCGGCCTGTACGCCCCCACCCGCGGCCGCCACTGCCCCGCTCCATCCTGCTGCTGCGGCCTGTACGCTGCCACCCGCGGCCGCCACTACCACGCTCCCCACCACGGCTGCGGCCTCTACGCTGCCACCCACGGCCGCCACTACCATGCTCCACACCGCAGCTGCGGCCCAGATGCTGAGACCCGCGGCCACCGCTGCCCCGCTTCATCCCGCGTATGCGGCCAGTACGTCAAGGTCCGCAGCTGCCACCTCCTCTCCTCTGAGAGGGGCGGTCCCGACGCTGGGGTACTCTTCTAGGGCCTGTTGCGCCCCTTCTGCACCTGGGCCCAGCGGCTGAGTCGCCAAATGAGACCTCCCGGGCAACAACTCTGAAGGACGTCAGAGAAGGATAAGTGACACTCCGTTGGTTGTTCATTATAGTTCCAGGACTTGTAGTCGGCCATATCGCGGCCATATAGTTGTCGGCACTTGCCGAGTAGTCGTATATCGGGTTATTTGTGTATTATTGTCTAACTTCCCTGCGTGGAAAGCTATTGTCATCTTTCTAGTTATCCATATAATCCATATATAAAGGTTGAATTTAAGCTTTCCATCCTGGCTCGTTACTGCATCCTGCGTACCTGCGAGTAACACACAAGCAAAAAAATTAGACTTCTGGCCATTCAGCTCTGACAAAGTGGGCGGAGTTGAATCGCTCCAATTGTGTTCAGATATCCTTAAAGGGTGTGTTCCCTTTCAAATATAATTTAGAAAATAATATAAATTTGCTGTATTGTGTTTAATAAAAAAACAAACCACTCTGTATTCCTCAGGTCAATCGGCGAGTCTCTACCATTGCTCCCGATGTCTGGCATTGGCTGTGGTACTAACATCATGTCAACAGTGCGGCAGCCAATCAGTGAGCTCAGCGGCTCTAATCTGGGTGTTCCATCAACATTGGAATGCCCTGCTCAGAGCCAGTGAACTCACCGATTGGCTATTTTCACCTTCCTTACCAAGCCAGTTTTTTCAATTCTGACCAGTGTCACTTTATCAGGTTATAACTCAGTGATTTGCATTTATTTATGAAAATATCAAAAATTTGACAAAAAAAATAACATTTTCAAATGTTAAATTTTTATGCTCTTAAACCAGTTATATCTCACAAAATAACATTGACCACATGTCTAATTCACATCAGAATCATTATTTAAACATATTTTTTGTAAGGAGGTTAGAAGAGTAAAAAATTTATCAGCAACTTCTCATTTTTCCAACAAAAAAAAATTGGTTTTGTAAATTAGGGACCACATCCCATCTGAATTGACTTTGAGGGGCCTATGTGACAGAAAATACCCAAAATTGACTCCATTTTAAAAACTGCACCCTTCAAAGCATGCAAACCATATTCAAGAAATTTATTAACCCTTTATGGGTGTCACTGGACTTAAAGCAATGTGGAAAGAAAAAAATGAAAATTTTACTTTTTCCCACAAAAATATTACTTTAGCCCCAAATTTTTCATTTCTACAAGGGTAAAAGGAGAAAATTGACACCATGTCACATTTGGAGAGCCCCTTATGTGCCTAAGGCTGGGATCAGACTTTTGAGAATCTTGCATGAGTCTCGCATCTCAACACCCGACACTGCAGCCGGCACTCTGGACCGGAGTGCGCAGCTGCATGTATTTCTATGCAGCTGAGCGCTCCGGTCCAGAGTGCAGGCGGCTGTGCCGGGTATTAAGATGCGAGACTCGTGCAAGTTTCTCGCAAGTCTGACCCCGGCCTAATAGCAGAAATCCAGTTTGGAAACTACACCGCAGGTGTGGTGAACACCTTAAATTCGTAGGTGGTTCACAGAATTTTATAACCTTGAGCTGTGAAAATGAAAAAATACATTTTTCCTGCAAAAATGTTGCTTTCAACTCAAATGTTTCCTTTATTCTATTAATGTGCACCCTTGTATGAGATATTATAATACACTAGCTGAAGAGCCCGGTGTTGCCCAGGCATTGTAACTAACTGTGGTTAGTTATGGCAAATTATAATGATTATCCTCCATCCCATAGTCCAGTGCCCTTATACCCATCACACATCCTCCATCACATAGTCCAGTCCCATATACCCATCATACACATCCTCCATCCCATAGACCCGTGCCCATATACCCATCATACATATCCTCCATTCCATAGTCCCATGCCCATATGCCCATCACACATCCTCCATCCCATAGATGCGTCCATATACCCATCACACATCCTCCATCCCATAGTCCAGTGCCCATATACCCTTCACACATCCTCAATCCCATAGTCCCATGCCCATATACCCATCATATATATCCTCCATCCCATAGTCCCATGCCCATATACCAATCACACATCTTCCATCCCATAGTCCCGTGCCCACATACCCATCATACACATCCTCCATCCCATAGTCCCGTGCCCATATACCCATCATACATATCCTCCATCCCATAGTCCTGAGCTGGGTGGCGCTGAGCAGAGAGTTCCTGGAGATGTGCTGTTATGTGACCTAGCAGTGCGGCTCTGTGTGCGGCCGCTGATGATGCGATTTTCTACGCCGGTAACAATATAGCGCGGCAGTAATAGAGGAGGGGGTGATTCATTTCTGTCATGTGCTCTCTGATCCTTTCTGGGGGCAGACAATGGCTGGGAGCTTATGTTCCCGGGGATGCTAGATTTCTCCCACCGGGTCAGTGTCTGCTGAGGTGTTGTGGAGTGGGAAAACTGTTGCTCATAGCAACCAATCACAGCGTGTGGAGTGAGTGTGGCTATGCGGAGTGGGCGGGGCTTTGTGGAGTGAGCGTGGCTTGATACACACTCATTTTTTATATTTTTTTATATATAGATTCATTTAGGCTCAGTTTGCTCAGTAGTCTTTTGCTGATCATTAGCTTCCATTGTTGCCATGGCAGTAAGTTCTCCTAAGGTAATATTCCACATTATTAGTCCTTGACCTGTTGTGTAGCTGTCAATGTCTGAATCCAATCCAGACTCACAAGGCACTTATATGCGGTGCTGTATGTACAGTATATTGCTCAAATGGAGAGGATCACTACAGATGAAAAGAACGTAATAATTAGAAAAAAACATTTCTAGTCTGTAACTAGATGGTCAGAAGAAGGCTACGTAAGGCCAGTTTCACACATCCAGATAATTCCGGTCCCGGAAAAATGGTACTGGAGCTATCCATGTCCATGTGGACACGTGGTACCTCCGTGTGGCAACCGTGTGCCGCACGTGAGCCACATCAGGACCACATGGACGGCGCCGGGAAGAAGCACTACAGTAAGCGCTGTTCCCGGCGGCTGGTGGTGACCGCGGCTGTCCTGCTCTGCCTGCAACAGAGAGAAAGAATGAATGAAAACCCGACGTGGGGTCCCCCTCTGTTTGTGTCCAACCAGACGAAACTTACAGCTGGGGGCTGCAGCCCTCAGCTGTCAGCTTCATCACGAGCATTGAACACAAAGATGGTTTGGAGGCTGCTGAGTTCTTTCTTGGCATGAGTAACCTGGATCCGGCTCTGCGTTCCTTGGTCCTGGAATTACTTGAGTTTATTTTAACTCACAATTATTTTACTTTTAAAGATAAATTTTATTTACAGCGTCACGGCACTGCAATGGGCACGGCTTGCACGCCATCTTACTCTAATCTCTTCTTGGGGTTATGGGAACGTGAGATTTTCAGGGATGGTGCGTGGGCCGCGTCCCAGGTGCAGTGCTGGTATCGTTATATCGATGACGTTTTCATAATTTTGGACCTCCTTGAGTTCATCCGGGATTTGAATCAAAATGATCGCAATATCAAATTGACCCACAGGGTAGCAACTAATGAGATCGATTTTCTAGACATTAAGATTATGTTGCGTGCGGATGGTACGATCCATACTGATGTCTTCCGTAAGGAGACATCGGTTAATTCTTTACTTCATGCTACATCCGCACACACTTTTTCAACGATCAAAGCCATCCCTGTGGGTCAATTTCTAAGGATGAAGCGAATTTGTTCTACGGATGATTCATTTGAGGTTCGGGCCCATGACCTTGCCCAGCGGTTCCAGGACTGTGGATACAGTAGAAGGAACATCAGATCGGGTTACTCTCGGGCTAGGAGAACTCCGCGCCAACAACTCCTCGATATCAAGCACCATACCAGAGTCTCCAGAGAACAACCATTGAGATGTATTATGACCTATAACAATCAGTGGAATATGATTAGAGAAATTATGAATAGGCACTGGTCTGTGCTCAAAACGGATAATACATTAAAGGGAATTTTACCCGATAGACCCCTCCTTACAGCAAGGAGAGGGAAGAATCTTAAAGATTTGCTTGTGCGCAGCCATTATGTGACCAAACCAGTTAATCCCTTTGGTGCGAAGCCCCAGAGATGGGGTTGCTTTCCCTGTGGTTCATGCGTTGCCTGCCAAAATATTAGCAGAGCAACGACGTTTACGACGGCTGATGGGAGTAAAGACTTCCGCATTACAAGTTATATTTCTTGCAGTACCACCTTCGTGGTTTATTATGCGGTATGCACATGCAATTTGATTTATGTTGGCCTAACCTCTAGAGAGCTTCGCACCAGAGTGAGAGAGCATGTTAGGGACATTAGAGCAGCTAGGGAAATTACTGATGTTACCATCCTTAAGACTATCCTGCGGCATTTCAAGCAGGTCCATAACTGTGACCCACGGGCACTTAAGGTCAGGGGCATTGATAGAGTACACTCTGGAATTAGGGGTGGGGACTCTAGAAGATCCCTGGCCCAACTTGAGTGCCGTTGGATAGACACTTTGGGTTCCATGGCTCCCCATGGATTCAATGAAAAACTTTCCTTTGCTCCTTTTCTCTAGCATTATCACATGCACTATGTATAGCCTGTTTCATTCAACTTGTTTTGTCTGCCCTTCTGGCCTTTATATTCGTTTGGTTTTTAATTCTCTTTGTTTTTATTATTTTTAGTGTCTGATTAGTTTGATATGTTCAGATATATATTGCGGGGTCTACATCTGCAAAGTTGACACATTTCATCTGAAATTACATGGAATAAGAGATGGAATCCCTTTTTATGATGAGTGTGGATCCCCATATGGATTACGGGAACAACTTCTATATTGGAATGACCATTCTGTCAGTGTGCTGTTTTTCCCATATTGACGTAATTATTATTATTTTTTGAATATTGTCTATATCATGACTTCTTGGTACAGCACTTTAAGTGTGATAGAAATGGTTTATATTTCATATTGTTATGTGTTTGTCATGTCCACTTATATGATCTTATTTTTAGGATCCGCTCGTTGCTCCTCTCTTTTTGAATGTGATAGGCATTTTACAGTATAACCAATAGGGGTTGTTCTAATATAATATTATTATACTTAGTGGATCATACTTACTCCTGGTATGATGACCGCGTTACATATTTATATATTCCCCTTTCTGTTTATATGTTTTGCCTCTCCCTTCTTTTGGCCAATAGTCAAAATGGCCGCTGTGGTGTGCGCATGCGCGGTGGTTCCCTGCCATATGGGCATTCCGAAAGGCGTCATAAAAGTCTGGGGCGGGACAGTGACGTCAGGAGATTGCATATTCTCCTTGTCCCTCCCGCAGACTCTGACGGCCGGACGTGAAGCGCCGGTGACCGGGATCCGCCTCTCATACGCCCCTGTGAGCAGCGGCGCTAATCATCATCAGCTGTGCCTTGCATATTTATACCCTGACAGTTAACCAGTACCACACAAAGCCCCCCGACGAAGCCCAGCGCGAAACGTGCGTTGGGGCTCTGGATTCGACTCACAGCTGAGATGTCCCACATGGGTAGGCACGGTCTATTGGTGTATTTTTCTCCCATTTAACCCTGTTTGCATTTCAGCATTTCAGCATTTTGCGGTTTGCTTTTTTACAATGTTTCATGGGTTTTGGGTAGGGAAACCCCTGTGCGTTCTGTATTAGCCCTCATGACAGCATAGTACTTTAGCGTAAAAAATATACATATTTTTTTGCGGCTGTCCGACTATTACTGGGTTTTCCTAGTTGCACATTTTTTTGCATAGACCCCTGCACTTTACATATGCTGTTGTCCTTTCCGACATTGTGTCTCATTTGATACCTGATTATATTATTGTACCATATATGTGAACAAAAAACTTTTATTCAATTGTATTAATAAAGTTTATACCTTTTTATTATACTTTTTGTTCTTTTGTAGTTTATTACTTGGATGCTATACCCCAATGCCTTCATCATATAGGAACTGCTGACACACTTCAGCCACATGAGGCCTAGCATTGTTGTAGGGAGGTGGACCGGACCACAGGTAACTGCATGCTGGGTTCAGAACTTGAGAGGCTGCATTCTCTGTCCCTGGGTGGAAGGATTAGGGAGGCGGAGCTTCCCCTACAGTCTGGGGGAAGCTTGAGGGAGACAGAGCTTCCTGGAGTGACAGGAGGGTGGGGGGAAGCTGAAAAGAGCGTGCAGCGTCAGCAGGATAAAAGGAAAAAGTGCGCGAAGCTGCAGAGCCTGGCGCCGGCAGACTGGAGTGCAGAGGGCTCCGCTGAGAGCAGTCGGGAGAACGGTGAGCGGCGCGCCCTGCCTTTCCCCAAGAGAGTACCGGGGCAGTGACAGGTAGTGCTGCACCCGATGAGAGAGACAAAGGGACCGCTGTGCAGAGGGTGCAGAGCCGCGTGAAGCCGAGCCAGAGAGTGCAGAGCCGTGTGAAGCTGAGCCAGAGAGTGCAGATCCATGTGAAGCCGAGCCAGAGACTGCAGAGCCGTGTAAAGCTGAGCCAAAGAGTGCGGAGCCATGCAGAGCCGTGCACACAAAGCAGTGCCACACGGACCAGGGTCCGCCATCACTCGCCGCCAACAGCGGGGACCAGGGACAGCGGGACGTACAGTGTGTGACCTGTGACTGCCAGAGAACCAGGTTCTGTGCCCTATGAGACTGTGAGTACCGCGCATGTGCTGCACAAGAGAGACCGTATACCAGACACTTGCGCACTGACTGGGTCAGTGGATAGTTTCCCTGACATTTTTGACCGTACGTTACTAGTGGAAATAGTTGAGGAGCCACGTTGGGCCCATACAGGACTTTGGCCCATGCTTTTAATTAGCCACGTTAATATATGGACAAGGGGCAGTGGAAGGTTCCGGAGACTGACCATTGTCACCAGAAGACGGACCAATGTTTACAGCGACCTCCAGGAGGAGGCGCAGCGCCCTTCATTGTTGGTGCTATTGAGTACGCAGTAGAAGCTGCAGAGTAAGGACTTACTAATATACGTCTTACGCAAATTGTCGCATATTTGTACCGTTATTATTGTACTGTTCCTTTAGTACCATTTAATTCTTTTACCTCCCTGTGTGGAGTAATTTCCCCTGTAAGTAAACCTCTTAACTCCTGCTCTGCCTGCGTCTAGTCACTGCATCCTGCGTTCCTGCTTGTTATCTTGCACTGTCATGCATCAGAAGCAACTCAGGGCCCATTGCACCTGCATATGGTCTCACAATGGGTCTGAGGACCTCATCCTGTGCAGCCCTCTGAAGAAATGCCTCCCCACACCATTACTGACCCACTGCCAAACTGGTCATGCTGTAGGAGGATGTTGCAGGCAGCAGAACGTTCGCCACGGCGGCTCCAGACTCTGTCATTTCTGTCACATGTGCTCTGTGTGAACCTGCTCTCATCCATGAAGAGCAAAGTACGCCAATGTAAAATCGGCTAATCTTGATGTTTTCTGGCAAATACCACCCTCATAAAGTCTGTTCCTGAGAGTTTGAGCAGACGCATGGATCTTAGTGGCCTGCTGGAGGTCATTTTGCAGGGCTCTGGCACTGCTCCTCCTTGCACAAACAAGGAGGTAGCGGTCCTGCTGCTGGGTTGTTGCCTATCAGGATCCTGTCAGCGCCGGCGAACTGCCACAGCTGAGCAGGTTGACTCACCCACACTGCGGGAGGGCCCGGGGTCAGATACTGGATGGAAAGTTCAGACAGATGGGACCTGCGACGCTGAAGGTAGTAGGAAGTACAAGGACCTACGATCATGTGACCACAGTGGGCGGGGCTTAGCGTCCCACTGCTGGAGATGACTGTAGGATTCTACTACAGGAATCCTGGAGTAGAGGCGACTCAGGCGAGGGGAACTCAGGTCAGACACACGGGGGGGTCATACATGGAGAGGGCGGCGCAGTACCAGAGGGGCGAGCAGAGAGTAGTCAGAACGTAAGCAATGAGTCATGCACGGAGATAGCTGTGCAGTACAAGAGGGGCAATCAGAGAATTGTCAGGTCATAGGCAATGAGTCATACACGGAGATAGCAGAGTAGTACAAGAGGGACAGGCAGCACTCATAACAGGGACAGAACCGGATCAAAACCAAACAAGCATAAAGTACCACAGTCACAAAGCACACCAGAGTCACACACACTCGGCCAAGGGTCTGAGTATAAGCGACGAGGAATGAGCCTACAATGAGGCTATAAAAAGCCTCTCAGAATCTCAGAGTGAGGCCGACCAGCCAGACTTAAAGGTAATCTTCACTTTTGATGTAGAACCTGGTCACTAACGAGAAAGTACACAAGAACAGTTTGCTCCTTCATTGCTAATTATTTTTTCTATACACCATTGATGCTGTCAGGTGTCCAGTGAGATTGGATTTATTTATCTAATCCATAAGTCATCCATTATATATATATATATCCGAAAGCACAAGTTCGGCACAGGTGAGTCACCTGAATAATGGTAAGTGGTAACTAATAGTGATGAGTGAACGTGCTCGCTTGTTAATCGCCCGAGTATCACGGTACTCGTGTACTCGGCGAGCACCGTGCATTTCCAGGATTACTCGGCGGGAACTCGGGTCTCCACCTAGCTTTTTGGCGGTCTTTAGAGACCCAATCACAATGCAGGGATTGTCTGCCAGGCAATGAAATGCCGCAGCCATCTTTGTTGTGGTCATGCAGTGATTGGCTGGCCGCGCAGCATCATCATGGGTATAAGAGACCAGACGCCGCCCTGCTCGGCGCATTCAGCTCCGGATTTAGATAGTGTAGAGAGAGCTGCTGCCGAGATAGGGTCAGATTTGGGGATTTCTTAGTCAGTGTGGGGTCTACCATCCTAAAGTACTCAAATCCAGCTAAATCAACAGTCCTTCTAAGGACTAATTCCAGAGTATATAGGCTAAACAAAAAGCAAAAAACACACAAATATCCTGAACTAAAAGTAAAAAATATACTGCAAATAATGCATAAAGGTATTAATAATAATGAGGGTATTTAGTAAACATAATTTTGATCAAAATAATGTACAAGCCATCCCGCCACGTCACGGCAACCCTTGTGGGACAGTCCCTACTCTAGTATTTAAAACCTTTTCACTTGCCAAGTGGCAACAAATCTGAACTGAGAAAAGTTAATGTGTATGCACAATTATTTTGATCAAAATTATGTTTACTAAATACCCTCATTATTATTAATACCTTTATGCATTATTTGCAGTATATTTTTTACTTTTAGTTCAGGATATTTGTGTTTTTTGCTTTTTGCTTTCTATGGTTAATGGTCATGTGTTAATATGCACTTACATTGTGCATACACATTAACTTACTTTTCTCAGTTCAGATTTGTTTTTTATTCATTTCATTGTGCATTCAGTGCATATATGGGTGTGACCGCCCTCTTTCTGAGCTGGGAAAGCCATCCAGTCTGGCCTAAGCTGTTACAAGTGGTTCAGCCGCTCGACCCTTATTCACATTCACGCCACTTGGCAAGTGAAAAGGTTTTAAATACTAGAGTAGGGACTGTCCCACAAGGGTTGCCGTGACGTGGCGGGATGGCTTGTACATTATTTTGATCAAAATTATGTTTACTAAATACCCTCATTATTATTAATACCTTTATGCATTATTTGCAGTATATTTTTTACTTTTAGTTCAGGATATTTGTGTGTTTTTTGCTTTTTGTTTTCTCTGGTTAATGGTCATGTGTAAATATGCACTTACATTGTGCATACACATTAACTTACTTTTCTCAGTTCAGATTTGTTTTTTAGAGTATATAGGCTGCAGTGTTAGGTAGGCAGGGGATTGTACGTCGCTCTATATATATCAGTGCAAGGCCTGCAGGCACTGTATGTGTGTATATACATATCATTGCATACAGCAAGAGGGTCCATTCCCTTCCTGTCTGCTGGTGCTGCTGCTACCTATAGGATAAATTGACCGTACCTAGCCCCAGGTCTAATTGACTTGTAAAAAATTTTGGGCCAGGTTAATAGAGATTATTTTACTGCAAAGCAATCCAGAGCCCTTTTTTTTCTCCATTTGCTTTTGACAGTGCACAATACAGCCAGATCCTTTTCCTAGCCCAGCATGAAAATCCTGCAATTTTAAAGGGGTCCCAAAAATCACTTGTTTTGAGTGCAGAGAAATATTTAATTTTTATGTGGTACGGTAGAGTAGAATTTTTTTTGAGTGTCTTACACAATTTCTTGACACCTTTTTGCTGAACCCCCAAATAAATACATACAGGCCACATATTTTACAGTATATCTGTGGCATGCCTCATCCATCCGTCTGCTAAAAATTTTGGTCATTTTAGCCCTAAATTCCATTTTTTTTGCTGTCAAAGTAGTTATAAATGTAAGGGGGTGAAGCACCGAAGGAGCCGAGGGGGAGTTGCCTTCCAAGCTCCGTGCCCGGAACCATCGAGCAGGGCATTAGGTTCCCCGGGGGATGCTTTAGTGGACTGCGCGAGTACCAGGAACAGGAAGAGGGCAGGACGGAGAGCGGGAGAACTGGGCGCAGAGCAGCGCAGGGACGGGAGCAGAGAGGACGCTGACAGAGGAGAGGACAGGAGACAGGCGCAGCGACTGAACACTGAGGGACCGCAGACACAGGCGGTGAGCACTGAGTACGAGAAGCCTGTCACTGCACCGCTTGGAGGGCTGGTCGCTCTCCTCCTGTTAGACTTTGCAGTGAGACCTGCTTTACCCTGAGACGCTTCCCTGTGACCGAGGAACATACTGTAACGTGACACTGACCTGCCAAGAGAGACTGTCACAGGCAGGGCCCCTGACCCTGGTGAAGGAACCCCGCTGCCACAGCAGAGGGAAGGACTCTGACCCTGGTGAAGGAACGCCACTGCCGCAGCAGAGGGAAGGACCCTGCATACAGGGGGATACCGCCATCTGCATACCCCTTGAGCTCCCACGTTAACCCCCCCATACGCCAGTGGGACTATACCTAGGACCCCAGAGACAGACGACATCAAGCATCCCTGGTGCCTGGGTGCCTACGTGGGAGAAGAGTGATCTCTACAATCAAGATCTCCAGGAACTGATAAGTTTCCTCCCCAGAAGAGAATAACTGTCTGTTGTTTTGCACTTCTGTTATTTCTCCATTCTCTGTTATTACCTTTTACAGCATTTTCTCTGTTATATTATATGTTTACCTGTATTCCTCCCTGTAAATAAACCTCCCTTTTACTGTTGGTCTGCCTGCTCCGTGGTGACATATATTCCTCCTGCACCTTATTACATATACAGCACTATAAAGCCTAAAAAGCAAAAAATACAAGTCACAGATTTGTCAGTGTGGTATGTCCGTGCCAGCTCATATATCTGCATGCTCCGTGTGGCACGGCAAATTTTAGGCCACGCCCTGACCACACCCATTTCACAATTAGTCACACCCATGTCCACGCCCCAACCGTACCCATTTAGGCACTGCTGATCACACTGACTAGTACTGAGGGCACAGTGGCTGGTACTATGGGCACACTGACTGGTACTTAGGAAAAGAAAGAAAGAACAGAGAAAGAAAGAACAGAGAGAGAGAAAAAGGAAGAACAGAGATAGAGAAAGAAAGAGGGGAAAGAAAGAAAGAACAGAGAGCAAAAGAAAGAACAGAGAGAGAAAGAAAGAGGAGAAAGAAAGAACAGAGAGAGAAAGAAAGAACAGAGAGAGAAACAAAGAAAGAGGGGAAATAAAGAACAGAGAGAGAAAGAAAGTAAGAACAGAGAGAGAAGGAAAGAACAGAGAGAGAAAGAAAAAGGGGAAAGAAAGAACAGAGATAGAGAAAGAAAGAGAGAAAGAACAGAGAGGGAGAGAGAAAGAAAGAACAGAGAGACAGAAATAAAGAGCAGAAAGAGAAAGAAAGAACAGAGTGAGAAAGAAAGAACAGAGAGAAAGAAAGAGGGAAAAGAAAGAAAGAGGGGAAGGAAAGAACAGAACGAGAGAAAGAAAGAACAGAGAAAGAACACAGAGAGAGAAAGGAAGAACACAGAGAGAGAAAGAAAGAGGGGAAAGAAAGAAAGAACAGAGAGAAAGAAAGAAAGAACAGAGAGAAAGAAAGATTAGAGAAAGAACAGAGAGAGAAAGGAAGAACAGAGAGAAAGAAAGAGGGAAAAGAAAGAACAGAGAGCAAAAGAAAGAACAGAGTGTAACGGGGTCTACCAAGCTGGGGTACCTCTTTCAGTACCACCCCGTGTTTTCGGAGGTCCACTCTGCGTTGGCTGGAGTCTGAATGAAGGACGCTGGCTGGAATTCCTCTGAGTGCATGGGCGCATATAAAAGATCACTGCTTCTCCATGTATTTCCAGTCTGACAACACTTTACTCTCAGGACACAGAATATATCACACAGATACAGAGGGCCGGCCAATAGACAAGCGTCAGGCCAGACATGCATTACAAAAGCAGCAGGTGGCCGGAGCCTGCGGATGTTTACTGTGGGAATTACAAAGGTGGGGGGAGGGCGGACACTGCTGATACATTAGGGACATGCATCTCACATGGAACCTATTATATATACATATAACTGCACAACATATTCTGGGTGCTGAGTGGTTCTGTAACACGGCTCCCCCTTTTCAGCGACGCAATCGGCATACACAGTCTGATCCTCAATGGATCGGTTTGGGGATGACCGAAGTTTATGGGGTTGGTACAAGTTCCGTTTGTCGACTTAGTCCATCGGCGTTACCGTTTTGTTTGCCGGGTCTGTAGTGGATGGTGAAGTCCAGAGGTTGTAGGGCTAAACTCCACCGCAGCAATCTGGCGTTGTCTCTGGAGACCCGATTAAGCCAGACTAGGGGATTATGGTCCGTTAGGAGGGAAAACTGTCGTCCATACAAATATGGTTGCAACTTTTGAGTGCCCATACTACCGCCAGGCACTCCTCGATGGCCGCATAGCTTACTTCACGGGGCAGTAGTTTCCGACTCAGGTAAGCTACCGGATGTTCTTGGCCGTCCGGCCCGACTTGGCTCAGTACTGCCCCCAATCCAAACATAGAAACGTCTGTGTGAACCAGGAAACGTTTAGTTGGATCGGGTGCAGCCAATACAGGGATATTGGTGAGGGCATCCTTTAGTTGGCGGAAGGCTTCCTCACACTCTGAGGTCCAGGTTACCTGGCGGGGTTGGTTCTTATGGGTAAAATCAGTGAGGGGCTTGGCTACGCTGCTGTAATTGGGAACGAATTTCCTGTAATACCCCGCTGTCCCTAGAAACACGATGACCTGGGTTTTAGTGCGTGGGATGGGCCATTTGGCTATGGCCTCAATCTTGGCTGGTTCTGGTCGCTGCTTCCCACTTCCCACCCAATGCCCTATATTCTGAACCTCTGCTTTGCCCACGTGACACTTGTTTGGGTTCAGGGTGATTCCGGCCTGGTGGATCCTGTCCAATACTGTCTGTAGGTGATTTAGATGCTCTTCCCATTTCGCACTGTAGATGGCGATGTCGTCCAGGTAGGCACAAGCATAGTCCTGGAGACCATCCAGAAGCCGGTCAGCCAGCCTTTGGAAGGTCGCCGGGGCATTCTTCATCCCGAATGGCATAACTCGAAACTGGAATAAGCCGAACGGGGTGACAAATGCCGACTTGGGAATAGTGTCAGGACTAAGGGGAATCTGCCAGTAGCCTTTGCATAGATCGATGGTGGTCAAATACTTTGCCCCCGCCAGCCGGTCTAACAACTCATCCACACGTGGCATGCGATATGCATCCGTCACTGTTTTCTCATTGAGCTTACGATAGTCTACACAAAACCGTGTAGTCCCATCCTTCTTGGGCACTAACACTACGGGGGATGCCCAGGGACTATCTGACTCTTCAATGACCCCTAAACACAACATCTCTTGTATCTCTTGTCGCATCCCCTCTCGTACAGACTCAGGGACGCAGAAGGGGTTTTGTCGCAGGGGGGTCTGATCCTGGGTCTCAACCTTGTGTTGTGCCAGGCGAGTGTACCCCAGTCTCTCTGAAAACATCCTCTGTCGCAGCCTCAACAACGCCTGCTGTCTCTCCCGGGGGCCTAGGTCTTCACCCAAGTGTACCTGGTCCCATGTTTTAGACTGAGTCCTTTCCCCTAAGACATCCGGCAAGGGAAGTCCAGCTAAATCCTCTGCCTCAGGTTCATAGATGGCCACTACCTCTTCAGGGCGCTCCCGGTAGGGCTTCAGCATATTCACGTGGAACATGCGGATAACCCTGGGGTCGTCACAATCGGCGACATTATAGGTTGTGTCAGCTATTTTCCCCACTACCTGGTAGGGCCCCTGCCATGCAGCTTGGAACTTGTTCTGCTTAGTGGGCTCTAACACCAGGACCTTCTGTCCTATTTCCAAGGTGCGCTCTCTGGCACTCCGATCGTACCATACGCGCTGGCGCCGCTGGGTCGCCTGCAGGTTCTCACGTACAACCTGGGTCAGCTCCTGTAGGTGGTCCCGGAATTCCAGCACATAGGGTACAATAGGTACCCCTTCTATGAGGCCCTCCTCTTCCCAGTGTTCTAGCACTAAGTCTAGGGGTCCCCTTACCCGTCTCCCGTACACCAGCTCGAACGAGGAGAACCCCGTGGATTCTTGGGGCACCTCCCAATAGGCAAACAGGAGGTGTGGCAAGAATTTCTCCCAGTCCCTGTAGGTCCTGGTAAAAGTCCCAATGAGCTGTTTTAATGTCCCGTTAAAGCGTTCACACAACCCATTGGTTTGCGGGTGATATGGGGCGCTTCTAATGGACTTTGCCCCGCACAGCTTCCACAGTTGGTTGGTCACCTCTGCTGTAAACTGGGTACCCTGGTCCGAGATAATCTACCGGGGAAATCCAACCCGTGAGAAAACCTGGAGCAGGGCGGCCGCCACCGTCTCTGCCAGTATGTTAGGTAACGCAACCGCCTCTGGATACCGCGTGGCATAATCTACCACTGTCAATATATACTTTTTCCCGGACGGACTGGGTTTGGCTAACGGCCCTATCAGATCGACCGCTACTCGGCTAAATGGATGGTTCTTCCACAATGGGGAGGGGGCGTAATTTGGCCTTGCATGGATCCCCCCTCTTGCCAATGCGCTGACAACTGTCACAGGTCTGGCAGTACTGACGAACATCATAGGTTACCCCCGGCCAAAAGAAGTTTTGTGTCAGACGATGCCTGGTGCGACTGAAGTCGAAGTGCCCGGCCAAGGGTATATCATGAGAGATTCGCAGTAACTCCTGCCTATACTTCTTGGGAACTACCAGCTGTCGTTTTATAGTGGGGCTCGTCCCTGTGTGGTGCTGCTCTGTGGTCCGGTAGAGGAGCCCCTGCTTCCATACAAACTGTTCCCCTTCCAGTACCCCTCTCCCCTCCTGTGCCTTCCCACGATATCCCTCTAATGAAGGATCCTCAAGTAACTCCCTCTTAAATTCATCTGGGGTGGCCCAAGAAATGTGCCTTGCTATGGGAATACGTGCAGGGCTGGGATGTCTTACCTGGGCCTCCTCTGAGTGTGATTCTGCCTCCGCAGCTCGAGCTTGTCTCCGGGTGGTCACAGGATAGGTCTCAGCTAGAGGGGCCACCGAGAATGCAGACAACATGGGCCCCAAGTCATTTCCCAGCAAGACGTCTGCAGGCAAATCCTCCATCAAGCCGACCTCAACAAGGCCATCCCCGACTCCCCAGTTCAGGTGAATCCTGGCAGTGGGTAGTCGATGTATGGCTCCCCCTGCTACACGGACGGCCACTGTCCGGTCCGTCTTCTCTTGGTCCCGGACGAGATGAGGCTTCACAAGGGTCAAAGTTGCCCCGGAATCTCTTAGTCCCTGCATACGTTTCCCATTAGCCCACACGACCTGTCGATGCTGTTGTCGATTATCTGCCTGGGCTGCCTGCACGGGGTCTACTTCATGCAGCACTTCCTCCATCTCTTCCACCCCTTGGTTAATCGTAGCCCCCAATGCCGGGTCAGCTTCGCCTTGGTAGCAGTGTACAGCAGCCCGGCTGAAGGTAGCTGTTCCCGCCTTTGGTCACTGAGTATGCTGAGTCCGGCTGGGACATTGTCTTTGCAGGTGACCCAGCTGACGGCAGGTGTGGCATCGCGCCCCAGAGGGACTGTGGTAGGCCGGGTTTCTAGCTGGTCCCCCTACAATCTTCGGTGGTTTGGGGCCCTCCAGGTCCATGGGCGGGCCCCTAGTGACCACCTTTGAGCCGGACAACTGCTACCTCCTGGCATCATGATGTTCATCGGCCAGACGAGCGGCTTCCTCAAGAGTCGTTGGCCGCCTGTCCCGAAGCCATTCTTGTGTCTCGGGGTTTAGTCCATTAAAGAATCGCTCTAACAGGAAGAGCTGGAGGACGTCCTCCTTAGTGGTTGTTTGGCTCCCTTGTACCCACTGTAGCAGTGACCGCCGTAATTTACAGGCCCATTCAGCGTGGGTATCGGTTACGTGTTTTATAAGTCCGCGGAACTTTTGGCGGTAGGCCTCTGGTGTCAACGCATACCGGGCCAAGATCACTTCTTTGATCCGCTCATAGTCCATACAGTCCTCATCAGGTACCGTGCGATAGGCAACCGCTGCCCGGCCTGTCAGCTTGCTGGCCAGAATCTGAACCCGTTCCTCCGGCTTTACTTGATGAAGGGCACACTGCCGCTCAAAGTGCTGCAGAAAGCTATCAATGTCTTCCTCTGCCTCCCCCAACTGTCGGAAGGCATTGTACTGAATCTTTTTGTGGCTTACTGTTGAAGGTACCTGGTCGAAGGCCAGAGCTCCCCCTGCTCGCTGACTCTCCTCTCTCCGCTCTGCCATCTCCATCTTGGCCAGCTCCACTTTGGTCCGCTCTGCCATCTCCATCTTGGCTAGCTCTATCCTGGTCCGCTCGGCCATCTTTTCCTTCAGATCAGTACGCACATCAGCCATCACCTCTCGTATGATCTCTACTGCAGGGTTTGGGCCATAGAACGCCAGTCTGCTCTTTATCTCCCTCTGGAATTCGGTCTCCTCCACATTCACATTGGGGGGCGCTGCACTGTCGTGTTCCATGATGGCTGCTATCAAATCCGCTTTTGTTTTGTTGCTGGCGATCAACCCTCGGGCTTCCACCAGATCTTTTAATCTAGTCCTCTTTAACTTCTGGTAGTTATTTTCCATTCATTCCTTTCCTCCTGTAGAAGGGGTATCAAATCCTGCGGCTGCCACCAGTGTAACGGGGTCTACCAAGCTGGGGTACCTCTTTCAGTACCACCCCGTGTTTTCGGAGGTCCACTCTGCGTTGACTGGAGTCTGAAAGAAGGACGCTGGCTGGAATTCCTCTGAGTGCATGGGCGCATATAAAAGATCACTGCTTCTCCATGTATTTCCAGTCTGACAACACTTTACTCCCAGGACACAGAATATATCACACAGATACAGAGGGCCGGCCAATAGACAAGCGTCAGGCCAGACATGCATTACAAAAGCAGCAGGTGGCCAGAGCCTGCGGATGTTTACTGTGGGAATTACAAAGGTGGGGGGAGGGCGGACACTGCTGATACATTAGGGACATGCATCTCACATGGAACCTATTATATATACATATAACTGCACAACATATTCTGGGTGCTGAGTGGTTCTGTAACACAGAGAGACAAAGAGAAAGAAAGAGTGGAGAGAGAAAGAAAGAAAGAAAGAAAGAGGGGAAAAAAGAACAGAGAGAGAAAGAAATAGTGGAAAGAAAGAAAGAACAGAAAGAGAATGAAAGAAAGAACAGAGAGAGAGAAAGAACGAGGGGAAAGAAAGAAAGAACAGAGAGAGAAAAAGGAAAGAACAGAGAGAGAGAAAGAAAGAAAGAAAGAGGGGAAAGAAAGGAAGAAAGAACAGAGAAAGAAAGAAAGAGGGGAGAGAAAGAAAGAAAAAACAGAGAGAGCGAAAGAAAAATAAAGAAAGAAAGAAAGAAAGAGGGGAAAGAAAGAACAGTGAGAGAATGAAAGAGAAAGAAAGAATAGAGAGAAAGAAAGAACAAAGAGAAAGAAAGAAAGAACAGAGAGAGAAAGAAATAAAGAACATAGAGACAGAAAGAAAGAACGAATGAGAGAGAAAGAAAGAACAGAGAGAAAGAAAAAAAGATTAGAGAGAGAAATAAAGAACAGAGAGAGAGAAGGAAAGAATCTATAAAGATACTATAGCAGCCCGGCTCCCATTGTAAGGCCCACCTGAGCCTCCCGGTGCAGGACATATCATGATCCGCTCACATGGCCGGCATTCCCAATTCCAATGCGATCTTGCTGTCCATGCTGTCGGCGGAGGACACGGTGATGGATCTGAAGCATTCCATGAAGTGCCTCTATGGTTCCGTCACAATCTCCTCCCGAAATTACTTCATTTACGGTCAGCTTCCAGCACATCACTTCCGGTGGAACGTCACATGCGAGTTTTAAAGTGCTCCTCGGGGCTCTGCTGTGTACTCCTGTGTGCATGGGAAAAGTAAGCTCCCGGCAGGGACAGCGGGGCTGGATCTGGGACGTATGGGAGGTATGAATGCTCTCAATCATACACCTTGTACACGCACGGCTCCGCACACCTCAGACACACACGGTTCTGCTTTGTATGCCTCATACACACACGGCTCTGCTCCGTACACCTCGCACACACACGGCTCCACTCAGTACACACGGCTCCATTTCGTAAACCTCGTACATATACGGCTCTGCTCCGCTCCGTACACACACGGGCTCAGCTCCGTACACTTCGTACACACAGGGTTCCGTTTCGTACACCCCATACACACGCGGCTCCGCTTCGTACACCCCGTACACACACGGCTCCGTACACTTCATACACACAGGGCTCCTTTCTATACACCTCGTACACACACGGCTCCACTCCGTACACCAAGTACACACAGGGCTCTGCTCCATACACCTTGTACACATGCAGCTCACTCCGCCCACCCCATACACACGCGGCTCTGCTCTGTACACCTTGTACACACGTGGCTCCACTCTGCACACCCCATATACACGCGGCTCCGCTCCGCACACCTTGTACACACATGGCTCTGCTCCGTACACATCGTACACACACGGCTCCACTCACCTCGCACACACATGGCTAAGCTCCGAACACCTTGTATACACACAGCTCTGCTACATCCACCCTGTAAACCCCTCCTGACCCCACACATAAACTTCCCCTCATCCAGCACCATGACAACTAGCACAGCAGACTTCTGCATACACTGAGGCCCCTGATCATGTGATTCCTCACTCCTCCCCTCATGTGACCTCATCACAGGTCCTGTGTGCACAGAGCAGCCCAGCGACGTCATTGCTGAGATTTATTAGCAGTGAGGGGCTGCAGTGGGTCTCTGTAGGAGGGCGAGGAATGGATGGGGTCGGTGCATGGGGTCGTGGTGGCTTATCAGTGCAGTGCGGCAAATGTAAACTCCCGGTCGGGACAGCGGGGCAGGCTGTCAAAATTGGGACTGTCCCGCTGGATCCGGGATGGTTGGGAGGCTTGCACTATGTTGCTTTTTTAAATAAAACAGCCTACATATTTTACAGCGTGGTATCTCAGTGGCAGCTCAGATATCTGTGTGCTCTAAGTTTAGACCAGTATTCAATTTTTCCTGCTGTCTGTCACTCTAATTATATGCAGCACTATGTTGTTTTGCTAAAAAAAACAGACCAGGTATTTTTACAGTGTGGTATATCTGTGGCACACCTCCATACATCCGTGTGCTCCAAATTTGTGCATTTTAGGCCAGTAGTCCTGTGCTTTCCTGTCTGTTACTCAAGTTATATACAGCACTTTGTTTCTTTTTTAAATAAAACAGGCCACATATTTTACCGTGTACTCAAAGAGGAGATCCCAAGAGGGAAAAGAGAACCAGATTCCCGCGCTGCTATATTTCAACCAACAAATAGAGGAAATCCAGTAGATTGTAGAAATTGGTTCCAATATCAGTACTTTATTTATGGTACATACAGAGACCTGGACACTCCGAAGAGCTGTTCACTTTTCCTTTTATATATTCAAGCCTCTCGCCCGATCCACTTGAAGCGGGGCAAGATGAGATTCCATGTAGCGATGCCCAAATATTTGAGCAGCCATGGTCCAAAGAATGGACGATGATGAGACACATATTCACGGAAAGTCAGTAGTAGGACCAGGGTGCAGAAGTGGAAGATGAGGTGGTGGATGATATAGTAACTGACCCAACCTGGTAGGTGGACATGCAGAGCGAGGACAGTAGCACCCAGGGGGAGGGAGGCGTAGCACCCCATCAGGCAGAAAGAAGCCGTGTGGTGGTTGCAGACAGAAGGCGGGCAACCGTTCCCCGTAACACCAACATGATGGAAGTTGCCAGTCCAACTGTTAGGTTTTCTTGAGTCTGTTTTTTTTAAAAGATTTTTTTAAAATTAAAAAATTCAGGCCACATATTGAACAGCCTGGTATCGCTGTCAGACGTCTGATGTATTTGTGGACCCTAAATTGTGGCAATTCAGGCCTACATTCCACTGTATTTGTGTCAGGGTCCTGACAGCGCCGGCGTACAGCCTCCGCTAAGCAGGGACTCACCTGCACCGTAGGGACCCCTGGGGACAAGAACAGCCGGACAATAAAGATGCACGGGACCTGAATGTAGAAGATTAGAAAGCCAGCACAGGACCTATGGTCATGTGAACGGTCATGTGACTGCAAGGGGGCGGGGCTTAGCGTCCTGCTTTCAGAGGAGGAAGAAAACTCAGAGTCGGGCAAAGCAGAGGTCAGGCACAATACAGGCAAGCGAGGTACAGGAGGGATAAACAGACGGGAGGTCAGACAAAGCCAAAGGTCATAGACAAGATATCAATACAGTACCAGGGATGAGACAGAACGGACAGTCAGGGCCAAGCAGAGATCAAAAACCAAACGGACATAGAAGGTACCAAGCAGAATCCAAAGCGATATCCAGAGAACAGACCGAGTCAAACACAGGGAATCAAGCAACCAAAACATAGCACAAACACACTCAGGGGTCACCACACAATGCCAAGGACGAAAGTATAACTGACGAGGGATGGGAGCTTCCTGCGGCTATAAGAAGCCTCCCCAGAACCAATGAGAGGCCACCATAATAGGTCCCAGGTGTGCAGGTGAGAGTCTGCACTGCGATCAGAACATTAACCCCAGAAGTGCCGGTCACCCAGCACTGGTATCATGACAATTTGCTGTCTGTTACACTAGTTCTCTACACTATTTTTGGGTAAAAATGCAGCCCAAATATTGCAAAGTGTGGTATCTCGGAAAATATACTTCTGTTTCAAGTTGTTATGGCTGCTTCATGGCTGTCCTAAATGCTCCAACTACTACCACCATCATCATCTTCTGCCTAGAGTCTGTCACTGCGCAGATAGAAAGTCCGAGGAACAGAGGGTGAACGCTTGGGCAGTGTTGTACTTTGTCTTTGGATTACGAAGGCGAAATGTTCTAGATGAAATCATGAATGGAAGAGCTGGAGGAAGAGCACCTGTATGAGCACGGGACCAGGACTTGCAACTACTGGTGTTCCTGGGCCAGATTCTGACAAGCCATCACCTACTGATACTGAACTTGTTGGACAATGATGTTAAAAAGGAGCCTCTGCATTTTCTATAACAAGCTAGAGATTGTGACATTTTGGCTGCATTTCAAGAGGTGTCAGTTGGAGAGCGTGGTGGTCGTAGATGTGACTTCTACACCACCACCCAAGCAGCTGCCAATCCAACAACCAAGGTGCCGCACCCCCCGATCTTCTGTCTCTTCCCCATTATCCCGCAGAATGTAAGTCCGCAAGGACAAGGTCCTCTCCCCTCTGTACCAGTCTGTCATTTTAAATTTGTTCACTGTAAAAGATATCTATTGCTTTGTATGTAACCCCTTCTCATGTACAGCACCATGGAATAAATGGTGCTATATAATGTCACATGGACCTGTCCTGTGTGATGCGACCATCAGGCCGGTAACTAGAACAACAGGTCACGGCACGTGATACTGTCCTGTGTGACACGGTTCGCAGGCCGGTAACTAAAACAGCAAGACAAAGGGAAGGGAAACAGTTACAATGGTGGGCCCTGTGATAGGGAAAGGGGACGTGGTGACCTCCTGCACTCCCCTGAGTCAGTGTCCCTAACGCTCCTAACGTTCCCTATGCCGGTTCAGCACCGGGCACCGATCAGGAACCTGTCGCCCTGGTACACCCTACACCTATCCCTTGCTAGGGAGCTGGGTGGCGCAGGCACTGGCCCCACCGCTGTACTAATACACACTAAGGAAAAACACAAACAGGGAAACACCACTTAGCTTTACTCTGTTGCACTTGCTCCTGGCAACAGAGTCCACCACCAGCATGCAGCTCTCCTCCTGAATCGCTGCCACCAAGCTCTGTCAGAGCTACAAGGAAATCCCCTATGACTCCTTTCACACCAGGGCTAAGACAGTGCTGTAAGGAATGCTCTCCAGCTACTTCCTCCACCAAGGATGGTTGAAATGAACAATATCACCAACCCTGATTGCAAAACCTGTGACTCTTTTATAGCAGAGCCAGCAATCACACCTGCATTATAATCATGAGCACTTAACTAAAGAAACTAGAGTGCAATGACGCTCACCACCACCGGGCGGGCTTAGAACAAACGACACCACAGTGCAATAATCCTAATGGCCACCGGGGGCAAAAACCAACCTTAAGCACAGCTTAGGAAAACAAAAAGGGTACCTGTGCTTTTTATCAGTCCTGATCCAACATGGATCATGACATATAACTAAATAATAATTATACTAACACTATATGGGTATTTCCACTTGACAATCCATCCAACATGTCATTGAATCAAAATCTTGTTTTTCTGACAACTCTGTTCTGCTGTGCACAAGTGTGGGGAAGGAGACCTGACGGACGGACTTGTCTGTAGGGAGAGAAGGGATGGTTGGTGCACTGAAGATGGATGCTTGTAATAGTAGAAGGGAAACAGCTGGGGAAAATGGAAAATGGGAAATGCAGTACCTAAGTTTGACCACAAAATGGCAGGGGGGAGCGTGAGAACAGGACTTTACAGCAGCTTAGGGTTACAAAAACGCTTAGTCATGGGGGGCGGGGAGATAGGAACCCAGGAGGGAAATTCCCGAGGAGGGAGATAAATAGGACAGGAGAGGGTTCCAGAGGGTTCCAGTCCCGGGAGGAGCTTAGGAGGAGAAGAGACAGTTAGGATAACGGACAGCGATGGAGCTTGACCAGGGGACTGAGGAGAAAAGACAGGCAGGGGGTTGGCCCTGACACGAAGAACCGCAGAACAGACGAGGCCCCGGGGGTACCAAATTGACGCCCTGGGACTGGTGAAGCGCTGGCGGTAGATAGGCCTAGGGCAGCCCCAGTGAAAGAGCCACGAGGAACGTCACTATGAGAGAAGGAAGTTGCAGGTACCCGGGCCTGAATACGGAGAGCTGTAAAGGTGCTGCGGTGTATTGCTAAGGTCGTCAGAAGGACCCAAATGATGTAACATAAGTCAGAACATATACAACCTATCACTGGGGAAATGATTTTCCACCGAAAATTAGAAGTGTGAGACTACTAGTGTCATCTTGTGGATTGATATGAGCCACAAAGTCCTTCAAAGTGACACTGTTCTGGATGTAATGTACAATTTTCTCTTTAAAATTGGAAGAACATGCCTTCTATGAAGCTTGCATTAAAGAACTTATTGGCCAGATATGTACGGATTCCGGATGACCGGGCTGCTGGTACCTGTGCTGCGCCGAGTCCAGAACAGTCAAGGCTGCGTCCCCTGTTTTCAGGCGAAAGGAATAGGGGAACAGACAGGTCCCACTACCCATAAAGAGGGGGCTTGTTTAGACAGGGGACCTGTGCAGAAGGTGTGGGAGAAAAAACGAAAAGTATGAGTGAGTCCCCAGCTGTGAGCATGTGAGCATGAAGGGGGGCAGTGCACTACGCACCCGAAGCGCCAATGCTGTGGCGAACAGCAGCAGACAGACCCAGTGACCTAGAGGCAGGGGGCCAGCTTAACACAAAGCAGGCATGACAGCATAGATCTTTGGTGTGGACAAGCAGTGCATAGGAGGCTGAGCAGCGTGCTCCGTATTAGAGCACTGGCGCTGCAAAGGACTGTTCCTGTTGGCTCCTGCCACTAAAAGTGGTACTGCTGGGTTGGAGTTGTGTCTCTCTCACCTGTACTCCTTGCTTGGCCAACAAACTGTTACCTCTGCTGCCAGCGTTTTCATATTGGAATTTTTTTAATAATCCCGCAAGAAGGGCCTTCTGGTCCTCCAACATTTTAGTACACCTGTCTGCCTCTGGAATAAGAGATAGAAAGTGGGTCTAGAAGTGTCACCAATCAGTATTGCTTGTCACCCAAAATTTTGAGAACGTGAGGGTGATGGGAAAAATAGCGTAACATAAACTCAGCCGTGCATGCAAGACTGCTAACAGTCAATACTTCCATATCCTCACCAAGAGGACGACTGACCATGCTCTCCTCCTCCTCCTTGTCCTCAGGCCTCCACAACTTTCGACTAACCTGAGTAATATAATTGTAAATAGTATACATCATTGTAAATACATTATTATAAATACACCCCTATTGTTTTTATCTCCCCCACCTCATTGTAGATTGTAAGTTGTCAAGAGCAGGATTTTTTGGGGGGGGTTTAATTATTGTTATCGTTGTTATTTTGTTAGGCGATGGATTCCTGCAGCGACACAACAGGAATCCAGAGCCTCACATGCTGCTCTGCAGCAAGCCATTCCTGAGGCTAAGTCCCTCTGCCACTCCACTGAGCATGCTCACGAGACAATCTCCCATTGGAGGTCAGGAGTCACGTGCTCAGGTCCTTCTCCAGATCTGATTGGTCCATCTCAGAGATCTGGAAGGTCCCGGCAGCGCACGGCTATAAAAGGCCTGCATGGCCGCTCGGCCATGCTCTAGTATAGACTCTTCTTGCTAGATGTGTGAATGGTGATGGATGTATGATTCTGGTGACTGACTTATTAAGATTCCCCTCCCTTTGATATTACGCATGTGAATAGGGAACTATAGAAAGAGTCAGTGTGGCACCCCCAGGGGTATGGTCGCCACATTGGCCTTGCCTTCCTCCAGGGGAGGGTAATGCCAGGCTTGGAAGCAGTGAAGGGTCTCTCCAGCAGTTAACCTAATGCATGCAACACAGTTCTACTCCAAGCCAGCAGGGGAACTCTGAACCAGTATGAAGGGGAGGGGGTGCCCCCTGAGGGCTGAGAGGAAGGAGTGGTCAGTCAGTTAAAGGAGGTCCACGTGTGCAGACGTGGGAGAGAAAGTGGAGGTGGAGCTACGGGTGGAGAGCTCCCTGACTGCAAGAGCGCAATAACTGGAGCCTGGTCTCCACGGTGGTACGGATACTGACGGTCCTGTCACAGACACCAGAGGAATAGGAGGCTGTAAATGCCCTGCTCCCATCAGAGACTTGGGACACAACAGCAATTGAATAGAGAGCCAGGACTCAGGAGAGGAGTCCCCGAGAGAGGCTACAGCTGTCTGTCATACAAGTATAGTTCTAGGAACATCTGAAGAGAGGCATTCCAGAGTAACTAAGTACTGGGGAGCTTCACACCACAAGGCACTAGGAAGGAGACTGCACAGCCTTCTGCTGAGAGAGAATCCTGATCTGCTTCCAGGCTAACCTGCTCCAACACCATCTGTAATCAGGACCCTTGACTGCATATATTAAGTAAAGGTACCAAAACTGCAACCGCTGTGTCTTGTCTGTTCCCTACGCTTCCAGCACTGCTACATCCCCGTGCTAGCTACATCTACACCGCCCTAGGACAACAGCTCCACCTATGGGGAGCTTTTACATCTTTTCTGCACCCTACCATCAGTCCCAGCGGATCTGTATAAAGCGTTGGCCTAACACCATACTTGCCGAACACCACGGGTGGCATCACGAACTATTCTACCACTAACTACATCCCCCATCGCTTGGGCGCCCAGGGCCACGGACTGGGTCACCGCTGCTGTGACACATTCCCCTGACACCAGCCCAGTACCGAGTACCCCATAGCCCTGGGAGGGCGACCCAATTTGGTGTCACGAACAGGATTACGGAGCCCGGTATCCCCGGGTCCTGTGTGCCATAGACTGTGATTGTGAACTGTGTGATATTGGCGCCAGTTGCCGCCATTGCCGCGCTGCTTGGCGCATGCGGGAAGAAAGAGGCAGGCCTTCGTGGGCGGAGCCTGCCACACAGCGTGAAAAAGTGAAGTGCCGCGTGGGAAGAGAGGACAGCACGCGAGAGGAGGAGGAGCTGAGGCCTACAGCCCGGAGCGCGGGCCTGTGAAGCGGCCGCCGGTGAGCTCATATAACCCCCAGCCCTGGCTAACGGTAACTAGGGGGGGAGAAGATGTCTGCGCCAAACGGCGATGCAGCGGCAGTCGCCGCTGCCAAGCCCGCGGTACCGCCGGGGGGAGCGCCCGCTGCAGCGGTCCCCATAAAGCCGCTATCCATGCCCTACATCCCGGGAGCGGCCTGGCTATCGCAGTACGCGGGTGAGTCACATACCCTGAGTGAATTTAAAGAGAGACTGTGCAGCTTGTTTAAAGTCTACCCTCTGTCTGAAAGCCAGAAAGTGAATATCCTGATTGGACAGCTAACGGGTGCCGCACTGAGGGAGGTGAAAGCCTGACAGGCCACCGATAAAGAAATTGTTGCAAAGGTCCTGGCCAAGCTGAAGAGCACCTTTGACACCCGCACTGCAGCTGAAATCAAGATGCGGTTCTTTGGCTGTAAACAGAGGCCACAAGACAGTATCCGGGATTATGCCCTCAACCTGCAGGAAGCGCTACGAGCAGTTAAGCAAGTTGATCCTGACAGCGTAAAGGAAGAAGATAAACTGTTGAAGGAGCAGTTCATTGAAGGACTCCTATCTAGTACCCACAGAGGACAGTTGCGTATTATAACCCTGCAAATCCCTGATCTGGACTTTGCTGAATTTAAGGACAGGGCTATTCGGGTACTGCAGGAGTCCACTGACAGCCATCCAGCGCCCCCTAGGCGCCCAGCGATCACCTACCATCAGGAAGCAACATCTTTCCCTTCCATCCCTGTGGAGGCAGATGCACAGACTCTGGATAAAGATCCAACTGAGCAGCTGCGTCTTCAAGTCCAGGAGCTGACCAAGAGGATGGCTGCACTTACCAAAACTGTGCAGTCCCTGCAAGTGTCCTCCAAAGACAAGATCCAGCTTGCTTCCAGTCCAGAGGATGTCCCGTGGCTCCGGAGGAGGAGAACCCCGCCACTTCGAGGAAGAAACATCGATCGCTATGACCAGGACGGACTTCCCATCTGTCGTCGCTGCTACAAGGCAGGTCATCTTGCAAGGTACTGTCCTTTAAACGAGCAACCCCTGGGGCAGAAGGCCAACCCCCTGGAGTAGGTTCAACAGGCCCAAGGAACTGGAGAGCCAAGTATGTGGGAGGGAGACCGACCCTTCCTGTGGTGATTGACGGCATCCCCATGAACGCTTTGCTGGACACTGGCTCCCAGGTGACCACTATGCCGTACATTTTGTACAAGAGGTACTGGGCTGATTCTGAACTCACACGTGGCCCAACTGATGAACTAACAGTAGTTGCTAGTAACGGTCATACCTTGCCGCAGATTGGTTGCAAGGAAATTACTGTTAAGGTGGGGCGGGTAGAGCTAAAATCACAAGGTCTGATAGTTGTTGATATTGATCGACATGAATGTAATCCCATGATGACTCTTGGTACAAATGTAATTGAAAATTGTCTGTCCGAGGTTATTGTCTTGTTGCAACAGATGGATGAGACTGCTGGTTCCGGAGAACAACGAGTCCTGCAGAAGGAGATCCGAGGCCTAATGCAAAGGCAACAGGTGGAACTCTCTGGCGGAGAGATTGGCAGCGTCAGAGTGAGTGATGCTTTTCCCATTGTAATACCCCCCAGGAGTGAAATGTTGATATGGTGTCGGGCAGCTATAGGCCTTAGAGGGAGGGATTACCAGGCATTGGTGGAACCAGTATACTCCGAAGGCAGGCCCACTGTCCTGACAGCCAGAGGGGTGGTTGATGTACAAAAGGGGAGAGCACCTGTACGCCTTTTGAATTGTGGGGAGGAGGAAGCCACAATACCTCGGTACGCCACAGTTGCCAAGCTGCTCACTGTTAATAACAACTCATTGCAGGCAGCAGAGCCCTTGGTCTCATCCGACCAGGTGGAGGACAACGGCTCTGGAAAGCAGCTAGAAGAGTGGTGCCAGCAACTGCAGGTGGGAACTGACTCTACACCTTCATACCAGAGAAATGGGGTTTACAGAGTGAAACAAGAGTATGAGTGGGTATTCAGCAAACACCCACTAGACTTTGGGCAGGCAAAAGGGGTTCAACATCATATTCCCACTGGAGACCATCCACCCATAAAGGAGAGGTACAGACCTATACCCCCCAACACAGTACCAGTGTGCTAAGAGTATGTTGAGGGAGATGAAGGAGGCAGGGGTCATCAGAGACAGTTGTAGCCCCTGGGCAGCTCCAATAATGTTTGTAAAGAAAAAGGATGGTACCATGAGAATGTGTGTTGATTACAGGAAAATTAACAGCATTACACATAAAGATGCCTACCCATTACCTAGGATTGAGGAATCCTTAGCTGCACTTAAAACTGCTAATTACTTTTCCACCTTGGATCTCACCAGTGGGTATTGGCAGGTTCCCGTGGCAGAGGCAGGCAAGGAGAAAACAGCATTTACTACTCCAATGGGTCTCTGTGAGTTCAATTGAATGCCATTCGGGCTCTGCACTGCTCCAGGAACATTTCAACAGCTGATGGAGTGTTGCCTGGGACACATGAACTTTGAGACCGTCTTGCTATACCTGGATGATGTCATTGTTTTCTCCAAGACCTATGAAGAGCATCTGGAACACCTGGCTGAAGTATTTGAAGCTTTGTCCAATTTTGGCCTGAAGGTGAAGCCTTCCAAATGCCACCTCCTCAAGCCTAAGGTACAGTACCTTGGTCAGTGCAGATGGTGTGGCACCAGATCCTGACAAGGTCACGGTCATCCGGGATTGAAAGAAGCCCAGCAACCTCCATGAGGTACGCCAATTCCTTGGACAGGTTACTACCGGAGATTCATCGAAGGCTTTACTGAAATAGCTACCCCGATACAAAACCTTCTGGTGGGGCTGTCCAAGAAAGGCAAGAAGAAGAATTCCACGTTTGAATGGACTGAAGAATTGGAGAAGTCCTTCACCAGATTGAAGATGGCGCTCACCGATGACGAAGTTCTGGCTTACCCAGAGTATGACAAACCCTTTGTGCTGAACACGGATGCCAGCAACGTGGGATTAGGAGCAGTACTGTCGCAGGTACAGAACGGAAAAGAGAGAGTGATCTCCTATGCCAGCAGGAAGCTGTGTCCCACTGAGAGGAACCCGGATAATTACAGTTCTTTCAAGCTGGAGTTCCTTGCCATAGTCTGGGCGGTCACCGAAAGGTTCAAGCATTACCTAGCTTCTGCCAAGTTTACAATCTTCACGGACAACAATCCGTTGACCCACTTGGACACTGCAAAACTGGGTGCCCTGGAGCAGCGATGGATGGCTCAGCTGTCTAACTACGAGTTTACTATCAAGTACCGAGCAGAGCACCAGAATGCCAATGCGGATGCGCTATCCAGGATGCCTAATTTGCCAGATGCAGGAGAAGACCCAGAGGCTCTGGAGGAGATAGAGTTGCCTCCCTTCCACCGACCACTGGCGGCCCAGCGTGCTCAGGGGGTGAGAGACAGGCGGTCTGGCTTGAAGGAAGTCACCCTGAATCCATTTCCCCACCATAACTGGGCCGAAGCGCAAGATAATGACCCGGCAGTCCGCCTGGTGAAGGAGCTACTGCTACAAGCTGACTCATGCCCAGGTTCGAGTGCTCCTGAAGAAACCCAGCAGTTGTGGAAGGAGAAAGGCCGGCTGTTCATATATGAAGGGAAGCTATGTCGGAGGAGTATCAACGCCCGCACTCATGAGCTAGTCTGGCAGGTGGTGGTCCCAAAGAGAGATGCATCAATGGTCCTGGAAGCATACCACAATGGAGCTGGACACTTCGGATGGAAGAAGTTGGAAACGTTGCTCCGAGAGAGGTTCTACTGGACTGGCATGAGGAAAGCCATTGAGAGGTGGTGCTGGGAGTGTGGACAGTGTAACCTGCGCAGAAAGGATAGAGACAGCCAGAGAGCTCCTCTGCAGCCCATCATCACCAAAAAGCCACTTGAGTTGGTGGCCCTGGACCATGTGAAGCTGGTTCCTAGCCGGTCGGGTTACCAGTATGCCCTTACCATTGTGGACCACTATTCAAGATTCCTGGTGGTTTTGCCTGAAAAAGATCAAACTGCCAGAACAGCGGCCAGAGCGTTCCAACTGCACTTCTGTAGACCACATGGGTACCCTGAGAGCGTGCTTACTGATCAAGGTCCGGCTTTTGAGGCAGAAGTGTTTCATGAGTTCTGTAACCTGTATGGTTGTAAGAAGATCCGGACAACACCGTATCACCCACAGACCAATGGCATGTGCGAGAAGATGAACCAGGTAGTGATTGACTTGCTGAAGACATTGCCCTTGGAGGAGAGAAATCTGTGGCCCGAAAAGTTGCCAGATCTGGTAGACCTCTACAACCATATTCCCGTGAACTCTACCAACTGTACTCCAGCATACCTGATGAGAGCCAGACCTGGTAAGCTGCCTATTGACTTGGACATGGGAGTCTTGACACCTGAAGTGGCGTCCCCAGATGCTGATTGGGACACGGAGAGGCAGCAACAGTACAGAAGAGCTCAAGAATGTGTGTAGAAGAGTTTGACCCAGGCAAGACAAAAGCAGGAGAAGCTTTACAATCAAAATGCACCTGCCATTCCTTTGTCGCCGGGGGAGCAAGTCTTGAAAAGAAAGAGAAGATTGCACAAATTGGATGATCAGTGGAAAGCTGAACCTTATACCATCCTGCCCTCGAACTTTGATAATACTAAGGTGTGCCTTGTAAGTAAAGATGGAGGGGAGACATCAGCAGCGGTATCAAGAGATCATTTGAAGTTGTGTCCTGACCAGTTGAAGGAAAGGAAAGAAGAACCAGATAACATCCAGCCCATAGTTGAAGAAGAGAAGGTCAGCACAGTGCTTGGAGCATTCCCTGCGAATTGGACTAGAGTGAACGATGCTATAGTGGTGCCAGTGTTGCTGTTTCCCCAATTGGTAGCACGGGAAGACGTGACTCAAGAGAATCAGGAAAATCAGGTAGCAGATGCCACACCAGCAGTGGAGCCAGAGAACCCTCGCCCTGCCAGTGGTGAACCTGTTATACCCTTGGTGAGTCTAATAAATCACAGTCAGTCTAGTATCCCTGTGTTACAAAGAACACCCAGTAGTGTATCCAGTACATTAGCCACTGCACCAGTCTTACGCAGATCTACCCGCACCACACAAGGCATACTACCAGTTAGATACCGTATATAAAGTAATGTAATTGTTGAAATGTAAATATGTAACTGTTTTTCAAGTTTTGTGCCTACAGGTAACCTGTTAGAATTTCCCTTGGAATTTGTTTTATGGACACTGAACCACAGAACTTGTGTGTGGTCAAAAACTTTCACCATTTGCCCAGGAATGGACCATGGACATTGATGCTGGACTTATCATCATAGGACCATTTTTGAGCTCTTGGTTTTTGTACATTTTTCCCTTTTTCAAATCTTGCACAAATTATTATTGTTCAATTGTTTATATGTTATTCATGTTTTCTTTTGTTCAGCCCAGGAGTCCTGACTTGCACTAGGGGGGAATGTGGCGCCCCCAGGGGTATGGTCGCCACACTGGCCTTGCCTTCCTCCAGGGGAGGGTAATGCCAGGCTTGGAAGCAGTGATGGGTCTCTCCAGCAGTTAACCTAATGCATGCAACACAGTTCCACTCCAAGCCAGCAGGGGGAACTCTGAACCAGTATGAAGAGGAGGGGGTGCCCCCTGAGGGCAGAGAGGAAGGAGTGGTCAGTCAGTTGAAGGAGGTCCACGTGTGCAGACGTGGGAGAGAAAGTGGAGGTTGAGCTCCGGGTGGAGAGCTCCCTGACTGCAGGAACGCAATAACTGGAGCCTGGTCTCCACGGTGGTACGGATACTGACGGTCCTGTCACAGACACCAGAGGAGTAGGAGGTTGTAAATGCCCTGCTCCCATCAGAGACTTGGGACACAACAACAATTGAATAGAGAGCCAGGACTCAGGAGAGGAGTCCCCGAGAGAGGCTACAGCTGTCTGTCATACAAGTATAGTTCTAGGAACATCTGAAGAGAGGCATTCCAGAGTAATTAAGTACTGGGGAGCTTCACACCACAAGGCGCCAGAAAGGAGACTGCACAGCCTTCTGCTGAGAGAGAATCCTGATCTGCTTCCAGGCTAACCTGCTCCAACACCATCTGTAATCAGGACCCTGGACTGCATATATTAAGTAAAGGTACCAAAACTGCAACCTCTGTGTCTTGTCTGTTCCCTACGCTTCCAGCACTGCTACATCCCCGTGCTGGTTACATCTATACTGCCCTGGGACTACAGCTCCACCTGTGGGGAGCTTTTACATCTTTGCTGCACCCTACCATCAGTCCCGGCGGATCTGTATAAAGCATTGGCCTAACACCATACTTGCCGAACACCAAGGGTGGCGTCACAAACTATTCTACCATTAACTACATCCCCCATTGCTTGGGCGCCCAGGGCCACGGACCGGGTCACCGCTGCTGTGACACATTCCCCTGACACCGGCCCGGTACCGAGTACCCCATAGCCCTGGGAGGGCGACCGATCAGCGCCAGTCAGAGGCAAGCCTTAGGCCACTGTGCACACCGCACCTCTACACTAGTGTCACGTGGTGTCACGTCAGTCACGGCACTATCGCATAGCGGCTGTGTCTGCCGCCACGCTGCATTCAGCAGCACCGCAGTAGCGACGCCGCACACACAGTAGGTCTAGACGGACACCTCTCCCTGTCTTGGACCCATGTCCTGTGACCAGATACAGTGCGTGCAATTTTGCCGAGACCTGTGAGTCTAACAGGCTTGGTGTTTATGTTTATGTTACAGCGCCTCTGTGAGTTAACAGAGCCCACTCTGCGTACATCGGGTGACGTTGAACCCGTGCGCATTATACCGTCATATAGTGCATCTGCCATTAATTAGCAGCGGTTTTAGCACCTACTGCACGGTGGACCCCGAGCGGCGAACGCACTTTATTATTTATTTATTTAGTGCGTTCCGCCGTTCCTAACATTATACTAGCGCCAGGGTCTGGCTAATAATGGCGGACCAGCAGCAGCTACTGCAGTACATTCGGCAGCTGGAGGGCAGGCTGGCTACTGTCGAGAGTGCCACCTCAGCTGCGAAGTTTACTGAGGTTGCTGCCCAGGCAGTCGCAGAGGCTGTCTCACGTGTGTCCACGTCCACGCCTGCACCAACAGTTTCCCGCCTCCCGTTGCCTGATAAATTTTCTAGCGACAGCACCTCCTGCAAGGGTTTCGTGAGCCAGTGCTCCATCCAGCTTGAGTTACTGGCCGCACGATTCCCTACAGAACGGGCCAAGGAGGGGTTTCTCGTTTCCCTTCTGTCGGGCAGGGCGTTGGAGTGGGCCACGCCACTGTGGGAGCGTGGTGACCCAGAGGTTCTGACCGTTGCTCAGTTCCTAACATCTCTGAAGAAGGTCTTTTTGGGGCCACAGGTCACTCATGACACCTCTCTCCAGCTACTTGCATTAACACAGGGATCCGTCTCGGTCAGCCAGTACGCCGTCCGTTTCCGGACACTGGCTTCCGAGCTGGAATGGCCTGATAGAACCCTCATCCCTGTGTTCTGGAGAGGTTTGGCGGAGCATGTTAACGATGCTCTATCTACCAGGGAGGTTTGTTATGATTGAGTCACCGAGGAGGAAAAAACAAAACACAAGCTCAGCCCAGAAAATCAGAGAGGTTGGAAACTAGCGGATTGCAGACCCCTGATCCTATCACACAACTAGCAGTAGCCGTGGAGTGCTCCTACGGTGATCCTAGACACCTCGTCACAGCCGGAGATCTACACAAGCCTAAAGAGAGAAAAGAGAAAAACTGACTGCCCCAGAGCAGACCCCAAAGTAATAGGCAGCCCCCAACATATAATGACGGTGAAGCAAGATGAAAACACTAACACAGATAGAAAGATAGGTTGAGCAAACGATGGGGCCCAAGATAACTAAAAAGGACAGGACAGAAAAGCTGCTGTCTGCAATCCGAGAAAACCCTGCCAAAAATATTACCAACACAACTGATAAGCAAAAAGGACCCTGAAGTCACTAGACTTCAAACCCTATATCAGCACTCAGAATATTCTGAAAGCAGAGCAAAATAGATCACTGATCAAGGAATAAGAATCCAGCACACCCCCGGCCGGGGATGGCTGAACTCAAAAAACAAGGTAAACAAAACTAATAAGTTCAATAGCAGAGCAAAAACTTATCTTTGGGAAGCAGGAATCAGACTGGTCTCCAAGAATCCAGCAGAGAAATCACCAGCCACTCAGAAGGGCGTCGGCTGCCTTATATCCAGTCTGTAGTTCCTGTTACCCAGTCACGATCCACCTGATCAGGTGTTTGGTTTCTTTCATCCAAATCAGCCTCACTACCTTCCTTCACCAGAAGAGGGAGATCCTCGGACACAAAAGATGAATGAACAGATGAGCTCACAACAGAGGTTCCCATAAGTCTGGAAGAGCTGATTGCCATTTCTACCAGCATCGATCTCCGTTTTTCCGGGCGCGGGTTGGAGCGTGCTCAATCCAGGCGGAAGGTTAGCTAGGCTCCCAACCTTCTTGAATCTCTAGAGCCACCCGAGCTGGAGAGTTTACCTCCAGAGCCCATGGTGGTGTCCCGCGCCAGCCTCAAGACGCGTCCGGCACAAAGCTCCACTCGTTGTTACCAGTGTCGACAGTCTAGTCACCTGGCTAACAGGGGTTCGCAGCAGCCGAAAAAACAATCGCGTCCACTGGTAATTGGTGGAGGTCTATTCGCTATGGAGACCTTCTCCCCAAAACCGGTGATCCTAGGGACGTTAGATAGCGGAGATTCCTCCTGGGAGGTAAAGATCACGGTGGATTCCGGGTCAGAATGGAACTTTATGTCCTCGTCCTTCGCCCAACAGCACGCTATCCCGTTGGTACCACTTCCTCACCCAGTGCCCATCAGGGTGGTCAACGGGGCGACCTTATCATCCCAGATTACCCACCAAACAGCACCCCTTAGGCTCTCTATTTCACCGTCTCACCAGGAGACTCTTTCCCTGCTCATTATGCCAGAAGGCATCGATCAGATGCTCCTCGGGGTTCCCTGGCTCCGTTGCCATTCCCCTCATATAGAGTGGTCTTCAGGGAGAATACTGGGATGGAGCAAAAACTGTGTGGGAAGGTGCATGGGGGAAAGCATCCAAGTAGCCTCTGTGGAGGTGTCTGCGGATCTTTCCGCGCCTCCTACTGGGAATCTGAAGACCGTGGCTCTGGTTGTCCTCGGGTCAGTGCCGCCAGGCAAGACCTTTGTCCCTCCTCACCTGCGGTCCAAGGTTCTCGCGTGGGCACACGCGTCCAGGGTGGGTGGTCACTTTGGCTACAAGCAAACCACAAAACTCCTGACAAGGTCTTATTGGTGGCCGTACAGGGCCCGGGACACTAAAAAATACATTCAGGCATTCGCCTCTTGTGCTCGGAGCAGCTCCTCTAAACAGAGGCAGTCTGGGTTACTGTATCCCTTGCCGGTGGCAGACCGGGCAGTGGAGGTTCGCGACAGTCTGGGTCGCACCCCGCATGTCACTCAAACCTCTAAAATGCGAATGAAGACACCCGCCGACACACATCGGCGCCCCGCTCCAACTACTGCTCCTGGCGACTTAGCCATCCCTGAAGCCTTCCACGTGTCCCTTCTCAAACCTGTTCACATGTTCCGGTTTTCCAAGTCATCTGCCGGGGCATCAGACTTGTCTTCGGATGAGCCTGAGGCCTACGCCTCTGTGGGACACAAGGTGGTACGTGGCAAAAAACTTTATTTGGTGGATTGGAAGGCTCAGGAGGGAGGGGGCCCTAGGAGGGGGGGTAATGTTAGGCGTCGGATTCCTGCAGCGACACAACAGAAATCCAGAGCCTCACATGCTGCTCTGCAGCAAGCCATTCCTGAGGCTAAGTCCCTCTGCCACTCCACTGAGCTTGCTCACGAGACGATCTCCCATTGGAGGTCGGGAGTCACGTGCTCAGGTCCTTCTCCAGATCTGATTGGTCCATCTCAGAGATCTGGAAGGTCCCGGCAGCGCATGGCTGTAAAAGGCCCACATGGCCACTTGGCCATGCGCTAGTATAGACTCTTCTTGCTAGGTGTGTGAATGGTGATGGATGTATGATTCTGGTGACTGACTTATTAAGATTCCCCTCCCTCTGATATTACGCATGTGGATAGGGAACTATAGAAAGAGTCATCGCCAGTCAGGAGCAAGCCTTAGGCCACTGTGCACACCGCACCTCTACACTAGCGTCCGGTGGTGTCACGTCTCTCACGGCACATAGCGGCTGTGTCTGCTGCCGCGCTGCATTCAGCAGCACTTACCGGCGTCCACAGTAGCGACGCCACACGCACGGTAGGTCTAGTCGGACACCGCTCCCTGTCTTAGAATCATAGAATCATAGAATCGTAGAGTTGGAAGGGACCTCCTGGGCCATCTGGTCCAACCCCCTGCTCAAAACAGGATTCGCTAAATCATCCCAGTCAGATGTCTGTCCAGCCACTGCTTGAAGACTTCCATTGAAGGAGAACTCACCACTTCTCGTGGCAGCTTGTTCCACTCATTGATCACTCTAACTGTCAAAAAGTTTTTTCTAATATCTAACCTGTGTCTCCTCCCATTCAGTTTCATCCCATTGCTTCTAGTCTTTCCTTGTGCAAATGAGAATAAAGTTGATCCTTCTACAATGTGACAGCCCTTTAGATATTTGTAGACAGCTATTAAGTCTCCTCTCAGTCTTCTCTTTTGCAAACTAAACAATCCCAAATCCTGCAACCTTTCCTCATAAGACAGGGTTTGCAGACTGGTCACCATTCTGGTTGCTCTTTTCTAAACTTGCTCCAGTTTGTTGATGTCTTTTTTAAAATGTGGTGCCCAAAACTGGACACAATATTCCAGATGAGGTCTGACCAAAGAGGAGTAGAGGGAAATAATGACTTCATGTGATGTGATCTAGACTCTATGCTTCTGTTAATACATCCTAGAATTGCATTTGCCTTTTTTGCTGCTGCATGACACTGTTGACTCATATTCAGTCTGTGATCTATTAGTATACCCAAGTCTTTTTCACATGTGCTGTTGCTTAGGCCTATTCCTCCCATTCTGTAGATGCTTTTTTCATTTTTATTGCCCAGATGTAGTACTTTGCATTTTTCCCTGTTAAAAACCATTCTGTTAGTTGCTGCCCACTTCTCCAGTTTATTTATATCTTTTTGAATCCTCTCTCTCTCTTCTCTAGTATTAGCTATCCCTCCTAGCTTTGTGTCATCAGCAAATTTAATCAGTTTACCCTCAATTCCTTCATCTAAATCGTTGATAAAGAAGTTGAACAATACAGGGCCCAGGACAGAGCCCTGTGGTACCCCACTTGAGACATTCTTCCAACTGGATGTGCAGCCATTTACGACCACTCTCTGGGTCCGATCACTAAGCCAGTTATGAATCCACCTAACAGTTGCCTTGTCCATTCCATACTTAGTCATTTTTTCAATAAGGATTGTATGAGATACTTTGTCAAATGCTTTGCTGAAGTCAAGATATACTATATCTACAGCATTTCCTTGATCCACCCAATCAGTGATTCCATCATAGAAGGAAATTAAGTTAGTCTGACATGACTTATTAGTTACAAACCCATCACTTCATTCTTATCCAGGTACTGACATACATGTTGTTTAATAATTTGTTCAAAGATCTTTCCTGGTATAGAAGTCAGACTCACCGGCCTATAGTTGCCTGGGTCCACCTTCTTCCCCTTTTTGAAGATAGGAACAACATTTGCTCTTCTCCAGTCTTCTGGGACTTCTCCTGTTCTCCAAGAATTTTCAAAGATTATGGAGAGGGGTTCAAAAATTTCTTCTGCTATCTCCTTCAGTACTCTGGGGTGTAATTAATCTGGACCTGGAGACTTGAATTCATTTAGGTTAGCTAAGTGTTTCCTCGCTATCTTTCTGTTTATAGATATCCTGGATTCTTCTATTCCCTTAATAGGACAGTGAAGAACAGTTGGTGTTACATTTCCTTTCTGAGAGAAAACAGATGCAAAATAGGAATTTAAAAGTTCGGCCTTCTCAATATCCTGTCTTACCATTTCATCATTTTCATCCTGTAAAAATCCTATAGCATCTTTGACTTTTCTTTTACTTTTGCCATTGTCATTCTTGGACCCGTGTCCTGTGACCAGATACCGTGCGTGCAATTTCGCCGAGACCTGTGAGTCTAACAGGCTTGGTGTTTATGTTTATGTTACAGCGCCTCTGTGAGTTAACAGAGTCCGCTCTGCGCACGTCAGGTGATGTTGAACCTGTGCGCATTATACCACCATATAGCGCGTCTGCCATTAATAAGCAGCGGTTTTAACACCTACTGCACGGTGGACCCCGAGCGGCGAACGCACTTTAATTTTTTTTATTTATTTAGCGCGTTCCGCCATTCCTAACATATTTAGTGTACATTGTAAGCTGTCACGAGCAGGGTCGTTTTCATTTGGTGTAATTATTGGATTATTATTGTTATTGTTGTTACTTAGGACTGTTGTGTTTGAAACTGTTAAACTGTAAATAAGTTTGCGCTACATAAATAACTATAAATATTCATATTAGAACACAGAGAAGCAGGATGGAGACGTTAATTATGGCATCATTGACGCTCACCATCTTGTTGGATTCCTCAAAGTTTTGGAGGATTGTACATATGTCTGTCATCCATGTCCACTCCTGAGATCTTATGTGTGAAGTCAGAACTGAATACCGACAACCTTGTTGATGCTGATAGTCTAGTCACCAAATGCCCTCTTCTTCTCACAAATCCTTTCCAACAGCTGCAGTGTAGAGTTCCAACGCCTGGGGACATCACACACCAGTCGGTGAGCCAGAAGCTGCAAGTGCTGCTGAAGCATGGCAAGGGCGGATAAAGCTGTAGCTGACTTTATAAAATGGGAACGTAGAGCGTTGTACTTTTCCCAGCAGATCTGGCAGCTCTGTGTTGCTTTTCAGAAACCGTTGACCAATGAGGTTAAGCTCATTAGCCAGGCATGGCACGTGTGTGAGCTCGCCTCGCCAGAGAAGACACCAGGTTCCAGCCATTGTCACACACAACCATGCCTGGCTTTGGGTTCAGTGGTGTCAGTCACACATCTGCCTGCTCTTTCACAGCTGTCCACAACTTTTCATCATTGTGCGGTTTGTCACCTAAGCATATTAGCTTCAGCACAGCCTGTTGCCGCTTTAATGAGGCAGTGCTGTGGTGCTTCCAGTGTTTTGACTGATGTGCTACTTTTGGAGATGGAGGCTGAAGAGGAGGTGAAAGAGGAGGTGCAGGAGCTGTAGACTGTGGGGGCAACCCTGATTGACGTAGGGCCCGCAATACTCGGAGTTGGGAGGACGTGCACCATACCAAGGTCGGAGTGGGTCCCGGCTTCCACTATGTTAACCCAGTGTGCCCTCAGTGAGATGTACCATCCCTGACCACAATAACTTGTCCACGTGTTTGTGGTTCGGTGGACTTTCTAAGTAACAGCATTGTGGAGGGCACAGGTAATGTTGTGGGACACATGCCTGTGTAAAGCTGGGATGGCACACCGTCACAAATAGTACCGCATGTTCGTGGCCTCGGGGTGATCCTCAACTCTGCCTCCTCTTTCAAGCTACATATCCAAGCCCTCGCCTCCTCCGGCCACTACAAATCAAACACATTTCATGGATACGCACATTCCAAGAAACTTCAAAAATGTTTGTGCACGCCCATAGGCTATAGTTCATAACCCTAACTATGACATGCAAAGCCTTCCAGAACCTTTCTCCTCCATACAGCTGTGATATCGTTTCCCAATGTCCGACTGGGTCATGGCTTCTTTAACGGTAACCCAGTGTGCCGTCAATGAGATGTACCGTCACTGCCCACAAGCACTTGTCCACGTGTCTGTGGATAGGCGCAATTTCCCTGTAACAGCATTGTTGAGGGTCCGGGTAATGTTGTGGGACATGTGCTTGCTTGTGTAATGTCGTGATGGCAGACTGAGACCGAGTACCTTGTTACGGTCACCGCTATCAGGTTGCGGCAAGCTTCCGCCTTACACGAGCCTAAAATGCAACATTTCCAGCGCAGACGAGAAATGTGTGAATTTAGTACTGTGGCATTGGCTGCGCATGTCCGCTTGCGTTCCAAGGCCTGGGGTAAGGACAACTGAACGCTGCGTTGGGACAAAGATGTGGACGTGATTGTTAATGGTGCTAGTTGAATTTGTGTGCAGCTACAGATGCAGGGCAGGAGGCATCTTTGTATGCACCATGCATGCACAACAGCGGAAGATGCAGTGGTATCACCCGCAGACACTGTTCATGGAGTCTGGTGTTCAACCAATAATTCGGGTGTTTTGCTGCCATGTGCCTGATCATGCTGGTGGTGGTAAAGCTGGTAGTTTTGCTACCCCTGCTGATGCGGGCATGGCCGGTGGTGCAAATGGCCTTTTTGGGATTATCGGCAGAGTCTTTAAAAAACAACAAGACTGTTAGGGGGACATTCATTGTCTTCCTCTCCCACACCACCTCCTCACCTCGACACCTGTCTTTCGGTGTTCCCCAAGGCTCTGTTCTAGGACCCCTACTCTTCTCCACCTACTCCTTCGGTCTGGGACAGCTGAGGTAATGGCACATTTTGCAATATCATCACTACGTCGATGACACGAAGATCTACCAATCGTACCTGACATCTCCTCCTTACTGACAAAATCACATGTCTTCCTGCTATATCATCCTTCTTTTCTGCTCGCTTTCAAAAAGTGGACATGGGCAAATCAGAATGCATCATCTTTCAAGCATCTCACACTGAGTAGACATGAGAGCTGTGTATGCATCATTTGGTACCACTTTAGTAAGAGGGTAACTTAGCCCTAGAGAAAATGATTTTCCAGACATTCACAGCCTTTTTTGCACGTTTTGCAGCTGTGATCTTCATCTTCTTGGTGTGGATGTGGTAAATTTCAAAGTCGTCATCAAGACCATCATCGTCCATATCTTGTTAAGAGGAAATCTGGTGTTTCCAAGGGTCGTGGTTATGTACGTTTAGTGGCATTCTTTTAACAGTGTTCGTTACACTAGTACAAATAATTTTCGACTGGGACATTTGGATATTATTGGAAATATGTATGGGTGAAGGTGAAGAAGCTTGTGCCACGGCTGTGTTTATAGTTACGGATGGTGCATTCCTCTTTAAACTTAGTGTTTCACGAGCATCCATCAGTTTGTTCGGTTTTCCTCCAACACTGATCTGCTTTCTCTAATTCAGCATCTCACGAACATGTTGCACTTTGCCCTTTATACAGACACATGCGTGTTTGGAAACATATTTTGGACGGGCATTTCTTAGGCCTAGTCTCACATGCGCATCTGTTACACCGATATTCTGACGGGCATCAAACCGTTTATGGTAATTGATGGTGGCTAAATTAAAAATCATTGTAGGCTGTATCCTGGATCTCATACCTCCCATAGCCACTGCTGTTATTAATCATGTACTTTCCCATTCCTGTCATCACCATGCCCCTTTTCCTGATCACTTCATCCAACGCTTCGTCCGCCATATTTTTACTAAAAACCTGCACCTTCCCAGCAGCAACTGTGTTGGAAACCACGTTACTGTTTTGCAAGGTGTTTATGATGCCCATAAAAAAAAATTTACATGCTATGTTGATATCTACCCCCAGGGGGAAATGTTTGCCAGCCAGTGTATGGGCATTACAAGTCTAGGTGACCCGCTCCTTTAAATTGGGCATATTTTTTAATCAGGCCTTCCTCCACGTGTCATCATCCATCGCCAGTAGATCACCAGGGTTAACGTGTTCCGTGCTGCTACAGCCAGTGTCGAATTCCTAAAAAGGGTGGTTATGCTGGGCGTACCCCACACGGGAAAATGTTTGCCTGCCAGTGTATGGGCATTACAAGTCTAGGAGACCCGCTCCTTTTTAATGGGACATTTTGTTTTAAGAGGCCCTCCTCCATGTTTCTTGCAAGGGGGGATTGGGGTTATTGGGGTGCATATGACTTGGTAGCAGGGCAGGCCTTGCAGTCAAGGCATAAGAAAACAGAATGGGAGTACAAAATGAATAATGTGCAGTGGATTTTCCTGTGCCCATCCAGTATCTGGGTTCAAAGGCTTATTGGGGTGCATATGACTTGGCAGCAGGGCAGGCCTTGCATAAGAAAAAAGTTTGGGATTACGAAATGAATAACGTGAGGTGGATTTTCTGGTGGACATCCAGTACGTGGCTTGAAAAGCTTATTGGGGTGCATGTACCTTTGGGGCAGGCCAAGCCTTGCATTCAATGCAACATTTTTTCAGGAAGCCCTCCTGTACCTCTCGTGAAAGGGGTATTGGGGTGCATCGTAATTCTTGGCAGCCCATCCACTCACTGCATAGGCAATAACAGCATAGGAGACCCACTGTTTAATAATGGCCCTTTAAGAAGATTAATGCCGCCTGATGCCCCTGTAAAAATAGGCTCTGTGACTTTAAGAGTCCTTCCTTCATAAATTAAACAAGATGTGTCTTCTTATGTGTCACACATCACATTGCCAGCTAGGGTTGGTAAATGTTACAATGACAATTCCCAGTGAATGCATTTGTATTGGTTGAAAGCAATGCTAATGTTGCAAAGTGCCTCAAAAACTCTGTGTGTGAACATAGCCCAAGTTGTGGAGGAACATTTTTGTTTTGGGTTAATTATTTTGGCTTAGATAAAAGTCATTAACCTGGAAAGGATGTTCCTTAACTAGTGTTGAGCGATACTTTCCGATATTGAGAAATATTGGATCGGACCGATACCCGAAAAGTATCGGGTATCGCCGATTACGATACCGGAAACCCCATTCAAGTCAATGGGACAGAAACATCGGAATTAAAAAAACCCCTTTCTTTACTTGCACATCCAGTTCGGGAGGGGGGAATAGTGTGGGCGGACACTGTGCGTGTCTGTGTGTGCAGGCGGGGTATGTACGGGCCTCGCGGGGGTCTGTGCGGGCCTGCCGGGGGTATGTGCGGGCTGCCGGGGGTCTGTGTGGGCTGCCGGGGGTCAGTGCGGGCCTGCCGGGGGTCTGAACGGGCTGCCGGGGGTCTGTACGGGCCTGCCGGGGGTCTGTACGGGCCTGCCGGGGGTCTGTGCGGGCTGCCGGGGGTCTGTGCGGGCCTGCCGGGGGTCTGTGCGGGCTGCCGGGGGTCTGTGCGGGCTGCCGGGGGTCTGTGCGGGCCTGCCGGTGGTTGTGTGTGTGCAGGCATCGTCCGATGGGACTACAAGTCCCATTGGGCTATGCCTGCTACAATGACAGTGATTGATACATTAGCCAATGATGGGACAGTAGTAGTCCCATCATCCGGCTAATGTGTTGAATGTAAAAAAAAATAAAAAACATACATACTACATACATACTACATTCATACAACATACATACATACTACATACATGCTTCATATATACTACATTCATACAACATACATACAACATACATACTACATACATACTACATATATACTACATTCATACAACATACATACAACATACATACTACATATATACTACATTCATACAACATACATAAAACATGCTACAGACATACAACATACATACTACATACATACTACATACAATACATTTATACATTCATACAATATATACATATAGACATACAGTACATATAACATAGAGTACATACTCACCATACAACATACATACATACATACTACAAATATACTACATTCATACAACATACATACATACTACATATATACTACATTCATACAACATACATACATACTACATATATACTACATTCATACAACATACATACATACTACATACAGTCATATGCAAAAGTTTGGGCACCCCTATTAATGTTAACCTTTTTTCTTTCTAACAATTTTGGTTTTTGCAACAGCTATTTCAGTTTTATATATCTAATAACTGATGGACTCAGTTATATTTCTGGATTCAAATGAGGTTTATTGTAGTAACAGAAAATGGGCAATCTGCATTTAATCAAAATTTGGCTGGTGCAAAAGTATGGGCACCCTTATCATTTTCTTGATTTGAACTCTCCAAACTACTTTTTACTGACTTCCTGAAGCACTAAATTGGTTTTGTAACCTCATTGAGCTTTGAACTTCATAGCCAGGTGTATCAAATCATGAGAAAAGGTATTTAAGGTGGCCACTTGCAAGTAGTTCTCCTATTTGATTCTCCTATGAAGAGTGGCATCATGGGCTCCTCAAAACAACTCTCAAATGATCTGAAAACAAAGATTATTCAACATAGCTTTTCAGGGGAAGGATACAAAAAGTTGTCTCAGAGATTTAACCTGTCAGTTTCCACTGTGAGGAACATAGTAAGGAAATGGAAGAACACAGGTACAGTTCTTGTTAAGCCCAGAAGTGGCAGGCCAAGAAAAATATCAGAAAGGCAGAGAAGAAGAATGGTGAGAACAGTCAAGGACAATCCACAGACCACCTCCAAAGACCTGCAGCATCATAAAAATAGTGTTTTTCTTGGAATGCTGTGTTTTTTAGCCTCCATGCATAATGCCTTTTTGTATGACCAAACAACTCAATCTTTGTTTCATCAGTCCACAGGACCTTCTTCCAAAACGTAACTGGCTTGTCCAAATGTGCTTTTGCATACCTCAGGTGACTCTGTTTGTGGCGTGCTTGCAGAAACGGCTTCTTTCGCATCACTCTCCCATACAGCTTCTCCTTGTGCAAAGTGCGCTGTATTGTTGACCGATGCACAGTGACACCATCTGCAGCAAGATGATGCTGCCGGTCTTTGGAGGTGGTCTGTGGATTGTCCTTGACTGTTCTCACCATTCTTCTTCTCTGCCTTTCTGATATTTTTCTTGGCCTGCCACTTCTGGGCTTAACAAGAACTGTACCTGTGTTCTTCCATTTCCTTACTATGTTCCTCACAGTGGAAACTGACAGGTTAAATCTCTGAGACAACTTTTTGTATCCTTCCCCTGAAAAGCTATGTTGAATAATCTTTGTTTTCACATCATTTGAGAGTTGTTTTGAGGAGCCCATGATGCCACTCTTCATAGGAGAATCAAATAGGAGAACTACTTGCAAGTGGCCACCTTAAATACCTTTTCTCGTGATTTGATACATCTGGCTATGAAGTTCAAAGCTCAATGAGGTTACAAAAGCAATTTAGTGCTTCAGGAAGTCCGTAAAAAGTAGTTAGGAGTAGAGTTGAGCGACTTTTGTTTTTTTAGGGTCGCGTTTCGTTTCGTGAAACCCGACTTTTCCAAAAGTCGGGTCGAGCAAGATCGTCCGATTATAGGGAAGAGTCGGGGTCGTCCCGAAACACGAAACCCAATGTAAGTCAATGGGGAATAAAAGTCGGCAATGAGAGGAGGACAGGAAACACACCTACAGTGCCCATTTGAATGCCAAAAGCATCAATTCTTCTTACTTAAGCTTGTCAACCTTAATTAACTTCATAATACAAGTTACGCACTGAAAAATTGGGGTTATTTGGCTAAAGTTGTGGGGGGGTAGGGCTGGCTCCAGGTTTTCATGTGCCCTGGGCGAAAGAGCGCCCCTTTAACACATACCACAACTCATCATGCTCCGATACGGCAGAGAAATAGCGGTACAGTACAATGAAAAATACCTCACTTTTTACATCTCATGACGAGGCCCATCTATTTCTCCATACAGAATCATTGGTCCCATATAATGTTTGAAACAGTATATGATGAGCTCCACATAATGCTACAGTATATGTTGGTCCCCATGGATGAAGCTCCACTGTCTTATGGGCCCAAATAATGCTCCAAACATAATGGGCCCCATTTCTAATGCTCTAGTGTATAATGGGCCCTTTAAATGCTGCTCCAGTGTCTGATGTCCACCTTTGGAATGTTCCAGTGTATGGTGGGCCCCATCTATCATTCTCCAGAGTATAGTGCTCCCCAAAAATTGCTGTCCCAACATTGAAAACAATCAAATAAGTCTCCTCGCTAGGGAATCCCTGTACTAGTCTGGACTCCTCGTCGTCCCCATCTTCCATCTCACTGCACAGTATTTCAACCTTGCAAGTGCTGTGATCCTGAGCAAGCAGGGGGGGCCCACTCGTTGGCGACAGCACTGGCACAGGGCCCCTGATAGTACGGTGGTGTGTCTGATGGCGGGTGGGCCGAACCTGCACTTTCATCTGCAGCTTCCTCTTTGTCACCGTGTAAGATGGAACTGTATATGGGAAGGGTAACCTGAGTTTCATCAGGGTCAGATTCAGGCCATGTAGCGTGCGAGGGGAATGTAGTGGTCTGGGTCAATGTACCAGCAGATTCATCGAGCAGTGGCTGGGCATCAGTGCACTTGTGTCGCCCCCAAGAGTACGGTCGCCACAGTGGCATTACCTTCCTCCTAGGGAGTGTGATGTCATGCTTGGGAGCAACGAACGATCTCTCTAGCAGGTTAACTGATTGGGCGGCGTTATTCCCACGAGTCATGACCCTCCAAACAGCGTTCATGAAGGCAAAGTGTTTGTTTTACGTGGGCAGTATGGTTGCAAAGCTGAACCTTAAAGGAATGTCCAGAAGGGCACCACCAGGAGTGGAGCCTACGGTTAAATTCGACTCCACCTGGGAAACCTCAAACATGCCAGCTACAGAACAGATGCACACATTGCAAGCTTAATTCCGTTAACGAACGAGACTCCGTCATGCCCCGCGGTCCGAGTCCGGCTTACTAGAGGGACACGTGAGGCTCTGGCACATGAGATTGGCCAATAACTGGTGTGTCATGCCCTTACATGTCCGTGGCTGCATGTGCGCTACACTGAAAAGGCCAGCGTTTGTCGCTTACAGGTGCAGATAACCCGCTGAACAACGTTAGTGATGGGGATCACTGATTACAATTATTACCCGCGAACAATGATTTCCCAGTAAGTGCAGGTCAACTGCAGTTCCGGAATTAGGCCTAACCGTCATTCCTGAAAAAATGAAAAACTTACGTGTGCAAACCACAGGTGCTGTAGCTTGCTTAACAGCTCGCCAGCCGTTCTCACGCCCAGTATGGATTACACGTGATTGCACAAAGGTGAGAAAGGGTACCGTATCCCCGGATAACATGTATGGATAGCGTACACATTCAAAATATATGTCTATACATCAGGAGGCAGGCTCAGACGGTGTTAGGCCCAGTATGGATTGCACGTGATTGCACAAAGGTTAGAAAGGGTACCGTATCCCCAGATAACATGTATGGATAGCGTACACATTCAAAATATATGTCTCAGGAGGCAGGCTCAGACGGTGTTAGGCCCAGTATGCATTGCACGTGATTGCACAAAGGTTAGAAAGGGTACCGTTTCCCCAGATAACATGTATGGATAGCGTACACATTCAAAATATATGTCTCAGGAGGCAGGCTCAGACGGTGTTAGGCCCAGTATGCATTGCACGTGATTGCACAAAGGTTAGAAAGGGTACCGTATCCCCAGATAACATGTATGGATAGCGTACACATTCAAAATATATGTCTCAGGAGGCAGGCTGTGACGGTGTTAGGCCCAGTATGGATTGCACAAAGGTTAGAAAGGGTACCGTATCCCCAGATAACATGTATGGATAGCGTACACATTCAAAATATATGTCTCAGGAGGCAGGCTCAGACGGTGTTAGGCCCAGTATGGATTGCACGTGATTGCACAAAGGTTAGAAAGGGTACCGTTTCCCCGGATAACATGTATGGATAGCGTACACATTCAAAATATATGTCTCAGGAGGCAGGCTCAGACGGTGTTAGGCCCAGTATGGATTGCACGTGATTGCACAAAGGTTAGAAAGGGTACCGTATCCCCGGATAACATGTATGGATAGCGTACACATTCAAAATATATGTCTATACATCAGGAGGCAGGCTCAGACGGTGTCAGGCACAGTATGGATTTGACGGCCCAGATTACACAGCGGAGGAGCAGGGAGAGGTAAAGATTGCAAATGCTGGGGCCCTGCCCAAGCAAGGGGGGCCCACTCGTGGGCGTCGGTACTGGCACTGGGCCCCTCATAGTACAGCGGTGTGTCTGACGGCGGGTGTGCACCACCACCGTCAGAGACACTTGATTGCACTATGAGGGACCCTGTGCCAGTGCCCGCGCCCAAGAGTCGGCCTACCCACCCGTCCAGGGCAACGGCACTCGCACGGTGTCGTGCGCTAGGTGGTGACCCCGGCCATGGGGGGGGGGCAGCACAGTTAGGGAGTTTTAGAAAGTGGCATATGTTGATGTTGGACATTCAGCTGATGCAAAAGGCGAAATAGGTGAAGTCCCAGGAAGAGGTGGACCAAAGCAAGCCATTTTTCTGTCACCCTATGTGTCATCAGGGGAAGGTGGGACAAAATCCTTGGAAACCCATGCATGGTTCATTTTAATGAAGGTTAGATCATCCACATTTTGGGTTGACAGACGGGTCCTTTTTTCTGTCAGGATTGATCCAGCTGCACTGAAGACTCTTTCCGATAGCACACTTGCAGCTGGGCAAGTGAGCTCCTGTAAGGCATATTGGGCCAATTCAGGCCAGGTGTCCAGTTTAGCGGCCCAATAGTCAAAGGGGAATGACCTGTGTGGGAGAACATCGATATGGGAGGAAAAGTAGTTTGTAACCATAGTTGACAACTGCTGTCTCCTGTCACTTTCCATCGATGCAGTATTACCAGTTGTGTGAGCGGTACTTGAAAAATCAGTCCACAACATTGTCATGAAACCCCTGTCTCCAACGCCACTTCTGCTGTGTGCACCACGAACACCACTGCCAAGCTGCCCCCGGCCCGTACGGCTCGTGTGAGAACCATCACCGCTGCTGTGTGCTGGGAATGCCTCAAGCAACCGATTTACCAGAGTTGCTTGTTTATTAGCCAATATTAGGTCAAGGTTCTCCTGTGGCATGATGTTTTGTAATTTGCCTTTATAGCGTGGATCCAGGATGCTGGCCAACCAGTAGTCGCCATCGTTCATCATTTTGGCAATGCGGGGGTCCCTTTTTAGGATCCGCAAGGCATAATCTGACATGTGGGCCAATGTTCCCGGTGTCAATGATGCACTGCGAGTGCTGGGTGGAGGAGCACTTTCTGGCAAATCCACATCCCTCCAGTCACGCACAAACCCTGTACCAGACCTTGCCACGCCAACATTTTCACTTGCCCCACGAAATGCATCCTCCTCCCCTAAGTAATCATCCCCATCATCATCCTCCTCCTCCTCTTCTTCCTCCACCTCGTCCAGGAGAGGTCCCTGAGCAGACAATGGCTGAATGTCATCAAGGATTCCCTCCTCCTCTTCCTCCTCATCAACATTGGCTGCAGACGCCTGATCCTTAAGGTGCGTCAAAGTTTGCATGAGCAGACGCATAAGTGGGATGCTCATGCTTAGGATGGCGTCGTCTGCGCTTACCAGCCGTGTGCATTCCTCAAAACACTAAAGGACTTTACAGAGGTCTTTCAGCTTCGACCACTGCACACCTGTCAACTCCATGTCTGCTCTCAAAGTGCCTGGCCGTGTATCCTCCCACAAATGCATTATGGCCTGCCTCTGCTCGCACAGCCGCTCCACCATGTGCAGGGTGCAGTTCCACCTTGTTGCAATGTCGATAATGAGGCGGTGGTTGGGAAGGTGGAGCAATCGCTGCAGCTTCTGCATACGAACGGAGTGTACAGGCGACCGGCGGATGTGCGCGCACAGTCTTCGCACCTTCTGGAGCAGGGCTGTTAACTCCGGATAATTTTTGAGGAAGCACTGCACCACCAGGTTCAAGGTGTGAGCCAAGCAAGGTATGTGGCTGAGTTTTGAAAGGGCTATGGCTGCCACAAAATTACGGCCGTTATCACTAACTACCTTGCCTGCCTCAAGATGTACACTGCCCAGCCATGACTCAGTTTGTCGCTGAAAGTACTCGGCCAGCACCTCGGCGGTATGTCTGTCGCCCAAACACATCATCTGCAACACAGCCTGCTGACGCTTTCCACTAGCTGCTCGATAGGGGGACACATCGTGTGCAACAGTGGCAGCTGCAGATGGAGTGCTCGTACGACTGCGCTCTGTGGACGAGCTTTCGCTTCTGGAGGAGGAGGAGGAGGAGGAGGAGGGTGGAACGCCTACAGCCAACTGTTTCCTATACCGTGGCCTAGGCAGCACTGTCCCACCAACGCTGTCCCCTGTGGACCCTGCATCCACCACATTAACCCAGTGCGCAGTGATGGACACGTAACGGCCCTGGCCATTCCGACTGGACCATGCATCAGTTGTGAGGTGCACCTTTCCGCTCACTGATTGCTTGAGTGCATGGACAATGCGGTCTTTCACATGATGGTGGAGGGCTGGGATGGCTTTGCGAGAGAAGAAGTGGCGACTGGGTAGGTCATAGCGTGGTACTGCATAGGCCATGAGTTCGCGGAAAGCTGTGCTTTCCACCAACCGAAAGGGCATCATCTCAAACGAGATTAGTTTGGCAATGTGGGCGTTCAAACCCAGTGTACGCGGATGAGAGACTGAGTACTTTCTTGACCTACTCATAGTGTCTGGGAGGGTGAGCTGGACTTGAGAGCTGCATATGGTGGAAGTAGCGGTGGACAGGGCGGACTGAGAGAGGGTTGATGATGGTGATGGAGTTGGTGTTCTTTCTGATGGCCTAGAATCAGTCTTTCGTTGATATAACAGTGGGATTCCCTGACTGCTGTGGCCTTGCAACGACACCTCAACATTTGCTGCTGTGCTAACCGGTGGGCTTACAGTGGGGGAAACAATGTAGCGTTGCTGACTACCTTCGTTGTGATCAGTTGCACATGTGGCACTTGAGGTTTGGTGTTGTGTCCACGCTTGCAAGTGCATGCTGGTTAAATGTCTAAGCATGCAACTGGTATTCAAATTTTTTCCCTCGGCTAAAGGTCTTTGCGCACTTCTTACAGATAACCTTGGCCTGATCATGAGGATTTTGTTCAAAAAAGTGCCACACTGCACTCTTCCTACTTTGGCAGACATTTTGCGGCCTAGCACGCTGTGATCTTTTGACCCTCTGGACAAGCTGTCCAGCAACTCTTTTGATGTTTGGAACCTGTCTTTGGAGTGCTCCGGGCCTGCCAGATAACAGCTGTTGCGATGTCGATGTCTGCTGTGGATGCTCCTCATCTGAGCTATTGGAAGCAGCACCCTCTTCCCCCAATGGATGCCAATCTGGGTCAACAACTGGGTCATCCATCACCTCCTCTTCTATGTCATGTGCACCTTCCTCTGTGTCACCGTGTATGGTGGTATAGTGTGCGGGAAGGGGCACCTGAGTCTCATCAGGGTCAGAATCTGGCTCTGTACACTGCGAGGACAATGTAGTGCTCTGAGTGAATGTACCAGCAGAATCATCCATCAGCGGCTGTGCATCAGTGCACTCCATGTCAGATTCATCTTGGCCTGGGTAATTCACCATTTGACTTGATAATCCAGGCATGGTATGTGAAAACAGCTCCATGGAGTAATCAGTAGTATGGCCTGCGTCATCCTTCAATCTTGGTTGGGGTGAAGGACACAAGGAAAGGTGTGGTTCATGAACATGAGCCTCCAATGACGACTCAGTGCTTTTACTTTTTACAACTGAAGAAGAGGAGGCGATAGAGCTGGAGGCTGAGTCAGCAATGTAAGACAAAACTTTTTCCTGATGCTCTGGCTTTAAAAGCGGTTTGCCAACTCCTAGAAAACTAAGCGTTCAAGGCCTTATGTAGCCAGACGATGACGCAGGCTCAACACCTCCTGCATTCGGTCCTATTTTGCTCTTGCCACTACCATCAGATCCACCACCAACACCATCATTACCAGCTGCCAACCCCCGCCCAATTCCACGGCCTCTTCCACCAGCCTTCCTCATTTTTGGTAGAAATGTAGACAAAATCCAACAAACTATATAGTATGTAAAACAAGGTACAAGGTGTCTATAGGACAGGGGAGATTTTGAATTTCTGCACACACTTTTGGACACTGGACACTTTTGGATTGTGTGAGGCCCAATGAATATCTGAGCGCTATGTGACAGGCTCGATGGCACAGCTGTGACCTAAGTGACTAGAGGATAAGTGAGATTTTGAATCTCTGCACACACTTTTGGACACTGGACACTTTTGGATTGTGTGAGGCCCACTGATATCTGAGCGCTATGTGACAGGCTCGATGGCACAGCTGTGACCTAAGTGACTAGAGGATAAGGGAGATTTTGAATCTCTGCACACACTTTTGGACACTGGACACTTTTGGATTGTGTGAGGCCCAATGAATATCTGAGAACTATATGACAGGCTCGATGGCACAGCTGTGACCTAAGTGACTAGACGATAAGTGAGATTTTGAATCTCTGCACACACTTTTGGACACTGGACACTTTTGGATTGTGTGAGGCCCACTGATATCTGAGCGCTATGTGACAGGCTCGATGGCACAGCTGTGACCTAAGTGACTAGAGGATAAGGGAGATTTTGAATCTCTGCACACACTTTTGGACACTGGACACTTTTGGATAGTGTGAGGCCCAATGAATATCTGAGCGCTATGTGACAGGCTCGATGGCACAGCTGTGACCTAAGTGACTAGAGGATAAGTGAGATTTTGAATCTCTGCACACACTTTTGGACACTGGACACTTTTGGATTGTGTGAGGCCCACTGATATCTGAGCGCTATGTGACAGGCTCGATGGCACAGCTGTGACCTAAGTGACTAGAGGATAAGGGAGATTTTGAATCTCTGCACACACTTTTGGACACTGGACACTTTTGGATTGTGTGAGGCCCACTGATATCTGAGCGCTATGTGACAGGCTCGATGGCACAGCTGTGACCTAAGTGACGAGAGGATAAGTGAGATTTTGAATCTCTGCACACACTTTTGGACACTGGACACTTTTGGATTGTGTGAGGCCCAATGAATATCTGAGCGCTATGTGACAGGCTCGATGGCACAGCTGTGACCTAAGTGACTAGAGGATAAGTGAGATTTTGAATCTCTGCACACACTTTTGGACACTGGACACTTTTGGATTGTGTGAGGCCCACTGATATCTGAGCGCTATGTGACAGGCTCGATGGCACAGCTGTGACCTAAGTGACGAGAGGATAAGTGAGATTTTGAATCTCTGCACACACTTTTGGACACTGGACACTTTTGGATTGTGTGAGGCCCAATGAATATCTGAGCGCTATGTGACAGGCTCGATGGCACAGCTGTGACCTAAGTGACTAGAGGATAAGTGAGATTTTGAATCTCTGCACACACTTTTGGACACTGGACACTTTTGGATTGTGTGAGGCCAACTGATATCTGAGCGCTATGTGACAGGCTCGATGGCACAGCTGTGACCTAAGTGACGAGAGGATAAGTGAGATTTTGAATCTCTGCACACACTTTTGGACACTGGACACTTTTGGATTGTGTGAGGCCCAATGAATATCTGAGCGCTATGTGACAGGCTCGATGGCACAGCTGTGACCTAAGTGACTAGAGGATAAGTGAGATTTTGAATCTCTGCACACACTTTTGGACACTGGACACTTTTGGATTGTGTGAGGCCCACTGATATCTGAGCGCTATGTGACAGGCTCGATGGCACAGCTGTGACCTAAGTGACTAGAGGATAAGGGAGATTTTGAATCTCTGCACACACTTTTGGACACTGGACACTTTTGGATTGTGTGAGGCCCAATGAATATCTGAGCGCTATGTGACAGGCTCGATGGCACAGCTGTGACCTAAGTGACTAGAGGATAAGTGAGATTTTGAATCTCTGCACACACTTTTGGACACTGGACACTTTTGGATTGTGTGAGGCCCACTGATATCTGAGCGCTATGTGACAGGCTCGATGGCACAGCTGTGACCTAAGTGACTAGAGGATAAGGGAGATTTTGAATCTCTGCACACACTTTTGGACACTGGACACTTTTGGATTGTGTGAGGCCCACTGATATCTGAGCGCTATGTGACAGGCTCGATGGCACAGCTGTGACCTAAGTGACGAGAGGATAAGTGAGATTTTGAATCTCTGCACACACTTTTGGACACTGGACACTTTTGGATTGTGTGAGGCCCAATGAATATCTGAGCGCTATGTGACAGGCTCGATGGCACAGCTGTGACCTAAGTGACTAGAGGATAAGTGAGATTTTGAATCTCTGCACACACTTTTGGACACTGGACACTTTTGGATTGTGTGAGGCCCACTGATATCTGAGCGCTATGTGACAGGCTCGATGGCACAGCTGTGACCTAAGTGACGAGAGGATAAGTGAGATTTTGAATCTCTGCACACACTTTTGGACACTGGACACTTTTGGATTGTGTGAGGCCCAATGAATATCTGAGCGCTATGTGACAGGCTCGATGGCACAGCTGTGACCTAAGTGACTAGAGGATAAGTGAGATTTTGAATCTCTGCACACACTTTTGGACACTGGACACTTTTTGATTGTGTGAGGCCAACTGATATCTGAGCGCTATGTGACAGGCTCGATGGCACAGCTGTGACCTAAGTGACGAGAGGATAAGTGAGATTTTGAATCTCTGCACACACTTTTGGACACTGGACACTTTTGGATTGTGTGAGGCCCAATGAATATCTGAGCGCTATGTGACAGGCTCGATGGCACAGCTGTGACCTAAGTGACTAGAGGATAAGTGAGATTTTGAATCTCTGCACACACTTTTGGACACTGGACACTTTTGGATTGTGTGAGGCCCACTGATATCTGAGCGCTATGTGACAGGCTCGATGGCACAGCTGTGACCTAAGTGACTAGAGGATAAGGGAGATTTTGAATCTCTGCACACACTTTTGGACACTGGACACTTTTGGATTGTGTGAGGCCCACTGATATCTGAGCGCTATGTGACAGGCTCGATGGCACAGCTGTGACCTAAGTGACGAGAGGATAAGTGAGATTTTGAATCTCTGCACACACTTTTGGACACTGGACACTTTTGGATTGTGTGAGGCCCAATGAATATCTGATCGCTATGTGACAGGCTCGATGGCACAGCTGTGACCTAAGTGACTAGAGGATAAGTGAGATTTTGAATCTCTGCACACACTTTTGGACACTGGACACTTTTGGATTGTGTGAGGCCCACTGATATGTGAGCGCTATGTGACAGGCTCGATGGCACAGCTGTGACCTAAGTGACGAGAGGATAAGTGAGATTTTGAATCTCTGCACACACTTTTGGACACTGGACACTTTTGGATTGTGTGAGGCCCAATGAATATCTGAGCGCTATGTGACAGGCTCGATGGCACAGCTGTGACCTAAGTGACTAGAGGATAAGTGAGATTTTGAATCTCTGCACACACTTTTGGACACTGGACACTTTTGGATTGTGTGAGGCCAACTGATATCTGAGCGCTATGTGACAGGCTCGATGGCACAGCTGTGACCTAAGTGACGAGAGGATAAGTGAGATTTTGAATCTCTGCACACACTTTTGGACACTGGACACTTTTGGATTGTGTGAGGCCCAATGAATATCTGAGCGCTATGTGACAGGCTCGATGGCACAGCTGTGACCTAAGTGACTAGAGGATAAGTGAGATTTTGAATCTCTGCACACACTTTTGGACACTGGACACTTTTAGATTGTGTGAGGCCCACTGATATCTGAGCGCTATGTGACAGGCTCGATGGCACAGCTGTGACCTAAGTGACTAGAGGATAAGGGAGATTTTGAATCTCTGCACACACTTTTGGACACTGGACACTTTTGGATTGTGTGAGGCCCAATGAATATCTGAGCGCTATGTGACAGGCTCGATGGCACAGCTGTGACCTAAGTGACTAGAGGATAAGTGAGATTTTGAATCTCTGCACACACTTTTGGACACTGGACACTTTTGGATTGTGTGAGGCCCACTGATATCTGAGCGCTATGTGACAGGCTCGATGGCACAGCTGTGACCTAAGTGACGAGAGGATAAGTGAGATTTTGAATCTCTGCACACACTTTTGGACACTGGACACTTTTGGATTGTGTGAGGCCCAATGAATATCTGAGCGCTATGTGACAGGCTCGATGGCACAGCTGTGACCTAAGTGACTAGAGGATAAGTGAGATTTTGAATCTCTGCACACACTTTTGGACACTGGACACTTTTGGATTGTGTGAGGCCCACTGATATCTGAGCGCTATGTGACAGGCTCGATGGCACAGCTGTGACCTAAGTGACTAGAGGATAAGGGAGATTTTGAATCTCTGCACACACTTTTGGACTCTGGACACTTTTGGATTGTGTGAGGCCCAATGAATATCTGAGCGCTATGTGACAGGCTCGATGGCACAGCTGTGACCTAAGTGACTAGAGGATAAGGGAGATTTTGAATCTCTGCACACACTTTTGGACACTGGACACTTTTGGATTGTGTGAGGCCCAATGAATATCTGAGCGCTATGTGACAGGCTCGATGGCACAGCTGTGACCAAAGTGACTAGAGGATAAGGGAGATTGGATTGCTTTTAAAAAAGCAGTTTGCGGAGCAGTGGGTAAACAGCAATGCCAGCCTGTCAGGAAGCCTTAAAAGGCGGCCCAACAACCAACACTACTGATACACCACAATATAGCCTCCCCTTGCACTGCACACACAGTGACTGGTGTGTTGTGCAGGCCAAATTGCTATCAGCAGCAGAAGCAGTTTTTTTTTCTTCTCAACAGGACAAAAAAAAAATTGGGATTGCTTTTAAAAAAGCAGTTTGAGGCCCAATGAATATCTGAGCGCTATGTGACAGGCTCGATGGCACAGCTGTGACCAAAGTGACTAGAGGATAAGGGAGATTGGATTGCTTTTAAAAAAGCAGTTTGCGGAGCAGTGGGTAAACAGCAATGCCAGCCTGTCAGGAAGCCTTAGAAGGCAGCCCAACAACCAACACCACTGATACACCACTATATAGCCTCCCCTTGCACTGCACACACAGTGACTGGTGTGTTGTGCAGGCCAAATCGCTAGCAGCAGAAGCAGTTTTTTTGTCTTCTTCCCTGCCTAACGCTCTCCCTACAGAATCAGCAGCAACCTCTCCCTATGCTAAGATCGGCAGAAGTAAGATGGCGGTCGGCATGCACGCCCTTTTATACCCCCTGTGACGCCCACCAAAGCAAGCCAATCACTTGCATGCCCTTCTGAAAGATGGTGGTGACCCCTGCCTATGTCATCACGTTGCCCACAGTGTCCGTGGATCCTGATTGGCTGAAAAAGAGCGCAAAACAAACTTTTGAAACGCGACTTTGGCGCGTAAGTCGCCGACCTCGTGGCCGACCTCATCCTAGGGTCGGGTTTCGTTTCATGAAACCCGACTTTGCCAAAAGTCGGCGACTTTTGAAATTTTTCGACCCGTTTCGCTCAACTCTAGTTAGGAGTATTCAAATCAAGAAAATGATAAGGGTGCCCATACTTTTGCACCAGCCACATTTTGATTAAATGCAGATTGCACATTTTCTGTTACTACAATAAACCTCATTTGAATCCAGAAATATAACTGAGTCCATCAGTTATTAGATATATAAAACTGAAATAGCTGTTGCAAAAACCAAAATTGTTAGAAAGAAAAAAGGTTAACATTAATAGGGGTGCCCAAACTTTTGCATATGACTGTATATGCTACATTCATACAACATACATACATACTACATATATACTACATTCATACAACATACATACATACTACATATATACTACATTCATACAACATACATACATACTACATACATACTACATATATACTACTTTCATACAACATGTATATATGTAGTATGTATGCAGTATGTATGTTGTATGAATGTAGTATATATGAAGTATGTATGTAGTATGTAGTATGTACAGTCATGGCCAAAAGTTTTGAGAATGACACAAATATTACAAAGTCTACTGCTTCATTTTTTCTAATGGCAATTTGCATATACTCCAGAATGTTATAAAGAGTGATCAGCTTAACAGCAATTACTTGCAAAGTCAATATTTGCCTAGAAAACGAACTTTATCCCCAAAACACATTTCAACATCATTGCAGCCCTGCCTTAAAAGGACCAGCTAACATCGTTTCAGTGATTGCTCCATTAACACAGGTGTGGGTGTTGATGAGGACAGGGCTGGAGATCAATCTGTCATGATTAAGTAAGAATGACACCACTGGACACTTTAAAAGGAGGCTGGTGCTTGGCATCATTGTTTCTCTTCTGTTAGCCATGGTTATCTCTAAAGAAACACGTGCAGTCATCATTGCACTGCACAAAAATGGCCTAACAGGGAAGAGTATCGTAGCTAGAAAGATTGCACCTCAGTCAACAATCTATCGCATCATCAAGAACTTCAAGGAGAGAGGTTCCCTTGTTGCCAAAAAGGCTCCAGGGCGCCCAAGAAAGACCAGCAAGTGCCAGGACCGTCTCTTAAAAGTGTTTCAGCTGCGGGATCGGGCTACCAGCAGTGCAGAGCTTGCTCAGGAATGGCAGCAGGCAGGTGTGAGTGCATCTGCACTCACTGTGAGGCGGAGACTCTTGGAGCAAGGCCTGGTCTCAAGGAGGGCAGCAAAGAAGCCACTTCTCTCCAGGAAAAACATCATGGACAGACTGATATTTTGCAAGAGGTACAGGGAGTGGACTGCTGAGGACTGGGGTAAAGTCATTTTCTCTCATGAATCCCCTTTTCGATTGTTTTGGACATCTGGAAAACGGCTTATTCGGAGAAGACCAGGTGAGCGCTACCACCAGTCTTGTCTCATGCCAACTGTCAAGCATCCTGAAACCATTCATGTGTGGGGTTGCTTCTCAGCCAAGGGAATGGGCTCTCTCTCAGTCTTGCCTAAAAACACAGCCATGAATAAAGAATGGTACCAGAATGTCCTCCAAGAGCAACTTCTCCCAACCGTCCAAGAGCAGTTTGGCGATCAACAATGCCTTTTTCAACATGATGGAGCACCTTGCCATAAAGCAAAGGTGATAACTAAATCGCTCAGGGAACAAAACAGAGATTTTGGGACCATGGCCTGGAAACTCCCCAGATCTTAATCCCATTGAGAACTTGTGGTCAATCATCAAGAGACGGGTGGACAAACAAAAACCTTCAAATTCAGACAAAATAAAAGCATTGATTTTGCAAGAATTGACTGCTATCAGTCAGGATTTGATCCAGAAGTTGATTGAGAGCATGCCAGGGAGAATTGCTGAGGTCCTGAAGAAGAAGGGTCAACACTGCAAATATTGACTTGCTGCATTAACTCATTCTAACTGTCAATATAACCTTTTGTTACTCATAATATGATTGCAATTATATTTCTGTATGTGATAAAAACATCTTACATAAAAAACAGAGGCCAGCAGATCATGTGAAAATATAATATTTGTGTCATTCTCAAAACTTTTGGCCATGACTGTATGTTGTATGAATGTAGTATATATGAAGCATGTATGTAGTATGTATGTATGTTGTATATATGTAGTATGTATGTTTTTTGTTTTTTTTTACATTCAACACATTAGCCGGATGATGGGACTACTAATGTCCCATCATTGGCTAATGTGTCAATCACTGTCATTGTAGCAGGCATAGCCCGATTGGACTTGTAGTCCCATCGGACGATGCCTGCACCCACACACAACCCCCGGCAGGCCCGCACAGACCCCCGGCAGCCCGCACAGACCCCCGGCAGGCCCGTACAGACCCCCGGCAGCCCGCACAGAGCCCCGGCAGGCCCGTACAGACCCCCGGCAGGCCCGCACAGACCCCCAGCAGCCCGCACAGACCCCCGGCAGGCCCGGACAGACCCCCGGCAGACCTGCACAGACCCCCGGCAGCCCGCACAGACCCCCGGCTGGCCCGTACAGACCCCCGGCAGGCCCGCACAGACCGCGCATCATATTGCGCACAGACCGCGCATCATGATGACATCATTTCAGCAGCCAATCACAGCCACAACACTGGCTCATTGCATTATGGGAACTTCCGATTCCGGTATCCGATATTGTAAAAATATCGGTACTCGGTATCGGAATTCCGATACAGCGAATATCGGCCGATACCCGATATTTGCAGTATCGGAATGCTCAACACTGTCCTTAACATATTTCCCAGCAAAATCCATTTTGGTTTAGTTTTTGTGGGTTTTTGGTGCACCTGTAAAAAGGTCGTGAAACTCTGACAACATTGTTTAGAGCTGTTACCTAGGAGTGAGAAATGCTTCCAGGGGCAGTTGCCATGATGTCCCCTTGTCATTTGAGCAGTGTTTCCATCATTTTCAGACGTTTTTAGACCTTAAAAGGACCCCTGGGGGGATCGCGGTAAAAATGCTCGGGTCTCCCATAGACTTACATTGGGCTCGTTGTTCGGTCCGAGTACCCGAGTATTCCAATTTGCTCGACCCGAGCAATGAGCACCCAAGCATTTTAGTGCTCGCCCATCACTAGTAACGATGAGTTGGTCACTATAGATCAGCAAAATGCAGAATTACCGTATTTTGCTGGTTTATAAGACGCTCCGGATTATAAGACGCACCCCAAATTTTGAGGGGAAAAATAGGTAAAAAAACCTTTTTTTTTTAAATAAAATGGTGGTGCTTCTTACAATCCAGGCATCATATTGCTTACCGGGGGTGGTGGCTGCGGTGAAACGGGTCCCAGGGTCGCTGTTGGTGGAGGCAGGAGTGGGGTGCTTCTGCAGACTCCAAACTGGGATAAAGGGGTTTTCGGTGGTGCAGGCCACAGTGGAGCAGAGTCCCAGGGTCGCTGCTGGAGGAGGCAAGAGTGGTGCAGCGGGTGTTCGGTGGTGTGGGGGCTCCGCCGACATTTTGTGAAAGCGCAGAACCCCCGCACTGTTTACTATGTGGTGGACTCCGGGAAAATGGCTTGAGGGGCGGCGCATGCGCAGATAAAGATCTTGTTGCTGAGATCTCATCTCCTGAGTTTTTAGTGCTGAGATCTCTATCTGCGCCTGCACTGCATCCGTGGCCATTTTCCTGGAAACATTGTGTTGAGGCAGGCTCGGATGGAGATTTCGGCTTTCCTCCATCTGCGCTTGCACAGAGTGAGAAGCCGGACACCGGACCGTGGAAGAAGAATGGCGGCCGCCACAGGGTTACCGCTCGCAGCCGTAACACCACCGCTTGCCGCTGTACCACCACCGCAGACCGCAGGAACATCACACCACCATCGCAACACCCCCAGCTGCAGGCCCCTTGGTAAGAACTGTGTTCGGTTTATAAAACGCACTCCCATTTTCCCCCTAATTTTTGGGATCATAAAAGTGCATCTTATAATCCGAAAAATACGGTACTAAATGGGGGTTTTAGATCTATATATACTATAGAAGAGATAACTGCGGATATACCAGATCCCAGTGCCCTTAATATGACATCTAATATACTCAGTTGGTTAAATAAAAACATGGTTCAAGCAAAGCTAAATAAAATGAATATGTAAGTCCCCATGCCCAAATGGGAGCATCCAAGCATTCTTAAGGAACTCCGATCAGTTAAATGAGACACTCTGGTAACTGATTCTATGCCCAGTGACTGGCACAAAGCTAATGTGGTGCCAATTTTAAAATGTGCTCCAGGTCTTTTCCAGGTAATTATAGATGAGTTAAGCTTAAGGCTGTGTGCCCACGATGTGATTTTTAAGCGTTTTTGCCGCGATTTTCGGCGCGAAAACGTTTAAAAATCGTGTACAGAACGCCCCCCATGCATTCCTATGGCATTCCGCACATGCTGTGCTAATGCTGCGCTTTTTTCCGCGGTGGAATCGCATCGCGGAAAAAATCGCAGCATGCTCATTCTTTTGTGCGGAATCGCAAAGAATTGCCGCGATTCTGCACCCATAGGAATGCATGAGAACCGCTTACTTTCCACATGTGGCTATGCCCACCATGCGGGAAGTTAAGCGTCTCATGTGCGGTTGGTACCCACGGTGTGGAGGAGAGGAGACTGTCCTCCAGGCCCTGGGTACCATACCCCTGTAAAAAAAAGAATAAAAAATAAAAAATCGGGGTATATTTACCTTCCGGCGTCACGCGCTGCCTTCCCGGCCTCAGCGTTCCCAGTAATGCCTTGCGGCAAGGTCCTGTAATGACGTAGTCTCGCGTGACTCTAGCGGTCTCGCGAGATCACTATAGTAACGCGAGACCAACGTCATCACAGGTCTCGCAAGGCATTACTGGGAACGCTGAGGCCCGGGATGGCAGCGCGGAACGTCGGAAGGTAAATATACCCCGATTTTTTATTTTTTTATCATTTTTAACATTCTATCTTTTACTATTGATGCCACATAGGCGGCCTCAATAGTAAAAAGCTGCTCACACTTGTCAAACACTATGTTTGACAAGTGTGACCAACCTGTCAGTCACTTTCCAAGCGATGCTTCAAATCACTTGGAAAGTGCTTGAGAAAAACGTGGCAAAATCGCGAACAGAATCGCGGTGAAATCGCGTGGAAAAAACTGCGCGATTTCTGGGAAGGAGTCCGGTTTTCACTGTGCGTTTTAAAACGCTACATGGGCACATAGCCTAACATCTACTTTGGGAAAAATACTGTTTCTCTGAATGGCCTCTGGAGTGGTGTACCCCAAGGTTCAGTGCTGGGTCTGCTATTTATTCAACTTATTTATTGATTATATAGAAGACAGGATTAATAGTTTTTTTTCTATTTTTGCTGGCAACGTACTATGTAGTGTAGTGCAATCTATGGAAGATGTTAATAAGTTACAGGCTGATTTAGACAAACTGAGTGTTACGTAGTTACTAGTGACTGTGGGCACATACCTGATCACTCAAACTAGGGGGTGCCTTAGTCTATCCCTGTCCCCTGGAATACCAAGAAAGGTGGAAACACTGAGGTCACGTACCTTTCTATGCTCCTATCTTAACCCTTATCGTATCACTCCCCCACACAGAAAGGTGTGAGGCTGAAGTGTATAGGATTACACTAACCAGACAGACAAGGAAAGACAGACAGGTATGAAAGAAAACTACAATCATACAAATATACTCACAAAACAACAGAGTGAAACACAGGGGAGGGATAGGTAGGAGAAACCAAATAGGAGAGGATGAGGATAAACATGCAAACTAACTCCAAGCAGATATCTCCTGAACAACTCGCCAAACCGCCAACTCCAAACACTGAATAACTCCTCCAACACATTACCAGGAAGTAGAGGTGTCACTGGCAACTCCCAAGTGCCAGTGGTGAGCTTATATACCAGAGGGGAGTGGCCAACACAAAACAGATGAGGGAGTCCAGAAGGGAGGGCTCCAGGAGTTCAAATGAACTGATTAATCCTTGCAATGACAGAGCAAAGGAAAAACCTGCGCTGTATTTAGTAGGATGGTGAAGCAGTTCTAATCAGTACAGGATTTTGTGTAATCATACACTGCAAACTTCTGACCCCTCTCAGTCGTGGTGTGCTCATGACATTGAATGCTTGGGCATCCACTTGGCTTGCTTCAATGTTGAAAAATGTAAATATGCAAATTGCCTCTTCAAGGAAGAAGAGGTTTTAAACTCTGGAGAGACGCTACCCCTTAGACTCGAGAAATGTAAAATTATTCACAAGTTATCCACAAGTATCATTGTGATTTGGTCCTGATGAAGAGGTTTGGAAACCTTGAACCGCTTGACACAATAAACCCCATTCATGTTTTAACCTTGTGTGTGACTACTCCTTTGGGCCTTAGTTATGAGGAAAGACTAAAAAAATTACATTTATTTTAGGATTGAGACGAGACACATAAGGTTGGACAAGAACTTGTATAAGTATATAAATGCCCTATACAAAAATTACGGTCAATAACTATTTTATGTAAAACTTTCTGAAAAGAAAAGGGTGCATTCCCTCCATCTCGAGAAAGAAAAGTTCAATCTCCAATATTGACCGATGGCCTTGTCTTTTGTGCACATGAATTTCTTAAGAATCTCTGAATCTTTTGGCGATATCATTTACTGTAGATTATGAGATATTGAACGTCTGTGCAATTTTACGTTGAGAAACACTTTTCTGAAATTGTTGCACAGTTTTTAGACTGAGATATGATCTAGGTCCCGTAGATAAAGAAAATCCAATATTGACCTGATGGGGCCTTTTCCTTTGTGCACGTGGATTTTTCTAGAATCTCAGACTTTTTGATGATATTATGTACTGTAGATGGTAGATACTCAAAGACTTTGTAATTTTACGATGATGAAAATTTTATATGAAATTGTTATAGGCACAGTTGTTCACAGATTGCATTTTTGCTTTCTTTACATATTACACAGCGTCCCAAACATAGTGACATTACGCAAAAAAACAAACAAATATAACAATGGTATCATGACCTCCAAAAAAGTATGCTAAAAAAATACACACTTTTATTAGGTCACTGCAATATACAAGTAATTAAAAAGAGGTACATTTTTAGAATTGTGAGGTGCAGCGGAATTTGGTGGCGCTATAGAAATAAGAAATACGAAATATCATTAAAAATTATTATTATTCAAGTAATGTGAGGAGTATTGGCTGTAATTATTTATGAGTTATTAAAAGGCAAAAATAGATGTCAATTAGGTAACAAAATGCAAAAGTACAAAGATTTTGGCAAAAAACAGTGTCCGGTAATAATTATTGTATATTGTAAATTATGATGGTAAACATTTCATAATATTATATTTTATCAGTACTGAACAACTAAATTAATTCATCATAATAATCAATATGATGAAAAGACAGCAGATATAAACCCTAACTTCAATAGTTTGTATATATATATTGAAGTTCAAAAAGAAATAAATATTGTGCAAGCAGCTCATTAGTGAGCTTTGCTACAAACACAAGCAGCTGAGACCCAAGGTATTTTCCCTAGATCAATTCTACCCAATGTCTACAATTTTTACCAATTTTCCCTCCTTGTCTGTCTCCCCTCAATTTGAAATTTTCACCAGATTGGCCACCGAGGATCTCATATCCATCCTTAATTCTGTGGAGAAAAACAACCTCACTCCACTACAACATAAAGCTCTCAAAGAATTGAGATCATATAACAATGTGGTTATTAAAGTAGCAGACAAGGTGGATAATGTTGTATTTTGGCCAGTGGAGAAATCTGAAACTGATGTATTTCGACAAGTAAGAAATAAAAAAAGTATGGTAGCCCACCGCATAATCAAATTCTTCCAGTGGCCGTTGATGTAGAGCCTTTATACATCTTGTTTTTTAGGCACCTTGCTTATTTCTGAGGATGAGGAACTTGGAAAGATAAATTTGCCAATCTGGTTGTGAAATTTTTACAATAGATTCTGACACACAATTTTTTTTTTATTCAAGGGCAAATATTTTTTTCTGCAGAAACAGGGCACTGCCATGGGCATTGCTTGTGCCCCATCATACACCAATCTGTTTTTTTTGGGAGCGGCAGGTTTTCTTTGAGGATGGGGACAAAGTACAGTGCTCGTTTAGATACATAGACGATTTGCTAATTATTTGGCAGGGTAATGGAAGTAAGCCATGTCAATTTATGAATAATCTTATTCAGAATCCTTTTGACATTAAACTCACTTACAAATAATATAAGAGCAATATTTACTTTTGTAATATTCAATTTGTTGTGGAGGATGTTGGCATAATCCAATCTGATTTATACAGGAAATGCACGTTTGCCAATTCTTTATTGCATGCAAGCTCTGCTCACAATAAATCATCTGTAAAAGCTGTCCCGGTCGGTTAGTTTTTCAAAATAAAGTAAATCTGTTCCTCCAGTCAGAGTTGAATTGCAGGCAATGGATTTAAAAGGTTCATCCAAAGGCAGCTTTGAAAGTCAGTATCCACCTAAAAACCTTTGTTTTACGTACCAATTTTCCAATGGAAGTACGCTGCCATCTTGTGGATGGAACGGCTTCTCAGTGATCCCTATGCACCACGCATGCTTCTAATGCGCATGCATAGAGATCAAAAGCATGCTGCTCCTGGGGACATATGGCTACTTTATTAGATTTTTCCCTGCTGCTCCTGAGCTTCACTATCACTGTGACAGTCATCTGTGCTCCGATCAGAGCAAAGACCGGTGTGATAGTGATATAATGAAGCTGCAGAACGGCATAGAAAACTGTAATAATATGCTTACTATTGGTGAAGGGTGGTGGCGCCGTCTTCTAATAGAGTGCAGCAATGTCCCCAGGAGCCGCGCATATGATAACACTTGCTGGTCTCCCTGCACTAAAGGTGCTGTCACACTTAGCGATGTACCAGCGATCCCGATCAGCGATATGACGCGGTCAGGATCGCTGGTACATCGCTAAGTGGTCGCTAGTGAGCTGCCACACAGGCAGATCTCACTAGCGACATCGCTGGGGACGGGGGTCGCTACTTACCTGTCACACTAGGCCATCCTGACGTCCTCCTGCCCGCGTCCACGCTCGTCGCTCGTCTCTCCACAGGAAGCGCCGCAGGAAGCTGACGACGAGAAACGGTCCTGGACGTTCTTGCGCGATCAGCGATAACCAGCGGGGGAGCGGGTTGTAGGTAAGTATCAGACACAGCGATATCGCTAGCAATATCGCTATAACGTCACAAGTGTGACAGGCCCTTAAGAGGCGATCCCACAATAATTTGTGAGATCTAGACCAGGAAGTGTTCCGCTTGCGCCGCGGCTCCTGGGGACACCACTGCAGTTTATTAGAAGACAGCATTTACACTCCAATTAGAACATACCAGTGTGACAATGGTAGATAGTGAAGATGAAGAGAGTCAGGGAATAATCTTCTAATAAAGTAGTCGTGTGTCCCCGGGAGCAGCGCGCACTCTATGTTGCTCAGAGAAGATACGTCACTTCCTTCCGTGCTGTGGATTGACATACCACCACAAGGTATGTCGGGAAATTACAGCAACCTTTTACTGATAGCTGTGTTAGCATATTATTTGCATATCTTTCTTGTAGTATAAACAACCCTTTCTTTAAGGGGTGGTCCAAAACTAACATTTTATTTTTATCCTAAGCTCTATTTAATGTCATAATTTATTTTTTTTCTCTAAAATTCATGAATTAAAAATTGCCTATCCATCTTCAATTACACATTTTTTTTCTACTATTTCCCTTCATTTGGGAATCCCCAATGCATGCTGGGATACTTAAACAAAGCGTCATCAGGGGGCAGAGGCTGCGGCCACAACCTCTGCACTTTGCCTGAAACAAAGCATCATTAGTGACCTCCAATGTTAGGAGTGGCGGAAGGCACTAAATAAAAATATAAAGTGCCTTCGCCACTCGGGGTCCACCGTGCAGAGGATGTAATAACTGCTGCTAGGTGACGACAGAGCAATCTGGCGGTAGTGTGCACAGGGTTAACTGCACCCAACGTGCACTGCACAGACTCTGTTGAACCCACAGAGTCCTAGTAACAAAAATTAACACAAAAATGCTGAGTCTGTTTAGGACACAGAACTACAGCGCTGCACCCGCGGTATCTGCTGGTCACAGGAGTAGCACTAGATGGCGATACTTACTCCATCTAGACCTACCGACAAGGATCGGGTGTAGAGCGTCACAACCGCGAACGCACGCAAGGCTGCAACTGCAGCGCGGCAAGAACGAAGCCGCTGCAATGACACTGCTAACTAGCAGGCGCAATGCTGACGCTAGGCTGCTGAGGCAATGGAGCAATAGCGCGCTGGCGCTGATACTGGCAATAACTCAGGCACTCTCACAGACGTAGTATCAGAGGGTAGGGGTTTCCAATGAGTCATTCACCAGTCCATGCATCCATCAACAAACATACAGCAGCAAGTATGACTATACTAGCGCATGGCGGAACAGCCATGCATGCTTTTTATAGCGAACGGGACCTTCCGGAAATCTTCAGGTCTCCAAGAGGAGCCAATGGGATTCGACACAGGACCTGAACACCTGACTCCCGAACTCCAATGGGAGTTCGTCCCATGAGCATGCTCAGATGCAGGGGTAGAGGACATAGCCTCTGGAGAGAGTTGCCGCAAGGCAATCTCCTCTACAGTCTCCTCTACAGCAGATGAAGAGCAAGAGGCTGCAGAATGTGAGGATCTAGATTTCAGCAAAGGAGAGGCAGAAATCTGACTCCTAACATCCATCCCAGTGGCTGGGCCAGTCCCTGCTCTACTGAACATGTGCCGGTTTTTAATTCAGATGGATCCTCAGTAGATACCTCTCTCACTATGCACAGTGACAGTGCGCTCTTTTGCCTCACATGATCAAAAGTGAAGAGCCGGCAGCAGAGCGCACTGTCATTGCACAATGTAACTAAAGAGCAAGCAGAGACCAGCGCCGCCCCTGCAAGTCACGTCACTGAGAGAGCGCATTGTCACTGAGAATAACTATGCACAGTGACAGGAATCTACTGAGCATCCATCAGAACAGAAAATCAATGCATGCTCAGTAGAGCATGGACTAGCCCAGCTCCTGATACAGAGGTCACTGATGACACATGTAAGTCAAAAGTTGTAAAGGGGTTAAAAGGCTTGAAAAATGAAGAGAGGAATAAAGATTGTGGACTAAAACCCTTAAATATGTAAAATATTTTTTTTAGATGTAAGGTTTAATTAAGTTTAAACTTCGGGTTAGTAGAGGGCCGACGGCATTGACAACTTACTGTGTTTTATATAAAAAGAAATATAGCATGGCAAAAAAAAATCCAACTCATCCTATATGAAGGAAAAGACCCACACAGCTACTACGTTCCATGCAAAAAATAAAAAAAACGCCAAAATTAAAGTCTAAAAAAACTTAAAAATCACAAATAGTTCACCGATCTAAGCAAAGAAAGAAACGCACAGCATGTATAGGAAACGGGTGCTACATCAGTAATCAAATAAAATTTGATAGACTGAAAAAGAAACTACATAATAATAATCACACCTTGATAAATGAGCAATTTTAATAGGACAAAAAAAACCACAACAATAAACACTATTAAAAACCAAGCATCCCCAAAGATAACCAGCAATAGTAGCCAAAAAATATGTAGGGATCATCCAGTAACGTAACTATGTAGTACCATAGGGTACAGCCCTCAAAAAACACACATATAGCGCTATATAAGCAAAGCATAATAAATAATAATGTAGTAAATAAGCAATAAATATAACATCAAGATAACACAGCACAAGGCTGACAAATCAAAACCCAAAATTATAGATACTCAGAATAGAAATACAAGAGCAGCAAAGCATTCATAAAAAAATGAAAAAAGAATGTGTACATGATATGGAGGTGAACCTCAAGGAGGAATAAAGATATGTGACACATGAGCAAAGAGGAGGGTATACCACTAATGAAGGAAATCCATGTGAGTGGGATCCAGTATGCCAAGCGGTATGATGTCAGTGGGGATGGAGCCAGGCGTATCGCTGCTGCGGAGTAGCTTCATCAGGAGGTGTCAATTTTCCCCTGATGAAGATGCTCTACAGCAGCGATTTTTTTTTTCTTATCATATGAGTTAATTTTATATTTTGATAATTCGGATTTTTATGGATGATACAGTATCCCGTGATCAAGCATCGAGGGGTTGGTGGATGTTGGTGTGTGCATGCACCGGCAGCTGCTACATTTAAACATCGCTGTCAGAGATTGACAGCTGTATTTAAATGGTTAACAGCAGCAATCGGAGCTCAGCTCTGGGCACTGCTGCCAGAGACTAATACAACTACCACAGGAAGAGGGAGCGCAACATATTGCTATAAGTGTATGCATGGTGTCACCACGATCATACTGACCCTTTTTGAATCATGTTGTCAAGTCACAATGAATGCAAACAACGCTCAAAAAAAAAATGGAGGAATTGCAATTTTTTTTTATATATTTTATCGAACTTGTCATTATTCTCCCATTTTTCTGTACACTATATTGGAATGCGATCGATGTAATTCAAAACTACAAGTCATCCCGTAAAAAAAAAACAACAAGCTATCGTAAGGCAAGGTTGACGGTCAAATAAGAAATGATGCCTTCACGAAAGGAGGGAAGAACAAAAAGTGCAGAAACGAAAATTTGCTCGTTAGTAAAGGGGTTAAAGAACGCCATAAATAAAGTTAGCAGGGACGGTATTAACCCGCACAACCAACTACAAAAAGGCAGCAGGTGGCACCACCGGGTTCACCCAGGAGGCTATGTAGCAGGCACCACAGATGGACGCACAGCTGCCTCCTCTCTCTCTCTGCAGCTGCTAATGGGCTGCACCCATACATATCACTGAGAATCTCTTCCAGCTCCGTGACCGTAATGACAACGACGAGTCCCTGAGAATTTTTGTTCCCAAATAGATCAAGTAACACCGACAATGTGACAAAAAAGTAGAATCAAAGCGGTTGTTTATAGAACACGTGGCGAATACAAAAACCTTTTTTTCTTAATTCTTTAATTCTCAATTTTATTCAACCCCTTTACGACGTGGTAGTTTTTGTCCCTTTTTGGAACCTCATCTTCTCTAGTTACAAGGGCTTTATTATGTTATATTTGGCAATGTTCTCAATCACTGCTCCCCCCCTTGTAATAACTCAATTCTCACCTAGGGTTCCGGTCCCGTTCCAGCGGTGTCGCCACTGGCTCTCCGCGAGCCCTGCAGCCAATCAGCAGCCACTTCACTCTCCTCCCCTATGGGCACAAATGACATCCGGGGGAAGTCAGAGCTGCAGCTGCTCTCACTCCTCTCTAGGGACATGTGAATTTTTATTACGTATCCAGGCAAATTTTGCATAATTTTTAAAAAAAATTTTAAGCTCCTTTTTTCTTTTTGCCTTGTAAATTTCTTTGTTTTCTTTGATGCTTTTGTGCGCCACATTCTTCAAAATGGCGCACGCAGTTCATGAATTCTGTGCAATATAATAAAACTTTTGATTTTTACCTTTAACGTTTTTTGTGACTTTTTAGTGTAAAAAGGGGCTTGTTCCGCTGAGATGTTCCAAATTTGCGCAAAAAACCCCAACAAGTTTGGGCATTTAAAAAGTACGAAAAATTTGAAATTGATGAATTAGCTGAAACCATCTTGAGATCCCAAACCGGGCCCGCAGTGGTGAACATAAAAGATAAAGAGGAGAACACGTATAAAAGATACAGGGGAGAACACGTATAAAAAAAAGGCTTTAAAAAAGAAGCAAATTCAAAGAATTTGGAGCAGATGAAAAACAGGTCTGGGTTGTGCCTAAATATTGCGACTTTTCAAAATTCTGGCACGAAAGCTGTGAGTGATGAATCGGGCACAACGATTTTAAACAGGAATCCTTTTTGGGAAAAGCTCCTTTTTTATTTTTTCCTACAGATTTTTTTTTTTTTACTTTCTGTTATTTTACAGCCTTTTTACTTGACAGCGTGAAGTTTGAAGCAGATTCCAAAATTGACCTGCCTCGAAGTGACTTCACGCTGCATTTTTGGAGCGGAGACACCAAAATCCTTCTGAAAAACTAGACAAAAATTTGGAGATTTTTTTTTTACTGTCATGAGTTCAGGTTTTGGCTGCAGAAAAAAAAAAGGCTGCAGCAAAAATGCTACATGTGAACATAGCCTGACAGTAAACATGTGAGCTTTTTCTCGCTTATACACTTAGGATTGTTCTCGAGATAGCTCTCTGGAAGTTCACCACTTCCCATGAGGACAGATGGTTCCAGTTTTCCGGTCAGACAGCCATATAACTCGGACAGGGATCGCAACGAAAGGCCAGGTTCACACTACCGTGTGTGATGCGAGAAATTTGCTTTTACATCTTTGCTGCACCATACCATCAGTCCCAGCGGATACAAACACATGCAGCCGCAGCTCCGGTCCTGAGTGCCGGCAGAAGTGCCGGGTGTTGATGCGTGAGACTTGTGCGAGTTTCTCGTATCACACACGGTAGTGTGATCCCGGCCTTACAGTCAAACTGGTCGACGGTTCTCCCGACAGCTGTCACGCTCCTGTCGGCAGGGCCGCCGGTCAGTCTGACTGTTGCATTGCGATCCCCGTCCGAATTATACGGCAGCACAAAGATCACCTCGCTCCTCGCCTGGTACACTGGCTGTTGCTGATAAACGGCAGTGGGTCGCCCTCCCAGGGCTGTGGGGTACTCGGTACCAGGCTGGTGTCAGCGGGATGTGTCACAGCAGCGGTGACCCGGTCCGTGGCCCTGGGCGCCCAAGTAAAAGGGGGATTGAATGGTGAAATGTAGTTAATTGAATGCTAGTTCGTGACGCCACCTGTGGTGTTCGGCAAGGAGGTGATAAGCCGACGCTGCCGATAGATCCGCTGGGACTGATGGTATGGTGCAGCAAAGATGTAAAAGCTCCCCACAGGTGAAGCTGTAGTCCCAGGGCAGTGTAGATGTGGTTGGCACGGGGATGTAGCGGTGCCGGAAGGGTAGGAAGCAGACAAGACACAGCGGGGTGCAGTTTCTGTACCTTTACTTGACATATGCAGTCCAGGGTCCTGATTACAGATGGTACCGGAGCAGGCTAGCCTGGAAGCAACTCAGGGATTCTCTCTCAACAGATGGGCTGTGCAGTCTCATTCCTAGCGCTTATTTGAGTGAAGTACTCCTAGTACTGAGTTACACTGAAGTTCCTCTCAATTCTCTTCTACCCTCACGCCGTGCTGTTGTGCCTCCGAGTCTTAGATGGGGGTAGTGCATTTACAGCCTCCTATTCCTCTGGTGTCTGTTGCAGGATCATACAACCGTGGAGACCAGGCTCCAGTTCATGTACTCTCACTGGAGATGAGCCTTTCCTCTCTTCTCGATCTCCGTGTTTCTCCTCCACGTCTGCACACTTCACCCTCCTTACACTGACTACTCCTTCCTCTTAGCCCTCAGAGAGCACTCTTCCCCTTAATTCCGGTTCAGAGTCCCCCCTGCTGGCCTGGAGTGGAATTGTGTTGCATGTATAGGCTAACTGCGAGAGAGACCCTTCATTGCCTCCAAGCCTGGCATTACCCTCCCTGGAGGAAGGCAAAGCCACTGTGGCGGCCATACTCCTGGGGGTGCCACATTCCCCCCTAGTGCAAGTCAGCACTCCTGGGCTGAACAAGACATAAAAAACATATAAACAGTTAAACAAGGTGAACAATTATAATTGTACAAGATTTGAAAAAGGAAAAATGTACAAAAACCAAGAGCTCCAAAAATAGTCCTATGATGATAAGTCCAGCATCAATGTCCATGGTCCATTCCTGAGCAAATGGTAAACTATTTACAAAGAAAGTTTTTGACCACACAAGTCCTGTGGTCCAATGTCCATGAAAACGTGAAACAAGTACTTCAAAAAGGTTTCTTACAGATTACCTGTAGGCACAAAACTTGAGAACAGTTACATATATACATACATTTTAGAAGTCATTTTACTTTATATGCGGAATCTAATGGGTGGTATACAGTTGTGGCCAAAAGTATTGACACCCCTGCAATTCTGTCAGATAATACTCAGTTTCTTCCTGAAATAGATTGAAAACACAAATTCTTTGGTATTATCTTCATTTAATTTGTCTTAAATGAAAAACACAAAACAGAATGAAGCAAAAAGCAAAACTTTGATCATTTCACACAAAACTCCAAAAATGGGTCAGACAAAAGTATTGGCACCCTCAGCCTAATACTTGGTTGCACAACCTTTAGCCAAAATAACTGCGACCAACCGCTTCCGGTAACCATCAATGAGTTTCTTGCAATGCTCTGCTGGAATTTTAGACCATTTTTCTTTGGCAAACTGCTCCAGGTCCCTGATATTTGAAGGGTGCCTTCTCCAAACTCCCATTTTTAGATCTCTCCACAGGTGTTCTATGGGATTCAGGTCTGGACTCATTGCTGGCCACCTTAGAAGTCTCCAGTGCTTTCTCTCAAATCATTTTCTAGTGCTTTCTGAAGTGTGCTTTGGGTCATTGTCCTGCTGGAAGACCCATGACCTCTGAGGGAGACCCAGCTTTCTCACACTGGGTCCTACATTATGCTGCAAAATTTGTTGGTAGTCTTCTGACTTCATAATGCCATGCACACGGTCAAGCAGTCCAGTGCCAGAGGCAGCAAAGCAACCCCAAAATATCAGGGAACCTCCACCATGTTTGACTGTAGGGACCGTGTTCTTTTCTTTGAATGCCTCTTTTTTTCTCCTGTAAACTCTATGTTGATGCCTTTGCCCAAAAAGCTCTACTTTTGTCTCATCTGACCAGAGAACATTCTTCCAAAACATTTTAGGCTTTATTAGGTAAGTTTTGGCAAACTCCAGCCTGGCTTTTTTATGCCTCGGGGTAAGAAGTGGGGTCTTCCTGGGTCTCCTACCATGCAGTCCCTTTTCATTCAGACGTCGCCGGATAGTACGGGTTGACACTGTTGTACCCTCGGACTGCAGGGCAGCTTGAACTTGTTTGGATGTTAGTCAAGGTTCTTTATCCAACATCCGCACAATCTTGCGTTGAAATCGCTTGTCAATTTTTCTTTACCATCCACATCTAGGGAGGTTAGCCACAGTGCCATGGGCTTTAAACTTCTTGATGACACTGTGCACGGTAGACATAGGAACATTCAGGTCTTTGGAGATGGACTTGTAGCCTTGAGATTGCTCATGCTTCCTCACAATTTGGTTTCTCAAGTCCTTAGAGAGTTCTTTGGTCTTCTTTCTTTTCTCCATGCTCAATGTGGTACACACAAGGACACAGGACAGAGGTTGAGTCAACTTTAATCCATGTCAACTGGCTGCAAGTGTGATTTAGTTATTGCCAACACCGGTTAGGTGCCACAGGTAAATTACAGGTGCTGTTAATTACACAAATTAGAGAAGCATCACATGATTTTTCGAACAGTGCCAATACTTTTGTCCACCCTCTTTTTTATGTTTGGTGTGGAATTATATCCAATTTGGCCTTAGGACAATTTTTTTGTGTTTTTTCATTTAAGACAAATTAAATGAAGATAATAATACCAAAGAATTTGTGTTTGCAATCATTTTCAGGAAGAAACTGAGTATTATCTGACAGAATTGCAGGGGTGTCAATACTTTTGGCCACAACTGTACCTTGTGTAGTATGGGTAGACCTGCGTAACACTGGTGCTGTTATGGACTGGACTGGTTGTCTGGTTCTAACTACTGGTGTTGTGTGTGAACTGGGTAGCATATGTCTACTTGATCTTAGAGTCACTGTGGGCATGTCAGATTCACTACTGGCAGGGCGAGGGTTCTCTGACTCCACTGCTGATGTAGTATCTGCTGCCTGATTTTCCTGATCTTCAGGATTTTCTTGAATCACGTCTTCCTGTGCTTCCAATTGGGGAAATGTCAACACTGGCACCACTATAGCATCATTTACTTTAGTCCAACTTGCAGGGAATTCTCCAAGTATAGTGCTGACCTTCTCTTCTTCTAGGGGTTGGATGTTATCTTGTTCTTCCATTCTTTCTCTTAACCGGTCAGGGCATAATTTCAAATGATCCCTTGATACAGCTGCTGAGGTTTCTTGTTATGAATGGGTCACCGAGGAGAAAAAAGCAACACACGCTCTCAGAAAACCAGAGATGTTGGTAACTATGCAGATTGCAGATCCCTGATCTTAACACACAACTAGCAGCAGTCGTGGAGCATGCCTACGATGGTCCTGGACGCCTCGTCACAACCGGAGAGCTAAATAAGCCTAAAGCAGGAAAAGAAGAAAACTAACTGCCCCAGAGCAGACCCCAAAGGAAAGACAGCCCCCCACATGTATTGATGGTGAAGCAAGATGAAAACACAAACAAAGGCAGAAAAATAGGCTGAGCAAACGATTGGGCCAAACTAACTTGAAAGGACAGGAAAGGAAATATACTGTCTGCAATCTGCCAAAAAACCCTACCCAAAATAAAGTCCAACACTTCTGATAACAAAATTAACCCTGAAGTCACTAGACTTCTCCCACTATATCAGCACTCTGAAACATTCTGAGACAGAGCAAAAAAAAGGCCAATCCAATAAAGGACAAAAAGGCAAATTGGCAAATACAGATAAATAAGAGTGGAAATTCAGCACAGCCCAGCCGGGCTGGCTGACCACACAAAAACAGAGTTGACCAACAAGAGCAAGTGTGAACATTAGCAAAAACAAACTTAACTTGAGAAGACTGGAGCAGAGCAGAAGTCCAAGACATGAGAAGCAGACTGAATCACCAGCACCAGGATAGGGCGTCAGCTGTCTTATATCCAGTCTGACACTTCAGAGATCCAATCATTATCCTCCTCGTCAGGTGGCAGACCATTACCAATTAAACCAACCTCACTACTTCCTGTCACCACCAGAGGGAGAAAGGAAGGAGAACTCCGAGCTGGTGGAGCAGAAAATGAGCTCATAACAGTACCCCCCCTTGAGGAGGGGTCACCGAACCCTCATCCACGCCACCAGGCCGATCAGGATGGGCCCGGTGAAAAGCACAAACCAATTTATTGGCATGTATATCCGAGGCAGAGACCCAAGAATTATCCTCCTGGCCATAACCCTTCCATTTGACCAAATACTGGAGTCTCCGTCTGACCAAACGAGAATCCAATATTTTCTCTACCTCATATTCCACATTGCCTTTAACCAAAACAGGGTCAGGAGGTGCCGCCACAGGAACTACTGGCTCAACAAACCTCTTCAACAGTGATTTGTGAAATACGTTATGGATTTTGAACGTAACCGGAAGAGCCAATCGAAAAGAAACAGGATTAAGAATCTCCAAAATCTTATAAGGTCCAATAAATCTTGGCTTAAATTTTGGAGATGCAACCTTCATAGGAATATTCTTAGACGACAACCAAACCATATCACCAACTTTAAACCGGGGACCAATGGTCCTATGCCGGTTGGAAAAACGCTGGGCCTTTTCCTGAGAGAGTGACAACTTATCCACCACTTGGTCCCAGATCTGCTGCATTCTCACAACCACAGTGTCCACACCTGGGCAGGACAAAGATTCCACTTGTCCTGAAGAGAATCGAGGATGAAACCCAAAATTACAGAAAAAGGGTGACATCAAAGTGGCAGAACTAGCTCTATTGTTCAGCGCAAATTCGGCCAAGGGCAAAAATGAGACTCAATCATCTTGATCAGCAGAAATAAAACATCTTAAATAAGACTCCAGGGTCTGGTTTGTTCTCTCAGTCTGCCCATTGGTCTGGGGATGAAACGCGGAGGAGAAGGATAACTGAATTCCCAGATTGGAATAAAAGGCTTTCCAAAATCTGGAAACAAACTGGACCTATTATGAATGAGTCACCGTAGGAGGCAAAAACAGAAATTCTAGCTAAGTCCAGAAAACCAGAGAAGTTTGCAGCTATCGAATTGCAGACCCCTGAACCTAACAACAACAACTAGCAGTAGCCGTGGGGGGTTCCTACGGTGCCCTAGAAACCTCGGTCACAGCCGGAGATCTACATAGCCTAAAGACAGAAAGGGAAATCTAAACTGCCCCAGAGCAGACCCCAAAGCAATAGGCAGCCCCCAACATATAATGACGGTGAAGCAAGATGAAAAAACACTCACACAGATAGAAAGATAGGCTGAGCAAATGATGGGGCCCAAGCTAACTAAATAGGACAGGATAGAAAAGCTGCTGTCTGCAATCCGCCAAAACCCTCTCAAAACAAGAGCCAACAGACTGATAGGGAAAAAAGCCCTGAAGACGCTAGGCTTCAAAAAGACTATATCAGCACTCAGGTATTTTCTGAAGACAGAGCAAAAAGGAATTCAGCTCACCCAGCAGGGAAAGGCAGAAATCCAGAAAAACAAGGCAAAACAAAACCAAAACACAAATGCAAAAAGCAGAGCAGAAAACTTAGCTTTTGAGGAGCAGGAATCAGACTGGTCTCCAAGAATCCCTCAGAGTAATCACCCGCAAGGTAGAAGGGCGTCGGCTGCCTTATATCCAGTCAGCAATTCCAGTCACCCAGTCATCATCATTCTGCTCAGGTGCTTTATAATCAGCCTCACTACCTTCCTTCACCAGAAGAGGGAGCTCATCAGACCTCAATGGTGAAGGGGAAAATGAACTCACAACAGTACCTCCCCCTTGAGGAGGGGTCACCGAATCCTCATCCACATCACCAGGGCGATCAGGGTGAGCCCGATGAAAGGCACGCACCAATCTTTTGGCATGAATATCAGAGGCAGAGACCCAGGAATTATCCTCCTGACCATAACCCTTCCAATTAACCAAATACTGGAGTCTCCGTCTAGCCAGACGGGAATCCAGTATCTTCTTTACCTCATATTCCATGTTACCTTCAACCAATACAGGGTCCGGAGGTACCACCCCAGGAACAACTGGTTCAACAAACCTCTTCAACAAGGACTTATGAAACACATTATGAATTTTAAATGTGACAGGAAGAGCCAAACGAAAAGAGACCGGAATAATAATCTCCAAAATCTTGTAAGGTCCAATAAATCTAGGCTTAAACATAGGAGAAGCCACCTTCATAGCGATATTTTTTGATGATAACCAAACCATATCACCAACCTTAAACTGGGGACCAATGGTCCTATGTCGGTTGGAAAACCGCTGGGCCTTTTCCTGGGAGAGAGATAACTTATCCACCACTTGGTCCCAGATCTGGTGCATTCTCTCCACCACAGTGTCAACACCTGGGCAGGCAGAAGGCAGTTGCAATTTATAAAGATAACTTCGGTACATTATTAGGATAGCCTAGGCTGGTGGTCATCTCAGCCTATGTGCACCAGCTGTGTAGTGAGTGTACCTTGCATGTTTCTAACTGAACAGCAGACACTTTAGTATAGGTCTCTACCAGCGTATACAAATTGAATTAAAGGGGTTATCGTTCTTATGTTTATTAGCTATGAGGCCTAATACAATGCAGCAAAATACACTTTAATGGGAGTCGTCTGTCCCTTTTTTTTCTTGCACTAACTTTGTGAACATGAATGTCTTTTAAATTTTGATATTTGTATTAATAAAAGAAATGATGTTTTACTATTCAAATGCTCTGTTTTTGATCTGAACTTCAAATTAGAGGTTGATCTTGGGTTTTTCTATAGGATCCTTTTGGGACAAAACAGCTCCTGCACCAATCTCAGAAGCGTCCACCTCTACCTGGAACGGGAGTGAGACATCAGGTTGCCGCAAAACCGGGGGAGAAGTGAATCTTTGCTTCAGCTCCTGAAAGGAAGAAACAGCCTCCGGAGACCAATTCAACACATCAGCACCCTTCTTAGTCAGATCAGTCAATGGCTTGGCAATACTAGAAAATTTTGCTATAAATTTCCGATAAAAATTAGCAAAACCCAAAAACTTCTGGAGAGCCTTCAAAGAAGTGGGCTGAACCCAATCATAAATGGCCTGTACCTTGGCCGGGTCCATTTCAATAGTTGACGGAGACAAAATAAATCCCAAAAATGAAATCCTCTGTACCCCAAAAAGGCATTTTGATCCTTTGATATACAGCGAATTCTCCCTCAAGATCCGGAACACAGTCCGAACATGTTCCACATGAGAATCCCAATCCTTGGAGAAGATCAAAATATCATCCAGATAGATAATCAAAAATTTATCCACAAAGTCTCTGAAAATGTCGTTCATGAAGCACTGGAAGACAGAAGGGGCATTAGTGAGCCTAAAAGGCATCACCAGGTACTCAAAATGTCCCTCTGGAGTATTAAACGCCGTCTTCCATTCATCCCCATGCTTAATGCGGATAAGATTATACGCCCCCCTGAGGTCAAGCTTGGTAAACCAGCAAGCACCTTTAACTCTGGAGAATAGATCCGAAATCAGGGGTAATGGATACTGATATTTAATAGTAATTTTGTTGAGGGCACGATAATCAATACAAGGCCTTAATGAACCATCCTTTTTGGCCACGAAAAAAAACCCAGCACCTAAGGGTGAAGAGGATGGTCTAATATGACCCTTCTCCAACGCCTCCTTAATATAGGATCGCATAGCCTCGTGCTCGGGTACAGATAAATTGAAGAGCCGACCCTTGGGAAATTTACACCCCGGGCTAAGTTCAATTGCACAGTCATAACTCCTATGAGGAGGCAAAGACGCAGACTCATTCTCACTAAATACATCATAAAAGTCCGCCAAATAGTCAGGAACATCATGCGACTGAGGAGAGGTGGAAAAAAACGGAGCCTCACTAAGGGCACACCGACAACCCCAACTCACCACAGACACAGATTTCCAATCCAAAACTGGATTATGAATTTGCAACCAGGGAAACCTCAGAACAATGGTATCATGCAAATTATGCAACACCAAAAATGTGCAATTTTCTTGATGGTCTGGGGCGACCCGCATTACCACCTGAGTCCAAAACTGAGGTTTATTTTTCGCCAAAGGAGTAGCATCAATCCCCCTCAAAGGGACAGGCGTCCGCAGAGGTGTCATCGGAAATCCACAACGTTTAGCAAAATCCAAGTCCATTAGGTTCAGGGCTGCTCCCGAATCCACAAAAGCCTTGGCGGAAAATGTGGACAGGGAGCAGATCAGAGTAATTGCCAAAAGAAACTTAGGTTGAACACCACCCACAGAAAACGTGTGTGCAAAACATTTCTCTCGTTTAGGACAGACAGAAATAATATGCGAGGCATCTCCACAAAAAAAACACAGCTTATTACGCTTTCTGAACTCCTGACGTTGCTCCCTGGACAAAACTCTATCACATTGCATAGGTTCAGACACTTGTTCAACACGTGGCAACACCTCTCGTGCAGTCCTGCGTTCACGTAAACGCCGATCAACCTGAATAGCCAATGACATAGAATCGTCCAGACCAGAGGGAACAGGAAATCCCACCATAGTATCTTTTACGGCTTCTGACAAACCCTTCCGAAAGAGAGCTGCCAAGGCATTATCATTCCAGGCAGTAAGGACCGCTCTCTTTCGGAATTTTTGACAGTACAATTCTGCAGAATCTCAACCCTGGCTCAATGCCAACAGGGTCTTTTCAGCCTGATCAATAGCATTAGGTTCATCATACAACAACCCCAAGGCTTGAAAAAATGCATTCACATTAGTCAGACTAGGATCATCAGGTTTCAAAGAAAACGTCCAATCCTGGGGATCGCCACGCAGCAAAGAGATGACAATTTTAACCCGCTGCGCGGAGCTCCCCGACGAGTTAGGCTTCAAGGCAAAAAATAATTTACAATTATTTTTGAAATTCAAAAATTTAGACCGATCCCCAAAAAACACATCAGGATTAGGGATCTTTGGTTCAGCAGCATGTGAATGAGCAAGGTAGGTGGAAATTCCCCGCACTTCCGCAGCGAGCTGCTCCACTCGATCAGACAATTGCTTTATCTCCATTGAGAGAAAAAAAAATTCCCCCTACGGCCTCAGAGATATAGAGGAAAAAATATACACTTTTTTTTTTTTTACAATTCTTTAATGCTATTGAGTACCCTAGGATCTGCAGTATGGCGGGTGATTCTATTATGAATGAGTCACCGTAGGAGGTATAAACAGAAATACTAGCTAAGTCCAGAAAACCAGAGAAGTTGGCAGCTATCAGATTGCAGACCCCTGAACCTAACAACAACTAGCAGTAGCCGTGGGGGGTTCCTATGGTGCCCTAGACCCCTCGGTCACAGCCGGAGAAATACATAGCCTAAAGACAGAAAGGGAAATCTAAACTGCCCCAGAGCAGACCCCAAAGCAATAGGCAGCCCCCAACATATAATGACGGTGAAGCAAGATGAAAAAACACTCACACACATAGAAAGATAGGCTGAGCAAATGATGGGGCCCAAGCTAACTAAGTAGGACAGGATAGAAAAGCTGCTGTCTGCAATCTGCCAAAACCTTCTCAAAACAAGAGCCAACAGACTGATAGGGAAAAAAGCCCTGAAGACGCTAGCCTTCAAAAAGACTATATCAGCACTCAGGTATTTTCTGAAGACAGAGCAAAAAGGAATTCAGCTCACCCAGCAGGGAAAGGCAGAAATCCAGAAAAACAAGGCAAAACAAAACCAAAACACAAATGCAAAAAGCAGAGCAGAAAACTTAGCTTTTGAGGAGCAGGAATCAGACTGGTCTCCAAGAATCCCTCAGAGAAATCACCCGCAAGGCAGAAGGGCGTCAGCTGCCTTATATCCAGTCAGCAATTCCAGTCACCCAGTCATCATCATTCTGCTCAGGTGCTTTGTAATCAGCCTCACTACCTTCCTTCACCAGAAGAGGGAGCTCATCAGACCTCAATGGTGAAGGGGAAAATGAACTCACAACATGGACCCCTCTATCGGACACAATGTTCTCAGGAATCCCGTGTAACCGAACCACCTGTTGTAAAAACAAGGGTACCAACTCAGCGGAAGATGGCAACTTTGGGAGTGGTACAAGATGGACCATCTTCAAAAATCTATCACAAATCACCCAGATAACAGTCATTCTCTGAGAGACAGGAAGATCAGAAATAAAATCCATTGAGATATGGGTCCATGGCCTCTTGGGCACTGGGAGGGGTATCAGCAACCCACTAGAACGAGAACAGGGTTTAGACCGAGAACAAGTCCCACAGGACTGTACAAAATTCCTGACATCACGAGATAAGGCAGGCCACCAAAACGACCGACTCACCAAATCTCTGGTACCAAAAATACCTGGATGACCAGCCAATGAGGAGCAATGGACTTCAGACATCACTCTCTTTCTCCACTGGTCAGGAACATACAATCTTCCCATAGGGCAACGCTCAGGTTTATCCTCCTGAAATTCCTCCAGGGCACGCCTCAAATCGGGCGAAATGGCAGAAAGAACTACCCCCTCACCTAGGATAATAGTAGGCTCAGTCACATTAAGAGAATCAGCAAAGAAACTCCTAGAAAGGTCGTCTGCCTTAACATTCTTAGTGCCCGGAAGAAAAGAGACCACAAAATTAAAACGCGTGAAAAACAAGGCCCATCTAGCCTGACTAGGATTCAAGCGTTTAGCCGACTCCAGATAAATCAGATTCTTGTGATCGGTGAGGACCACAAATTGATGTCTAGCTCCCTCCAACCAATGTCTCCACTCCGCAAATGCCCATTTCATGGCAAACAATTCCCGATTCCCCACATCATAGTCGCGTTCAGATGGGGAGAACTTTCGAGAAAAGAAGGCACAGGGATTCATCTTAGAAGTCACAGGGTCTTTTTGGGACAAAACAGCTCCTGCACCAATCTCAGAAGCGTCTACCTCCACTTGAAATGGAAGTGAGACATCAGGTTGCCGTAGAACTGGAGCTGAAGTAAATCTCCGCTTAAGCTCCTGAAATGCTGAGACAGCCTCAGGAGACCAATTCAGCACATCAGCTCCCTTCTTGGTCAGATCAGTCAGTGGTTTGACAATACTAGAAAAATTACCTATAAATTTACGATAGAAATTAGCAAAACCCAAAAACTTCTGGAGAGCCTTCAGAGAAGTAGGCTGAACCCAATCATAAATGGCCTGAACCTTGGCCGGGTCCATTTCAATAGTCGATGGAGACAAGATAAATCCCAAAAATGAAATTCTCTGTACACCAAAGAGGCATTTCGATCCCTTAACAAACAGGGAATTCTCCCTCAAAATCCGGAACACAGTCCAGACATGTTCCACATGGGAATCCCAATCACTAGAAAAGATCAAAATATCATCCAGATAGATGATCAAAAACTTATCTACAAAGTCTCGAAAAATATCATTCATAAAGGACTGGATGACAGAAGGGGCATTAGAGAGCCCAAAAGGCATCACCAGGTACTCAAAATGTCCATCCGGAGTATTAAACACCGTCTTCTATTCATCCCCGTGCTTGATGCGAATAAGATTATACGCCCCCCTGAGGTCAAGCTTGGTAAACCAGCAGGCACTCTTAACTCTGGAGAATAAATGAGACATCAAAGGTAACGGGTACTGATATTTAACCGTCATCTTGTTAAGGGAACGATAATCAATACACGGTCTTAATGAACCATCTTTCTTGGCCACAAAAAAAAACCCAGCGCCTAAAGGTGATGAGGATGGTCTAATATGACCCTTCTCCAACGTCTCCTTAATATAGGATCACATAGCATCATGTTCGGGTACAGATAAGTTGAAAAGCCGACCCTTGGGAAATTTACACCCAGGCATCAACTCAAATGCACAGTCATAACTCCTATGAGGAGGCAAAGACGCAGACTTACTCTCACTAAATACATCAGAGAAATCAGCCAGATAATCAGGAATATCACGAGACTGAGAAGAGGTTGAGAAAACAGGAGCGTCCCTAAGAACACACTGACAACCCCAACTCACCACAGACACAGATTTCCAATCCAAAACTGGGTTATGAGTTTGCAACCAGGGGAAACCCAGTACAATAGTATCATGCAAATTATGCAGCACCAAAAATTTACAATTTTCTTGGTGGTCTGGGGCAACTCGCATTATCACCTGGGTCCAAAACTGAGGTTTATTCTCTGCCAAAGGAGTGGCATCAATACCCCTCAAAGGAATAGGCGTCTGCAGAGGCGTCATGGACAAACCACAACGTTTAGAAAAGTCCAAATCCATCAGATTCAGAGCTGCTACTGAATCCACAAAAGCCTTAGTGGAAAACGTGGACAAGGAGCAGATCAAAGTAATTGCAAAAAGGAACTTAGGTTGTACACAGCCCACAGCAAATGTGTGTGCAAAACGTTTCTCTCGTTTAGGGCAGACAGAAATAGTATGAGAGGCATCTCCACAGAAAAAACACAGCTTATTACGCCTTCTAAACTCCTGACGTTGCGCCCTAGACAACACCCCATCACATTGCATAGGTTCAGACATTTGTTCAGAAGGTGGCAGTGCCTCCCGTGTAGTTTTACGTTCACGTAAGCGCCGATCAACTAGAATGGCTAATGACATAGAGCCATCCAGACCAGAGGGAACAGGAAATCCCACCATAACATGTTTTGCGGTCTCTGATAAACCTTTCCGAAAGAGAGCTGCCAGTGCACTATCATTCCATGTAGTAAGGACCGCCCACTTTCGGAATTTTTGACAGTATAACTCTGCAGGATCCTGACCCTGGTTTAATGCCAACAGGGTTCTCCCAGCTTGATTAACGGCATTAGGTTCATCATACAACAACCCCAAGGCTTGAAAAAATGCATCCACATTAGTCAGAATAGGATTTTCAGGTGTCAGAGAAAAAGCCCAATCCTGGGGATCGCCGCGCAGCAAGGAGATGACGATTTTAACCATCTGCACAGAGCTCCCCGATGATTTAGGCTTCAAGGCAAGAAATAATTTACAATTATTCTTAAAATTCAGAAATTTAGACCGATCCCCAGAATACACATCAGGAGTAGGGATCTTGGGTTCAGCAACATGTGACTGAATGAGGTAGATAGAAATTCCCTGCACTTCAGCAGCTAGTTACGCCACACGATCAGACAGTTGCTTAATCTCCATTAGGAGAGGAAAAAAAAAATCCTCCTACGGCCCCAGAGAAAAAGAGGAAAAAATATAAAAGAAAAAAATTCTGACACTTTTTTTTTCTTTCTCCTTTTTTTTTTTAAACAATTTTTTCCTGCTTTTGAGTACCCTAGAATCTGCGGTATGGCTGGTGATTCTGTTATGAATGGGTCACCGAGGAGAAAAAAAGCAACACACGCTAAGTCTCAGAAAACCAGAGAGGTTGGTAACTATGCAGATTGCAGATCCCTGATCTTAACACACAACTAGCAGCAGTCGTGGAGCGCGCCTACGATGGTCCTGGATGCCTCGTCACACCCGGAGAGCTAAATAAGCCTAAAGTAAGAAAAGAGGAAAACTAACTCCCCCAGAGCAGACCCCAAAGGAAAGACAGCCCCCCACATGTATTGACGGTGAAGCAAGATGAAAGCGGAAAAATAGGCTGAGCAAACGATGGGGCCAAACTAACTAGAAAGGACAGGAAAGATACTGTCTGCAATCTGCCAAAAAACCCTACCCAAAATAATGTCCAACACTTCTGATAACAAAATTAACCCTGAAGTCACTAGACTTCTCCCACTATATAAGCACTCTGAAACATTCTGAGACAGAGCAAAAAAGAGGCCAATCCAATAAAGGACAAAAAGGCAAATTGGCAAATACAGATAAATAAGAGTGGAAATTCTGAGTTGACCAACAAGAGCAAGTGTGAACATTAGCAAAAACAAGCTTAACTTGAGAAGACTGGAGCAGAGCAGAAGTCCAAGACCTGAGAAGCAGACTGAATCACCAGCACCAGGATAGGGCGTCGGCTGTCTTATATCCAGTCTGATACTCCAGAGATCCAATCATTATCCTCCTCGTCAGGTGGCAGACCATTACCAATTAAACCAACCTCACTACCTCCTGTCACCACCAGAGGGAGAACGGAAGGAGAACTCCCAGCTGGTGGAGCAGGAAATGAGCTCATAACAGTTTCTCCTCCATCTTTTGCTACTAAGGCACACCTTGGTATTGTCAAAGTTTGAGGGTACAATGATGTAAGGTTCAGCTTCCCATTGGTCATCCAATTTATGCTATCTTCTTTTCCTTTTTGAGACTTGTTCTCCTGGTGACAAGGGAACTGCAGGTGCATGCTGATTGTAGTGCCTTTCTTGCTTTTGTCTTGCCTGAGCTAGACTCTTCTCCACACTCTTGTACTCTTCTGTACCGTTGTTGTCTTTCTGTATCCCAGTCAGCATCTGGTGATGTTACTTCCGGCGTAAGGACTCCCATGTCCAAATCAATAGGCAACTTGCCACGCCTTGCTCTCATTAAGTAGGCTGGGGTACAGTTGGTGGAGTTCACTGGAATATGGTTGTAGAGGTCTACCAGATCTGGCAACTTTTCGGGCCACAGATTTCTCTCCTCCAAAGGCAATGTCTTCAGTAGGTCAATCACTACCTGGTTCATCTTCTCACACATGCCATTGGTCTGTGGATGATAAGGGGTTGTCCGGATCTTCTTGCAACCATGCAAGTTACAGAATTCCTGGAACACTTCTGCTTCGAAAGCTGGACCTTGATCTGTAAGCACTCTTTCAGGGTAACCATGTGGTCTGCAAAAGTGCTGTTGGAATGCTCTGGCTGCTGTCCTGCCTGTCTGATCTTTTACAGGCACAACTACCAGGAATCTTGAGTAGTGATCCACAATGGTAAGAGCATAGATGTAGCCTGACCGGCTTGGAACCAGCTTCACATGGTCCAGGGCTACCAACTCGAGTGGCTGTTTGGTTATTATTGGCTGTAGAGGAGCTCTCTGGCTGTCTCGATCCTTTCTGCGCAGGTTACATTGTCCACACTCCCGGCACCACTTTTCAATGGTTTTCCTCATACCAGCCCAGTAGAATCTCTCCCAGAGCAATGCTTCCAACTTCTTCCATCTGAAGTGTCCAGCTCCATTGTGGTATGCTTCCAAGACCATTGATGCCTCTCTCTGTGGGACTACCACCTGCCAGATCAGCTCATGAGTGTGGGCATTGATACTCCTCCGACACAGCTTTCCTTCATAGATGAACAGCCGACCTCTTTCCTTCCACAACTGCTGGGTTTCTTCCGGAGCATCTGACTCTGGGCGTGAGTCAGCTTGTGACAGTAGCTCCTTCACCAGGCGGACTGCGGGGTCATCATCCTGAGTCTCTACCCAGTCATGATGGGGCAATGGATTTAGGGTGACCTCTTTCAAGCCAGACCTTCTGTTTCTCACCTCTTGAGCACGTTGGGCCGCAAGTGGCCGGTGGAAGGGAGGCAACTCTATTTCGTCAAGAGCCTCAGGGTCTTCTCCTGCATCCGGCAGATTAGGCATTCTGGACAGCGCATCAGCATTGGCATTCTTGTGTCCTGCTCGGTACTTGATGGTAAATTCGTAGTTAGACAGCCGAGCCATCCATCGCTGCTCCAGTGCACCTAGTTTCGCAGTTTCCAAGTGGGTCAACGGATTGTTGTCCGTGAAGATAGTAAACTTGGCTGAAGCTAGGTAATGCTTGAACCTTTCAGTGACAGCCCAGACTATTTCAAGGAACTCCAGCTTGAAGGAACTGTAGTTGTCAGGGTTCCTTTCAGTGGGACGCAGCTTCCTGCTGGCGTAGGAGATCACTCTTTCCTTTCCATTCTGTACCTGCGACAGTACTGCTCCTTGCCCCACATTGCTGGCATCAGTGTACAACATAAAGGGTTTGTCATAATCTGGGTAGGCCAGAACTTCATCACCTGTGAGAGCCATCTTCAGTCGAGTGAAGATCTCTCCAACTCCTCAGTCCATTCAAAGGTGGAATTTTTCTGTTTGGCCTTCTTGGACTGCCCCACCAGAAGATTTTGCATAGGGGTGGCTATTTCGGTAAAGCCCTTGATGAATCTTCGGTAGTAGCCTACCAGTCCAAGGAATTGGCGTACTTCATGGAGGTTGCTGGGCTTCGGCCAGTCCCGGATGACGGTGACTTTGTCCGGATCTGGTGCCACACCTTCGGCACTCACTACATGACCGAGGTACTGTACCTTAGACTTCAGGAGGTGACATTTGGAAGGCTTCACCTTCAGGCCAAAATTCGACAAAGCTTCAAACACTTCAGCCAGGTGTTCCAGATGGTCCTCATACGTCTTGGAGAAAACAATGACATCATCAAGGTACAACAGGACTGTCTCAAAATTCATGTGTCCCAGGCAGCACTCCATCAGCCGTTGAAATGTTCCTGTAGCGGTGCAGAGCCCGAATGGCATATAGTTGAACTCACAGAGACCCATTGGAGTGGTAAATGCTGTTTTCTCCTTGTCTGCCTCTGCCACAGGAACCTGCCAATACCCACTAGTGAGATCTAAGGTGGAAAAGTAGTTAGCAGTCTTAAGTGCAGCTAATGATTCCTCAATTCTAGGTAATGGGTAAGCATCTTTATGTGTAATGCTGTTAATTTTCCTGTAATCAACACACATTCTCATGGTACCATCTTTTTTCTTTACAAAAACTATGGGAGCTGCCCAGGGGCTGCAACTATCTCTGATACCCCAGCTTCCTTTATCTCTCTCAACATACTCTTAGCACATTGGTATTGTGTCGGGGGTATAGGCTGGTACCTTTCTTTAATGGGTGGATGATCTCCAGTGGGGATATGGTGTTGGACCCCTTTGACCTGCCCAAAATCTAGTGGGTGTTTGCTGAATACCCGCTCATATTCTTGTGTCACTCTGTAAACCCCATTTTTCTGGTATGAAGGTGTAGAGTCAGTCCCCACCTGCAGTTGCTGGCACCACTCCTCCAGCTGCTTCACGGAGCCATTGTCCTCCACCTGATCAGATGAGACCAAGGGGTCTGCTGCCTGCAATGAGTTGTTATTAACAGTGAGCAACTTAGCAACTGTGGCGTACCGAGGTATTGTGGCCTCCTCCTCTCAATTCAAAAGGCATTCAGGTACTCTCCCCTTTCGTACATCAACTACCCCTCTGGCTGTCAGGACAGTGGGCCTGCTATCAGAGTATACTGGCTCTACAAATGCCTGGTAATCTTTCCCTCTGAGACCTATGGCTGCCCGACATCAAATCAACATTTCACATCTGGGGGGTATTGCAATGGGGAAAGGATCACTCACTCTGACACTGCCAATTTCTCCGCCAGAGAGTTCCACCTGTTGTCTTTGCATCAGGGCTCTGATCTCCTTCTGCAGGTTGTTCACTGGAACCAACAGTCTCAGCCACCTGTTGCAACAATACAATAACCTCGGAAAGATACTTTTCAATTACAATTTGCACCAAGAGTCATCATTGGATTACATTCACGTCGATCAATATCCACAACTATCAGACCTTGAGATTTTAGCTCTACCCGACCCACTTTAACAGTAATCTCTTTACATCCAATCTGCGGCAAAGACTGACCATTACTGGCAACTACTGTCAGTTCATCAGTTGGGCCACGGTTAAGTTCAGAATCAGCCCAATACCTCTTGTAAAGAATGTACGGCATAGTGGTCACCTGGGAGCCAGTGTCCAGCAAAGCGTTCATGGGGATGCCATCACCACAGGGAGGATCGGTCTCCCTCCAACATACTTGGCTCTCCAGTTCTTTGGGCCTGGGGATCCTATTCCTGGGGGTTGGCCCTCTGCCCCAGGGGTTGCTCGTTTAAATGACAGCACCTGGCGAAGTGGCCTGGCCTGCGACAGTTACGACAGATGGGGCGTCCATCCTGGTCATAGCGATCGTTGGTTCTCCCTCGGAGGGGCGGAATCCTCTTCTTCTGGAGCCACGGGACATCCTCTGGACTGGAAGCCAGCTGGATCTTCTCCTTGGAGGACACTTGCAGGGACTGCACAGTTTTAGTAAGTGCAGTCATTCCTTTGGTCAACTCCTGGACTTGAAGATGCAGTTCTTCAGTTGGATCTTTATCCAGAGTCTGTGCATCAGCCTCCACAGGGATGGAAGGGAAAGATGTTGCTTCCTGGTGGTAGGTGATCGCTGGGCACCTCAGGGGTGCTGGACGGCTGTCAGTTGGCTCCTGCAGTACCCGAATAGCCCTGTCCTTGAAATCAGCAGAGTCCAGATCAGGGTCTTGTAGGGTGACGATGCGCAACTTTCCTCTGTGTGTACTGGATAGGAGTCCTTCAATGAACTGCTCCTTTAACAGTTTGTCCTCCTCTTTCACACTGTCAGGTCAACTTGCTTAACTGCTCGCAGCGCCTCCTGCAGGTTAAGAGCATAGTCCCTTATACTGTACTGCGCTTTTTGTTTACATCCAAAGAATTGCATCTTGATTTCAGCTGCAATACGTGTGTCAAAGGTGCTTCTCAGTTTGGCTAGAATCTTTTTAACAGTCTCTTTATCAGTGTCCTGCCAGGCTTTCACCTCTCTCTGTGCTGCTGGGTTGCCCTCGCACACCCAGGGCAGCGGGGTACTCGGTATCGGGCCGGTGTCGAGGCGGGAAAGTGTCACAGCAGCGGTGACCCGGTCCGTGGCCCTGGGCGCCCAATATCAATGGCGGTGATGTTAATGGTGTTAAAGTTTATTAGGTAGTTCGTGACGCCACCCGTGGTGTTTGGCAAGTAAGATGTTGAGCCAACGCTGCATGCAGATCTGCTGGGACTAATGGTGTGGTGCAGCAGAGATGGTATAGCTCCCCACAGGTGGAGCTGTAGTCCCAGGGCAGTGTAGGTGCAATAGATGAGGAGAGGCGCAGAATGGTATGGATGCTGGCACCCAGGTGTAGTGGTGCGGGAATAACTGGAGGACACCAGAGTATTCGGTTCCAAAGCTTTACTCACTGTTTGAAGTTAACACAACTGCCTGCCTCCGTACTGTGTTCTCCAAGTCAGGGCTCCAGCCAACATCCAGGCAGGATAGTATTCTCCCTTCCACACTCCGCCAACATGTACCTTACTGAACGACTCCTCCAATGCGCCTTTAGGTGCGAAGCACTCCAGTACTTAGTTACCCTGGAATGCCTCTCTCTAGGTGTTCCTAGTCTTTACTTGTATGACAGACGGCTGTAGCCTGCTTTGGGAACTCGTCACTGCGTCCCGGCTCTCTATTCAGTTGCTGTTGTGTCCCAAGTCTATGATGGGAGCAAGGCGTTAGCGGCTCACTACTCCTCCGGTGTCTGTTGCCGGACATAAAGATCCAATCAACCTCGGGGACCGGGCCCCGGCCTTTGCGCTCTGGACTAGAAGGCTTCTCTCTCTTTCTCAACCTGCTTCCCACCGTCCTTCTATTCTCCTTCGTTCCGATCTGTTCTCTCTTATGGAAGGTTAGATTATCAATCTTATCAGTCTCTTTCTCTGGTCTTTCTCGTGCCAGCAGCCCAGATCACTGGGACCTGCTGCAGCACGTCCCTCAGACACCCATCTTCTCTCTTCTCTTTCCTCCAACCAACTAACCACTAACTTTCACTCTTCCCACTCTTTTATATATAACTCCACCCGCCTCCCCAGCACCTCTCGTGTTACGAAGCCAGGGACCACAAAAGGCACCCTATGACCTTTCCAGCATAAAGCATGGATGGGTCCCTGCTGAACTATCCTGTGTGTGGGGTGCAGGTGTTGGAATGCGGAAAGGAGTTCCCAGCCTACCTGGATGGTGGGGCACTACACCTTAGGAGAAGGTGCAGTACCTCTGTGGCGACTGAAGCCTCAGGGGCGCCACACTGCACCTGTCAGTTGTCCAATAAGGATGTGCACTTTCTGGCTTTCAGACAGGGGGTATACTTCAAACAAACTGCACAGTCTCTCTTTGAATTCAGTCAGGGTATGTGACTCCCCTGAATACTGCGGTAGCCATGCTGCCCCCGGAAGATAGGGCATAGACAGCGGCATTATGGGGACCGCTGCGGTGGGCACTACTCCTTGCGGCGCTGAGGGGTTAGCGGCGGCGTCCGCCGCTGCATTGCTGCGTGGCGCAGACATTCTCTTCCCCCCCTAGTTAACGTTAGCCAGGGCCAGGGGAGGTGTGAGCTTACCGCCGGCCGCTCCGCAGGTCCGACGCTCCGGGCTGTAGGTCTCATCTCCTCCCAACTCTCGCGCGCTTTTTCCTCTTCCCGCGCAGGACTTCACTGCTTCGCGCTCTCGGAGGGGCTCCACCAACGAAGGCCTGCCCCTTTTCTTCCCGCGCGCGCCAATCAGCGGGATAATGGCGGCAATGGTGCCAATTTCACACAGTCTTTTACACAAACACAGTCTATGGCACACAGGACCCGGGGGTTACCGGGCTCTGTAATCCTGTTGAACATAAAAGATAAAGAGGAGAACACGTATAAAAGATAAAGAGGAGAAAACGTATAAAAGATACAGGGGAGAACACGTATAAAAGAGGCTTTAAAAAATAAGCAAATTCAAAGAATTTGGAGCAGATGAAAAACAGCTCTGGGTTGTGCCTAAATATTGCGACTTTTCAAAATTCTGGCACGAAAGCTGTGTGTGCAACGATTTTAAACAGGAATCCTTTTTGGGAAAGTTCCTTTTTATTTCTTCCTACAGATTTTTTTTTTTTTTTTTACTTTCTGTTATTTTACAGCCTATTGACTTGACAGCGTGAAGTTTGAAGCAAATTCCAAAATTGATTTGCCTCAAAGTGACTTCACGTCTTTTTTTTTTTTTTTTTTTTTACTTGGCAAAGTTTTCAAGGCCTTCTCAGGGAATAAAAACAACTCCCCCAAAAATTACTGTATGAACGGCAAAAGAGGATTGTCCATTTAAATGCATAGAAAGAGGATTTCAAATGATTTTTGATGCGGATTTTGCAGCAGATCAGCTTCAAAATCTACCTCTGTAGAATCTGTTTGAGCCTAGCCTTGGGGTATGTGCACACTGAGGGTTTTTTTATGCTGCATTTTTGGAGCGGAGACACCAAAATCCTTCTGAAAAACTAGACAAAAATTTGGAGTTTTTTTTTTACTGTCATGAGATCAGGTTTTGGCTGCAGAAAAAAAAAGGCTGCAGCAATAATGCTACATGTGAACATAGTACACATAGGGATAAGAAGAATTCACTAATTATCCCAAAAAGAAGCGAACCAGCTAACCATATTTATAGAAATATTATTTTATTAAATATCAAATATACCAATTTTCATAAAAAATTGCAGACTACATAATACTTAGCCAATAACATACCCCAACGGGGAAAATGCACAGACCATAAATACAGACAATTATTCTTCTATGAATAATCATAATATCCCTGCATAATAAATGACAAAAATCCAATATTATAGCTCTCCCAAACAAAAAAACAATCTAGCCTTGTCGTTATAGGGCATCTCCGACGTTTATAATATATAATCATATGTCTTACTCTGTGTATTAGAATTTAAGGTACAAACACCTTGTATAATTGCAGACGTGAGACACAGTATCAGTACCATATAAAACCATCGGGAAGGGATAAATCCCCACAGTGATAAAGCACCAATATGGCATAGGCAGGAAAGAGCTTGTCACCAATTAGAATAACATAGTAAAGAAATCACCAGGCTAATAATTACCTTAGACCGATCATGCAGAGATAAATGGTCCTGTGCAAGAATCCCCGCGCCCCGAAGCGCGTTTTGCCCTCTAGCTTCTTCCGGGAGCGTACCCAAACCTAATTAGGGATCTCCTTTTATACCCATATACGGCCAATCAATAAACTGAATCCCTATCATGTGACCCCATACTTCCGGGAGTGCGCAGTGCAGTGTCCGATGTGATAGAATAATCAAAGTGCACAGAAGACATTACGGCGCATGCACCAGTCCAGCATATTCCGGAATGACAAAACTACTTCTTGAGCATGCGCTGAATGACCCACACGTGCATTCATGTGGATCATTATAATAGCGCTGCAAGAAGTACACGGAATGCCGACCATGTATGCGCACTGTCTTCAAAAATAACTAATAAAAGGGCATAAATTATTATAACCATTTTTATTTACCACAAACGAAAAATAAAAAATTAATAATAAAAAATGCTGTATTATTAAAGAAAGAATAAATACTCCAATAATATAATTAGTGCACTTGCCCAAAGTAACAAATAAATTTGTTGTTAATGCAATAGTATTATTAATACAGATAATTAATACCAGTCAAAAAATACTCATATAAAAAAAAGATTATAAAAATAAATCATAACAATTAGTGATAATTTATAGTGCCCATAAAACTATGGCCAATAACAAAAAGACCTACATATAATGAAGGTCAATAACAATCCATACTTGCCATACCACAAACACATGATATGATACATGTAGTCCAAATATACATCCATCATTCTAAAATACAACACATATAACTTTAATAGCTTTATTATCTATGTTAAAAAACTTATTCTTTGTTCTTCGTTTCTTGTTCTTTAGTTCATTCTTAATATGGACTTCTGCAAGTAAAGACTGCTCCGAATAACCACATCAGAGGACAGCAAAAGATGACCAAATGTCCAGATACTAAAATAATAAAAATAACCAATTTTAATAATAAAATAAATAAAATAATACCCGACCCCTAAAAAGAAAACCCCTCAATGTGAACATAGCCTGACAGTAAACATGTGAGCTTTTACACTTAGGATTGTTCTCAAGAGAGCTCTCTGGAAGTTCACCACTTCCCATGAGGACAGATGGTTCCAGTTTTCCGGTCAGATGGCCATATAACTCAGACGGGGATCGCAACGTAAGGCCAGGATCACACTACCGTGTGTGATGCAAGAAATTTACACAAGTCTCACGCATCAACACCCTGCACTACTACCAGCACTCGGGACCGAAGCTGCAGCTGCATAGAAATACATGCAGCCGCAGCACCGGTCCTGAGTGCCAGCAGAAGTGTCGGGTGTTGATGTGTGAGACTTGTGCGAGTTTCTCATATCACACACGGTAGTGTGATCCCGGCCTTACAGTCGAACTGGTCGACGGTCCTCCTGACAGCTGTCACGCTCCTGTCAGGAGGGCCGCCGGTCAGTCCGACTGTTGCGTTGCGATCCCCGTCCGATTTATACGGCAGCACAAAGATCACCTCGCTCCTCGCCTGGTACACTGGCCGCTGCTGATAAACGGCAGTGAGTCGCCCTCCCAGGGCTGTGGGGTACTCGGTACCGGGCCGGTGTCGGCGGGATGTGTCACAGCAGCGGTGACCCGGTCTGTGGCCCTGGGAGCCCAAGTAAAAGGGGGATTGAATGGTGGAATGTAGTTAATTGAATAATAGTTTGTGACGCCACCTGTGGTGTTCGGCAAGGAGGTGATAAGCCGACGCTGCATGCAGATCCGCTGGGACTGATGGTATGGTGCAGCAAAGATGTAAATCTCCCCACAGGTGAAGCTGTAGTCCCAGGGCAGTGTAGATGTGGTTGGCACGGGGACCTAGCGGTGCCGGAAGGGTAGGAAGCAGACAAGACACAGCGGGGTGCAGTTTCTGTACCTTTACTTGACAAATGCAGTCCAGGGTCCTGATTACAGATGGTGCCGGAGCAGGCTAGCCTGGAAGCAACTCAGGGATTTTCTCTCAGCAGATGGGCTGTGCAGTCTCCTTCCCTAGTGCTTATCTGAGTGAAGTACTCCTAGTACTGAGTTACACTGAAGTTCCTCTCAATTCTCTTCTACTCTCACTCCTCGTATGGCAGACAGCTGTAGCCGCTATAATTCTCTTGGCTCACTCCGTACTGTTGTGCCTCCGAGTCTTAGATGGGGGTAGTGCATTTACAGCCTCCTACTCCTCTGGTGTCTGTTGCAGGATCATTAGTATCCATACAACCGTGAAGACCAGGCTCCAGTTCATGCGCTCTCACTGGAGATGAAGCCTTTCCTCTCTGCTCGATCTCCGCGCTTCTCCTCCACGTCTGCACACTTCACCCTCCTCACACTGACTGACTACTCCTTCCTCTTAGCCCTCAGAGAGCACTCCTCCCCTTAATTCCGGTTCAGAGTCCCCCCTGCTGGCCTGGAGTGGAACTGTGTTGCATGTGTGGCGCCCCTGAGGCTCAGTCGCCACAGAGGTACTGCACCTCCTCCTGAGGTGTGGTGCCCCACCATCCAGGTAAGTTGGAGGCTCCTGACCACGCTCCAACATCTGCATCCCACACAACAGAGTAGTTCAGCAAAGCCACATTGCGGCTCTTTGCTTGGAGAGTAGCAGAGCACCTTTGGTGGTTCCCTGCTTGGAACACTAAACGTGCTGGGAGGCGGGTGGAGTTGAGAATACATAAAAGAGCGGGAAGGTTTAGAATTACAGGTCAGTCAGACAGTAAGTCAGTCTGAGGAAGCCACTCAGAGAGGAGTGAGGAAAGAAGATCCCGGAGAGAGGGATGGAGGAAGGAGGTGCTGCAGCAGACCTCAGTGACCTGGGTCTGCTGGCACGGGAAAGGAAAGAAGGAGAAAGACATTGAACTGAAACCTGATCTTCCATAACAGAGATTAGTACGGAACGAAGGAGTAAAAGGGAACAGAGAGGACGTGGGTTAGGAGAGAACCCTGCCTAGAAGTTCTAAGCGCAAGGCCGGGGCCCGGTTCCCGAGGTTGTATGGATGCTAATGGTCCTGCAGCAGACACCGGTGGAGTAGTGGGCTGTAAATGCACTACTCCCATCTAAGACTTGGGGGCACAACAGCAACTTGGATAGAGAGTCGGGACTCAGGAGTAAGGAGTCCCCGAAGCAGGCTACAGCTGTCTGCCGTACAAGTTGAGTTCTTGGGAACAATATCTGTCAGGAGGCACTCCAGTGTAACTCAGTACTAGGAGATCTTCACACTTAAAGGCGCTATAGAGGAGACGTTCAGAAAGGCACATGTTGGCGGAGTGTTGGGAGCATTCCATCTTAGAAAAGAAAAGAAGGTCCAGCTCCAGAAATTAAAATCCAGGATTTTTATTGAATCATATTTAAAATAAAATAATAAATTAATGGCTGCTTGTGATCAAGTAACGGCAAGATTTACCGCATGGGGATATTCTCCAGATCTCTGTACACGTTTCGAGCATTCCATCTTGCCTGGAGGTTGACTGAGTCCCTGACCCGGAGGACACGGCACGGAGGCAGGCACCTGTGTGTACTACAGACTGAGTAAAGCTTTGGAACTACAAGCCCTGGTGTCCTCCATTTATTCACGCGCCAACGCACCTGGTACCGCTACATCTGGGTACCAGCTTCTACACCGCTTGTGCCTCTCCTCTCCCCCTACATCTACACTGCCCTGGGGCTACAGCTTCACCTGTGGGGAGCTTCACCATCTTGGCTGCAACACACCACCAGTCCCAGAGGATCTGCAAGCAGCATCGGCTTAACATCTCACTTGCCGAACACCACAGGTGGCGTCACGAACTATTAATTTAACTCCAATCCACCACCATTTAACTTCCCCTATTAATTGGGCGCCCAGGGCCACGGACCGAGTCACCGCTGCTGTGACACATCCCGCTGACACAGGCCCGGTACCGAGTACCCCACAGCCCTGGGAGGGGGACCCACATGTATAGGTTAACTGCGAGAGAGACCCTTCATTGCCTCCAAGCCTGGCATTACCCTCCTTGGAGGAAGGCAAAGCCACTGTGGCAGCCATACTCTTGGGGGCGCCACATTAGCGGTGGCCGGTTACCTGGGTAACCAGCTGTACACAATAAAAGTAATAATTCCCACCTTCTTGAGAACGGAAAAGATCTTTAATAACAAGAAAACTGCAAAGTCGCCCGTTTTTATGAACACTTTGCAATTTTACCCATTTTTTCAGGTTTCGACAAACCTCTTAAAGAGAACCTGCCCCTTCGGAAACCACGGCGTCACAGCAGACAAGCCCTGATACAACGCCATTGAGCAAAACGATGACAAAGTTATCGCTTTTGGAAAGCGGAGATGGGTCTACTTGGGTCTCTGTCACTCTGTCACCCTGGGGTCTCTGTCACCCGGGGGGCCCTATAACCCCGAGTGCCATATTAGGCAGCTCCCGCATCTTCCACGATGCCGACGTGACCGGCACCATTATACCAACGCTTCTCCGTACCCTCAGCTGGAAGCCTCTGTTTTGTTGCCATGGAAACGAGTACGATCGCTAATTATAGGTGATTTCTCACTGATTATTATCGTCTGCGGCGAATAAGACTCCGAATGTTTATAACGTATCGACACTACAGTGGACACCGATTGCTGGGATTTATAGTGCCCCCTCCCTGTACGTAGACTATGGCTATAGCAGCACAGCTCGTCCCCTCCTGGGCTATGACTACGTGGCTAAGTCAGGAGTGGATAATGGATGACTAGTTCTCCATATGCCGTCAATCTAACAGGCCCCCCCTACTCTTCTGATTATTCCCCTCACTGCTATGCAAATACACGTCGTTTGCATCCTAATATTAATAATAGTGATGCATATGCATGAAGGGAGGGGTTATGTGGGGTAACGCTGCAAAGCACAGGGCGCGGAAAGGGTTAACAAGATGAACGTCCTTTGTTATGCCCACAACTAAGATGGCGGCATGAGGCGCTGCCCTCACTCGGTCACGTGGTCTCGCCCGCTACCCCAAGCGCCTTTTCCCCCTGACCGCTCTTCTTCGCGCTATTCCACTCACGTCCGCCCCTCCCTCTCTGACTCACTGAATCCCTCCAACAACAACACCACTGCCCCGCCTACCGATGGCGTCATGCAGCCAATCAGCACCCGGCGTCGGCTGCTGTTCCCTCACTGGTTCCCTCCCTGACCTACTCTACTCGCGGCTCCTCCCATTTCATAGGTGAAGATCCGTTGCCAGCTCTGAGGCAACGCCCACAAAGTTACATCCACACAACATCTCCGCCCCCTGTTCTGGCTGTTCCGTGTCTCTCCTTCCGCGCTGTTCTAGTTTTTGTTCCCTCCTCCCGCCGCACTCTTCCATTTACCTCTCTATTCTCCCTCCGCGCTGTTCCTTTCACCAACGCCTCCGCCCTCCGCGCTGTTCCCAGCTTCGCCTTACCTCCCCGGGTTTCAGTTTTCAAGATGGCCGCCGCATCAGCCCGGGGTGTCTCCGCGCTCCGTAGCTGCTGCCTCCTGGGACTCCCGGTAAGAGAACAGCTCTATTTTATTTTTTTCCTCTTTGTCCCTGACTGCTGCTTATCCCTAGATCACAGGGGATCACTGTGTAACCGCCCGACTCCACCCAGGGCCGCCTTCCGACCTCTTGGCAGGCCCTGGCCTAAGGCCTACGCCGCCTGAGCGAGCCGGGGACTCGCGTAGAATTCATGCCCGGGCAGGTGCGCAGGGGCCCGGCGTCGTGTGAAGCCTCAGACTGAGGAGAGCACGGGATGTCTGGACCTTGTACACTGCTGCCCTGCAGGCTATGGCCGCCGTCCTCAGTCCTGGGGCACAGACTTGTTCTGGCCAATCACCTGGCTCTGTGCACACCTTGCACTACAGCTCCCAGCATGTCCTGCCACACACTCACTGCATGCATTACACCTGTGCATGGCGGACCTATAACCCAGGGTGCCATTGTGGGAATATCTGCAGTATTTCCTCCTTGTTGTCACCCTGGGTATCAGTTTGTTTTCTGCCTTCTGCGGGCTATTTCCTGTATGATTTGGGGGCTTAGGAGTCCAGTGGGTGGAGCTTCTCGCTGACTCCTGAGCTGACAGGTTCTCTTTATTTTTTTTTTTTTTGTACTACAAATGATACCTGAACTCTTATATACTAATCCTTGCGGGGCGCGTGCTCATGGGCCTGGCTGTCATCCTGCCCCCTGGTTTTGAGCCGCCGTCCATATCCAGAAATGGGTTACGTAGTGGCACTGTTGAACCTCGCTTAAAGGGATCATCATTCCTTTAATTCTTTATTTACTGCTTGTTGCCTAGGTTACCGGCCACCTCTCTAGTCTCAGTAGTGGCCGGCTTTCTAGGCCTGTAATGCTCCATTATAAAGTTGGCTCTGGTCCCTATACTCTTCTCCGATGCCGCAGAGGCAAGTCTTTCTCATTTAGCAGCTTAGGAGGGTGCACAGTTTAGACGAGGGGCACGAGCGTGCTGCTGCTCTGAACTGTCAATCATCAGAAGCACAAGACCACTTGTCAGGAAGCCGGGAGGCTGGGGAGCGGTGTGCTCCTGAGGTTAGGTGTCAATACCCCTTTGATGTTTATAAAAAAAAAGCTGCAGGCATACAGGCTACGTGGATCCATAGGGCTCTGACTGTTGTCCCAGGTCCAAGCAGCGTGCCTTTTGGACATGTCAGGAGTTTTGATCAGTGGGATCCTGATGCTGAGATCCTCATCGATAGAAAGCAGGTACACCATAAGGGGAGAGCCAAGAGAGCGCAATGAAAGGGGCAGAAAGCGTAGCTAAGTGCTTCTCTCTATTATCAACCTGTCAGGGTCCCGGCATTTGGACAACCAGTGGGATTACTGACTATGACGTATTAGCAGTGTTTTGATGGTATTTGTTAGGTTAGGGTTGTGACATGATGATTGCAGTGTCACCTTCGCGTTTTATGATTCCTCCATTCTGACCCCGCTGTTTATGACCCTGTGTCGCCTCTCATTGACTTCTATAGAGTTCGGTGTACACATGATGATCCGGGATGAAGCTTTGGTGTCACAACCATTGTATGGCAGCTCCTATTTGAGGGGCCATTGCTTAGTCATATATACGCCCCCACCCCTTAAGGATACAAGAATCGGACCTGTTGGGATCCAGCAGATAAATTTTCCTTCCCTGACATCTGTCTTTAGAAGTGAAATGGGACATCCCCAGACACACAAGTTGGCCCCCGCCTAATTACCGGAGACTGAGCCTTAGCGTTGCCTGGTTGCAGTAACCATGCAGTTGTATATACCCGATGCTTATAGGGTACCTTATTACCTGGGATGTGTGTGTATGAATATGGTGGGCCGGCTCTCTGGGATGTTTGTCACCTGTGCCATCTTGTGCCTCACTTTCTTTTGTTTTCTCTTTCAGGTTTGATAATCCGATCTTTGCTACTGGTCATTGTTCGCAGTCGCCGGTGTTGTTCACTAACACTTTCCAAGGTTGTTCTCACTCCATACCAAGACTGGTGGACTTTGGTGAGGTTGGCTGGAGGAGTAGTTTGGTGTGTGCTATGGTGATCCAGCCTCCGGGCAGCGCCAGCCTCCTTTCCTCCCTCCAGGACCAGGGCTAAACCTCTATGGATATACAGTCATCATGGTGAAGCTGGCTAATCCTTTGTATACGCAATGGATCCTGGAGGCCATCAGGAAGGTAAAGAAACAGAAGCAGCGCCCGTCAGAGGAGCGTGTCTGCAACGCCGTGTCCACGTCACACGGCCTGGATCGTCACACTGTCTTGGAGCAGCTGGAACTCAGTGTTAAAGATGGAACAGTACTTAAAGTTACCAACAAGGGGCAAAACTCCTACAAAGACCCTGATAACCCAGGTCGCCTGGCACTACCTAAGACTGGCAGGAACCCAGGTCGGCCAGAAGGTTTGGACTTTCAGCGCCTCTTGAGGAAGGCACTAGAAGGGCTCTCAGAGTCTGGGGGCTCTTCTCTGAAGAGCATTGAACGCTTTCTGCGTAGTCAGAGGGATGTGGTGGCAACCTATGGGGGGAATACAAGTCCATCTTCAGCTTTCCACCAGCAGTTACGGCTTGCTATCAAGCGGGCGCTGGGCCATGGGAGAATAATAAAGGAAGGTGCCCTCTACAAGCTGAATCCCAAGCTGACAGAGGCCAAGCAAGTGTGGGAATCGTTGGCCTCTCTGCCACCAGTATGTTTACTGCCTCATGAAAAAGACAAGGTGAGTGATACCCGTCAGTTCCAACTTCTGGATACGTGGTGTCTGAGTTACCGGTAAGGATTAGGTGTACGGTGGCGGTAAAGGAAAATCTATTCATCCCCATTCACTCTGGCTGGGAACTGGTCTTCACGTTGGCTCTGCTCTTACCAAACTGTAAGGTGCTCCATCCTTAAAGAGGAGTTGTTTCTGGCATAGCCAGAGGATAAATGTGATAGTTTTGGGTCCCATCGCTGGGTTGCTCATCTGTGCTCCTGTCTGGAGCCGCTTGGACTGGAAAACTGAGCACATAAGGTGCCACCTCTCCATGTCTGGCAGCGCAAGCTGGGGCCCCGTTCTCAGGATAGATATGGGACCCACAGTTATTAGACTTTTATGGGATTTATCTATTGTATGTTTCATGAATGTCTGGGATTAGAATACCCTTTTATAGGGATTGTCCAATACCTGGACAACTCTTTTTATTTTTAAATGAAGTAGTTCTCCCTTGTAAAATAAAAATAACAGATATGGACCTTATGTCTGCTCCGAGTCTGCATGTCATCATTATGCCATATGAGCCCTGCTGTTAATGGGCTGCTGCGATCTCGCATGTTCCGCATGTCCAACATTTGTCTAAAGAAAGCGAGAGAAGACCTGCCCAATAGTGGCCACCGGCAGGGTTCACTTGGCACAATAATGTTCATGCACACCCCAGCAGACCGGTTACAATATCGCAGGTACTGCGCCAGCACGGAAGGTGAATAACTTTAATTTTACGAGGGAGATTACTTCATTTAAAAAGGGGGTGTTCAGATAGTGGATAACCCCCTTTTACATTTGCCACTGTTGTTTTCTATGGACTTTTCATCCTGTTGTATCGCACATGCTGTTTTCAGTAAAAGCATTAACTTGTTTTCCAAAGAAAATGTCAAGCCAAGTGCAGCCCACCTTTCCTAACAACTCCGCAGAGCAGGAAAGAAAGAAAAATATTAATACTTCACCTCCCGGATCAGCATCATGTCACGTGACTGCTGCAGATGATCGGCGGCCGCTGATCAGCTGCAGCATTCGCTATTCTGACAGTATTCGTTTTTTTTTTTCCTGTCCTGTGGAGCTGATAAGAAGGGGTTGTCCGCTAATAGACAACTCCCTCTTTAAGTACTGCTCCAAAAATATATTATTTGTATAATTAACAGTCTGCAGATTGTCCTGCTTACGAGTCTTCCACCCGTTTAGTGTCTGCAGCTCCTGTTCAATGTGTCTCTATGGCAACAGACTACAAACAAATGCAGTGTAGCCTGATCCCTCAGTCTCCCCATCTTCCATCTGTTGGCTTCGGCTTGTTCAGATGACAAATTTGTTGGTAAAAAAAAAATTAAAGTATAATAATAGAGGGGGGTATTCCTCTATTTAGTTCTCCCATGTGTTGGACAGAGTGGAGAGACCAACTCCTAGGTTGTCTGTCAGTAATTTGTCCTCCTGTCTTGTGGATAGTTGTCCCTTCTGGATGGATGGACAGCCATTAGCTTGGCATTGCCTGCTTGTGGATTGTCATTGACGTCTATGGGCAGCATTGAGAAAGCCTGGATGCTGATGTGTTACTACTTGGCAGTAAAGGAAGACAATGTGTATGGTGTCATACATAAGGCTGCCTGAGTACACCTGAAGCCTCATGTTTGGAGGGGTATCCAGCATTACATTGCAGACCAGTAGGTAATTAAGAGGGGTGCTCCCAAAACTTTTTAAATGTTTCCAAGCTGCAGCAGATGCAAAAAAAAAAAAAAAATTCTCATAATTCACTTTTTTTTTTTTTTTTTAATATATCTGTATCTTCTGCATCACTGGTGGTCTCTGCTGGTATGTATTTACTTCCCTGGTTCAATGACTTTCAGTCCAAATACACAAGTCAGCGGCAGCCGATCAGTGACTTCTGTGCTGCCGCCTGTATGTGTAGCATAAGGGAAGTGTCAGACAGCCTTACAACTCAGACAGGGATCACAACACTCGGACTGGCTGGAGGGTCTGCCAAACTTGACATCTGCATAGAAACCCATGCTGTCACGCTCGGATCGGGGGAGAGCCGCCGGCCAGCCCGAGCATTGCGTTGGAATCCCTGTCTGAGTTACACAGTCATCTGACTGTTCCCAAGACTGGTGAGGCCACAGTTTGCCACAGTCACTAGTTTAGCCGAGGGCTGACGGACACCACCGGTTGCTGAATTTTGGTAAACTGATAAACCAATGTGGATCGATTCATTTACTCCACATTACACTGATGTCACCTGTAGGTAGACGGGGTCCCAAAACTGTTACATTTGTCCCGTTTGAAGGGGTTATTCAGCAACATCCAGAGTGGCTCACTGCTTCGCCGGAAGTGATTGGTGCCGATGACTTTACGACCAGGGCTGTGGAGCCTGTAAGCTAAACCACCAACTCCACAGCCCTGGTCACTACTGATCACTTATGTAAAGTGCAGCGCAGATTCGTCTCAACTAAAAGCCGAGATCCTTAGATCAGGTATAGACAGACATTTAGAGGACATTTCATAACTTTCCCTATCAAAACATTAACAGCACATTCTGATTTGTGCTGCTGTACCCAATTTATTATATATTTTGGGAGTCGGTCAGTTTTATACAGATGCCGACTCCCCATCCCTGGTCACAACCCACTGATTGTCCTACACTTGTCTTGGCAGGTGTGCAAGTCATAATGTCATTGGTACCCCTTCTTTCCACAGGAGGACCATCCTCTGAAAGTCACTGGATAAACCCCATTAGTTCACCAGTAACCCTGTTTGTTCACCAGTAGCCCCGTTTGTACGTAGGCAGCTTATGTAGAACATTGCTTTATCTTACACACTGGTTTCACTCATTGGTTGTGGTGTAGAAAATCTGGGCAAATCCGTGCCGTAGTACAAGGCAAATTCTCAGCCACCAAGAACAGGAGCCCCTTCCGGGTATCTGACAGCTCTGGGTTCCTTCTCCGGGATAGACCTTGCTGTTTCTTGTTGCGCTGCACCTGTGATGTGATATTGTACTATAGACATGTTGCGCTGCTATGTGGATGACACATGTTCATCTGGAAAACATTAACAGGCGGCTTAGTTGTGTTTGTGCTGTTAATTCGCTCGCTGTCTCCTGGTATTGACCAGTTTACCACTTTATTGCTTTTGTTAATCCACATTGTAGAAAAATTACTCATCCAGTGTTGGGAAAAAAATCTTCTACCCTCTCCTACTGTATCCTCACCCATCCCTGTAGACTGTGAGCCCTCGCGGGCAGGGTCCCCTCTCCTTATGTACTCGTGAGTCCCTTGTCTTACACTTTTATATTACTCTTGTATATATTACACTTGTCTATATTTCCTCTTTTCACATGTAAAGCGCCATGGAATAAATAGCGCTATATAAATGCATAATAATAATAATCTTCAATTCTATGGGCTGTCACCAGATTTTTGTGATGTAATCTTACAGCATCATGATGTAAGGGCCGAGACCCTCATTCCAGCGATGTGTCACTTACCGGAGTTGCTTGCTGTCATTTTGATAAAATTCCTTTTTTTCTCTGCTGCAGTGCTCTAAATGCTGAGCTCTGTATAACCACACAACCCCCAACACTGATTGGCACCTTTTGACCATTGTTGGGGGCGGGGTTGGACTACCTGGCAGCAGGTTTACTAGTCCTCTAGTGATAATCATAATCAAAACTACAGCAAGCAGCCCAGTAAGTGACACATTACATCATCAGGGCCACTGTCTCTACATTAAGCTGCTCTCAGATTAGGTGGCAGAAGCCTGGTGATTCCCTTTAAAGGGGCCATTTGGGATTTTAAGGAAGTTGCTGATATTTTTTTTTTTATTATTAAATCCATATATTTGTTGGTGAGAAATCATGCATTTTAAAAAGTGTACCCATAACACTTTTTATTGCCTAAACCTGTATATGTCGTGTAGCTCAGGGGTATTTATATGCTCGCTGACCACCATCTTTCCCGGTTCCCGGCGCAGCTCCGGTCCTCTTCTGGGTCACATCGGCTCACACTGGGGTGTATGCATGATCAAGAACAAGGCTCCATAGACCTACATTGTAAAAGCGACTTCCGGCTCCTAAACACACACCCCTGGGTGATCCGGCAAGTCGGATAGAAGTCACGTGGCCCAGAAGAGGAGCGCAGCGGCGCTGGGAAGACTGTGATTGGGGAGTATATTACCGCACTTACACTGCATTACTTACACAGCTTTAGGCAATACAAGATTGTCACTTCAGCACTTCTTTAAGTAGGAAGAAAAATGGCCTCAAAGGTGGACAAGCCCTTTAATCTCTTCACCAGTTCTGGCCCTGCAGTGATGATGTCACGTGCATTGTTCATCCATGTGACTGCTACAGCCAATCGCTGCTCTCAGCTGACATGTGATTTACATGCTGGCAGCTTCCCGGGGGCCAGTGATTGTCTGTCTGCAGCCATCATGTGATTGATACATAGGGTGTCATCACTCCATAATTGTTTTTGTGGGGGTGGGCAGCAATTTTGTTTGTTGTCATTTATGTACAGTGCCTACAAGTAGTATTCAACCCCCTGCAGATTTAGCAGGTTTACACATTCAGAATTAACTTGGCATTGTGACATTTGGACTGTAGATCAGCCTGGAAGTGTGAAATGCACTGCAGCAAAAAAGAATGTTATTTCTTTTATTATTTTTTTTTTAAATTGTGAAAAGTTTATTCAGAGGGTCATTTATTATTCAACCCCTCAAACCACCAGAATTCTGTTTGGTTCCCCTAAAGTATTAAGAAGTATTTCAGGCACAAAGAACAATGAGCTTCACATGTTTGGATTAATTATCTCTTTTTCCAGCCTTTTCTGACTAATTAAGACCCTCCCCAAACTTGCGAACAGCACTCATACTTGGTCAACATAGGAAAGACAAAGGAGCATTCCAAGGCCATCAGAGACAAGATCGTGGAGGGTCACAAGGCTGGCAAGGGGTACAAAACCCTTTCCAAGGAGTTGGGCCTACCTGTCTCCACTGTTGGGAGCATCATCCGGAAGTGGAAGGCTTATGGAACTACTGTTAGCCTTCCACGGCCTGGACAGCCTTTGAAAGTTTCCACCCGTGCCGAGGCCAGGCTTGTCCGAAGAGTCAAGGCTAACCCAAGGACAACAAGGAAGGAGCTCCGGGAAGATCTCATGGCAGTGGGGACATTGGTTTCAGTCAATACCATAAGTAACGTACTCCACCGCAATGGTCTCCGTTCCAGACGAGCCCGTAAGGTACCTTTACTTTCAAAGCGTCATGTCAAGGCTCGTCTACAGTTTGCTCATGATCACTTGGAGGACTCTGAGACAGACTGGTTCAAGGTTCTCTGGTCTGATGAGACCAAGATCGAGATCTTTGGTGCCAACCACACACGTGACGTTTGGAGACTGGATGGCACTGCATACGACCCCAAGAATACCATCCCTACAGTCAAGCATGGTGGTGGCAGCATCATGCTGTGGGGCTGTTTCTCAGCCAAGGGGCCTGGCCATCTTGTCCGCATCCATGGGAAGATGGATAGCACGGCCTACCTGGAGATTTTGGCCAAGAACCTCCGCACCTCCATCATGGATCTTAAGATGGGTCGTCATTTCATCTTCCAACAAGACAACGACCCAAAGCACACAGCCAAGAAAACCAAGGCCTGGTTCCAGAGGGAAAAAATCAAGGTGTTGCAGTGGCCTAGTCAGTCTCCTGACCTTAACCCAATTGAAAACTTGTGGAAGGAGCTCAAGATTACAGTCCACATGAGACACCCAAAGAACCTAGATAACTTGGAGAAGATCTGCATGGAGGAGTGGGCCAAGATAACTCCAGAGACCTGTGCCGGCCTGATCAGGTCTTATAAAAGACGATTATTAGCTGTAATTGCAAACAAGGGTTATTCCACAAAATATTAAACCTAGGGGTTGAATAATAATTGACCCACACTTTTATATTGAAAATTTATTAAAATTTAACTGAGCAACATAACTTGTTGGTTTGTAAGATTTATGCATCTGTTAATAAATCCTGCTTTTGTTTGAAGTTTGCAGACTCTAACTTATTTGCATCTTATCAAACCTGCAGGGGGTTGAATACTACTTGTAGGCACTGTATTTATATTTTGTGTGCAAGTTTGATGTCGCGACAATACTGCTGCCCAATGAGGTCATTATCAATGTAAAGTTACATGGTGGTCTGTGTGAATTTAAGGGGTATTCAAGGCTACACAAATGACCACTCATCCACTAAATGGGGACAGGTTTCACCACGAGGTCCCCACCGGGAGCTGGAACCAACTCCTACTGACTGTGGGGAGAGCAGAGTCTGACGTCATCGATCCAGCAGTTGGTGGAGTCCCCCTTTTAAACTAGGCAAAACAGTTTCCACCATTGAACCATCCCTTTAAATGGGAGGAAAAAAGTAACCTGTGTGCAGCAAACCTCTGGGCGCTTTTACTAGTTCTCTAATGATGCACCCGGCCATCCATAGGATGTAAAACATGATTCATCAGACCCGGCTGCCGTCTTCTGTTGTTCCGTGGTCCATAGTAGGGATTTTTGGTGGTGGCCAGGGGTCAGCATGAGCTCTCTGACCTGTCTGTGAGTCCTGACCCCTATCATTAACACTTCCTGCAGTGTGTACTAAGGGAGCTCTTCTGTGACCCCTGGTCACCTATGACCCCATCGCTGGGTCACCAGTTGTCCTTCCTTCTCCACGGACTGTGCTTATTAGAAGCTAACATTACATACAGGGATCATGCCCTAATCATTTCAATATTAGAGTTTTGCCTGGTCATAGTTGCTTGCCGCCTGGTCATAGTCGCTTGCTTCTTTTTTTTTCTGCTAGTAAACATCAACTTCAAGAGCTGACTGCTCACTTGCGGCCTTCATTAATCCCCCTCTGATAGGGGCCACTGTCACAGTCACTCCCGTCCGCCGATATCGGTGTTTGTATTCATGGCAGACTGGTGCATGTGGCCCGTACCTGGTTCTGACATTCTGTTATGTTAACCCTCAAAAATATTTTATTGCAAACAGTTTGCTAAGAACACAAGAAAAGAACAGATGCCAAGAAATGTGAGCAATATTCAGTGTTCCACCCAAATCAGCATATGCCTCTTATTATCACCGCCACGGAGGAGACAATGCGCAGACAGAGGAAGGAGACCCCGGCCCCAAATGTTTATATTCCCGAAGCCGCTGTTTATCTTCCCTTTAGTTCCGAAACCCTAAGATCAGGGCTGCGCAGATCCGAGGGGGATAAAAGTCCTCGTCATAAATCTCACAGGTCTTACAGGGGCTAAAGTCAAGTCAGCCCAGTTATTAGCTCCAGCACACATGACATTGGTAGGCATTAGTGGGTAAGGCACATAACTCTGCCCTACTCTGATGTCTGCTCTATGTGGGTGAATAAAATGACATTAATAAATGCGTACACACGATTGCCCAGTGCAAAGCTTTGCCTTTAATTATACATTTTCGATGATGCAGCAACATACAGCAATCCTTCATCCGTTGTGCAGATCACTAGAGCTTCACTTCTTTTTCGGCTCTAGCTGGTGCTGTTTCTTCTGTAGGTGAGCCATCGATTGGATGCTCGCTCAGTAAGAAGGCACACTCTCTGCTTGGACTGTTGCATATATTTTTGGAAAACAAAAGGAGTGTTAAAATCCATCATCTGCCAACGAGGGAAATCCGGAGGCCTGTACACGTTTTGTAATGGCGCCACACAAGCGGGCACAATAAATATAGGTTTATAGGCAGATCATTCAGACCTTGTAGGATCTGGACGACGTTCTCTACCCTCGCCAGTAAGTTAGGGGCTGGATCATTTCTTATAGGATTCAGCAAACTTAGAGGTATAACTAAGCACCTTGTGAGCGCCACTAAATGTCTCTAGTAAGAACCTTAACTTTGCTCGTTTTCACCAGTCAAACCCTATCCAAGTGATAACTTTCTGATCGGTGAGGTTAGACCACTGGGACTCCTGCGAATAGGTGATAACTTGTTGATTGGTGGAGTTAGACCGCTGGGGTGCCTGCGAATAGGTGATAACTTGTTGATTGGTGGGTTTAGACCACTGGGACTCCTGCAAATAGGTGATAACTTGTTGATTGGTGGAGTTAGACCACTGGGACTCCCCCCGGATAGGTGATAGCTTGCTGATTGGTGGAGTTAGACCACTGGGACTCCCCCCGGATAGGTGATAGCTTGCTGATTGGTGGAGTCAGACCACTGGGACTCCCCCCGGATAGGTGATAGCTTGCTGATTGGTGGAGTCAGACCACTGGGACTCCCCCCGGATAGGTGATAGCTTGCTGATTGGTGGAGTCAGACCACTGGGACTCCCCCCGGATAGGTGATAGCTTGCTGATTGGTGGAGTTAGACCACTGGGACTCCCCCCGGATAGGTGATAGCTTGCTGATTGGTGGAGTTAGACCACTGGGACTCCCCCCGGATAGGTGATAGCTTGCTGATTGGTGGAGTTAGACCACTGGGACTCCCCCCGGATAGGTGATAGCTTGCTGATTGGTGGAGTTAGACCACTGGGACTCCCCCCGGATAGGTGATAGCTTGCTGATTGGTGGAGTTAGACCACTGGGACTCCCCCCGGATAGGTGATAGCTTGCTGATTGGTGGAGTTAGACCACTGGGACTCCCTCCGGATAGGTGATAGCTTGCTGATTGGTGGAGTTAGACCACTGGGACTCCCCCCGGATAGGTGATAGCTTGCTGATTGGTGGAGTTAGACCACTGGGACTCCCCCCGGATAGGTGATAGCTTGCTGATTGGTGGAGTTAGACCACTGGGACTCCCCCCGGATAGGTGATAGCTTGCTGATTGGTGGAGTTAGACCACTGGGACTCCCCCCGGATAGGTGAAAGCTTGCTGATTGGTGGAGTTAGACCACTGGGACTCCCCCCGGATAGGTGATAGCTTGCTGATTGGTGGAGTTAGACCACTGGGACTCCCCCCGGATAGGTGATAGCTTGCTGATTGGTGGAGTTAGACCACTGGGACTCCCGCGGATAGGTGATAGCTTGCTGATTGGTGGAGTTAGACCACTGGGACGCCTGTGGACAGGGACCTATTAATGACACGGTCCCCACTGATCAGAAATCCTATAGTAGATGATTGATGTTACATATTAACAGAGAAAATTGCTTAAAACCAACACATGTTGCAGTGAAGCTGTCATTAGAAAATGCTGTAGTGTCTTTTTTGTGTCAATTGACTTTTTTTCCCCATATCACTTTTTTTTTTTTTTTTTTTTTAACGATGAGAAATCTTGCAATATACACACTGGGGCTTTTATTAGTGTCTAAATTCCTGTTTCAGGAACTGCACATGAACATTATCCACAATGGTCAGACCCCCCCCCAGCAATGTCCCTTTGTTCTAAAGCATCTGAGTGTGTGCAAAAGTAATTCTGAAGGAAGGGGGAGAAGGTGAGCTGTGACATTGTCCATTGTGGTTGATGTATCTCGTATTATCAGCTGTCTGGAGTGTTATCAGTTGTTGTAATCCAGTCTGTGATGATAGAGACTCCTGAAAGCTGAGTGTGAGTCTAAAAAAGACCCTCCGTCTATAGTGTGAAAAATCTTTGGATGACCCCTTTAACGTCGTCTGTGAGTAGTCCTCCATTATGGCAGTGTTAGTAGATGGTACTCAGCTGGCATTTGTTTGTTGTGACGGACACAAATACAGCAAAAGAAGCCAATTTCTGTCAAAATTGACAGTCAAATCTCACCCTAAAAAATTATATAGCAATGGGTGGAATTAAAACATAACTTTTAATATACTAATTAAAAGAACCAACCAAAATGTGTCACCAAAAAGTGATTAAAAAATGCCAATTCAGTGGATAATCCCTCAAAAAGGGGACCACCTAAATGCATCATACAGGATATAAAATGTTGCTAGTATTCCATATTAGGCAACAATTTATCTAGAGGGTACAGCATAATAAACCATCAGGACATAATGCCATAACCAATTGCATATATGTATATTTTAAGATCAAACAAATTAATGGTCACAATAGTACCAATAGATGAGATATGCAAAAAAAAAAGGAACAATCTCGCCGGTTTATGCAGACGGCCAGGAGTCTCGGGGATGCCCTTGTCAGGGCGGGAGTTTGGGGATCAGATGATTGCAGTTTTTATAGGGGTTTGACAGGGTATTGTCCCCCGCATCGTGATCTTCCTGTGTGTATACAGAGCATCCCTGAGACTCCCGGCCGTCTGCATAAACCGGTGAGATTGTTCCTTTTGTTGCCTATCTCATCTATTGGTACTATTGTGAACATTAATTTGTTTGATCTTAGAATATACATATATGCAATTGGTTATGGCATTATGTCCTGATGGTTTATTATGCTGTACCCTCTAGATAAATTGTGACGGACACCCCATGTATTTTGGTAGATTCTCCGGTCCAAACACTACATTTCCCATAGTGCAGCAGGTTTCGCTCCCCGTGTTGCCTCCTGCTGGTACTGGATGAGTGCGGGATAAGCCGCACTCGTGTTTTTCCATGGTTTGCGTCGGGTGTAGGAGCGTGCGGGGGGGGCAGCCTGTAGGCATCCTGTGGGTGCGGTGCATACCGGGAGCCAAATGTACAGGTTGTGCGCTATTCCCGGAAGGTGTCTTGTAAGTTTCCAGGCAGGCGGTGTCAGCAGCACGGAGGATCCGGCTATTTATAGCTTGTGCTTGTCTGCGGCCGTCATACAGACCAATGCCAAACGCTTCCTGTCTCCGCTGTCCGGGATGCCGCGCGCTGATCCTCGCCCTACGGACAGTGACATTGTGTCCCCTCCAGTGCCCCAGGAGCACCTCCGGACGGACGGCTTTATAGCCATTACTAAACGTCTTTTTTTGGTTTTGTTTAACTTTTACGCTGCCATAGCAAATGGCACTGGTGAACACGCGTACCCTGTGCATTAAAAGTAAATAATGGTATAACTCTTTAAGGTTAGAGGCTACAATCACCCACCACTAGAGGGCGCTTGGGAGCCTATGATTGCACATGATTATGCATTTGTTCAAAAGCAGCCCCCCCCCCCCCCCGATGGTTGCGGCAGAGGGCTAGCATCTACAGTAGGATGTAGCTTTATGTTCTCTGTTGGATGTGGTGCATGGAAGGGCCCCCGGAGCTGAGCCTGCACCATACAGGGGAGTTGCCAGCTGTACTATACAGCCAGCACCTGCCTAAAGGCCCCGTTACACTTAAGGATGTCCCAGCAATCCCACCAACGATCCGACATGGATGGGATCGCTGGGACATCGTTAGGCTAATCGCTGGTGGGCTGTCACATAGACGATCAGGACCAGCGAGCAAGCTGGTTTCTAATGTAAACATTGGCTATCCAGGAGCCGCGGCTCCTGGATACCTGATGCTTACATTAGATACCAGCGTCACTGATCGCTGGTCTCTCGCTGCCACACGCAGCGATGTGTGCTGGGCAGCGGGAGACCAGTGATCAAAAAATGGCCCAGGACAATCAAGCATGATCAGCAATACCCGGCGGGGGGGCCGGTCGGTGATCCCCGTCACACACTGCGATATCGCTGGTGGAGATCACTGTGGCGTCACAAAATCGGCGATCTCGCTGTGTGTGACGGGGCCTTTAAAGGTGTTGTCTGGGACTTTAACATTGATTGCGTAACTTTAGGGTAGGTCATCCATGTGTGATTGGTGGGGGTGCGTCCCCCGCCGATCGTCTGTTCCTGATGTTGACATCGCCATAATCATCTTGACCTGTAGAATTGTGGCGTCTGCTTTTTGGGGGATTCATTTTTATGCAAAAAAAAAAAAAGCAAAGGCTATGGGGATGGAAAAAATGTTAAAAAAAAAAAAAAAAAAAAGGGGGAGGAAGAAAGGAGGATGCAAAAATAAAGTGGCTGAAGACTAGTCTGGTAGTGATTGGGAAGAAGCCCGGTCACTAAGAAGGCTGCTGACAAATGCTCGGCCATGGCCGTGGTTCTGCAGCAGCCCCGTCCCACTCACTGTGATCAGACCTTTATATCCAACCTGCTCAGTCTACGGTATGAGATGTTGGGTCTAATGGATGTCGGACTTTAGGCGGCCTCCACCAATGATGCAGGAATATGATCTGATCACTAATGATAGACACCTATCTGCCATGGATCAGTTTTGAAAATGGGGGACTTGTGGCCCCTCTTGTGAATAGAGCTGTGTTGGAGTTTTACCTATGCCTTTAAGGCTGTCGGTTTGGGTGTGGAGGCTCGTTGGTGGCCTGGCATTGTGGTCCACATACAGATGGATGCTGCAGGGAACGGGCCATGCGTTTTGATGGACAGCTCAGTTGGGTATAATGGCAGCTGACGCCGCTGCGTCGGTGACTTTAGGACGCCGTAGGTCGTTTCCAGCAGGTAGACCCAGAGAAGGAGGAGGGACAGGGTGAGCACAGACTACTTTTCCATCATGTAGGTTCCGGTTCATCCTCCATCTGTAGGTCATGTAGTAATGTCGTCATCAGGAGGAGATGGCTCTGCGGGACAGAGGTTATACACAGAGCGGTGGGACCCCTCGGCTCGCATAGCCGTCGTCCTGGCTCGCGTTCTCGCCTCTTCTCTGTACAGATGGAGGACATCTGCTGCGAGTGGTGACACTTAACCAGGGAGCGGGGGACAGCTGGGAGCCTGTCCAGACCTTAAAGAAGCATTGTACCCAGGCACTGCCTGTAATGAGCGCCGTCGCAGATCTCCTGTCTCCTGCTAGCTCACCCAGGGCTGCTCGGCCTCTTTCTTTCTCTTTCCCACCTGTTTCTATCTGTTACCCTCATCTCCATTACAAAAGGATTACGTCTTGCAGCCGGTCATCGAGGCGCAGACTTACCCCTCCCAGCAGACAATGGTGTATATGAGGCCATGTTCCCACACGAATGGGATCTTTAGGGGCTGGCAATGTTTTCCACAATTCCTTTCTATATGCCCCACTTGGGGGCAGGCGAGGGTCTTCCTCTAGTGCCAGATAAGGCCGTTCAGGGGTCTTTACCAATCTGTAGTACAACCACAAGATCCCTTATATTCAAGCCTGGCCATATTACGCCCATCTGTCTTCTCCAGGATTCTTTTTTTCTTCTGATTTTAAGAATCCAAATGCAGAATGTTTCCCCCCCCCTCTCCCCCCCCATGATAACACTTCCCATCACTACTTGTTTAGCCCTGGCATCATTAGATGGGGTATAAATTCCCGGGATAAACTGTAGAGCAGCAATTGACAACCTGCCGCCGTGAAACTACAACTCTCAGCATGCCCTGACGTGCCGCAGCTCATTGTTACGGTATTGAGCTCCGTGGTGTCATTATGGCACCAGTAAGGTGACGGTACTGGTCCCAGTGCTATCTGTAGCCCCACTGGCCAGAGCGTCAGCTGCTTGGGGGTCTCCTCTGTGACGTCCATGTGTTGTCTTGGCATAAAACTTTAGTTCATGCCATCGATGTAATGTGGTAGCCACGTTCGGAGGACATACAGACTGCTGCCACATGAAACTACGAGGCCTAGAGAGGGTTAATTTGACAATGGTCACGTGGCAGCGTCTCCATACTGCTGTAAAGTGAGATCAGCAGGCTGGACTGTCAGATTGTTTGTAACCATGGACACACATGGAAAACATTGGACCTGTGTACATAAAACATGCTTTTAGCAGAATTGCTTTTTTTTTTTTTTTTTTTTCGTGATAAAGGTTTTCATCTGTAATGGATGTTGGATCATTTATTGAAAAAATTAATAAAAATTATGTGTGTTATACAATTGTTACGGAATTAATTTTTGGACTTTCTGTGCGCTGCTCGACAAAATACACGATTCCGATTAGGATTGAAGATTAATCATTTATTCCCAACGCGTTTCGAAGTGAACACCACTTCTTCCTCAGGGGATGACAAATATGTGCAGACGGCGTTATCTCAGGACTATATACACTCAAACTTTAAAAAAAAAAAAAAAAATTGGCGCCAATAGTCACATGTTGTTTTTTGAAATTTAATGTGATATGATAACAAAAAATTATTTTTAAGCTGGAAGAGTCATCCGGATATTTGGACAATCTGTTTCCCTATATTTCTACCTTTCATCATGGACACAAAAGCACCTGCCATGTTCTGAATTCCTTGTACAACAGTCTCTTTAACCAGCGATGCTGTCACAAGGGGAGAAGAGAAAGGAGATGATTCCTGAATGATTTTTCCTTCTGCCTGCACTCAGGAATCATCTCCTTTCTCTTCTCCCCTTGTGACAGCATCGCTGGTTAAAGAGACTGTTGTACAAGGAATTGAGAACATGGCAGGTGCTTTTGTGTCCATGATGAAAGGTGGAAATATAGGGAAACAGATTGTCCAAATATCCGGATGACTCTTCCAGCTTAATAAAAAATAATTTTTTGTTATCATATTACATTAAATTTCAAAAAAGAACATGTGACTACTGGCGCCAAATTTTTTTTTAAAGTTTGAGTGTATATAGTCCTGAGAGAACGCAGTCTGCACATTTGTCATCCCCTGAGGAAGAAGTGGTGTTCACTTCGAAACGCGTTGGGAATAAATGATTAATCTTCAATCCTTATTGAAATCGTGCATTTTGTCGAGCAGCGCACAAAGTCCAAAAATTCCGTAAGAATTGATGTAGCAGCAGTTACTTGTCTGACCATTGGACGTGCAGCAGCTGACACTGATCATATATGCCCGATCTCTCCTATAATAGGTGTTTATTTCTTTTATTATTTCAATATTAGCCTGGATAAGACCCTATTGCGCTTTTCTGTTCCTATAGTGTATTATATGTCATATACAATGAAAGATAATGAATCGGTGCTCACATTTTTGTCCATCTTGTCCCCCCAGCCCGTCGCTGAGCCCATCCCAATATGCAGTTTTTGTCTGGGAACCAAGGAACATAATCGAGAAAAGAAACCAGAGGAACTCATATCGTGCGCGGACTGTGGAAACAGCGGTAAGTCTTATCCCGAGCGGGACGTTGTTCTTGGTTGTGCCGCAATGGTAAGAGCGGCTACAGGGAGAAAATAAAGTTCTGTTCTCCTGGCAGCCGTCACTTCCAGTCATGGCTGTAAGCACTGCCACCGCTGAGTGACGGCGTCCCGCTATATTGTATGTGTGCAGAGCGGGATGTCGGTCAGTGTCGGGTGGGGGGGGGGGGGGGGGGTGCTGACTGATTGCAGCCTCCGCACCGCCCCAGTGATGGGAAGCGAGTGGCTGCAGGAGGGATGTAAGCTTTTTTTTTTTCCCCAATTTAGACTGCAGTTAAATACCGTTTTTGGGGAGGGGAGTTTTTGTTGCTGACAAATTCCCTTTAATGCATCAAATTAACTACGAGCTATTGCTGTCTGATTTCCCATCATTGTGGCCAGGTTAGACGGGAACGTGAATTGATAGAATTCCAATTGCATGTTGAATATTCACACAGAAATTATTTTTTTTTATGCTGACTTTGACACCAATCTTTAAAAAACCTCTTGCGTGAATGTTCTCAAAGTGTCTCCATGGTGCAATAGTCTAATTGTGCCACCAGGTGGCTCTGTAATCCAGGATATTAGGTGTCCCTTTACTATCCTGCTGGAAAGAGACTTTATAGCCTTCCAGGGAAAACAACGGTTTAACCCCTCGTGGTATCTCAAATTGCTAGATGGTGCTTGGAGCAGTAGGTTAGACGGGGGGGGGAGGGGGGGGGGGGTGTTCAGTATTTCACAAATAGTTTAATTTACCAGAAAGTGTGCATATCCCTGAAATTTAGAGGGGATCCTACCTTCGGGCCCCTCTGGCAATCCTAAATACAGAGAGCGCTTATTTAGGTAGTTGGGGTGCAGCGCCGTTCCCTGAGGCCAGAGCCCCTCCAATGACCCCATTACGGCATGTTTTAGTGATACGCCATCGTTCTAGGAGATGACGGGTCTACTCTTTGACTGACCGACTTTGGCATCATGACTATTTCCGAGGCTGACTCTTCTTTTCGGTCTTTCTTCTTAGGTCACCCGTCCTGTCTCAAGTTCTCTCCTGAGCTTACAATACGTGTTAAAGCCCTGCGCTGGCAGTGTATTGAATGCAAGACCTGCAGTTCGTGCCGCGACCAGGGCAAAAATGCTGTAAGTCCTTTCATGCTTTTAATAAGAGCGACACTATATAGGTACGGTTAACTTTTGTGGATCTAGGACTCCCATACCACAAGCACCAGCATGCATTGATATGATCCATAAGGTGGTATTCTGATTTTTTTTTTTTTTTTTTTCTTAATTTTTTTTCTTTGTATACTCTTCATAGGACAATATGCTATTCTGTGACTCGTGTGACCGAGGCTTTCACATGGAGTGCTGTGAACCGCCTCTTACAAGAATGCCGAAAGGTAAGCATCCCCCTCCTCAGGGATGAACCTGCATCTGAACCTTCATAATGGGACCCAAGGACCCCTCTGCCGCACAACCACGGGCCTTTAAAGGGCTTCTTCGCTACCTGGACAACCCCCTTCTTATATGGCAGTCCCCCAAGTAGTATAATCTTAAGCCTATACTCGCCGCTCCAGAAATTTCGTTGCCAGGTCATGTGAGCACTGCTGCCGGTCAGCGGCCCCTGATTGACTGCAGTGGTGGTGACACATAAGACTGGTGCAGGAGGCGAATATAAGCTTTTCTTATTTTTCTCTGGGGTCTCGGACATAAATAAAAAGTTCTCGTTTAGTGCACAGCCCGTTTTTAATATGCAATCATATATAATGCCGACCTCTGTTCTTCTGTCGCAGGCATGTGGATATGTCAGATCTGTCGACCTCGGAAGAAAGGTAGGAAGTTACTTCACAAGAAGGCCGCACAGATCCGCCGGCGTTACACTAACCCCATAGGGCGCCCTAAGAATCGATTAAAGAAGCAGAGTGCAACGTAAGTGTCCTCCACCTGCACTCCGCAGACATCAAGGCGGATCTTCTTGGGCCATTGGAAATGCCGTTGACCTGTTAATTTGCGTTATAGGACTAAAGTCCCCTTCGGAAAAGGCCGTGGCGGCAAAAGCAGAGGAAGGAAGCGCAAGTTGTCATTGTGTACGTCCTCGTCATCCGAAGATGACTGCCGAGGCTCGGGGCGATCGCATGGCTGCGGCTCAGCTGTACCCTTCAATAAAAAGACAAAAGGTCTTATCGATGGGCTGACCAAGTTCTTCACCCCCTCTCCTGATGGCCGCAAGGCACGGGCAGAGGCATTGGACTATTCCTTACAGCGTTCACGCAAAAGAGGACCTCGGAAGTCGGGGCAGGCAGATTGGGGTGAGACGGAAGGCTGGTGGGGTTGTAATAAAGAATGCGTGATTGTATATGGTCTGCAGCCTCAGACACTTGGTTTCTTATGCGGAGCCTTGTCTTCATTACTTCCAGACAATCATGACGATGGGGACGACCATCTGGGAATGGTTTCAGACAAAGAAATTGATCTCTTTGAAGACATCCAGCAGCAGGCACTGCAGGTAGGGGTTTTGGGGTGTCCGGCCTTCTGCATGGCCCTCATGACTGTATGCTTTGTATCATGATTTCCCAGTGTTGCTTGACATCAGGAGCAACATGCACAATACACAGTTGTCTGCCGAACCATGGGGATATATATGAAATATCTACATGGCAGGTAGTTAAAATGTTAAATGTCCCAGCGCCAAGGTCAGACAATGACTCCAGCGTGCAGGTCTGGTGGACGGCATGTTGCATGACACTTTTGCATGGTGCTTTCCTTGCACAGATCAGCAGTTTGTAAGTTTGTGGGGTTTTTTTGTGCGTTTTTATCATTTCTGGACTGCTTGCATAAGTCCCCGGTGTCAAGCTGTTGGCTTTACCGGTAACGGGCTCTGGGTCACTTTCCTGGTCTGCAGCTGGTTAACTGAAGCGTCCCTGCGGCTGATCACAGCTGTGACCGTACCCACAGGAGGCCTCAGTGCTGCTGTCACCTAGGCACGGGCTGCACGGGGAGGGAGCAGGGAGGAGAGCTCCCAGGGGAAGGCGAGACACAAACAAGTGCGCGGAGCACTAAAAAAGGGGGGAGGGCAGTGACAGCACCTCAGGTGCCCCCTATCCCACATAGTACACAGAAGTATGTGCAAGCAACTCTATTGGAGTCCTGGGACCACTCTGACCCTGGGCATTCAGCTGGAGGAAGGTTTGGGCAAAGAAGTCAGAACCCAGTCTGGCATCACTCAGGTTAGTGAAGTCTTTTCGTGTTCTGCCATGGTGGCTGTGATACCGATTACACCTGACTTTTCTGGTAATTTTGGCTTTTTGCATGACTTATGCCCTGCTGGCTGCAAAGTATGTGACGTGACGTATCTCTGCACTTTTAGCTTTGACTTTTCCTTGCTCACACACACTAAGTGTCTCCTTCAGTGGGTAGACGGCTTTACAGAAAATAGTTTTTATGTTTCTAGGCGCCTGTAACACTTCCTTAACACCCTGAGCTTTTCCTTTTGGTCTCTGACTTTCTTTTCCTCGTTTTTGTTTTTGCAGAGAGTTGGTGTCAACGGCCCCCCGGACCCCCAGGTTCGTTGCCCATCAGTGATAGAATTTGGAAAATATGAAATTCAGACGTGGTACTCGTCTCCTTACCCACAGGAGTACACAAGGTTGGTGCAGCACAGCCCGTTATAAGTATTGGTGATGACCCCCCAGGAGTGGGAGAGAAATTGTACTAAAATAATATATATGATTTGTATTAATACGTAAACATTGTAGCTGTGTGTGTAATGTTTTTGTATGTTATTCAGACACATTATATTCTCACGTGCCGTATTATTATATTATTACCGCTCTCTTCCAACACTTTTTCAGGCTTCCCAAATTGTACCTATGTGAATTTTGCCTCCGTTACATGAAAAGTCAAACCATGCTACAGCAGCACAAGAAAAAATGTGGCTGGTTCCATCCGCCGGCCAACGAAATCTACCGCAAGGACAGCCTCTCCGTCTTTGAGGTAACCAGCGCTGTCCAATTACACTGCCGATTGCGTTTTTCATGGCGGTTGGGTCTTCAGCTGTGCCGCCATATTGTGCTCTTCCCCCCCCTTAGCCGTCACAGGTGTTTTCAGGGGTTAGCTATGTAATTGCATTTCTTTATTTCTGACTAGGTGGATGGGAAAGTGAGTACGATCTACTGCCAAAATCTCTGCCTTCTGGCCAAGCTCTTCCTGGACCATAAGACCCTGTATTATGACGTTGAGCCCTTCCTCTTTTACGTGCTAACGCAGAATGACGCTAAAGGATGTCATCTGGTTGGATATTTCTCCAAGGTGAGTTGGATGCCGGCGGCTGAGCTTTTTTCTTCTGGAGTCTTGGCGCTCTGACTGCTGATTGGTAAAAGTAGGTTACACAAGATTGTAGCTCATGTGCGGGGACAATATGGCTGTGTCACTGTGACCTCTCCACACGTTGTGCTGAAACTGTGCCACCTGATCTGGAGCCCGTGCAGGAGATCACTGGTGATAAATATCCACGTGTCCACTATTGTTTTATGGAAACGTGGAATTTCCGGATGGAGATTACCAGACTCTCCTTTAGTTTTACGTTCAAGTTTGCTCCTTAGAAGACTTCTTCAACTTTCTATTACTACTAACGTGTCGCCGTCAGAATGGAAAGTAAAGTTCAATGTCCTTGTAATGTATAGGGGATATAATTTTAGTTTTTTCTTTTCTCCTGGTTGCCTTCTGTATAGGAAAGTGTTGTGTTTTGTACCACGATATAGCTTTCACAAAAAGGTGTGCTAAAGCTTATCACCCCATCCTAGGCCAACAATACACTCTTATTAGCCGCCAATGTGCACTGAGTCTACGGCCTCGTTCAGACGTCCATATTTTTCATTTATGGAGCATGTGACCATTATCGTTGCATTAAGTTTTAAGGCTTTTTTTTTTTCTTGGGGTAACACCTCGATGACTCCTACATAGTGTAGAATTAGTGGCTGGCTGCTGACTTCTCTGTCCGTAAAGCTGCCTTCTGCATCTTGGGACCTTTTATTTCTGGTCTTGATTTGCCAGGAATAGGATACCCGGGATCAATCGTTAATAAAATGTCCCATGTACAGGCCATTACTGTTTACCTTTGGAAGACCCCTATTGAGTTCTAGTCTTACAATATGCATCCCCCCCCTTCCCCGAGTATAAATATTACTGACGTATTCTTTCAGGCCCCCACGATGGGGTTTTCCGTGAGTGCTGATGACATAGGCTTGCAATTGTCTAAACATTAAGGCTGCGTTCACACGTCGCGGTTTTTTCGCAGCGGTTTTAAACGCGAAAAGTAAGCATCCAATGCATTCCTATGGGATTCCGCAATGCTGTGCTAATGCTGCGGTTTGTTCGGCGGCGGAATCTCTTCGCGGTAAAAAACGCAGCATGCTCATTAATTTAGCGGAATCGCGGCGATCCCGCACCCATAGGATTGCATTGTTCTGCTTACTTTCCGCATGTGGCTGTGCGGGACGCCGGAAGGTGAGACTAACAATATTTTTAATTTTTTTTGTTATTTTTTACATCCTATCTTTTACTACTGATGCTGCATAGGCCGCATCAATAGTAAAAAGTTTGTCACACTTGTCAAACACTATGTTTGACGAGTGTGACCAACCTGTCAATCAGTTCTCCAAGCAATGCTCCAGATCGCTTGGAAAACGCTAGCATTCTGCAAGCTAATTACGCTTGCAAATCGCTAGTTTTTCCGCGGGAAAATCGCTGGAATTTAAAATGCGATTTTCCCGCTGAATGGAATCCGGAATTCTCGCGGTAACTTCCGCGAGAGTTCCGCTACGTGTGAACGTAGCCTAATAATGTGTAGAATGACGTATCTCGTCTGTTACCACTCGGGCGCAGGATCACATGGTGGATGCTGTTTGGGGTCTTATGAGTGGGAAATTTCACATGATGAATCCCGTAGGTTGATGCAAAGCTAAAAAGTTCCTTTCTGTGCTGTCCTTTCCGTACGGTAGCTCCATGTTCAGACTGTTCGTTAGGAAATTGTTCCTTCCCATATGGAAGCTTCTTTTAGGAATCGGCCATCACCCCTTTAGGTTAATCGGGTGCTCCTTATTTTTTTATTTGCACCCCAACCCCATGAAGTCATCTCTGCATGCTTTCTTTCATGTATGTTAGCGCTCAGCATATAGTCACAGCAGATAGGAGTCCTGCTTTACTACTGTGTATAACCATTGCCTTTCCTATGGGGGGGACATGCATTTTTTGGGGATGTCCTGATCGCCTGGTGGTTGTCTGCTTTAACCTCGCTTTGTCTCTTGGTTTCTTCTCAGGAGAAGCACTGCCAGCAAAAGTACAACGTGTCCTGCATCATGATCCTTCCCCAATACCAGAGAAAAGGATACGGCCGCTTCCTCATAGACTTCAGTAAGGAGAGGAGCAGGGTGGGAGCAGAAGTCGCATTGGCGTGTCCAAAAATTGAGACACGCGTACAGCAGGCTCTTTTCTTTCGACTGCGGTTAGTCCTTCCTCATTAATGTCTCGTCTTTCTTGATTGACTCCTTAAGGTTACCTTTTGTCTAAACGAGAAGGCCAAGCCGGGTCTCCAGAGAAGCCACTGTCTGATCTCGGTCGCCTGTCGTACATGGCTTATTGGAAGAGCGTGGTGCTGGAGTGTCTGCACCACAATCGTGAGCGACAGCTGAGCATCAGCAAACTCACCAAACTGACTGGCATCTGTCCTCAGGACATTGCGGCCACCCTGCACCAGTTGCACATGATTGAATTGCGAGGAGACCGGTAATATATACCTATATATTTTTTTCCTCTCCCCTTCTTGATTGATGTGTGTACATATTAATATATACCCTTTACTTCTGGATAGCTTTGTGCTGGTGCGACGAGAGCAGCAGATCCAGACGCACATGAGCAGATTACAATCCCGGCCTCGGCAAGTGGAGGTAGATCCCGAAGCTCTGAGGTGGACCCCCGTCATTGTCAGCAATTCTGTCGTTTCTGACGGCGATGTGGAGTCGGAGGACGATGAAGATGAGACCGGAAGGCAGCCAATCAATGAGAGCATTGTAAGTATCCAGGCCCGGATAATTACTGGGAAAGGAGGTTACACTACGACCAAGAGAGGTGAATGAGATTACCTTCTTGTCGAACTGTCCTGAATGGGACAGCTCAATTTATCTGGGATCATAGGAAAAATAGAAAGCAAAAAATAAATGCCTCTGCAGCCAGTTACTGTCTTGTATGGCAGTAGACTGATTGTCTGCAGCAGTCACTTGGGTGTAGGGTAAGAAATGACGAAGGATTCAGCAAGTTAGTTTTGATTTTTTGATTTTTTTTTATTTATATTAACCCCTTTTAAAACATTATTATTATTTTGGACTTTGGCCTCAGAATATGCAAGCAATGTCCGGTCCGCGGGGGCATGAGTTCTGACACACTGGCCAATCAGCTGATTGTCGGAGCAGCTGTATTTTGGGGAGTCTCGTCCTTGTCATTCACCAGCCATGGCTCCGTACATTTTGTAGTTAGTCACCCCATCTGGTATTGCAGTTCACTCCCGAGCTAAATTGCAGAGTCACGTCTGGTGAATAATGGAGACTCGTGGAAGTTCACCCTCTACCATCTGATCCATGTGACCTATCCAGGGCAGGCCAGCAATATTAGACCCCCATAAACTTCATATGTAGCTGTATTTGCGTCCATTATGTGTGAGCTATAAACCTGTCATTTTCTCCCCAGCAGCCAGTGTTAAGAAGCATGACCCTCGAGTTCAAAGAAAGGGACACGTGTTATGTGCTGGAGAAGAAGACCCCGGCTACTTGTCCTGTCAGGCCAGCATCTCCAGAGCCCCGTTTCCCACATCCATGTCAATTCCAAGACTTAATATGCAGCTTGCCTGTTAATACTCGACCAGCAGGTCGGGGGCGGCGAGGTAGGCGTGGAAGGAGAGGTCGAGCGCCATACTCCGCTTCCAACCGCAGCGCTGACCTGTTGCGGTTACTGGCAAGAGAAGTCCCAGGACCTCCTAAACGTACCGGAGTACGCGGGCGCTCTGGCTCTCGCAGGGGGCGGCTGAAAAGACTGGCAGACTCGGTGCTGCGGAGGGACTTCCTGGAACATCAGCAAAGGCTCTCCCAACGCTACGAGACCGAGCGTCCTCAGCTGAGACGGTTCAGCGAGAGCAGTGAGGAAGAGGACGATGAGGAGGAAGAGAACCACAGCCTGCGATCAGACTCCCCGCCAATACTAACCAAGCCCATGTTGAAACGGAAGGTGAGAAGACCTATTTGCTGCGTTGGTGCATGTTCTCAGAATTGTCATCTTGGTAGCTAATTTTAGGAAAACCCTTACGATCAGCCACACTTGATATTTTATATTTTGCTCTACCCTTTTCTCCTTCCAGAAACCTGGACCTCATAGAAAAAGACGTGTGCGGAGGCGCAAACACCATCACAACAGCAGCGTGGTTACCGAAACCATCTCTGAGACCACCCAGGTTCTGGATGAACCATTTGACGACTCTGACACGGAGCGTCCGATGCCAACACTAGAGCCTGAAGAAGAAAGCAAAGGCCGTCGTGCAAGCTTACCACCGGATTACTTCTCCTACCTCCCCCCACACCCATTGCTAAGACGAAGCCGCCAGTTAGGCAAAACCAGATCAAGCAGTCAACTGCTACAAGGTCAGTTTTCAGCATCTAGTTTGTATGAGACGTTACATTTTATAGTGTTATGTGGAAAGTCGAATACCATTGTATGGCAATTCTGTCATTCCAGTGTCGTCATCAGCACCACCACCTCCTGCAAACCTGAAACCCTCAGAGGAAGCAGCCGCAGTTCCCGATCCTAATCCTCTACCTCCTGTAAAGAAGAAAGGGTGGCCAAAGGGCAAGAGCAGAAAACCTCTTCACTTTAAAAAGCGACCTGGACGCAAACCAGGTTTTAAGCTGAAGCGGGATCCTCCTCCAGAACCAGTGCCTACTCCTCCAGCTCCCTCAAGACCAGGGCGCAAGCCCAGGGTTAGGGAGGAACCACCTCCGCTTCCTGCAGAAGAGAATGTCCCTGATGTAAAGGAACCTGAAGAGGAAGTTGAAGCAGCGGTGGTAGATACAAAAGCTAATGAAGAAGAGGAGCCAGCCATTGCTGCCGTGCCGCCAGCATCGCCTTCGGAAAGCAGCAGCAGTACCAGCAGCAGTGAAGTTTCCTCCCGTGAACCTGAAACCCATCCGGCATCTCCAGAACCCCAAAGGGAGCCCGTGGAAGAACTCCAACCGATCCCTGAGGAAGTCGAGCCAGAAGAAGAGGAGGAAGAGAGGGCGACTGACGAAAAAGAGGCCGTAGCGGTACCAGCATCTAACCAGCAAGAAGACCATGATGCAGATGATGAGGATGAAGGAATAAAAGAGGCAGATGAAAGGGAACCGCTACAACAGGACCCTGTGAACGAGGAACCGGAACAACAAGAGCCGAGCTTGGGAAGTAGCGAAGAGGAAGAGAAGGCTGATGGGGAGCAGGAAACAACTGAAGGCAACGATCAGCAGCCGCCTTGCCTTGAAGAAGAAGAGAACAGCCCAGAAAAGGTAGAGGAGGAACCCAAAGAGGAGGAGGAAGACGAAGAAGAGGAGGAGGAGGAGGAGGAAGAAGGTGAAGAAGAAATCCCTCACACAGAACTTGATTTAGAGACTGTGCAAGCAGTGCAATCATTGACCCAGGAAGAAGGGAGTGAGCGGGATGATGGGGCCTATGGGGATTGTGAGGATGAGACTCTGACAGCTTGCCAGACTTTGCAGAGTTTTACGCAGGCAGAGGAAGACCCACAGCTGGGTATGTCAGATGAGTGCCATCCCTCTGCACATGACAGCCCAATCTCCTCTGTTCACTCTCACCCTAGTCAGTCAGTGCGGTCAGCAAGCAGCCCGAGTGTGCCTCCAGCTCTGGAAAATAATGGGACAGGCGGGTACCCTCAGATCAGCCCAGACGCAGGCTCCCTCTCTGCCCCATCTATGCAGAATCTGGAAACGACCAGTCCAATGATGGATGTGCCCTCGGTGTCGGACCACTCGCAGCAAGTGGTGGACAGCGGCTTCAGTGACTTGGGCAGCATTGAGAGCACAACTGAAAACTATGAAAATCCCAGCAGTTATGACTCCAGCATGGGGGGTGGCAGCATTTCCTCGCAAAGCAGCTGCTCATATGCCAATGGGGGAAACGGCAGCGGAGCTGGCGGGCTGCCCTCCTCTGCCAGCTTGGCGCAGAACGGTTGTGCCGTGAGCCAGCAAATGGCTGGAATGGCAAGCATGTTACAGACAACCCAGGCATGTAGCATAAAATCTCCGCAGAGTTGTGCCTCCGAACGTCCCCCCAGCAGCAGCAACAACCAGCCGCCACCACCGCCCCCTCCTCCGCCACCATTGCCCCCACAGCAGCCCCAGCCGCCACCGCAGCAGCAGCCCCCGATGTCACAATGCAGCATGAACAACAGCTTTGGCCCCTCACCCATGATCATGGAGATACCGGACCAGAGCAACGGTGGCAATCTCAGCATCTACCCGGGGGATTTTGGGGCTGGCGGCTATTCCCAGCCTTCGGCCACTTTCAGCCTGGCAAAGTTGCAGCAGCTTACCAACACTATCATGGACACTCATCCTATGCCTTACAGCCACGCTCCGGCCGTCACCTCCTATGCAAACAGCGTGTCCCTTTCAAATCCGGGTTTGTCCCAGCTCACTTCTTCACACCCGTTGGCGGGGGCACCCCAAGCACAAGCCACCATGACTCCACCTCCTGCTATGAACCTACTTCCGTGTAATATGTCAGCGGGCAACCTTGGCATCTCCCACAGCCAGCGTATCCAGAGTCAAATGCCCGTCAAGGGGCACATCTCCATCCGCTCCAAATCTGCGCCTCTCCCTGCTGCACCATCCCCTCACCAGCAGCAGTTGTATGGGCGCAGCACGCCAGGTATGCAGCCCGCTACCCGAGCACTCGCCGTCCAACGGAGCATGAACATGGGAGTCAATCTTATGCCCACCTCACCGTATAATGTCAACACCATGAACCCTTTGAATGCCATGGGTGGCTACCGCATGTCCCAACCTATGGTCAACAGCTCTTATCATAGCAATGCGGCCTATATGAACCAGACGACACAATACCCCATGCAGGTTGGCATGGGCATGATGGGTGCCCAGGCCTATACCCAACAACCTATGCAGCCGAACCCCCATGGAAATATGATGTACACCCCTCCTCCTCACCACTCCTATATGAATTCCCCTCCTGTCCCGAAACAAACTCTCAACTCCCCCTATATGAGGAGATGAGGGGGCACCGGAACCACCCCAAAAAGATGCCCGCCCCTCATCTTCTCGCAGACTATAAATACGGCCTTTTATACTGACAGGACTCTTATCCCCCTGTTCCTTATATCCCTTTGCTGTAGATTTAATATTATGTTTTGTTTTTTTTGTTTTTTTTTATTTTATTTCCAACCCTTGCAAAAAAAATATATATTATTTTCCTGTTTTTTTGTTTTTTTTTCTGTAGAAAGTTTTTTTTTTTTTTTTTTCTCTCTCATTTTCTCTTTCACTCTCCAGTTTATCCAAAAGCGTCGGTGGATCTATTTTATTTTTATTTGAATCCCTTCCTGTTTTTTTTTTTTTTTTTTTTTTTTAAAGAAAAATAAAATCTAAACTACAGACAAAAAAAAATTTTAGCGGGCAAAAAAAATCGCACGGAAATAGGAAGTTTGACAAATCTCATTTTTTAGAAATCCAGTTTAAAAGGAAAAAAAAAATAGACAAAAAAAATAATTAAAAAAAAAAAAACGTAACCCTGTAGCCTTATTCCGCTGTGGGCTTTTCACCGAGCCGCGGCGACTGTACACATTAACCGTGCGTCCGCTGCATTTTTTTTTTTTTTTTGAGGGGGGCTCATTCTTTCCAATTTTTAGGATGGGATTTGAAGGGAGAAAACACATAAAAATGGCTCTGAGGTGTGGCAGAGGGGCATTAAGCACATGCATAGAGGTAACCATAATACAGGCTATGGTATATAGCAAAAGGAGCTTGTTATTATGGTCTTTTTTGCTATACTGTAGCTTGTATTCCTTTCCATGTGGGACGGGTCATCCTCCGCCATCTTAATCCCCCTCTGCTGTATACTACTTGGACTCAATTACCTTCCGTTTATTATAAGCACTTATTGCCGCATAGGAAAAGTTTGTTTTACGGCTTGAGGAGTTGGCATTTGTCGCTTTTCCCCCCTCGTCTCTTCACAGAGAGTGCCCATCTTTTATCCCCCGTATAAAATTCTTAATCTATTTTTCTTTATAGCCATCGGAGCTGCATTATATTTCTTACATCCGTTTGGCAAAACGATAAAATTCTGGCTCCCTGCAGTCACCACTAGGTGGAGCTAACATCCTATGTATAAAGTAAGCTCACAGGCTCCGTCTGGTGGTAACTGCTGGTAGTGCCATGTATTTGACATTTTATATCTATGCAGTTTTTTTTTTTTTTTGTTCTAGATCAGAAAAATGAAGTTCTCAACTGCTAGAAAAAAAAAAGTATTTTAAGAATTTTGCACCGGTTTAGGGAGGGGGGAATTCACTGTAAAGTGTGTGACGGTTCCTAGATCCATAATTAATCTCTGTGATACTGTGTAAGTCTGTACATGCACGCCCTTGTGCAAAGTGGTGGAAGTCGAATCACTACAGCGAGGGAAACCTAGTTAAATGGCAGAAAATTATTTTTTAATATTTTTATATTTGTGACTTTTTGTTTCGTCGCAGAGACGAGAGACCCTATGTATATATTGTGATTATAATATCGTCGCTGTCCTCTCCAGCCGGATTCTTATCAAAGGGGGGCAGATTCGCATTTCTTTCTTTTTTTTTTTTTTTTCTTCTTTTTAAATCCCACCCTTCGCATATAGGATAAAGGAAGAAGCGATTAAATATTACCACAACGTACGGCTATGCTGTTGACATTGGTGCTGATTCTGCCTTGTCATAGCAATAATGTGTGCCTGCCACCTGGGATACCCGCTGACTGCAGCTGTGTCAGGTGACTGCGGCCGGCCATATCCGAACCCACTTCCTCACAAGACTAGTGCCTCTGTACAGAAGCTTTACATTCCCACCGTAATCATTCCCTAATTTATCATTGCCGCGAGTTCCCTCTCGCTTTCTTTCCCACCTCCCGTGTCTTCTCATTTTCCCCACCTCCTGCATCCTCTCGCTTCTTCCTCACCTCCTTTCGCTTTCTTCCTTGCCTACCGCATCCTCGCGCTTTGCCACCTCCCTTGTCTTCTCACTTTCTTCCTCACTTCTCGTTTTCTTCCACACATCCTGTGTCTTCTTTGTTCCCAACCTCCCGCGTCCTCTCGCTTTCTTACCGCTTTCTTCCCGGTCTCCCGTGTCTTCTCACTTTCTTCCTCACCTCTCGTTTTCTTCCACACATCCTGTGTCTTCTTTCTTCCCAACCTCCCGCATCCTCTCGCTTTCTTACCGCTTTCTTACCGACCTCCCACTTTCTTCCTCACCTCACGCTTTCTTCCCCACCTCCCGTGTCTTCTCATTTTTCCCACCTCCCACATCCTCTCGCTTTCTTCCCTGCCTACCGCATCCTCTTGCTTTCCCACCTCCCGCTTCCTCTCGCTTTCTTACCGCTTTCTTCCCGACCTCCCGTGTCCTCTCGCTTTCTTCCCCACCTCTTGCGTCCTCTTTCTTTCCCACCTCCCGTGTCTTCTCTTTTTCCCCACCTTCCGCATCCTCTCGCTTCTTCCTCACCTCTCGCTTTCTTCCCTGCCTACCGCATCCTCTTGCTTTTCCACCTCCCGTGTCTTCTCACTTTCTTCCTCACCTCTCGTTTTCTTTCACACATCATGTCTTCTCTTTCTTCCCAACCTCCCGCATCCTCTCGCTTTCTTCCTCACCTCTCGCTTTCTTCCCTGCCTACCGCATCCTCTTGCTTTTCCACCTCCCGTGTCTTCTCACTTTCTTCCTCACCTCTCGTTTTCTTTCACACATCATGTCTTCTCTTTCTTCCCAACCTCCCGCATCCTCTCGCTTTCTTCCTCACCTCTCGTTTTCTTCCCCACATCCTGCGTCCTCTCACTTTCTTCCTCGCCTCACGCTTTCTTCCCCACCTCTCGCATCTTCTCTTTCTTCCTCACCTCTCGCTTTCTTCCCCACCTCCAGTGTCCTCTCGCTTTCTCCCTCACCGCTCGCTTTCTTCCCCACCTCCCACCTCTTTTCATTCTTGGCATGTCGTCTAGGATTGAAGTGTCAAGCTCTTGTATAGGAATACAGAAAAATATCACAAGAAAAAGAAAAGTGCTTTTCTTTACCCTCGTGAAGATCTACATCTACTTGGGTTGATGAAAGGTATCACTAGGAGACACTTTCACTTTGTCCACAAGATGCTCGGGAAAGGGGGAAATCGGTAGGATTAGCGCCATGTGTATTAGATGGAAGTTGTAATGTAAAAAAATACGTAACACTGCTCTGCAATTCCGGTTGCACATGTATGGTGGTGCCACCAGTCTTTTTCTAAACATGCCCAGCGGTCCTGTGTGACTGTCATTTTCGGTTCTGATTCATGCAATTTCGGCTTGGTTGAACTTGCCCCTGGTATAGTAGGCGCCGCCTATCTCCAGGGGATTAGAATTGGTCTGATCCTTGCTCTCCTCCACTGTCATTCTAGAGAGTTTCATTGGAAAATCTGTAAGCATCTTTTATTTGAAATCGCGTGTACGCTCAGCTGAACCGAGTGTACATGTGCATCGATGGATTGACTGTAGGATCACCTTTTAATGACATCCATCACAAATATTTTGTGTCTGCTATGAGGGAGAGCACATATCAGGCATGTGCGATTCTACTTTTCCGTTCCTGGATGATAAGTGGCACCACTGATCATCACCTCGACATATGTGACCGATCCCAGCGTGCGGTAGCCCAGCTGACCGGTATCCAAATTGCACGGCCGGCTGAAGGTGGCACGTGTGCCCCAAGCCATAGGGTGAGTGAACGAGGCACATCGCTTCTGTAAGGATCAGTATTCATAGAGAATCTTCAGGATGGAGCTATTATGGTTCTCGACCACTTTTTTAGAGGGAGGATCTGAGGTTCGTCTCCCCCCCCGAGGGTTAATGAGGGCCGCTCTCCGTACCCCTGACTTCTCACACTGTGACTCCTCGCTGATAAGCAATCTGAAGGAAGGCAGTTAGTCCATACCATATGTATACAAATGTCTCCCCTACATTTCTAGGGTTTTAATAATTGCCTGTTTCTAAATGGGTTTTTTTCCTCCGCCTCATATTGTAATTGTATTATGATTATTTTTTTTTTATTTTTTTTTATGTTCCTTTTCCTCCGGCCTTTTCTTGACGTTGTGGGGTTTGAACGGAGACCCCCATCTGGTTTGTATGTAATAAAACTTTCACCCCAAAATCCCCGGTTTTCCCCTCCTTCCCATCCCCCATCCACCTCCTCTTCCTCCTTTCTAGTAAGTGCTTTCAGAAAAAAAAAAAAAAAACTGTACATTTTAACGTTAAAAAAAAAAAAATAAATTATGTTGAGACATTTTGGAAACGCAGTATCAAGAGTTTTTATTGGATATCATTGTGTGGAGGGACAGGGCAGAAACCAATCGTGACTTTAGAGGTTACAAAGGTGCTAGTCTTACAGGTGGATAGAAAGGGAGTTTTAGGTTTACCGCCATTCTCTCTCAAGGTTGTTTCTGGCTGTAGGATAAAATTGCTGCAGCAGGAGCCTCTCCCCACTGATCGATCTGCAATAGAAGGTGAGAATAGGCCTCAATCTTCTCAAAGCAGCCTCATTTTGACTAAAAGATCCCTGTGTTTCTGTTGATTTGGGCTATTAGTCTCACTGCTGACTATGGACGCCGTATGTCACGGTCCGGTGATGTCTGGACTTGACCGTAGTCTCCTGACCTAAATTCAACCTCATATATGGTCCTGAGGCTACTTAGTTCAAGTCAGAAGACCCTCGGTTAGTTCGGAAGTCACGGTCCGTTCTCTTGTGTATCATGGACAATACCTGTATGTGTTGTGGCTCTCGAACGAGTCCCCACAGCTGCTGAACTTATTCTTCGAGAACGCCAAAGACCCTTGGTTATCACCCGGGCATGATAACGCCACTAGTTGTGACCCCTGGGTGGTTGCTACTCATCACTGGCTGACCTCACTAATGCTATCATGCCCATCTTTTGGGCATCCGTGTACGTCCAGGACCCATAGGAACAATTTATTAAAGGATAGTCCTGCTCCACTCGCTTGGTAGCTGGAGGCGAGAAAGGAAGGTGACGTCAAGTCTCATGGAAGCATCGGTAGAAGCAATGTCTCCCGCCCTTGAAGAGAACAGAGCAGGACTAACTCAATGAGGCTTACACTTCAAAACTCTGGCTGAAAAAAGTCACTATTTTGAATTTTTTTCAACATTGCCCATGTCACTTATTGTTAAGTGGGAAAGTGCCTGGCGTACCAGTATAATGTCAGAAATTGATATATATTAGAGCTCAAATATCTAGTGGCTCAGCGTTGGTATGACTTTAAGAAGCCCTTCCATCATAGTTTTTATCCTCTTAGTATATAGTACTGTGTACTTACAATTGCTCCTTCTGGCCTTCTCCCTAGTTAATTCTTGTATCAGGTCTGTGACATCACGTGATTAAAAACTGACTAGTCGAATCCTTCTAAGCTCTATGTAGGAACAGGAGGTCAATGTTCTCTGCACAAGTCATGAGTCACTGCAAAAGTCTATGGCAGGGGGGAGGATGGAGCAGGTCGGTCAGAAGGTGGGGGGGATGACTCATGAAGAGGGATAAGAGACTTCCTGTTTCTACCTAGAGAAGAGAAAAAAGAAGTATGGGTAGAAAGGGAAAATGAGCAATTGTAAGTACACAGCGCTATATAATATGATTAAAATATTAAGAGGATAAAAACTTTGATGGGAGAACGGCTTCTTTAAAGATACTTCCACAATGGATAACGACCCAACGCGCCTGCTGAAACGCGTGCATGATCGGCAGGTATTGGAATAAGACACGTGCACGCCCTTTGGCAGGTGTGAGGGTTGCAATACCATCGGCACCATTCTCGAAACGGAAGCGCGTATTACTCCAGTGCACTTTAGATTGGCATATAAACCCCCATGTGAGTGCACTAGGCGGAGTCCTAGCTCTAAGCGCCAGGGACCCGATGTGGAAATCCGGATCAGCCTCCACCTCCCATGTGACATAGTGCCGCCATCTTCTGCCACATTGGGTAACTAGGGTTTCGCTATTTATGCCCCTGACACTATGGTTATGATGTGAGTTGTTACGATCGCCTACATTTTGGACAGACCTACATGGACGGTTCGTGATGAAATAATGCGACGCTCGGAGCTGCATCGAGCCCTCGCCGGCATAAATATTTATACTTTTACAAGCCGAGGAATATTGATTCATATTTCCCTGCAGAATATAGCAGAGACGGATGTGCGGGATAAAAGGCCGTAGTAAATGGGCGAGCTCCACGGTGTGCCGCCCCACTACTAAGGGAATGGCGGATGCAAATGACGGTGCAGCAGAAGTGCCTGCGCGCCTCCCCTTCCTCCCTTCCGTGACTGATCGGCTGCTATAAATATCCCCAGGAATGGCTGAGCCAGAACCTGAATAATACGCTGGCAAGAAATCAAAGAGCGAGTTATGGATCGCGCTGCCTTACTGTAGTATGCCAGATAGTATGCTGCACCTTACAGAGCGGAGGATACAGCGCATCGCACGCCGCCGATGCCGGGCGAAGGCTGCACGGCACTGCTATCTCCCGGGGCATTCCCAATATATTCTACTGGTATAGGGCATATATAAATGACTTGGGGATCTATTACTGGGGGATCCTTGCTCTGGACCCCCATCCTACACTCACTTTTCCAGCCGGACAGCCATTCATTAGAGTGATTGGCATACACCTTCATAATTTGATATTTTGCATAAAAAATGTGGGTCTGAAACACAGATCTAATTTAAATTCCTATTTTTTAGTTTTCCAAATAGTTTGGGGTGAATGCGACTTATTGATCTAGATTTCCAAATCTCATGCACAGATGAGATCCATTATTCAGTTAACTCTTAGGCGCCCTCTAGTGGCCGGGTCTGGTCTTGTAGTTTACATATACCTTGAATGCAGTGAGCTCCCTCTAGTGGCCGGGTCTTGTAGTTTACGTATACATAGAATGCAACGAGCTCCCTCTAGTGGCCGAGTCTTGGTAGTTTACGTATGCATAGAATGCAATGGGCTCCCTCTAGTGGCCGGGTCTTGTTGTTTCCGTATACATAGAATGCAATGAGCTCCCTCTAGTGGCTGAGTCTTGTAGTTTACGTATGCATAGAATATAATGGGCTCCCTCTAGTGGCCGGGTCTTGTAGTTTACGTATGCATAGAATGCAATGGGCTCCCTCTAGTGGTCGGGTCTTGTTTCCGTATACATAGAATGCAATGAGTTCCCTCTAGTGGCTGAGTCTTGTAGTTTACGTATGCATAGAATGCAATGGGCTCCCTCTAGTGGCCGGGTCTTGTAGTTTACGTATACATAGAATGCAATGAGCTCCCTCTAGTGGCCGAGTCTTGTAGTTTACGTATGCATAGAATGCAATGGGCTCCCTCTAGTGGCCGGGTCTTGTAGTTTACGTATACATAGAATGCAATGAGCTCCCTCTAGTGGCCGAGTCTTGTAGTTTACGTATGCATAGAATGCAATGGGCTCCCTCTAGTGGTCGGGTCTTGTTTCCGTATACATAGAATGCAATGAGCTCCCTCTAGTGGCTGAGTCTTGTAGTTTACGTATGCATAGAATATAATGGGCTCCCTCTAGTGGCCGAGTCTTGTAGTTTACGTATGCATAGAATGCAATGGGCTCCCTCTAGTGGCCGGGTCTTGTAGTTTACGTATACATAGAATGCAATGAGCTCCCTCTAGTGGCCGAGTCTTGTAGTTTACGTATGCATAGAATGCAATGGGCTCCCTCTAGTGGTCGGGTCTTGTTTCCGTATACATAGAATGCAATGAGCTCCCTCTAGTGGCTGAGTCTTGTAGTTTACGTATGCATAGAATATAATGGGCTCCCTCTAGTGGCCGAGTCTTGTAGTTTACGTATGCATAGAATATAATGGGCTCCCTCTAGTGGCCGGGTCTTGTAGTTTACGTATACATAGAATGCAATGAGCTCCCTCTAGTGGCCGAGTCTTGTAGTTTACGTATGCATAGAATGCAATGGGCTCCCTCTAGTGGCCGGGTCTTGTAGTTTACGTATACATAGAATGCAATGAGCTCCCTCTAGTGGCTGAGTCTTGTAGTTTACGTATGCATAGAATGCAATGGGCTCCCTCTAGTGGCCGGGTCTTGTAGTTTACGTATACATAGAATGCAATGAGCTCCCACTAGTGGCTGAGTCTTGTAGTTTACGTATGCATAGAATGCAATGGGCTCCCTCTAGTGGCCGGGTCTTGTAGTTTACGTATACATAGAATGCAATGAGCTCCCTCTAGTGGCCGAGTCTTGTAGTTTACGTATGCATAGAATGCAATGGGCTCCCTCTAGTGGCCGAGTCTTGTAGTTTACGTATGCATAGAATGCAATGGGCTCCCTCTAGTGGCCGGGTCTTGTAGTTTACGTATACATAGAATGCAATGAGCTCCCTCTAGTGGCTGAGTCTTGTAGTTTACGCATGCATAGAATGCAATGGGCTCCCTCTAGTGGCCGAGTCTTGTAGTTTACGTATGCATAGAATGCAATGGGCTCCCTCTAGTGGCTGCTACCAGCAAGCAGAATATTATCATTTTACTCTATTAGAGAAATTGGAAAAACTCCTGCTTATCCAAACAAAAAGTTCCAGATGACCGCATCCTCGGAGAAAAAAAAAGAAGGAACCTTGTTACTATTTAATTCAAATGTGTTGCGCTGTTTTACTAACGAATATCCAATACTAGGATTTCTCATGCGGGAGTTGTAGTGTTGCCCACGGTTGGGTGGGCATTGGTCGTTGGACCACACATTGCTGATCCCAGCTTCGCACGACATCTCTACCTGTAAAGTCACCTTGCTAGAATAAAATAGGTCTGTGCAATTTATAGATTCGGGACATAAAAAGTTTCTTCCATTATTTTTACCGTATTTAGGACAGGGTGATGTAGTGACGCTGTGTCCTCAGGTGCCGGCCGTACCGTTCTCCTGCAGACTCAGCGTCAGTGGCGTCTCATCAATATTAGGTATAGGAAGTTTGCATTAAATTCTGGGGCTTTAAAGCAAGACTAAAAATAAAAGTCTAAAAAAATCTCCTTTAGGCCTCGTTCACACGCCAGTTTTCTTGACATGCGAGAAAATGGATCATTTTCATCGCGATTTTTATCTTTTTCTTTTTCAGTGATCTGAGTAGCATCCGAGTGCTGTCCTATAGTTTTCATGGGCTCACAGACGGTCTCGCATTGTCGATATTTGATCCGACACTCCATATCGGATATGTCGCTGCGATTTTGCGTGAACAACTCGATCCAAGGAAAAAAAAAATCAGCCATCAGCCGCCCCATAGACGGTCATAGGTGCGAGCACTGTCCGTGAAGACAGATGGCCCCCCCATAAAGAAGCTGAAGCCTCAGGACTCGTTTCACATACAAGTGTTAGGCTCTGTTCACACGTTGCATTTTTGTTGCAGGTTTTTTTTTTAATGCGGATTTTCAGCTGCGTTTCACAGTACCAGCAAAGTCTATCGGACTTCAGAAATGTCATGCACACAAGTTTTTTTGTTTTTGTTTTTCATGGCCTTATACATGTTTTTTCCCGCATACCACCCGTACCTGGCTGTGACTTTTTGCGGACTGAGTGGCTCATGCAAAATCGTGGAGACACGTCCGATATTGATCCGAGTGTCGGATCAAAATCATCAATGTAGGTCTGAGTCCGTGAAAAAAAAAAAAATCGGACCGCCCTCAGATGGAGGGAAAGATGGAGACATTTTTTTTTCCTCAGTGAAAAAATAATGAAACTTTGTAGATAACATTTCCTTTAATCTTCTCCTGTCTAATTTGTCAATAATTAAAATTAAACTGTCGTTTTTGCTACATAGCAACATGATGTAGGGGTGGAGACCCTGATTCCAGCAATCTATCACTTACTGGACAGTGTGCTGTAGTTTTGATAAAATCCCTGTTTTCTCTGCTGCAGATCTAGCAGTGCTCATAATGCTGAGCTCTGTATACCCCCCCCCCCCACATCACTGCTTACCGTGTGCACTGTGCATGCGCAGGAAAGCTGCCAGTCAGTAGAGGGGTGGGGTTATACAGAGCTGACAGACTAAATGGCACAAGACCCCTAGTCCTCTATTGATAATGTCCTGATAAAACTGATAATATTGAAACTATAGCACACAGTCCAAAAATGACACATAGCTGGAATCAGGGTCTCTGCCCCTACATCATGGTGATCTCAGATTACATAGCAAAGACCTGACTCTCTTTCATGAGTTATTCTTATGATTGCACACATCGCCCATGCCTCATGGGGTCCTGCTTTACAGGGGACGGGTCCACTCCTGAAAAATCACACTTGAAACCAGATAAAAAGGGAGACATTGACTCAATCTTTGCATTGTGTGTCGGTGTGTGCCACAATAAGCACGGAGAAGAGGAGAAGAGAACTGATTGAGGACTCAAGAACCAAAATTGTTGAAGAATATCAACAATTTCAAGGTTACAAGTCCATCTCCAGAGATCTTGATGTTCCTTTGGCCACAGTGCACAACATAGTCAAGAAGTTTACAACTCGTGGCACTGTAGCTAATCTCCCTGGACGGCAGAGAAAAATTAATGAAAGGTTGCAACGCAGGATAGTCCGGATGGTGGATAAGCAGCCCCAATTGAGTTCCAAAGAAATTCAAGTTTGTCCAACACGCTCATGGTACATCAGTGTCAGCGCAATCTATCTGTCCACATTAAAATGAAATGCTATGGCAGGAGACCCAGGAAGACCCCACTGCAGACATAAAAAAAGCTAGACTGTAGTTTGCCAAAATGTAAGTGAGTAAGCCAAACTCCTTCTGAGTAGGCATCTTGTGGACAGGTGAGACCAATGTAGAGCTTTATTCAGTCGCCATGATAGCACCACGAGAGAGGGGATCCGCCCTTCAGGGACAGGAAACCTACAGACATAAAAAGGGCGGCCCTCTCTCCTGCCTCAGTTGGTTTCCTGTCCCTGACAGGGAAGCATCTTCAGACATACCTGCAGAAGACCGAAGATGTTCCCAGGCCTGGCTGGTGGACTCAGGCAGCGGGAGGGCCCCTGCCTCGGCCTGTCCGGTGTCCTGGAGGCGCCCACGGCACGGGGACTGCTGGTGAAGCGGCAGCAGGACAAAGCACCCTCCATGGGGGGGGGGTGTTTGACTTTAAGGGGCCCATCACCGCGCGTACCGGTGCGTATACGCGTGGGGGGGACCTTTTTTCTTCCTCGGGCCTGTGCCAGCTGGCGACGTCTGGGGCGGGTGCTCCGGCCTCTTGTGGGTGTTGACGGCCATGCGGAGCTCTCGCTGTGCGGTGGAGGCGGCGATTGCGGTCTCGACGTCTGCCCGCCGCCGTCGGGTCGCGGCCGGAGTAATGTGACGGAAGGGGGCGACCCCTGATGACGCGGCCGGTGACTCAGTCCGATGATGCGGCTGGGCGTGCACTGTGGGGGCTGCAGCGCCGGTTCTCTTCCGGGTAGCGTGATGCTGCATCAGGTCGGGCGGAGGGGGGGATGCGGCCTGGTGAACGGGCGTCGTCTAGCGAGGGCGCGATCTCGGGGGGGGGGGGGGGGGGCGGAGGACGGCGGCTAGGTCTAGGCCCACCATTAAAAAGAAGCTAGTTCCATGGGATCTGAACCTGGTGCTATCAGCTTTAACAGTAGCCCCGTTTGAGCCTATTGATTCTGCCCCATTAGAATCCTATCCTTCAAAACTGCCCTGCTGGTTGCGCTAACGTCTGCTAGGAGGGTTAGTGATCTGCAGGCTCTGTCTAGACATCCCCATATACTCAGTTTAGGGAAGACAGAGTCGTACTAAAACCATACCCCTTGTATCTGCCCAAGGTTGTTTCAAAGTTTCACAGATTACTAGAGATAGTCCTTCCCTCCTTCTGCCCAAATCCTGCTAGCCGGTCAGAGGAAAAAACTTCATTCCCTAGATGTAAGAAGGTGTCTCCTTAGTTATGTTTCGGTCACAGATCCATGGGCAAAGGAAAATTCCCTATTTGTATCCTTTCAGGGAGTTAGGAAAGGACTTAAAGTGTCCAAAAACACTTTAGCCAGGTGGATTAGGGAGGCAATTTCTTCGGTTTATACAACAGGTGGTGCAGAAATCCCGGAAGGTATAGGTGCGCACTCCACTCGGGCCGTGGCAACATCCTGGGCAGAAAGGTTGGAAGTATCCATTGAGGACAAGGCAGCTATGTGGTCCTCTCCATCCACGTTCTTTAACCACTATAGATTGGATTTAGGTGATTCCTTCGATCTCACGTTTGGGAGAAAGATGCTGGAGGCGGCTGTCCCCCCCCTAAGCTCTTTTCATCTCTGCAAATCTCTTGTGGTGCTGTCATGGCGACTGAATAAAAGCTTAGCTACTGACCGGTAGCGGTGTTTTTCAGGAGCCCATGACAGCACCTTTGCATTCCCTCCCTTTTTTCATGTATGGACTGGCACCTTTCGTGAAAAAAACAGGGGAAGAGTCTTGAGGAGATCATTTGCATATTCCCAGTGCCTTCTGGGATAAGTGAAGAGTCTCCGCGAGCTCAACGATCACTGGGTTTTGGCCGTTGCAGCTGAAAAGAGGAAATCGGAAAACCAGGGGAAGAGTCTTGAGGAGATCATTTGCATATTCCCAGTGCCTTCTGGGATAAGTGAAGAGTCTCCAAGAGCTCAACGATCACTGGGTTTTGGCCGTTGCAGCTGAAAAGAGGAAATCGGAAAAACCGCGAGCCGAATTTGGCTCATCTTTCATCGTTTTTAAGAAATCTCAAGATGGAAGAGGCCAGGAGCCATTTGGTGAGCTGCATTTCTTGCTACATGTTCACAGATTTACCAGTGGAGAAGCCAAACTTCACATGCCACAAATGCAAGCTTGTGTCCCTGTTGGAGGAAAAGTTGCAAAATCTCGAAGAGAGGTTAGCTACGTTGAAGATCATTAAGGAAGGTGAAGAGTTCTTGGACAGAGCAGAATTATCTCTTCATGTTACAGAAAGAGAAGAAATTCGAAGTGCACCTGAAGAAACAGAGGAATGGAGACATGTGACCCAGAGAAGCAGGAGGATCAGGAGGCAGTCAGCACCCATACTGCTCAGGAACCAGTACCAGGCTCTCACGCAGGAAAACGATGAAGAAATACATCAGGATAAGACTTTGCCAACAAACAGCAACCTTGTACGCCTTCAGAGTCGTCCTGGATGGAGAAAGAAAAATGTTGTGAAGAAGAAACGGAGAGTGGTGGTCATGGGGGATTCCCTGTTGAGAGGAACAGAGGCCGCTATCTGCAGACCGGATATAACTTCAAGAGAAATGTGCTGTCTTCCAGGTGCAAAAATTAAAGATGTGTCTGACAGGATATCAGGACTCTTCAGACCTACAGATGACTACCCATTCCTGCTACTACATGTGGGGACAAATGACACCGCAAGAAACGACCTGGAAACCATCTGCAGAGACTTTGAAGACTTAGGCAAGAAAGTGAAAGAACTGGGAGCGCAGGTGGTCTTCTCTTCCATCCTCCCAGTGGATGGCCATGGAACAAGGAGGTGGAATAAGATTCTGCAGGTGAACAACTGGCTACGTCGATGGTGCCGTCAGCAACGATTTGGATTTCTGGATCACGGAGTGAACTACTTATACGATGGACTACTTGCTAGAGATGGGGTGCACCTTACGAAGACTGGAAAGCATGTATTTGGAAGTCGCCTTGCTACACTTGTAAGGAGAGCTTTAAACTAGAACAACATGGGAAGGGAAGCAAAAGACCAGAAAAAGCCATACACCTGACAAATGCTATTGAGAACTCTGCTATTAGAAGTGGAAAGGAAGAACAAAGACGAAAGAATCTAATTAATAAAAATATTGGAGAAAGAGAAACCAATCACAAACTAAAATGTTTCTATACTAATGCACAAAGCATGGGCAACAAACAAGGAGAATTGGAACTACTAACACAGGAAAAGAAATATGATGTCATTGGAATCACTGAAACTTGGTGGGACGATACACATGATTGGAATACAAGACTAGAAGGATACAACTTATTTGCAAGAAACAGACTTGATAAACGAGGAGGGGGTGTCGCATTGTATGTTAGAAACACGTATATCTGCACAGAGATTGAAGCTTCAGAGACTGGGAGTTCTGTGGAAACTGTTTGGGTAAGAATACAAGGACAGAACAATGGAAAGGACACCATTGTAGGCATTTACTACAGGCCGCCTGTGCAAGCTGAAGATATGGATGAACTCTTTATGCATCAAATGGCCAAGTTCTCCAAAAAATATGACATAGTTGTCATGGGAGATTTCAACTATCCAGACATTTGTTGGGAATCTCTCTCAGGCAAAACTAACAGGTCAAGGAAATTCTTATCCTCTCTTGCTGACAACTTTATCTTCCAAAAGGTAGGGGAGAAAACAAGGGGAACTGCTACCTTAGATCTAATCCTTATAAACAGGGAGGAAATGGTTGAGGAGGTAAAAGTGGCTGGGACCCTAGGAGGTAGCGACCATGCTATTTTAGAATTTTGGATAACTAGAGGTGGAAGACCTGTGAAGACTCAGACGTCAAGGTTAGATTTCAGAAAGGCAGATTTTAAGGGATTCAGAAAGAGAATTGGAGGGATCCAATGGCTGGATATCCTTTAAAGACAAAAATGTCCAGGAAGGATGGGAAATCTTGAAAAATGAAATTCTCAAAGCACAGTTGTTAACAATTCTGAAAAGAGGGAAGAATAGGAAGCATTTAAGGAAACCAGGATGGAATGGACAAGGCAACTGTTAGGTGGATTCATAACTGGCTTAGTGATCGGACCCAAAGAGTGGTTGTAAATGGCTGCACATCCAGTTGGAAGAATGTCTCAAGTGGGGTACCACAGGGCTCTGTCCTGGGCCCTGTATTGTTCAACATCTTTATCAACGATTTAGATGAAGGAATTGAGGGTAAACTGATTAAATTTGCTGATGACACAAAGCTAGGAGGGATAGCTAATACTAGAGAAGAGAGAGGATTCAAAAAGATTTAAATAAACTGGAGAAGTGGGCAGCAACTAACAGAATGGTTTTTAACAGGGAGAAATGCAAAGTACTACATCTGGGCAATAAAAATGGAAAAAGCATATATAGAATGGGAGGAATAGGGCTAAGTGACAGCACATGTGAAAAAGACTTGGGTATACTAATAGATCACAGACTGAATATGAGTCAACAGTGTGATGCAGCAGCAAAAAAGGCAAATGCAATTCTAGGATGTATTAACAGAAGCATACAGTCTAGATCACGTGAAGTCATTATTTCCCTCTACTCCTCTTTGGTCAGACCTCATCTGGAATATTGTGTCCAGTTTTGGGCACCACATTTTAAAAAAGACATCAACAAACTGGAGCAAGTTCAGAAAAGAGCGACCAGAATGGTGACCGGTCTGCAAACCCTGTCTTATGAGGAAAGGTTGCAGGATTTGGGAATGTTTAGTTTGCAAAAGAGAAGACTGAGAGGAGACTTAATAGCTGTCTACAAATATCTAAAGGGCTGTCACATTGTAGAAGGATCAACTTTATTCTCATTTGCACAAGGAAAGACTAGAAGCAATGGGATGAAACTGAAGGGGAGGAGACACAGATTAGATATTAGAAAAAACTTTTTGACTGTTAGAGTGATCAATGAGTGGAACAGGCTGCCACGAGAAGTGGTGAGTTCTCCTTCAATGGAAGTCTTCAAACAGAGGCTGGACAGACATCTGACTGGGATGATTTAGCGAATCCTGCTTTGAGCAGGGGGTTGGACCAGATGGCCCAGGAGGTCCCTTCCAACTCTACGATTCTATGATTCTATGTGAGTTAGGCCTTACACACTGGGGTGAAGAATATTTAGTTTGTATGTGTATATATATAAATTGCTACTAACCAGTGAGTTCCTCTCATGCTCTGTAATCCAACTGAGGCGGGAGAGAGGGCCGCCCTTTTTATGTCTGTAGGTTTCCTGTCCCTGAAGGGCGGATCCCCTCTCACGTGGTGCTGTCATGGGCTCCTGAAAAACACCGCTACCGGTAAGTAGCTAAGCATTTTTGATAAAGCACATCATTTTACTGTTTACCAAAAACAGAATGAGGCCTACAAAGAAAAGAACACAGTACCTACAGTCAAATATGGTGGAGTTTCGGAGATGTTTTGATGTTGTTTTCCTGCCTCTGGCACTGGGTGCCTTGACTGTGTGAAAGGCATCATGAAATCTGAGGATTACCAAAGGATCTTGGGTCACAATGTAATCAGAAAGCTGGGTTGCCATCCTAGGTCATTCTAGCAGGACAATGACCCCAAGCATATTTCAAAAATCACCCAGAAATGGATGAAAACAAAGTGCTGGAGAATTCTGAAGTGGTCAGTAATGAGTCCAGATCTAAATCCCATTGATCACCTGTGGAGAGATCGCATCTTCAGATATGGGAGACCTGGAGCAGTTTGCAGAAGAAGAGTGCTCCAAAATGCCAGCTGACAGGTGTAAGAAGCTTGTTGGTGGTTATATTAAGTGATTGATTGCAGTTATTTTATAGCAATGTGTGTGCAACCAAATATTAAGCTGAGGGTGCCAATAATTTTGTCCGGGCCATTTTTGGGGTTTTGTGTGAAATTATGTCCAAATTTGCCATTTTTCCCTCAGTATTTTTTATGTTGTTCCAATACACACAAAGGATATAAACATGTCATTGCAATAATGAATAAAATAATTTTCTACAGTGTCCCAGAGCTGCCAACTTGACTTTATATGTTTCCAGGATGGCTTATCAAAAAAATCACAGACAGACAATATTTTTAACAGACACACTGGAAACCCATAATAAATTATGATTATAAGTGATCCATGTCTACAGCCCATAATTCTGATATTGATTCTGATTCACTGTAAAATGATAACTACAATCAAAATTATCTGTTTCTTCAGCTTTAACATGAAAAAAAAAAAAATCACGGACACCTTAAAGCGAATCTGTCACCCCATTTTTTGCCTATAAGATGCGGCCTCCGCCATCAGGGGCTTATCTATAGTATTCTGTAATGCTGTAGATAAGCCCCCGATGTAACCTGAAAGATAAGAAAAAACACGTTAGATTATACTCACCGGGGGTCGGGTGCGGTGGATGTCGCGGTCCGGTCCGACGCCTCCCATCTTCTAGCGATGACGTCCTCCTCCTCACTTCTGATGCGGCTCCTGCACAGGCATACTTTATCTGCCCTGTTGAGAGCAGAGCAGAGTACTGCAGTGCGCATGCGCTGGACCTCTCTGACCTTTCCCGGCGCATGCGCACTGCAGTACTTTACTCTGCCCTAAACAGGGCAGATAAAGTACGCCTGCGCCGGAGCCGAGGGAGAAGCAAGTAGGAGGACGTCATCGCTAGAAGATGGGAGGCACCGGACCGCAACACCCACCGCACCCGACCGCCGGTGAGTGTAATCTAACGTGTTTTTTCTTCTCTTTCAGGTTACATCGGGGGCTTATCTACAGCATTACAGAATGCTGTAGATAAGCCCCTGATGGCGGTGGCTGTAGCTTATAGACCGAAAATGGGGTGATAGATTCCCTTTAATTGTTTGTTTCTTTTTTTTTTATAGGCTATGTGCCCACATTGCAGAAATGCAGGTAGAACGCATGCAGAATTTTAGCTTGCAGAATGCTAGCGCTTTTCCAAGCTATTGGAAAAGTGATTGACAGGCTGGTCACAATTGTCAAGCACAGTGCTTGACAAGTGTGACCAACTTTTCCCTATTGATGCTGCCTATGCCTATGTAGCATCAGTAGTAAAAGATAGGATGTTAAAAATAATAATAATTAAAAAAATATATATATGGATATACTCACCTCCTGGTGGCCCCCGATCTCCTCAGCGGTGATCCTGGTCCTCAACGGCGCTGCCAGTAAGTTCCGTTCCCAGGCGTGCTTTGCAAGAATGACCTTTGTGATATCGCGGTCGCGTGACCGCTATCAGAGTTCATTCTCACAAAGCACGCCTGGGAACGTAACTTGCTGGCAGCGCCGTTGAGGTCTCTGGTGGCCGACAGAGGGTAAGTATATCCCTATTTTTTATTTTAATTCTATTTTTTACAGGATTATGGTACCCAGGGCATGTAGGAGAGTCTTCTCTCCTCCAGACCCTGGGTACCATCCGCACATGAATCGCTCACTTTACTCATGTGGCTATGCCCACCAAGTGTAAAGTGAGTGTTTCTATGCAATCCTATGGTGGCGGAAACGGTTCGATTCCACAAAATTTATGGACAAGCTGCGGATTTTTCCGCTATGCCATTCCAGACCTGAAAAATCCGCAGCATTGGCACAGCAACTGCGGAATCCCATAGGATTGCATGGGGATGCGTTTTAACTAGCGTTTTTTAAGTGTTTCCACAGCGGTGGAAACGCTTAAACGCAATGTGGGCACACAGCCATACAGCCAGGGAAAAAAAGTGCCCTGGTTTTACAGCCCGTGCCGAAATTTCTGAACGATTGGCAGACCTGCAATGCCCACATAATGCCGCCACATAGTGTGCTTATAATACCGCCATAGTATGTCTAGAGAATAATAGTACCATATAGCACAAACATAACGCTGCCATATTTCCCAAACAACATTCAAGGCCCAAATAAACTGTCCAAATAAAACCTCCAGACAATGCCAAATTTTTGGCTTCGGGGATTCCGTCGATAGGACCTGTAGCGGTGTATTAGCTTCTTTTTTTGTTTTTTTTAAGATAAATTTACGCTGCCTCGACTTGCTGCCATCCCAAAGCCAATAGCCTGGAAGTTTATTCACAGTGTAATCTTCATTATTTCACACAAAGGTGTGGAGATGCCGCTGTGGTTTTGGTTTCATCCCTGGAGGCCAAGTACTGGTGCACTAAAAGCTCAAGAAATATTTGCAAATCGGCATTAGAAGCCGTAAATTATGTCCAGTTTTCATTTTGCTAAAATAAATGAACTCCGCTCCGGCCGGGCCCGTGGAGCTCCTGTACCTTCCTGTCTTCCATCGGAAGAGGTTAATTCTGCACCCTCCCATAGTCCTCCAGCGTAATGTTTGTCCTGAGACTCAGCGTCTCCGGTGGATCTGTCCATTCAGCACCTTGGCTCTCATGAATTATTAAGCGTTCTCTGGTTCTAGGGACAGTGAGAATGGAAAAGAATAAAAAATCCATGGTAGTGCAGACCAACAATTCCAGTTTCTTTCCATGAAGTCATCTACAGAAGCAATAATATGTGAATTGTAATACCAGACACAACCTGAGAACAAGAGGGGGGCGCTGGTTTCAGAAGAAAGCTGATGGTTTCTGAGACAATTATAGTCATCAATTTGGTCGTGTAAGTAATATCCTAATGCTCATGTGATGAGATGAAGTCTGTATACAGCCATTTTTAGGCTAAAAATATCCAGAGATCGGAGAAACTGCTTCGAACCATTATGCCATGAATAAATTCTCACATCAGGACGTGAATTAGCGTCCTCTCTCCATGTGCAGCTGATGCCGGCTGTATACATACGCGTCTGATCTCCAGCCGCAGCTGTTAACCCTTTAGATGCTGCTGTCAATGTAAGTCTATATGCAGCCATTTTTAGGCTAAAATACCAGAGCCCGGAGAAACTGCTTTGAACCATCATGCCATGATTAGACCCTTCTCTCATTAGGACACTCCCTCCACGTGCGGCTGTTGCCGGCTTTATTACGTAAGCGGCTGATCTCCAATCGCAGCTGTTAACCCTTTACATGCTGCTGTCAATCTCAGGAGTGGGCGATAAATACAGAAGGGGTGATCCTATCAGAACATTCGACCCAATGGTGATCAGATATAATCACCTGGGGGACACTGCTGCAAGGCAAATGTAGTTGTAGGTAAGAGTCCACTTGATGATGTCCGCATTACAATTTCCCACCGCTTTCCCAAATCACTTGCTGCCCTGGATTTTTGTTAGCGACCCTACATAATTCACTGGGTTTGAGCAATAACGTGCATTTGGTGGCCTTCTGCGTGTCCACCCTTGTAGAAGAACCCCATCTTCTGCCCATCCACCACTTTTTATCTTCTACTTTGGAATCTACCATTTGTCTGCCTTTGGTAAATTAGACTACTCTGCCTAGTTGGTAAAGATCGCAAGCCAAAAAATCCTTCAAACTCCACTCCTTAGTTTAACCCTCAGGCCAAATCCACTACTAGGAACCCATGGGGCCTAAAAAATGTTTATTTTATTTGCTTGTATAGCGCCATTAAATTCATAACACTCTACAAAACCCCATCATCACTGTTCCCAATGGGGCTCACAATCTAGATCCCCCATTAGTATTTTTTTGGAGTGTGGGAGGAAGCCGGAGAACCCGGATGGAGCCCACCCAAACACGGGGAGAACATACAAACTCCTAGCAGATATTGTCCTCCTTGCTAACCACTGAGCCAACATTCTGCCCAATTGTATTGTAGGCTATTACAGATTTGGTTTCCTAAACCAGACGGCTGCTTTACGTTTCTGATGTCTTTAGTAGGATCTCATTGCCGAAAAGAATATCTTCTAAAAGAACTAATGGAATATACGCAAATATCCGTTCTTACTGCACCAGTAATTATAGTGTGCTCACCAGTGTGTGAAATATGGCCCTCAAACTAATGAGTAAATGAACAGAAGGCCGGGGCTGGAATAGTACATCTCACACCGGGAGGCTGATGTTTGATGTCTCATGTTCATTAAGATGATGTTTGTGTAGGTCGCGTAATCCGCACTCCTTGGTCGTCCAATAGTTACATTTTTTAACCCAGAGAGATGTACAAGGATCCCTCAAAATAAAGATGTTGATTTTGAGAAATTGTCTTCCTATGAAAATCAATGTATCATAAGCTGGTTGCTATAAAATGTGACTTAAAGGGGTTTTCCATGTATAAATTCCCTTTTTGTTAGAATATTCACCCTAAAATTAATTGATCACATGTCGCCCTATTGTTGTGACACCCTTTGTTTTGTAGTAAAGGATGGTTGAACTGGAAAGAAAGTGTGAAAGTTTCCTGCAGCTCCCCCTCAGGAGAAATGATGCATTACCATGTAATTCATAATCAGAGAAGAATACCCCAAGGTTGGGTGTTAATAGAACAGTGTATAGGTTATTTTTTGCATTAAGGGTATGTGCACTGCACATGTTGCAGATTTGCCTGCAGAATTTTCTGCACGGAATCTGCATCTCTTGGCAGAAAACGCAGGTAAAAATCCGCACTTTTTTGGCGGATTTTTTGCGGATTCTTTGCGGATTGGCAAAAAGAATTGACATGCTGCAGAAAATAAACCGCTGCGGATTCCGTGCGGAATTTTCCGTAGCATGTGCACAGCTTTTTTTTTCCTATTGAATTACATTGGTTGGTCACACACTTGCGGATCTGCAGTGAATACACGTTGAAAATCCGCTGCAAATCTGCAACGTGTGCACATACGTGAAGATTGTTGTATTGATGTCAGCTTGACTCAGCAATTGTTACACTAGCTGGAAGAGAAACAATTAAATATCCTCACCAAGGCAGGATGGCAAGAGAACAGTTTGGTGAGTGGAGTTTTGTACCTAAAATGACATTGTAAGTACAGTTCTAGTCAGAATCAGGAGAGAAACATCAGAATCGGGAGAGAGTCCAGAATGGGAGTTTAAAGGAGAAGCTCAGTGAGCTACAGGAACAGCTCAGCCAAACATGTGAGGGATTATCTCCCCTGTTCCATCCAGGCCGAATTGGATCAGCTAGTCCATGAGGTAGTGCAAACGTCTGCCACTGGGGTGAGTGATGCCCGAATCCTACAGATCGCACGGGTCTATTGCTGTTGCAAGTGTGCCTAGAAGTAAGGAAGGACATTCGGCCAGTAGTGGTTATTCATAGAGACTATGGGGAAACCATCTGCTAAAGCGGCCCACGCGTCCATGAAGATTAGTGAGGTTTCGACAAGGAGGCCATTTAGGAAACCAGGCCCGGAAAGGGTGGAAGATACTTCCAAAGCGTCATTACTGGACACCAGCTTTAGACACTGGAGGGACTTACTGATATCGCTTCTCATTTGTACCCATCTTTCTGCCTCTGTCTCCGAATGCTGTCTGGGAAATAGACCTTGTGTCAACTGCACATGTTTGCTTTGACTAAACCGCCACTGGCTGTTAAACCTCTGGGCTGTGAAGCAAGTAAAAGTTTGTCATCTGCTTTACCTTTTACCCAGGTCTCCTGCATCGCTCTCTGTCTCCTCAGAACCCTCCCTCTCTCTCCCTCTGCACCTACATGATGGGGAATGCCAACAACACCACCTGACTCAGAGGGAACAGTAAAGAACAGCAGCGTCTCACCTTAGCACACCCACGGCCGTGTTCTCCTTCTTGACTTGTCCCCGAAGCGCCAAGCGTCAAGCGGCCACCACTGACCGAGTAACTAGGACCCAGAGTATCCAACCCATGCCCAACATGCTGGAGGGCCTTCTACCCTGTGCTCCGGTGCATTAGACCAGGACAACCACGTCTTGATCTAAATCAGTGGTTCCCAAGCTCCAGTCCTCGTGGACTCCAACAGGTCATGTTTTCAGGATTTCCATAGTGTTACACATGTGAGAGAATTCCTGATGCCTTGATGATACTTCCATCACCTGTGAAATACTAAGGAAATCCTGAAAACATGACCTGTTGGGGTTCACAAGGACTGGAGTTTGGGAACCACTGATTTAAATGTTTGGCATCAATAAAATAAAAAAGCCTATATTCACTTCCTGTACCGACGCCGTTCTAGCGATGTCTCGTGGCTCTCATACAGTTGTTGTAACACGTGACTCCGGCGACCAATCCGAGCTGACATCACTGTCACCGCCTTTTGTCGAATTGAATATGAAGAGGAAATCCGGGCTGCGGCTAATCCCTGACTTTCTCTTCATATTCAATTCAACAGAAGGTGGCGATAGTGACGCCAGGGCTGATTGGCCATGGTGGGGGTCACAAATCACAACAACCGCACGGGAGCCGCAGGGACAGCGAGTGTCGACCTGACACCGTGGGAAGGGCGCCGGCGTGGGAGGTTAGTATAAGCTTTTTTTATTTTATCTGTGACAAGTATTGGGTATGACATGTAGATGTTCAAGTAGTGGATAACTTCTTTAAGCTCTGACCTGTAATGTTAAAGGTTGTTGGTTCAAGACCTGGCAGACTCACAGAAAAAAAAAACATTTTGGTAATGGCTTATTATTATTATTTTTATTACTTTTAGAGGAACAAAAAAAATCTTTTTCTTCACTTCAGTGTACAGGGACCATAGAAATACACTGCTCAAAACAAAGGGAACACTAAAATACCACATCCTAGGTATCACTGAATGAAATATTCCAGTTGTAAATCTTTATTCATTATATAGTGGAATGTGTTGAGAACAATAAAACATAAAAATGGTCAATGTAAATTAAAATTAATATATTGAGGTTTGTATTTGGAATGATACTCAAAATCAAAGTGGAAAATCAAACTATAGTCTGATCAAACTTCAGTGGAAAAACCTCAAGACAAGGAAATGATGCTCAGTAGTGTGTGTGGCCTCCACGTGCCTGAATGACTTCCTGGCCATGATCCTGATGAGGTGGCGGATGTTCTCCTGAGAGATCCTGGATTAAAGCATCAGTCAACTCCTGGACAGTCTGTGATGCAACATGGCGTTGGTGGATGGAACAAGACATGATGTTCCAGATGTGCTCCATAGCATCAATGCCTTCATCATGTAGGAACTGCTGACACACTTCAGCTACATAAGGCCTAGTTTTGTCATGCATCAGAAGGAACCCAGGGCCCACTGCACCTGCAGATGGTCTCACAATGGGTCTGAGGATCTCATCCCAGTACCTAATGGCAGTCAGGGTACCTCTAGCTTACACATGGAGGGTTGGGCGGCCCTCCAAAGAAATACCTCCACACACCATCACTGACTCACTGCCAAATTGATCATGCTGGAGGATGTTCCAGACAGCAAAACGTTCTCCATGGCTTCTCTTGACTCTGTCACATCTGTCGCATGTGCTTAGTGTGAACCTGCTCTCATCCGTGAAGACCAATGTTGAATATGCCAATCGCCCTGCATGGTGTTGGGCTGTAAGCACAACACTCACTTGTGGATGTCGGGCCCTCATACCACACTCATGGAAACAGTTTGAGCAGACACACTGATGTTAGTGGCCTGTTGGAGGTCATTTTGCAGGGCTCTGATACTGCTCCTCCAGTTCCTCCTTGCACAAAGCAGGAGGTAGTGGTCCTGCTGCTGGTTTGTTGCCCTTCTATGGCCCCCTCCACATCTCCTGGTGTACTGGCCTGTCGCCTGGTATCTGACAGACAAAGCCAACCTTCTTGCCACAGCTCGCATTGATGTGCCATCCTGAATGAGCTGCACTACCTGAGCAACATCTGTGGGTACACTGCCTCATGCTACTGTACCTCTACAGGTGAGAGCAATGACGAAATGGAAAAGTAACCAAAATAATAGCCCAAAAGGATGAGAACAGAGAAATGGTCTGTGGTCACCATCTGCAGAACCACTCATTTATTGAGGTAATTGCCTATCATTTCTACCTGTTGTCTGTTCCATTTGCACAACAGGAGAAATTAATTTACAATCAGTGCTGCTTCATAACTGGAGGACTGTGGCTCCTAGATAGGCCAACAGCTTACAAACATGGATACACGAGAACAGCCGCACCCACCCCAAGGAGGAGCTATGGAGCAATGAAGACGGAGAGAAGAGAGGTGAGTGTAGAAGCCGGGACAAAAGCTCTGATGTGCTGGGACGTGGGACTGAGCCCTCGAATAGGGACAGTCCAACTGAATCTGAGAAAGTTTGGAGCTATGCCCTACATACAGTCATATGTTAAAGTTTGGGCACCCCTATTAATGTTAACCTTTTTTCTTTATAACAATTTTGGTTTTTGCAACAGCTATTTCAGTTTCATATATCTAATAACTGATGGACTCAGTTATATTTCTGGATTCAAATGAGGTTTATTGTACTAACAGAAAATGTGCAATCTGCATTTAAACAAAATTTGACTGGTGCAAAAGTATGGGCACCTCAACATAAAAGTGACATTAATATTTCGTAGATCCTCCTTTTGCAAAAATAACAGCCTCTAGTCGCTTCCTGTAGCTATTAATGAGTTCCTGGATCCTGGATGAAGGTATTTGTGACCATTCCTGTTTACAAAACAATTCCTGTTCAGTTAAGTTTGATGGTCGCCGAGCATGGACAGCCCGCTTCAAATCATCCCACAGATGTTCAATGATATTCAGGTCTGGGGACTGGGATGGCCATTCCAGAACATTGTAATTGTTCCTCTGCATGAATGCCTGAGTAGATTTGGAGCGGTGTTTTGGATCATTGTCTTGCTGAAATATCCATCCCCTGCGTAACTTCAACTTTGTCTCTGATTCTTGCACATTATTGTCAAGAATCTGCTGATACTGAGTTGAATCCATGCGAACTTCAACTTTAACAAGATTTCCGGTGCCGGCATTGGCCACACAGCCCCAAAGCATGATGGAACCTCCACCAAATTTTACTGTGGGTAGCAAGTGTTTTTCTTGGAATGCTGTGTTTTTTAGCCTCCATGCATAATGCCATTTTGTATGACCAAACAACTCAATCTTTGTTTCATCAGTCCACAGGACCTTCTTCCAAAATGTAACTGGCTTGTCCAAATGTGCTTTTGCATACCTCAGGCGACTCTGTTTGTGGCGTGCTTGCAGAAGCAGCTTCTTTCGCATCACTCTCCCATACAGCTTCTCCTTGTGCAAAGTGCGCTGTATTGTTGACCGATGCACAGTGACACCATCTGCAGCAAGATGATGCTGCAGGTCTTTGGAGGTGGTCTGTGGATTGTCCGTGACTGTTCTCACCATTCTTCTTCTCTGCCTTTCTGATATTTTTCTTGGCCTGCCACTTCTGGGCTTAACAAGAACTGTACCTGTGTTCTTCCATTTCCTTACTATGTTCCTCACAGTGGAAACTGACAGGTTAAATCTCTGAGACAACTTTTTGTATCCTTCCCCTGAAAAGCTATGTTGAATAATCTTTGTTTTCAGATCATTTGAGAGTTGTTTTGAGGAGCCCATGATGCCACTCTTCACAGGAGAATCAAATAGGAGAACTTCTTGCAAGTGGCCACTTTAAATACCTTTTCTCATGATTTGATACACCTGGCTATGAAGTTCAAAGCTCAATGAGGTTACAAAACCAATTTAGTGCTTCAGGAAGTCAGTAAAAAGTAGTTAGGCGTGTTCAAATCAAGAAAATGATAAGGGTGCCCATACTTTTGCACCGGTCAAATTTTGTTTAAAGCAGATTGCACATTTTCTGCAAAAAACCTCATTTGAATCCAGAAATATAACGGAGTCCATCAGTTATTAGATATATGGAACTGAAATAGCTGTTGCAAAAACCAAAATTGTTATAAAGAAAAAAGGTTAACATTAATAGGGGTGCCCAAACTTTAACATATGACTGTAATTATTCCTACCACTGTTTCCTTTACAAAGTATAATGCCCTCTTTGTGCCCTCTAGATTAGTGGTCCCCAACCTTTTTTGCACCAGGGACCGGTTTCAAGCAAGACCATTCTTCCATGGCCCGGCAGGGCGGGGATGGAGGTGTGGCAGGGGCGGGGCTTTGGTCACAAGGGGGCGGGGCTATGGACACGGTTGTAGTGTAGCAGTGCATACTTATAATTAAATAACATTTATAATGTGACTCAACTCACCATAGGTTTTGAATAAGTGCTCCATCACCCCCTTCTCCCCATCATTGCCTTCACCCCATCACTGCCGTCTCTCCATCATTGCCTTCACCCCATCACTCCCTTCTCCCCATCATTGCCTTCACCCCATCACTCCCTTCTCCCCATCATTGCCTTCACCCCATCACTGCCATCTCTCCATCATTTCCTTCACCCCATCACTGCCGTCTCTCCATCACTCCCCTCATGGTCTTCTCCTCATGTCCCCATCTCCTCCAGGGCCAGGCTACACAAACACAGACCAACACACATACACACACACACACACACACACGTGCACACACAGACAGACATACATACACACACACATTATACATACACACACACACCACCTCTCTCCTCTCACCTGCCCGCCGCCCGCGCTTCCTCGCTCTGACACAGCAGCGGCCGCGCTCCTCTCTGTGTCAGTCAGAGACAGGAAGCGCGGGCGGCGGGCAGGAAGCTGGACGCAGTGGACGGGTCCTTGCAGCTCCGCTCCTGCTATTCCCTCTTGCAGGCAGCGGAGCTGCTTGGATCGCTCCCTGGCCGCCGCTAAGAACTGCTGCGCGCCGCCCCAGCCACCGCTACGCCACTGACCGCCCCTGGCTCCCCTTGTGTCCGCGGACCGGCAAGGGCACTGCAGCGGCCCGGTGCTGGGCCGCGGACCGGCGGTTGGGGACCCCTGCTCTAGATGATAAAACTGACCCCATAGAATATATTAAAACCTGTGCAAGTGCCCTAGCACAGGGGTCCCCAACCGCCGGTCCGCGGCCTAGCACCGGGCCGCTGCAGTGCCCTTGCCGGTCCGCGGACACAAGGGGAGCCAGGGGAGGTCAGTGGCGTAGCGGGGGCTGGGGCGGCGCGCAGCAGTTCTTAGCGGCGGCCATGGAGCGATCCAAGCAGCTCCGCTGCCTGCAAGAGGGAATAGCAGGAGCGGAGCTGCAAGGACCCATCCACTGCGTCCAGCTTCCTGCCCGCCGCCCGCGCTTTATGTCTCTGACTGACACAGAGAGGAGCGCGCCGCTGCTGTGTCAGAGCGAGGAAGCGCGGGCGGCGGGCAGGTGAGAGGAGAGAGGTGGTGTGTGTGTGTATGTATGTCTGTCTGTGTGTGTACATGTGTGTGTGTGTGTGTGTTGGTCTGTGTTTGTGTAGCCTGGCCCTGGAGGAGATGGGGACATGAGGAGAAGACCATGAGGGGAGTGATGGAGAGACGGCAGTGATGGGGAGAAGGCAATGATGGAGAGATGGCAGTGATGGGGTGAAGGCAATGATGGGGAGAAGGGAGTGATGGGGTGAAGGCAATGATGGGGAGAGAGGAGTGATGGGGTGAAGGCAATGATGGGGAGACAGCAGTGATGGGGTGAAGGCAATGATGGGGTGAAGGCAATGATGGGGAGAAGGGGGTGATGGAGCACTTATTCAAAACCTATGGTGAGTTGAGTCACATTATAAATGTTATTTAATTATAAGTATGCACTGCTACACTACAACCGTGTCCATAGCCCCGCCCCCTTATGACCAAAGCCCCGCCCCTGCCACACCTCCATCCCCGCCCTGCCGGGCCATGGAAGAATGGTCTTGCTTGAAACCGGTCCCTGGTGCAAAAAAGGTTGGGGACCACTGCCCTAGCAAACATGCCCACATTGTTCTCCCTAGAAAGTAATAATGCCCTGTGTTCCATTTTAACAGTCACAATACCCTTAATGCACTTAAAACTATAAAAGGCCCCCAATCTGTACAGATGTGGTTTTCACCAAAAAAGCATTGTTACACCGAAATGGCTATGAAAAAAAATTATATGAACAACTGGATATTACCAACAACGACATACTTGAGGAATACCTGGAGTTTCAAAATTCGAACTTAAGTAATTTTGCAGATAATAGCAAAAAAGTAAGCAGCATTCTAGGGTTAACATTAAATAATGTTTCCTGATTTCCCCCTTGTACATCTCCCCTCTACACAGTTTGATGTCCCCACAGCTCTCCTTTACACAGTTTAATGTCCCCATAGCTGCCCTCTACACAGTATGATGTCCCCATAGTTCCCCTATATGCAATATAATGCCCCCACAGCTCTCTATACACTGTATAGGAGTCCACATTTCTCCTATACACAATATAATTTGCACACAGCTATCCTCTCTACAGTATGATGTCCCCACAACTTCCCTATACACAATGTAATGCATCTGTAAGAAGGTGGCGGGGACCCTCATTTGCCACCTCTCTCCTATATACATGTGTGCGCTGTGCGGTATCCTGAGGGTTTACCTGTATGCTAATGTTATGTATTACTGTTTTATTAATGTAATGTGCTGTGTCGGTGTGTACTGTGTATACTGTCTATTGCATGTGCTAAGGTTAGTAACAGAAAGGGTTAAGCAAAGAAAGGAGGTTGGCCTAGCAGGCTGAAAAAGCAGCAATTTCCTGCTTCTGGAGCAGAACCTGGGCAGGCTTGCCTGAGGCAGGACGTGCTCCACTGTTGGGAGCAGGGTATACCCCTGGAGGAGAATAAATTACTGCCAATGACTGCGGGGCAGTGGGAACGGGCACTGGAATTTTGGAAGTGCCCACCGAAAGACTGTTGATTCTTAGAGACTAGATGAGAGCCGACCATGCTGCATATTTTGATTGGGAAAGTGCAGGAAGTTTTACCTCATTCATCTCGTCTTTATTAAAAGTTTTTTACTGTTGAAACTGAAGCGTGCCGTGTGGTGCATCCTGAGGATGCTGTTCCAATAAGGTGAACAATCGTGCTGTGTAACGAATGGAAGCGGAGGCAGAGATGGTGAAGTTCACATTCGTTTTTATTTTTTAAGTGGAACCTCGGGACCACGGTCCGGGGGCTCCGAAGGGGGCGTGACTAGTGAGCCCTGGGCACCCGTAGTAAAGCCCCTCAGGCAGGGCCAGAATGGAATACCCGGAGGACACAGGAGCTACCTCCAGTTAGACCCCGAACCCGTGGCAGCTGTCCCAGCGGGACCAAAAGGAATAACAAAAGTTACAGCAGAGTCCGTAATGCACTGGGTCCTGGATCCGGGTAGGTGGTAAGGAGTCGGTTCCAGTGACCTTCACACAGTCCTTGGACTCGGATGGCTGTAGGAGGAACGGGATGGCTTAGGCCCAGATAGTTGCTGATATAACCAGGTAACACAGGATACTGATATGCTGTGGAATCAGAGAGCATTAGACAATGCACAGAGACTGCAGATGCAGCGCAGACAGTTTAGCATGAGAACCTGATGTAGCAATGATAGATACTCGTTGCTCCAGCGTTCTCCCTATGGAGGAGAGGCCAGAAATAGCAGCCAGTGAGCTGCCATTTGTTAATTGTATTTTTTGAATAATGCACGCCGCCCCATTAGGAAGGCAAGAGAGCGGGCGGGCGTGCACTAATAGCCTTAGCTACAGATCTCCTCACAGGACGCCAGGAGGAGGAGGCAGGAGGGAGGACAGAACGCTGAGCAGCAGCATGAGAGGCTCGAGGTGAGTGCCCAGAACGGAGCGCAGCGGCAGGCCTGGACGCAGCGCCAGGACAGGGGCCAGGTGTAACAGCGGCAGACCTGGGTGCAGCGCCAGGACAGGGGCCAGGTGTAACAGCGGCAGACCTGGGTGTAGCACCAGGACGGGGGCCAGGTGTAACAGCAGCAGACCTGGGCGCAGCGCCAGGACGGGGACCGGGTGTAACATGCTGGAGGTAACTAACTGTGCCACATGGCTGGGACTTTATCTGACTTTCTATAGGCAAGGGCCCGGGGTGCTCACTGACTGTGACTTAGTGGACTCGCCCATAACTACCACCCCGTTCCACTGTGTTACACATCCACAGCTCTCTATACACAGTATAATGAGCTCACAGCTCCCTTTTACAAAGTATGATGTCCCCAATGATTCCTATACACAGTATGATCCCTATAGCTCCCCTATACACAGTATAATGCCTCCACAGCGCTATATACACAATATAATGGACCCACAGCTCCCATCTACACAGTATGATGTTCCCACAGCTCACCTATACAAAGTATGAGTCCTCCACAGCTCCCATATAGACAGGATAATGTCCCCAAACTGTGTGATGTCCCCACACTGTATGATGGCCCCCACATTAGCCTCCACACTGTGTGATGGCACCAACACTGCTTAATGGCCCATACGCTTAGTAGCCCCCTTAACCATAATATAAAGCCTCACAAAACTGTTTACTGTCTACACCCTATGCATATTGGTGACCTACCATTGTGTGTTGAATAAGATGCCATATGCAAGATGCTTTAATAGGGCATTTAGGGCTGCCGACGTTGAGTGGGGGCACAACATCGTTTCACAGTAGGGTGCCAACCTCCGCAGCCAGGTAGGCAGAGGTAATAGGGTGCATTAGGGTAAATACAGGCCCCTATCTCCCCGCTTTTTTGATTGAGGATTCATAGCTAAGTAATACGGTATATTTGTGTATAAGCATAATATCTATATATGTGCCCAAAACAAAATCATGAATTATTTAAACTGAGACAGATCTAACTGTTCATATATGTCATCCCCTGAGGAAGAAGTGCTGTACACTTCGAAACGCGTTGGGAAATAAATAGTTAAATCTTTTATCATAACCTGGATTCATCATTTTGTCAAGCAGCGCACTAAAAGTCCATGAATTTGTTCCATAAGAAACTATATATCTATATATAAAGCTGAGTGTATAGCCCCACCTACTCCGCATAGTCACATTCACTATACTATCCAACCGCGTCCCATCAGCCAGAGCCACCGGACTACTAATATCCCACATCATCCCGTCAGCCTGGGGTCAGAACCAGAGTGCTGAGTAGAACAGTCCTAACTTTCATACGGGAGATACCTTTAAGAGAGGCCTGGCGTCAGAACCAGAGCGCTGACTGGATTTGCCCTGACTTCCATACCAATGATCCCTTTAATAGAAGCCTGGGGTGATGAAAATCAGAGCACTGAGGGATTTACCCTAACTTCCATACCGGAGATCCCTATAAGAGAGGCCTGGGGTCAGTACCAAAGCGCAGAGTGGATTTGCCCTCACTTCCGTACCAGGGATCCCTTTAAGAGAGGCCTGGGGTCAGACCCAGAGTGCTTAGTGGAATTGCCCTAACTTAAATACCAATGATCCCTTTAAGAGACCCTGGTGTCAGAACCACAGCGCTGAGTGGAACGGTCCTAACTTCCATATCGGGGATCTCTTTAAGAGAGGTCTGGGGTCAGAACCAAAGCGCTGGATGGATTTGCCCTAACTTCCATACCAATGATCCCTTTAAGAGAGGTCTGGGGTCAGAATCAGAGCACTGAGGGATTTGCCCTAACTTCCATACCGGAGATCCCTTGAAGAGGGAAGATGTACCTATGGGATAGAGGATGTGTGATGGATATATGGGCAGGGAGGGGGGGGGATTAATTTCTGTCATGTGCTCTCTGCTCCTTTCTTTGGGGCAGACAATGACTGGGAGCTTATGTTTCCGGGGATGCTAGATTTCTCCCACCATGAGGTGTTGTCGAGTTGGGAAAACTGTTGCTCATAGCAACCAATCACAGCTCAGCTTCTTTTAAACAGCTCTGGTGAAATGAAAGATGCTTCGTGATTGGTTGGTGACACACACACACACATATTCAATTTTATATCTCTATATATTGTAAGGTAGCACTGTCATTCAAGTAGGGGATACTCGCTTAGCAGCCACAATAATCACGTCCGGCATGGGTTTTCCATAAAACCATAACAATCCATGCGGTTTATTCAGGCATCATAAACCCACAGCAGCAACATAATGTTCATATACACGGCATAGCGTCCATGACAGAGCTTCCCTCTGTTGTCCCTGAACTCACACAGGTTATGCAATGTCCATTGCGCAGGCTTTCTAGCCTCACAGTTGTCATCCCGTCAGGGTTTTACCTTATGGCTGCTTCATCCATACTGCCATGGTTGCCACTAGGAATTTCGGGGCCCCATACTGGCAAAATGTATGGGCCCCCCTTGAGACTCCGCCCAGGCTCCACCCCCAGTTCCGCCTCCACCCTAGCTCCTCATCCACCACGCAAACCTTCCAAAATCCCTCCGCCCTTTCTTGATAAAACTTCACTTCTGCACCACGCCCTCACCAATCACACATTAACACCATATTACATACATAGCCATCAGCTTTTGTTTAGACCAAAAGCTTATATATACATTGCTATTGGGGAGTCGAAGGGGGAGGGGGAAGGAATAGTTATACAATCATTCCTTCGCCCTCCCCCTTCGACTCCCCAATAGCAATGTATATATAAGTACAATCACATACTAAAATGGTGGACAAACAAATACATGGACTTGTTATTTACTCACACAGCCAGTGTTGCCGCCGCGCTCACCACCCAGTCAAGAAGAATCTAATGGTCGTCTCAGCCTGCCCACCGCTGCCTACTCAGCCTGCCCACCAAATAAATGGAAAGAGTATATTACTACATATAATCACTGATTACAAACTACAGAAAAATCATCTTTAATGGTATTTATTAAAAAACGATAAATTATACAATATAAATACATCTCAAAACGTAAAAAGTGATTATGTAAAAAAACAAAAATAAATAATAGGAGTCAACAGTAAAGGGCTGATCACCCCATTTATTTAGTTTACTAACTTTTATACAGTAATAATTCCAAAACTCTTTAGGGCATGTTCCCACAGTCAGTAAATGCTACGGTAAAGTAGACCCCTTAAAGAACTTATACAGATGTGTGGTGAGCACTTTGAACCTCCAAGTGCTTGACAGAAGTTTATAATGTAGAGCCATAAAATAAAAAAATCTTTTTTTTTTCTTCACAAAAATGATCTTTTCACCCCCAATTTTTTATTTTCCCAAGTGTAACATGAGAAATTGGACCCTAACAGTTGTTGTACAATTTTTCCTGAGTACGCTGATACCCTATATGTGGGGGTAAACCACTGTTTGGGCGCATGGCAGAGCTCAGAAGGGAAAGAGCACCATTTGACTTTTTCAAGGCAGAATTGGCTGGAATTGAGATCGGACGCCATGTTGCTTTTGGAGACCACCTGATGTGCCTAAACAGTGAAAACCACCAATTTTAACTCCATCCCTAACCCCAACACAGTCAGCAGCATGCTGGTACTGTGCAGCACAGTCTGTGCTGACTAAAAGGATAGGACAACGGCTGAGCTGCAGGTGGAGACAGTCAGCAGCATGCTGGTACTGTGCAGTACAGTCTGTGCTGACTAAAAGGATAGAACTACGGGCTGAGCTGCAGGTGGAGGCTGTGGAGACAGTCAACAATGTGCCTACTAATCATGGACACTGGAGATTTGTCCCACTGGGCCCTGGCTCACCCATCATCAGCCCCTGGCCCACCCCATCATCATTTGGGCTCCCTGGCTCCCCCATCATCAGCCCCCTGGCTCACCCCATCATCAGCCGGGCCCCCTGGCTCACCCATCATCAGCCCCTGGTCCTGGCTCACCCCATCATCAGCCCCTGGCCCTGGCTCACCCCATCATCAGCCGGGACCCCTGGCTCCCCCATCATAAGCCCCCTGGCTCACCCCATCATCAGCCGGGCCCCCTGGCTCCCCCATCATCAGCCCCTGGCCCTGGATCACCCCATCATCAGCCCCTGGCCCTGGATCACCCCATCATCAGCCCCCTGGCTCACCCCATCATTAGCATGGCCACCACGGAGAGAGAGCGAGAGAGAGACAGACAAGACAAAGACAGACTACTTACCTTACCCTGCCTGCCGTCTGCGTCCCGCCGCCATCCACCGTCTTCTGCCACTGGCCCACCGCTCCCATTGCACAATAACTTTTGCAGTCCATTTTCTCCTGTTACCCTTGGTAAAATAAAAAAAATTGAAACTGAAGTAATTTTTTTGTGAAAAAGCTAAATGTTCATTTTTTTTTTAAACATTCAAAAAATTCCTGTAATAAGCTTCTTGAATGTGGTTTTGAGCACCTTAAGGAGTGTAGTTTTTAGAATGGTGTCACTTTTGGGTATTATCTATCGCATAGACCCCTCAAAGTGGCTTCAAATGTGATGTGGTCCCTAAAATAAAATGGTGTTGTAAAAATGAGAAATCGCTGGTCAACTTTTAACCCTTATAACTTTCTAACAAAAAAAAATTTTGGTTCCAAAATTGTGCTGATGTAAAGTAAACAAGTGGGAAATGTTAGTTATCAAGTATTTTGTGTGACATATTTCTGTAATGTAAGGGCATGAAAATTCAAAGATGGAAAATTGCGAAATTTTCACCAAATTTCCATTTTTTCCACAAATAAACGCAAGTTATATCAATGAAATTTTACCACTAACATGAAGTACAATATGTCACGAGAAAACAATGTCAGAATCACCGGGATCCATGGAAGTGTTCTAGAGTTATTACCTCATAAAGGGACAGTGGTCAGAATTGTAAAAATTGGCCCGGTCATTAACGTGCAAATGGGGTTAATGATGGAATATAGATTTTTTAAAATATATTTTTACAATTATTTTTTTAAATTTTATCTTTTACACTGTATCCTGCTCTGTTGAAATGCGGCCCCCCCGCCTGCCCTGGGGCCCTGTGCTGTGGCAGTGCTGCAGTGTGGGCACCCCCCCACATCTGGGCCCCCCCTGCCTGCCCTGGGGCCCTGTGCTGTGGCAGTGCTGCAGTGCGGGCACCCCCCTCATCTGGGCCCCCCTTGCCTGCCCTGGGGCTCTGTGCTGTGGTAGTGCTACAATGTGGGCACCCCCACGTCTGGGCCCCCCCTGCTTGCCCTGGGGCCCTGTGCTGTGGCAGTGCTGCAGTGCGGGCACCCCCCCCACGCCTGGGGCCCCCCTGCCTGCCCTGGGGCCCTGTGCTGTGGCAATGCTGCAGTTTGGGCGCCCCCCACGCCTGGGCCCCCCCTGCCTGCCTTGGGGCCCTGTGCTGTGGCAATGCTGCAGTGCGGGCGCCTCCCCCCACTCCTGGGCCCCCCCACCTGCCCTGACTACTCACCCTGTTCGCTTGCCAGCCGACTCCACGTCCGGTCTGCACGCCGCCGCCTCTTCTCTCCTGGAGTCTTGTGTCCGTCCGCCGAGCCCTACTGCCTCCCATCCACCAGTGCTCCCATCCATGTGACACGCTGCTTGCTCTGGAATGAGGAAGCGGAGCAGAGCAGCGTGTGACGAGTGACGTCACGAGAGGCTGGCTGGACCCATCATGCACTGGGGAGGGCCGTAGCTTAAAGCTACAGTGCCTGCCCATTTCATTTTGACGGCTGGGCCCGGGGCGATGTGAATTAAAGCGCACCTACTGCCTGAACCAAATATCGGGGGGGGTCCTAGCGCCCAGTAACGGGGCCCCATACACCAGTAAGGGCTGTAATGCCCTGATGGTGGCCCTGCATACTGCAGACGTTCATTCCCTCTCCCTGGGAACTGTCAGACACTTGCAGCCATTAAACACAGCATTCACTGATATGAATGGGAAACTGAGGATGAAAAAAAGACAACAAGCTAAGTCTCAGAAAACAAGAGAAGTTGGTAACTATGCAGATTGCAGATCCCTGATCTTTACCGCACAACTAGCAGCAGTCGTGGAGCGTGCCTACGATGGTCCTGGACGCCTCGTCACAACCGGAGAACTAAATAAGCCTAAAGTAAGAAAAGGGAAAACTAACTGCCCCAGAGCATACCCCAAAGGAAAGACAGCCCCTTCACATGTATTGACGGTGAAACAAGATGAAAATACAAACAAAGGCAGGAAAATAGGCTGAGCAAACGATGGGGCCCGACTAACTAAAAAGGACAGAAAAGGAAAGACACTGTCTGCAATCTGCCAAAAAAACCTACAAAAATATTGTCCAACACTTCTGATAGCAAAATTAACCCTGAAGTCACTAGACTTCTAAACCTATATCAGCACTCTGAAATCTTCTGAGACAGAGCAAAAAAGAGGCAAATCTAATAAGGGACATAAAGCAGATTGGCAAATACTGATTAATAGGAGTGGAATTTCAGCACAACCCCAGCAGGGGCAGGCTGATTACACAAAAAACTGAATTGACCAACAAGCGCAAGTGTGAACAATAGCAAAAAAACAAACTTAACTTGAGAAGACTGGAAGAGAGCTGAAGTCCAGGACCTGAGAAGCAGACTGAATCACCAGCACCCGGATAGGGCGTCGGCTGTCTTATATCCAGTCTGATACTCCAGAGATCCAATCATTATCTTCCTCATCAGGTGGCAGATCACTACCACTTAAACCAACAGCACTACCTCCTGTCACCACCAGAGGGAGAACGGAAGGGGAACTCTCAACTGGTGGAGCAGAAAATGAGTTCATGACAGTACCCCCCCCCTTGAGGAGGGGTCACCGAATCCTCATCCATGCCACCAGGCCGATCAGGATGGGCCCGGTGAAAAGCACGAACCAATTTATTGGCATGAATATCAGAGGCAGAGACACAAGAATTATCATCCTGGCCATAACCCTTCCATTTGACCAAATACTGGAGTCTCCGTCTAACCAAACGAGAATCCAATATTTTCTCTACCTCATATTCCACATTGCCTTTAACCAATACAGGATCAGGAGGTGCCGCCACAGGAACTACTGGCTCAACAAACCTCTTCAACAGTGACTTGTGAAATACGTTATGGATTTTGAACGTAATTGGAAGAGCCAATCGAAAAGAAACAGGATTAAGAATCTCCAAAATCTTATAAGGTCCAATAAATCTTGGCTTAAATTTTGGAGATGCAACCTTCATAGGAATATTCTTATACGACAGCCAAACCATATCACCCACTTTAAACCGGGGACCAATGGTCCTACGCCAGTTGGAAAAACGCTGGGCCTTTTCCTGAGAGAGTGACAACTTATCCACCACTTGGTCCCATATCTGCTGCATTCTCACAACCACAGTGTCCACACCTGGGCAGGACGAAGATTCCACTTGCCCTGAAGATAATCGAGGATGAAACCCAAAATTACAGAAAAAGGGTGACATCAGAGTGGCAGAACTAGCTCTATTGTTCAGCGCAAATTCGGCCAAGGGCAAAAATGAGACCCAATCATCTTGATCAGCAGATATAAAACATCTTAAATAAGACTCCAGGGTCTGGTTTGTTCTCTCAGTCTGCCCATTGGTCTGGGGATGAAACGCGGAGGAGAAGTATAACTGAATTCCCAGATTGGAACAAAAGGCTTTCCAGAATCTGGAAACAAACTGGACCCCTCTATCGGACACAATGTTCTCAGGAATCCCGTGTAACCGAACCAACTGTTGTAAAAACAAGGGCACCAACTCAGCGGAAGATGGCAACTTTGGGAGTGGTACAAGATGGACCATCTTCGAAAATCTATCACAAATCACCCAGATAACAGTCATTCTCTGAGAGACAGGACGATCAGAAATAAAATCCATTGAGATATGGGTCCATGGCCTCTTGGGCACCAGCAGGGGCATCAGCAACCCACTAGAACGAGAACAGGGTTTACACCGAGAACAAGTCCCACAGGACTGTACAAAATTCCTGACATCACGAGATAAGGCAGGCCACCAAAACGACCGACTCACCAAATCTCTGGTACCAAAAATACCCGGATGACCAGCCAATGCGGAGCAATGGACTTCAGACATCACTCTCTTTCTCCACTGGTCAGGAGCATACAATCTTCCCATAGGGCAACGCTCAGGTTTTTCCTCCTGAAATTCCTCCAGGGCGCGTCTCAAATCGGGCGAAATGGCAGAAAGAACTACCCCCTCACCTAGGATAGTAGTAGGCTCGGTCACATTAAGAGAATCAGTAAGGAAACTCCTAGAAAGACAGTCTGCCTTAACATTCTTAGTGCCCGGAAGAAAAGAGACCACAAAATTAAAACGCGTAAAAAACAAGGCCCATCTAGCCTGTCTAGGATTCAAGCGTTTGGCCGACTTCAGATAAATCAGATTCTTGTGATCGGTGAGGACCACAAATTGATGTCTAGCTCCCTCCAACCAATGTCTCCACTCCTCAAATGCCAATTTCATGGCCAACAATTCCCGATTCCCCACGTCATAGTTGCGTTCAGATGGGGAAAACTTTAGAGAAAAGAAGGCACAGGGATTGATCTTAGAAGTCACAGGGTCTTTTTGGGACAACACAGCTCCTGCACCAATCTCAGAAGCGTCCACCTCCACTTGAAATGGAAGTGAGACATCAGGTTGCCGTAAAACTGGAGCTCCTGAAATGCTGAGACAGCCTCAGGAGACCAATTCAGCACATCAGCTCCCTTCTTGGTCAGATCAGTCAGTGGTTTGACAATACTAGAAAAATTACCTATAAATTTACGATAGAAATTAGAAAAACCCAAAAACTTCTGGAGAGCCTTCAAAGAAGTAGGCTGAACCCAATTATAAATGGCCTGTACCTTGGCCGGGTCCATTTCAATAGTCGATGAAGATAAGATAAATCCCAAAAATGAAATCCTCTGTACACCAAAGAGGCATTTCGATCCCTTAACAAACAGGGAATTCTCCCTCAAAATCCGGAACACAGTCCGGACATGTTCCACATGGGAATCCCAATCACTAGAAAAGATCAAAATATCATCCAGATAGATGATCAAAAACTTTTCCACAAAGTCTCGGAAAATATCATTCATAAAGGATTGGAAGACAGAAGGGGCATTAGAGAGCCCAAAAGGCATCACCAGGTACTCAAAATGTCCCTCCGGAGTATTAAACGCCATCTTCCATTCATCCCCATGCTTGATGCGAATAAGATTATGCGCCCCCCTGAGGTCAAGCTTAGTAAACCAGCAGGCACTCTTAACTCTGGAGAATAAATCAGACATCAGAGGTAACGGGTACTGATATTTAACCGTCATCTTGTTAAGGGAACGATAATCAATACACGGTCTTAATGAACCATCTTTCTTGGCCACAAAAAAAAAAAAAACAGCGCCTAACGGTGACGAGGATGGTCTAATATGACTCTTCTCCAACGACTCCTTAATATAGGATCGCATAGCATCATGTTCGGGTACAGATAAGTTGAAAAGCCGACCCTTGGGAAATTTACACCCAGGCATCAACTCAATTGCACAGTCATAACTCCTATGAGGAGGCAAAGACGCAGACTTACTCTCACTAAAAACATCAGATAAATCAGCCAGATAATCAGGAATATCATGAGACTGAGGAGAGGTGGAGAAAACAGGAGCGTCCCTAAGAACACACTGACAAACCCAACTCACCACAGACCCAGATTTCCAATCCAAAACTGGGTTATGAGTTTGCAACCAGGGGAACCCCAGAACAATAGTATCATGCAAATTATGCAGCACCAAAAATTTACAATTTTCTTGGTGGTCTGGGGCAACTCGCATTATCACCTGGGTCCAAAACTGAGGTTTATTCTCCGCCAAAGGAGTGGCATCAATACCCCTCAAAGGAATGGGTGTCTGCAGAGTCGTCATGGACAAACCACAACGTTTAGCAAAGTCCAAATCCATCAGATTCAGAGCTGCTCCTGAATCCACAAAAGCCTTAGTGGAAAATGTGGACAAGGAGCAGATCAGAGTAATTGCCAAAAGGAACTTAGGTTGTACACTGCCCACAGCAAATGTGTGTGCAAAACGTTTCTCTCGTTTAGGGCAGACAGAAATAGTATGAGAGGCGTCTCCACAGAAAAAACACAGCTTATTACGCCTTCTAAACTCCTGATGTTGCGCCCTAGACAAAACCCCATCACATTGCATAGTTTCAGACATTTGTTCAAAAGGTGGCAGCGCCTCCCGTGTAGTTTTACATTCACTTAAACGCCGATCAACTTGAATGGTTAATGACATAGAGCCATCCAGACCAGAGGGAACAGGAAATCCCACCATAACATCTTTTACGGTCTCTGACAAACCTTTCCGAAAGAGAGCTGCCAATGCACTATCATTCCATGTAGTAAGGACCGCCCACTTTCGGAATTTTTGACAGTACAACTCTGCAGGATCCTGACCCTGGTTTAATGCCAACAGGTTTCTCTCAGCTTGATCAACGGCATTAGGTTCATCATACAACAACCCCAAGGCCTGAAAAAATGCATCCACATTAGTCAGAATAGGATTTTCAGGTGTCAGAGAAAAAGCCCCATCTTGGGGATCGCCGCACAGCAAGGAGATGACAATTTTAACCTGCTGCACAGAGCTCCCCAATGAGCTAGGCTTCAAAGCAAGAAATAATTTACAATTATTCTTAAAATTCAGAAATTTAGACCGATCCCCAGAAAACACATCAGGAGTAGGAATCTTGGGTTCAGCAGCATGTGACTGAATAAGGTAGGTGGAAATTCCCTGTACTTCAGCAGCAAGCTGCTCCACACGATCAGACAGTTGCTTAATCTCCATTAGGAAAATAATCCTCCTACGGCCCCAGAGAAAAAGAGGAAAAAATACATAAATAAAAAATGCTGACACTTTTTTCTTTCTCCAACAATTCTTTCCTACTTTTGAGTACCCTAGAATCTGCGGTATGGCTGGTGATTCTGTTATGAATGGGAAAGCGAGGAGGAAAAAAAGACAACAAGCTAAGTCTCAGAAAACAGAGAAGTTGGTAACTATGCAGATTGCAGATCCCTGATCTTTACCGCACAACTAGCAGCAGTCGTGGAGCGTGCCTACGATGGTCCTGGACGCCTCGTCACAACCAGAGAACTAAATAAGCCTAAAGTAAGAAAAGGGAAAACTAACTGCCCCAGAGCATACCCCAAAGGAAAGACAGCCCCTTCACATGTATTGACGGTGAAACAAGATGAAAATACAAACAAAGGCAGGAAAATAGGCTGAGCAAACGATGGGGCCCGGCTAACTAAAAAGGACAGAAAAGGAAAGACACTGTCTGCAATCTGCCAAAAAAACCTACAAAAATATTGTCCAACACTTCTGATAGCAAAATTAACCCTGAAGTCACTAGACTTCTAAACCTATATCAGCACTCTGAAATCTTCTGAGACAGAGCAAAAAAGAGGCAAATCTAATAAGGGACAAAAAGCAGATTGGCAAATACTGATTAATAGGAGTGGAATTTCAGCATAGCCCCAGCAGGGGCAGGCTGATTACACAAAAAACTGAATTGACCAACAAGCGCAAGTGTGAACAATAGCAAAAAAACAAACTTAACTTGAGAAGACTGGAAGAGAGCTGAAGTCCAGGACCTGAGAAGCAGATGGAATCACCAGCACCCGGATAGGGCGTCGGCTGTCTTATATCCAGTCTGATACTCCAGAGATCCAATCGTTATCTTCCTCATCAGGTGGCAGATCACTACCACTTAAACTAACAGCACTACCTCCTGTCACCACCAGAGGGAGAACGGAAGGGGAACTCTCAACTGGTGGAGCAGAAAATGAGTTCATGACAGTACCCCCCCCTTGAGGAGGGGTCACCGAACCCTCATCCATGCCACCAGGCCGATCAGGATGGGCCCGGTGAAAAGCACGAACCAATTTATTGGCATGAATATCAGAGGCAGAGGCACAAGAATTATCATCCTGGCCATAACCCTTCCATTTGACCAAATACTGGAGTCTCCGTCTAACCAAACGAGAATCCAATATTTTCTCTACCTCATATTCCACATTGCCTTTAACCAATACAGGATCAGGAGGTGCCGCCACAGGAACTACTGGCTCAACAAACCTCTTCAACAGTGACTTGTGAAATACGTTATGGATTTTGAACGTAACTGGAAGAGCCAATCGAAAAGAAACAGGATTAAGAATCTCCAAAATCTTATAAGGTCCAATAAATCTTGGCTTAAATTTTGGAGATGCAACCTTCATAGGAATATTCTTAGACGACAGCCAAACCATATCACCCACTTTAAACCGGGGACCAATGGTCCTACGCCAGTTGGAAAAACGCTGGGCCTTTTCCTGAGAGAGTGACAACTTATCCACCACTTGGTCCCATATCTGCTGCATTCTCACAACCACAGTGTCCACACCTGGGCAGGACGAAGATTCCACTTGCCCTGAAGAGAATCGAGGATGAAACCCAAAATTACAGAAAAAGGGTGACATCAGAGTGGCAGAACTAACTCTATTGTTCAGCGCAAATTCAGCCAAGGGCAAAAATGAGACCCAATCATCTTGATCAGCAGATATAAAACATCTTAAATAAGACTCCAGGGTCTGGTTTGTTCTCTCAGTCTGCCCATTGGTCTGGGGATGAAACGCAGAGGAGAAGTATAACTGAATTCCCAGATTGGAACAAAAGGCTTTCCAGAATCTGGAAACAAACTGGACCCCTCTATCGGACACAATGTTCTCAGGAATCCCGTGTAACCGAACCACCTGTTGTAAAAACAAGGGCACCAACTCAGCGGAAGATGGCAACTTTGGGAGTGGTACAAGATGGACCATCTTCGAAAATCTATCACAAATCACCCAGATAACAGTCATTCTCTGAGAGACAGGACGATCAGAAGTAAAATCCATTGAGATATGGGTCCATGGCCTCTTGGGCACCAGCAGGGGCATCAGCAACCCACTAGAACGAGAACAGGGTTTACACCGAGAACAAGTCCCACAGGACTGTACAAAATTCCTGACATCACGAGATAAGGCAGGCCACCAAAACGACCGACTCACCAAATCTCTGGTACCAAAAATACCCGGATGACCAGCCAATGCGGAGCAATGGACTTCAGACATCACTCTCTTTCTCCACTGGTCAGGAGCATACAATCTTCCCATAGGGCAACGCTCAGGTTTTTCCTCCTGAAATTCCTCCAGGGCGCGTCTCAAATCGGGCGAAATGGCAGAAAGAACTACCCCCTCACCTAGGATAGTAGTAGGCTCAGTCACATTAAGAGAATCAGTAAGGAAACTCCTAGAAAGACAGTCTGCCTTAACATTCTTAGTGCCCGGAAGAAAAGAGACCACAAAATTAAAACGCGTAAAAAACAAGGCCCATCTAGCCTGTCTAGGATTCAAGCGTTTGGCCGACTTCAGATAAATCAGATTCTTGTGATCGGTGAGGACCACAAATTGATGTCTAGCTCCCTCCAACCAATGTCTCCACTCCTCAAATGCCAATTTCATGGCCAACAATTCCCGATTCCCCACGTCATAGTTGCGTTCAGATGGGGAAAACTTTAGAGAAAAGAAGGCACAGGGATTGATCTTAGAAGTCACAGGGTCTTTTTGGGACAACACAGCTCCTGCACCAATCTCAGAAGCGTCCACCTCCACTTGAAATGGAAGTGAGACATCAGGTTGCCGTAAAACTGGAGCTCCTGAAATGCTGAGACAGCCTCAGGAGACCAATTCAGCACATCAGCTCCCTTCTTGGTCAGATCAGTCAGTGGTTTGACAATACTAGAAAAATTACCTATAAATTTACGATAGAAATTAGAAAAACCCAAAAACTTCTGGAGAGCCTTCAAAGAAGTAGGCTGAACCCAATTATAAATGGCCTGTACCTTGGCCGGGTCCATTTCAATAGTCGATGAAGATAAGATAAATCCCAAAAATGAAATCCTCTGTACACCAAAGAGGCATTTCGATCCCTTAACAAACAGGGAATTCTCCCTCAAAACCCGGAACACAGTCCGGACATGTTCCACATGGGAATCCCAATCACTAGAAAAGATCAAAATATCATCCAGATAGATGATCAAAAACTTATTCTCAAAGTCTCGGAAAATATCATTCATAAAGGATTGGAAGACAGAAGGGGCATTAGAGAGCCCAAAAGGCATCACCAGGTACTCAAAATGTCCCTCCGGAGTATTAAACGCCATCTTCCATTCATCCCCATGCTTGATGCGAATAAGATTATACGCCCCCCTGAGGTCAAGCTTAGTACACCAGCAGGCACTCTTAACTCTGGAGAATAAATCAGACATCAGCGGTAACGGGTACTGATATTTAACCGTCATCTTGTTAAGGGAACGATAATCAATACACGGTCTTAATGAACCATCTTTCTTGGCCACAAAAAAAAAAAAAACAGCGCCTAACGGTGACGAGGATGGTCTAATATGACTCTTCTCCAACGACTCCTTAATATAGGATCGCATAGCATCATGTTCGGGTACAGATAAGTTGAAAAGCCGACCCTTGGGAAATTTACACCCAGGCATCAACTCAATTGCACAGTCATAACTCCTATGAGGAGGCAAAGACGCAGACTTACTCTCACTAAAAACATCAGATAAATCAGCCAGATAATCAGGAATATCATGAGACTGAGGAGAGGTGGAGAAAACAGGAGCGTCCCTAAGAACACACTGACAAACCCAACTCACCACAGACCCAGATTTCCAATCCAAAACTGGGTTATGAGTTTGCAACCAGGGGAACCCCAGAACAATAGTATCATGCAAATTATGCAGCACCAAAAATTTACAATTTTCTTGGTGGTCTGGGGCAACTCGCATTATCACCTGGGTCCAAAACTGAGGTTTATTCTCCGCCAAAGGAGTGGCATCAATACCCCTCAAAGGAATGGGCGTCTGCAGAGTCGTCATGGACAAACCACAACGTTTAGCAAAGTCCAAATCCATCAGATTCAGAGCTGCTCCTGAATCCACAAAAGCCTTAGTGGAAAATGTGGACAAGGAGCAGATCAGAGTAATTGCCAAAAGGAACTTAGGTTGTACACTGCCCACAGCAAATGTGTGTGCAAAACGTTTCTCTCGTTTAGGGCAGACAGAAATAGTATGAGAGGCGTCTCCACAGAAAAAACACAGCTTATTACGCCTTCTAAACTCCTGATGTTGCGCCCTAGACAAAACCCCATCACATTGCATAGTTTCAGACATTTGTTCAAAAGGTGGCAGCGCCTCCCGTGTAGTTTTACATTCACTTAAACGCCGATCAACTTGAATGGTTAATGACATAGAGCCATCCAGACCAGAGGGAACAGGAAATCCCACCATAACATCTTTTACGGTCTCTGACAAACCTTTCCGAAAGAGAGCTGCCAATGCACTATCATTCCATGTAGTAAGGACCGCCCACTTTCGGAATTTTTGACAGTACAACTCTGCAGGATCCTGACCCTGGTTTAATGCCAACAGGGTTCTCTCAGCTTGATCAACGGCATTAGGTTCATCATACAACAACCCCAAGGCCTGAAAAAATGCATCCACATTAGTCAGAATAGGATTTTCAGGTGTCAGAGAAAAAGCCCCTTCTTGGGGATCGCCGCGCAGCAAGGAGATGACAATTTTAACCTGCTGCACAGAGCTCCCCGATGAGCTAGGCTTCAAAGCAAGAAATAATTTACAATTATTCTTAAAATTCAGAAATTTAGACCGATCCCCAGAAAACACATCAGGAGTAGGAATCTTGGGTTCAGCAGCATGTGACTGAATAAGGTAGGTGGAAATTCCCTGTACTTCAGCAGCAAGCTGCTCCACACGATCAGACAGTTGCTTAATCTCCATTAGGAAAATAATCCTCCTACGGCCCCAGAGAAAAAGAGGAAAAAATACATAATAAAAAAAAAAAAAATTCTGACACTTTTTTCTTTCTCCAACAATTCTTTCCTACTTTTGAGTACCCTAGAATCTGCGGTATGGCTGGTGATTCTGTTATGAATGGGAAAGCGAGGAGGAAAAAAAGACAACAGGCTAAGTCTCAGAAAACAGAGAAGTTGGTAACTATGCAGATTGCAGATCCCTGATCTTTACCGCGCAACTAGCAGCAGTCGTGGAGCGTTCCTACGTTGGTCCTAGATGCCTCGTCACAACAGGAGAACTAAATAAGCCTAAAGCAGGAAAAGAGGAATACTAACTGCCCCAGAGTAGACCCCAAAGGAAAGACAGCCCCCCACATGTATTGACGGTGAAACAAGATGAAAATACAAACAAAGGCAGGAAAATAGGCTGAGCAAGCGATGGGGCTCGGCTAACTAAAAAGGACAGAAAAGGAAAGACACTGTCTGCAATCTGCCAAAAAAAACCTACAAAAATATTGTCCAACACTTCCGATAGCAAAATTAACCCTGAAGTCACTAGACTTCTAAACCTATATCAGCACTCTGAAATATTCTGAGGTGTCACGCTCGCGCCTTGGCTGAATGGCGCGAGCCGGGGGGTTGTGGCCCCACTGTGCCACAAACCAGACTACCCTGGAAGGGGCGTAACTACGGCAGCTTCCTTGGTCTTTACTGGAGCCTCTGATGGTGAGGTCAGGCTTGTGCGGCAGGTAGCTGCCGGGTGCCACTCCAGGGTGGTGTCTGGCTGTGGCTGCTGATCCCACTCGGGAACAGGACACCTTGACAGAGGCTATAGACAGGCAGGCAGGTGGACACGACAGGCACGACTGAGACACAGGGCAGGCGGGCACGGCTTAGGGACACAGGACAGGCGGGCACGGCTTGGAGACACCGGACAGGCGGGCACGGCTTGGAGACACCGGACAGGCGGGCACGGCTTGGAGACACCGGACAGGCGGGCACGGCTTGGAGACACAGGACAGATTGGCGTGGTATGAAAAGGAGCAGGTAGGGACCTGTTCACACAGCAGGTGTAGGCAGGAGGGAGTGGTGTATGCTGGAACAGGATCTGGACCTGTTCACACAGGAGGTATAGGCAGGAGGGAGTGGTGTATGCTGGAACAGGATCTGGACCTGTTCACACAGGAGGTACAGGTATGGATCTAGGCAGGAAGGAATGGAATATGAAGGAACAGGTTTGGGCCTTTTCACACAGGAGGTGTAGGCAGGAGGGAGTGGTGTATGCTGGAATAGGATCTGGACCTGTTCACACAGGAGGTACAGGTATGGATATAGGCAGGAAGGAATGGAGTATGAAAGAACAGGTTTGGGCCTTTTCACACAGGAGGTGCAGGTAGACAGAGCCGCAGAAGTGCGGAGCAGGCAGAGCCGCAGGAGTGCGGAGCAGGCAGAGCCGCAGGAGGGCGGAGCAGGCTGAGCCGCAGGAGGGCGGAGCAAGCAGAGCCGCAGGAGTGCGGAGCAGGCAGAGCGGCTAGGGAGCCGTGCAGACAGAGCGGCTAGAGTGCAGATGCACAGATAAAGAGGACACAAGGAAAGACACGGCAGGGAAGGAACCACAAACAAGGAGACTGACAGACAGAGGTAAGACTGAGTTCAGACAGAGGCACAGGGACAAAGACACAAGGACCAGGATATTCTGCCTCCTGGCAGGCAGACAGAGTACGGACAAGGTACAGGGAACAAGATTCAAGGGCCAGGATATTCAGCCTCCTGGCAGGCAGACAGGATACAAAGCAAGACTAGAGTAATCCTCCAGAGAAGGAGACACACAGAACAGGGCCTGGCTTCCTCAGCAGCAAGCTACTAACTGAGTATAGACATTGCTCAGGCAATGTTTCAGTGGGAGTGGCAAAACTAAATAGTCAAGGGCTCCAGGTGGTTGGTCAGGGACAGATTACCCAGGTGCACCCAGACTGCATAAGAACCAGAGAGTTCAGGCGCCGCCCCCTTATACACACAGTCAGGAAACATGGAGAGCAAGCAGGAAAGCAAGAGGCATAGCACATGGAGCTCAGGGCTGGCAACAGACAGATTTCACAGCATGGTTTGAAGGAGAAAGTAAGTTGGTGCGCGGGGGATGGGAGGCCATGCAGTGATGCCAGCAGGGTTGTTACAGTACCCCCCCTTTACGGCCCCTCTTCCTCAAGCCTGCCAGAATGACCTGAAGAAGGAGTAAGGGACCACACACAGTCCAGGTTGACACGACATCCTTCACTTAGGGTGGAATATGTGTGCCATCAGGAATCCCAGAGTGCCAAGCTTCTTGGTGCCCGATGGAGTCAGCTTCCAACACCGAGGGTATAAGGACTTGGATCTCTTCCTCCTGAGTGGAAGAAAGCAGGGACCTGGAAGCCTCAGACTTGACCCCTACATCAGCCGGCCAGCTGGAAACCGAAGAGACCTTTACCGAGTCCAACTTCAGCCCGATATCCCAAGAAAATTGGACCTCCTCCAGACGGGTAAAAAACAGAGATGCATAGACCACTGTTCTCACCTCTTCATCCACCTGCCACATGGAAGTTGGAGGCATACATACGGGGAGCCACCTCCGCCTGTTACCCGGAACAGACTGGGCCACTTTTTTCAAGTTGATGAACGAGTACTGCTTAATCCTGGGACCTTCACCCACTGGCCATAGAGGAGCCGAGGGCATCCACTCAGGATCAATCTTCAGCCCATTATCCTGGGGAAGACTATCAAGTGTCAGGGATGTTCCTGAGGACTGGTCACTGGTATGGTCACCGGAGGTGTACGGAGAGGGCGCCACTGTTTTCTTTTCTCCAGTGACGTCAGTACATCATGGCTTGATAGCCGGCAGATCAGGTGGAGAAGGAGACTATACAGAAGACTGACCTTGCAGTAATGGAACTAGACACCTCTGTTGGCTAGGCAGATCCAAATATAGCACCATGCTGGGTCTTTGGACCGGAAGGGGCAATAGAGTGCCCGGCTCAAAACGACCGGTGGGCAAGTTGGTCAGCAGGTGGAAGACACATGTCTCTGTGTATAATGCTCCGATTAGGAGCTGTAGTTGACCCCTCAATGCTGGACTGTTCACAAGTAGGGCTCGGCCATCACCAAACCCCCTGCATGGATTCTGGAGCGGTGGAGCAGGAACCATGCACAGACTTCGTCTGGCTTGTAGCTTGCATACATCTGCACGGCCGAAACTCCCACAAGGCACCGGAACAGTCACAGACTTTAGTAGCGAGGAGGTACTCTCACCAAGGGCAGTCTCTCCTACTGGCCCAAGGTTCTGGAGCTTTGGCTTCACAGGGCTGAGACCATCAGGATGTTCCTTCTCAGGACTGGCCTCTGGCGACAACCTAGCCAGCCCCTTTTTCTTAGACCTCTTGGATCTTGCATGGGGGGCTGCTTTGGCAGGCTGAGGAACAGATGGGTCATGGACGGTCACAGACGGAGAAGATGAATTGGCCACAGGTCTCTTTCGTCCGATCCATTCCTGGAAGCTAGGAGGGGAAGACTTTTCAGGAGACACTGTACTAGGCTTGTCAAAGGCTTTGCAGAAGGCCACCAGGAAGGCCGGTAAGCTCGAGGTGATGGGATCCCCTGCTTCCCAAAGGGGGTTGAGCCACTGCAACGCATCTCCTGTTAGGTAGGACATTAGTAATCCTACCTTTACCCGATCGCTGGCGAAGTAGGGAGCATGCCATTGAAAATAGCGTAGGCACTGCTCCATAAAGGCACGACACTGCTTGGGGTCCCATCATATCTTGGTGGGTCCGAGGGAGGTTCAACTTTAGGTATGCCAGCCTCTAGTTGAGCAAACAGTCTATTGGAGACCACAATGGTGGGTGGAGCAGTGAAGGATTGGGCTTCAGACCGGGTAAATTTATTTGGTTGCCCATACTGGCAAAAAAGTTCATCTTGCTCTGAGGGCGAAAGGACATGGGACTCAGCAGGGACCAGGGCCTGAGCAAACTGTCACGCTCGCGCCTTGGCTGAATGGCGCGAGCCGGGGGGTTGTGGCCCCACTGTGCCACAAACCAGACTACCCTGGAAGGGGCGTAACTACAGCAGCTTCCTTGGTCTTCACTGGAGCCTCTGATGGTGAGGTCAGGCTTTTGCGGCAGGTAGCTGCCGGGTGCCACTCCAGGGTGGTGTCTGGCTGTGGCTGCTGATCCCACTCTGGAACAGGACACCTTGACAGAGGCTATAGACAGGCAGGCAGGTGGACACGACAGGCACGACTGAGACACAGGGCAGGCGGGCACGGCTTGGGGACACAGGACAGGCGGGCACGGCTTGGAGACACCGGACAGGCGGGCACGGCTTGGAGACACAGGACAGATTGGCGTGGTATGAAAAGGAGCAGGTAGGGACCTGTTCACACAGCAGGTGTAGGCAGGAGGGAGTGGTGTATGCTGGAACAGGATCTGGACCTGTTCACACAGGAGGTACAGGTATGGATCTAGGCAGGAAGGAATGGAATATGAAGGAACAGGTTTGGGCCTGTTCACACAGGAGGTGTAGGCAGGAGGGAGTGGTGTATGCTGGAACAGGATCTGGACCTGTTCACACAGGAGGGACAGGTATAGATATAGGCAGGAAGGAATGGAGTATGAAGGAACAGGTTTGGGCCTGTTCACACAGGAGGTGCAGGTAGACAGAGCCGCAGGAGTGCGGAGCAGGCAGAGCCGCAGGAGTGCGGAGCAGGCAGAGCCGCAGGAGTGCGGAGCAGGCAGAGCCGCAGGAGGGCGGAGCAGGCAGAGCCGCAGGAGGGAGGAGCAGGCAGAGCCGCAGGAGTGCAGAGCAGGCAGAGCCGCAGGAGTGCGGAGCAGGCAGAGCGGCTAGGGAGCCGTGCAGACAGAGCGGCTAGAGTGCAGATGCACAGATAAAGAGGACACAAGGAAAGACACGGCAGGGAAGGAACCACAAACAAGGAGACTGACAGACAGAGGTAAGACTGAGTTCAGACAGAGGCACAGGGACAAAGACACAAGGACCAGGATATTCTGCCTCCTGGCAGGCAGACAGAGTACGGACAAGGTACAGGGAACAAGACTCAAGGGCCAGGATATTCAGCCTCCTGGCAGGCAGACAGGATACAAAGCAAGACTAGAGTAATCCTCCAGAGAAGGAGACACACAGAACAGGGCCTGGCTTCCTCAGCAGCGAGCTACTAACTGAGTATAGACATTGCTCAGGCAATGTTTCAGTGGGAGTGGCGAAACTAAATAGTCAAGGGCTCCAGGTGGTTGGTCAGGGACAGATTACCCAGGTGCACCCAGACTGCATAAGAACCAGAGAGTTCAGGCGCCGCCCCCCTATACACACAGTCAGGAAACATGGAGAGCAAGCAGGAAAACAAGAGGCATAGCACATGGAGCTCAGGGCTGGCAACAGACAGATTTCACAGCATGGTTTGAAGGAGAAAGTAAGTTGGTGCGCGGGGGATGGGAGGCCATGCAGTGATGCCAGCAGGGTTGTTACATGAGACAGAGCAAAAGAGGCCAATCTAATAAGGGACAAAAAGCAGCTTGGCAAATACTGATTAATAGGAGTGAAATTTCAGCATAGCCCCAGCAGGGGCAGGTTGATTACACAAAAAACTGAATTGACCAACAAGCGCAAGTGTGAACAATAGCAAAAAACAAACTTAACTTGAGAAGACTGGAAGAGAGCTGAAGTCCAGGACCTGAGAAGCAGACTGAATCACCAGCACCCGGATAGGGCGTCGGCTGTCTTATATCCAGTATGCTACTCTAGAGATCCAATCGTTATCTTCCTCATCAGGTGGCAGATCACTACCACTTAAACCAACCACACTACCTCCTGTCACCACCAGTGGGAGAACGGAAGGGGAACTCTCAACTGGTGGAGCAGAAAATGAGTTCATGACAATTCACGTGCTGTCAGGCAGGAAGCCCCATCTCCCAGCGGGACCTTCCACCACGGACCAACCAGGTCCAGGCATTTTTTCTCATGTGACCTACCCTGGCCACCTTATATGGTCCGTAGCCACGCTCACTGGGTCACATGGCTATGACCTCATCACAGGTCCTTCACACAATCGTACACTTTACTACAAGCATTTTCAGACACACCTTTGGGTGGATTTGTAGGTAACTGGGCCTGCCCGTCTCCCCAGCTACCTGGAGACTTCTCCCTGACACATTGAAACAGCACCTCAGCAGTATCACTGCTCATCAAGACACACGTAAGTCTCTATCACAAGGCCACCCACCTTGAGATACATTACGATCATTCAGCATCCTACTCCTATCAGGACACTGGAAATGCTTATATGCCTGTCCTGGGACACCCACACAGCGCCCCCTAGCGGACACAGTGGTCACTACACCACAATATATAAAAGTGATTGTATGTATGTGTGTGTGTATCACCAACCAATTACAAAGCATCTTTCATTTCACCAGAGCTGTTCAAAAGAAGCTGAGCCGCGATTGGTTGCTATGAGCAACAGTTTTCCTTGCAACCAATCACTAAGCATCTCTGATTTCACCAGAGCTGGTTAAAAGTAGCTGAGCTGTGATTGGTTGCTATGAGCAAGTTTTCCCACTTGACAATGTGGCGCCCCCAGGAGTAAGGTCGCCACAGTGGCTTTGCCTTCCTTCAGGGAGGGTAATGCCAGGCTTGGAGGCAATGACGGGTCTCTCTCGCAGTCAATCTATGCATGCAACACAGTTCCACTCCAGGCCAGCAGGGGGAGCTGTGAACCGGAATTCAGGGGAGGAGTGCTCTCTGAGGGCCAAGGGGAGGGAGTAGTTAATTAGTCTGTGGAGGGTGAAGTGTGCAAACATGTGGAAGGAGCGCTGAGATAGAGCTGAGAGGAAGAGCTCATCTCCCGTAAGAGCGCATGAACTGGAGCCTGGTCTCCACGGCTGTATGGACACTGATGGTCCTACAGCAGACACCAGAAGAGTAGAAGGCTGTAAATGCAATACTCCCATCTAAGACTTGAGGGCACTACAGCAACACGGATAGTGAGCCGGGACTTAGGAGTGAGGAGTCCCTGGAGCAGGCTACAGTTGCCTGCCGTACAAGTAGAGTTCTTGGGAACATCTGACAGGAGGAATTTCGGTGTAACTCAGTACTGGACATCCCTCAAGTAAGCGATAGTAAGGAGACTGCACAGCCCATCTGCTGAGAGAGAATTCCTGAGTTGCTTCCAGGCTAGCCTGCTCCGATACCATCTGTAACCAGGACCCTGGACAGCATTTATCAAGTAAAGGTACAGAAATTGCACCCCGCTGTGTCTTGTCTGCTTCCTACCTTTCCGGCACCGCTACATCCCCGTGCCAACCACATCTACACTGCCCTGGGACTACAGCTTCACCTGTGGGGAGCTTTTACATCTTTGCTGAACCATACCATCAGTCCCAGCGGATCTGCATGCAGCGTCGGCTTAACAACTCCCTTGCCGAGCACCACAGGTGGTGTCACGAACTATTCATCTAACTATATTCCACCATTCACATTTTCCTATTACTTGCGCGCCCATGGCCATGGCTGCTGTGACACATCCCACTAATACCGGCCCGGTACCGAGTATCCCACAGCCCTGGGAGGGCGACCCAACTTGGCGTCACGAACAGGATAACGGAGCCCGATACCCCTGGGTCCTGTGTGCCATAGACTGTGCTTGTGTAAAAGACTGTGTTGGCGCCATTGCAGCGCTGCTTGGCGCGCGTGGGAAACAAAAGAGGCGGGCCTTTGTGGGCGGAGCCCCTCTGAGGGCGCGAAGCAGTGAAGTCCCGCGCGGGAAGAGGAAAAAGCGCGTGAAAAGTGGGAGGAGCTGAGGCCTACAGCCCGGAGCATCGGGCCTGCGAAGCGGCCGCTGGTAAGCTCACACAACCCCCGGCCCTGGCTAACGTTAACTAGGGGGGGGTGTCTGCGCCCCACAGCAATGCAGCGGCGGACGCCGCCGCTCACCCCTCGGAGCCGCAAGGAATAGCGCCCACCGCAGCGGTCCCCATAATGCCGCTGTCTATGCCCTACCTTCCGGAAGCGGCCTGGCTACAGCAGTACTCGGGTGAGTCGCATACCCTGAGTGAATTCAAAGAGAGACTGTGTAGTTTGTTTAAAGTATACCCTCTGTCTGAAAGCCAGAAAGTGAATATCCTGATTGGACAGCTAACGGGTGCAGCGCAGAGAGAAGTGAAAGCCTGGCAGGACACTGATAAAGAGACTGTTGCAAAGATCCTGGCCAAGTTGAGAAGCACCTTTGACACCCGCACTGCAGCTGAAATCAAGATGAGGTTCTTTGGCTGTAAACAGAAGGCGCAGGACAGTATCAGGGACTATGCTCTCAACCTGCAGGAAGCGCTGCGAGCAGTTAAGCAAGTTGATCCTGACAGTGTGAAGGAGGAAGATAAACTGTTAAAGGAGCAGTTCATTGAAAGGCTTCTATCCAGTACACAAAGAGGACAGTTGCGCATCATAACCCTGCAAAACCCTGATCTGGACTTTGCTGATTTTAAGGACAGGGCTTTAAGGGTACTGCAGGAACCCACTGACAGCCATCCAGCGCCCCTGAGGCGCCCAGCGATCACCTACCACCAGGAAGCAACGTCGTTCACTTCCATCCCTGTGGAGGCTGATGCACAGACTCTGGATAAAGATCCAACTGAAGAGCTGCGTCTTCAGGTCCAGGAGTTGACCAAAGGAATGGCTGCACTTACTAAAACTGTGCAGTCTCTGCAAGGGTCCTCCAAGGAAAAGATCCAGCTGGCTTCCAGCCCAGAGGATGTCCCGTGGCTCCGGAAGAGGAGAGCTCCGCCACTCCGAGGGAGGAACAACGATCGCTATGACCGGGACGGACGTCCCATCTGTCGTCGCTGTTATAAGGCAGGTCATCTTGCAAGATTCTGTCCTTTAAACGAGCAACCCCTGGGGCAGAGGGCCAACCCCCAGGAATAGGATCCCCAAGCCCAAAGAACTGGAGAGCCAAGTATGTTGGAGGGAGACCAATCCTTCTAGTGGTGATTGACTGTATCCCCATGAACGCTCTGCTGGACACTGGCTCCCAGGTGACCACTATGCCGTACATTCTTTACAAGAGGTATTGGGCTGATTCTGAACTTACCCATGGCCCAAATGATGAACTGTCAGTAGTTGCCAGTAATGGTCAGTCTTTGCCGCAGATTGGATGTAAAGAGATTACTGTTAAAGTGGGTCGGGTGGAGTTAAAATCTCGAAGTCTGATAGTTGTGGATATTGATCGACGTGAATGTAAAATCCCATGATGACTCTTGGTACAAATGTAATTGAAAACTGTCTTTCCGAGGTTATTGTCTTGTTGCAACAGGTGGCTGAGACTGCTGGTTCCAGTGAACAACGAGTCCTGCAGAAGGAGATCAGAGCCCTGATGCAAAGACAACAGGTAGAACTCTCTGGCAGAGAAATTGGCAGTGTCAGAGTAAGTGATCCCTTCCCCATTGCAATACCCCCCAGGTGTGAAATGTTGATTTGGTGTCGGGCAACTATAGGTCTTAGAGGGAGAGATTACCAGGCATTGGTAGAACCAGTATACTCCGATAGCAGGCTCACTGTCCTGACAGCCAGAGGGGTGGTTGATGTACGAAAAGGGAGAGTGCCTGTACGCCTCTTGAATTGTGGGGAGGAGGAGGCCACAATACCTCGGTACGCCACAGTTGCTAAGCTGCTCACTGTTAATAACAACTCATTGCAGGCAGCAGAGCCCTTGGTCTCATCCGACTAGGTGGATGACAATGGCTCTGTGAAGCAGCCAGAGGAGTGGTGTCAGCAACTGTAGGTGGGAACTGACTCTACGCCCTCATACCAGAAAAATGGGGTTTACAGAGTGACACAAGAGTATGAGCGGGTATTCAGCAAACACCCACTAGAGTTTGGGCAGGCAAAAGTGGTTCAACATCATATCCCCACTGGAGACCATCCACCCATTAAGAAGAGGTACAGACCTATACCCCCAACACAATACCAATGTGCTAAGAGTATGTTGAGAGAGATGAAGGAAGCTGGGGTTATCAGAGACAGTTGTAGCCCATGGGCAGCTCCCATAGTTTTTGTAAAAAAAAAAGATGGTACCATGAGAATGTGTGTTGATTACAGGAAAATTAACAGCATTACACATAAAGACCCCCATTACCTAGAATTAAGGAATCATTAGCTGCACTTAAAACTGCTAACTACTATTCCACCTTCGATCTCACTAGTGGGTATTGGCAGGTTCCTGTGGCAGAGGCAGACAAGAAGAAAACAGCATTTACCACTCCAATGGGTCTCTGCGAGTTCAAATATATGACATTCGGGCTCTGCACCACTCCAGGAACATTTCAACGGCTGCTGGAGTGCTGCCTGGGACACATGAACTTTGAGACGGTCCTGTTGTACCTGGATGATGTCATTGTTTTCTCCACAACCTATGAAGATCATCTGGAACACCTGGCTGAAGTGTTTGAAGCTTTGTCCAATTTTGGCCTGAAGGTGAAGCCTTCCAAATGCCACCTCCTGAAGCCCAAGGTACAGTAACTCGGTCATGTGGTCAGTGCAGAAGGTGTGGCACCAGATCCTGACAAGGTCACAGTACTGTACTGGTAAGCTACTACCGAAGATTCATCAAAGGCTTTACTGAAATAGCCAACCCTATGCAAAATCTTCTGGTGAGGCAGTCCAAGAAGACCAAACAGAAAAATTCCACCTTTGAATGGACTGAAGAGTTGGAGAGATCCTTCACTCGGCTGAAGATGGCTCTCACAGGTGACGAAGTTCTGGCCTACCCAGATTATGACAAACCCTTTTTGCTGTACACTGATGCCAGCAATGTGGGACTAGGAGCAGTACTGTCGCAGGTACAGAATGGAAAAGAAAGAGTGATCTCTTACGCCAGCAGGAAGCTGCATCCCACTGAAAGGAACCCTGACAACTACAGTTCTTTCAAGCTGGAGTTCCTTGCCATAGTCTGGGCTGTCACTGAAAGGTTCAAACATTACCTAGCCTCCGCCAAGTTTACTATCTTCACGGACAACAATCCGTTGACCCACTTGGAAACTGCAAAACTAGGTGCACTGGAGCAGCGATGGATGGCTCGGCTATCTAACTATGAATTCACCATCAAGTACCGAGCAGGGCACAAGAATGCCAATGCTGACGCGCTGTCCAAGATGCCTAATCTGCCTGATACAGGAGAAGACCCTGAGGCTCTTGAAGAAATAGAGCTACCTCCCTTCCACCCGCCAATTGCGGCCCAACGTGCCCAAGGAGTGAGAAGCAGACGGTCTGGCTTGAAGGAGGTCACCCTGAATCCATTGCCCCATCATGACTGGGCAGAAATGCAAGATAGTGACCCTGCAGTCCGCCTGGTGAAGGAGCTACTGTCACAAGCTGACTCACGCCCAGAGTCGGATGCTCCTGAAGAAACCCAGCAGTTGTGGAAGGAGAGAGGCCGGCTGTTCATCTATGAAGGAAAGCTGTGTCGGAGGAGTATCAATGCCCGTACTCATGAGCTGGTCTGGCAGGGGGTAGTCCCGAAGAGAGAGGCATCAATTGTCCTAGAAGCATACCACAATGGAGCTGGACACTTCGGATGGAAGAAGTTGGAAGCTTTGCTTCGAGATTCTATTGGGCTGGTATGAGGAAAGCCATTGAAAAGTGGTGCCGAGAATGTGGACAATGTAACCTGCGCAGAAAGGATCGAAACAGCCAGAGAGCTCCTCTGCAGCCAATTGTAACCAAACAGCCACTCGAGTTGGTCGCCCTGGACCATGTGAAGCTGGTTCCAAGCCGTTCAGGATACATCTATGCTCTTACCATCATGGACCACAACTCAAGATTCCTGGTAGTTGTGCCTGTCAAAGATCAGACAGTGAGGACAGCAGCCAGAGCATTCCAACAGCACTTCTGTAGACCACATGGATATCCTGAAAGAGTGCTTACAGATCAAGGTCCAGCTTTCGAGGCAGAAGTGTTCCAGGAATTCTGTAACTTGTATGGTTGTAAGAAGATCCGGACAACACCGTACCACCCACAGACCAATGGCATGTGTGAGAAGATGAAACAGGTAGTGATTGACCTACTGAAGACTTTGCCCTTGGAGGAGAGAAATCTGTGGCCAGAGAAGTTGCCAGATCTGGTGGACCTCTACAACCATATTCCAGTGAATTCCACCAACTGTACCCCAGCCTACTTAATGAGAGCAAGACCTGGTAAACTGCCTATTGATTTGGACATAGGAGTCCTTACGCCTTAAGTAACGTCACCAGATACTGACTGGGACACAGAAAGACAACAACAGTACAGAAAAGTTCAAGAATGCGTGGAAAGGAGTCTAGCTCAGGCAAGACAAAAGCAGGAGACGCTTAACAATCAAAATGCACCTGCCGTTCCTTTGTCACCGGGAGAACAAGTCTTAAAAAGGAAAAGAAGATTGCACAAATTGGATGATCAATGGGAAGCTGAACCTTATACCATTCTCCCCTCAAACTTTGATAATACCAAGGTATGCCTTATTAGCAAAGATGGAGGAGAAACCTCAGTAGCAATATCAAGAGATCACCTGAAACTATGTCCTGACCTGTTGAAGGAAAGAATGGAAGAACTAGATAACATCCAACCCATAGAGGAAGAAGAGAAGGTCAGCACAATACTTGGAGAATTCCCTGCGAATTGGACTAAAGTAAACGATGCTATAGTGGTGCCAGTGTTGACATTTTCCCAATTGGTAACACAGGAAGACGTGATTCCAGAAAACCCTGAAGATCAGGAAAATCAGGCAGCAGATGCTACACCAGCAGTGGAGACAGAGAACCCTCGCCCTGCCAGTAGTGAATCTGACATGGCCATAGTGACTCTAAGAACACGTAGACATGTACCACCCAGTTCACATACTACACTAGTAGAACCAATCAGTAAGGGCCATTACAACATCAGTGTTACGCAGATCTACTCGTATCACCCAAGGCATACTACCAGTTAGATTCCGCATATAACTGTCCAATATAAAATAAAGTTGAGTATTGTAACTGTTAACCTGTCTGTAAATATGTAACTGTTTAAGCTTTTGTACCTACAGGTAACCTGTAAGACTTTCCTTTAAATTTTCCAGTTTTTTCCCTTGTTTATGGACATTGGACCACAGGACTGTGTGTGGTTAAAAACTTTCCTTGTAAATAGTTCACCATTTGCCCAGGAATGGACCATGGACATTGATGTTTGGACTTATCATCATAGGACCATTTTTGAAGCACTTGGTTTTTGTAACTTTTTCATTTTTAAATTTTGTACAATTATTATTCTTTAACTGTTTATATGTTTCATGTTTTGTTCAGCCCAGGAGTGCTGACTTGCACTAGGGGGGAATGTGGCGCCCCCAGGAGTAAGGTTCCCACAGTGGCTTTGCCTTCCTCCAGGGAGGGTAATGCCAGGCTTGGAGGCAATGATGGGTCTCTCTCGCAGTCAATCTATGCATGCAACACAGTTCCACTCCAGGCCAGCAGGGGGAGCTGTGAACCGGAATTCAGGGGAGGAGTGCTCTCTGAGGGCCAAGGGGAGGGAGCAGTTAGTTAGTCTGCGGAGGGTGAAGTGTGCAGACGTGTGGAAGGAGCGCTGAGATAGAGCTGAGAGGAAGCGCTCATCTCCCGTAAGAGCGCATGAACTGGAGCCTGGTCTCCACAGCTGTATGGACACTGATGGTCCTACAGCAGACACCAGAGGAGTAGAAGGCTGTAAATGCAATACTCCCATCTAAGACTTGAGGGCACAACAGCAACACGGATAGTGAGCCGGGACTTAGGAGTGAGGAGTCCCTGGAACAGGCCACAGTTGTCTGCTGTACAAGTAGAGTTCTTGGGAACATCTGACAGGAGGAACTTCAGTGTAACTCAGTACTGGAGATCCCTCAAGTAAGCGCTAGGAAGGAGACTGCACAGCCCATCTGCTGAGAGAGAATTCCTGAGTTGCTTCCAGGCTAGACTGCTCCGGTACCATCTGTAACCAGGACCCTGGACTGCATTTATCAAGTAAAGGTACAGAAATTGCACCCCGCTGTGTCTTGTCTGCTTCCTACCTTTCCGGCACCGCTACATCCCCGTGCCAACCACATCTACACTGCCCTGGGACTACAGCTTCACCTGTGGGGAGCTTTTACATCTTTGTTGCACCATACCATCAGTCCCAGCGGATCTGCATGCAGCGTCGGCTTAACACCTCCCTTGCCGAGCACCACAGGTGGCGTCACAAACTATTCATCTAACTATATTCCACCATTCACATTTTCCTATTACTTGGGCGCCCAGGGCCACGGTCCGGGTCACTGCTGCTGTGACACATCCCACTGATACAGGCCCGGTACCGAGTATCTAACAGCCCTGGGAGGGCGACCCAACACCTCAGCAGACACTGACATGGTGAGAGAAATCTAGCATCCCCGGGAACATAAGCTCCCAGCCATTGTCTGCCCCCCTGAAAGGAGCAGAGAGCACATAATAATAATCTTTATTTTTATATAGCGCTAACATATTCCGCAGCGCTTTACAGTTTGCACACATTATCATCACTGTCCCCGATGGGGCTCACAATCTAAATTCCCTATCAGTATGTCTTTGGAACATGACAAAAATGAATCCCCCCCTCCCTGCCCATATCCCCATCATACATCCTCCATCCCTTAAGGGGGTTTTACACATAGCGATATCGCTAACAATATCGCTAAAGCATCACCGATTTGGTGACGCAGCAGTGATATCGCTAGTGATATCGCTATGTGTGATACCTCCGACCGGCACCCCCGTTGTCCATCGCTGATCGCACGAGATCGCGTAGCTCCATTTCTTGTCGGGCGCTTCCTGCTGGGCTTCCTGCTGGTGCCGACGAGCGTCGTGTGGACGCGGATGGGAGGACGTCAGGATCGCCGTGTCTGAAAGGTAAGTAGCGACCGCTAGATCGCTGCTGCATCGCTGTGAGATCTGCCTGTGTGGCAGCTCACTAGCGACTATTTAGCGATGCACCAGCGATCCTGACCGGGTCGTATCGTTGTCGGGATCGCTGGTGCATCACTAAATGTAAAGGGGACTTTAGGCACATCTTCCCTTTTAAAGGGATCATTGGTATGGAAGTCAGAGCAAATCCATCCAGTGCTTTGGTTTTGACCCCAGGCCTCTCTTAAAAGGATCCCTAGTATGGAAGTTAAGACCGTTCCACTCAGCTCTGTGGTTCTGACCCCAGGGTCTCTTAAAGGGATCCCGGTATGGAAGTTAGGACAAATCCACTTTGCGCTTTGGTACTGACCCCAGGCCTTTCTTACAGGGATCTCCGGTATGGAAGTCAGGGCAAATCCATCCAGCGCTTTGGTTCTGACCCCAGGCTCTCTTAAAGGGATCTCCTGTATGGAAATTAGGGCAAATCCCTCAATGCTCTGATTCTGACCCCAGGGTTCTATTAAAGGGATCATTGGTATGCAAGTCACGGCAAATCCACTCAGTGCTATGGTTCTGATCCCAGTCTCTCTTAAAGGGATCACCGGTATGGAAGTGAGGGCAAATCCACTCAGCGCTCTGGTTCTGACCCAAGGCCCCTCTTAAAGGGATCCCCGGTATGGAAGTGAGGGCAAATCCACTCTGCGCTTTGGTACTTACCCCAGGCCTCTCATAAAGGGATCTCCGGTATGGAAGTTAGGGTAAATCCCTCAGCGCTCTGATTCTCACCCCAGGCTTCTATTAAAGGGATCCACCTGTGGGGAGCTATACCATCTCTGCTGCACCACACCATCAGTCTCAGCGGATCTGTATGCAGCGTTGTCTTACCATCTTACTTGCCAAACACCACGGGTGGCGTCACGAACTATTCATATAAACTTTAACACCATTAACATCACCGCCATTGATATTGGGCGCCCAGGGCCACGGACCGGGTCACCGCTGCTGTGACACATTCCCGCCTTGACACCAGCCCGGTACCGAGTACCCCGCTGCCCTGGGTGTGCGAGGGCGACCCACATAGATATAATCATTATAACTTGTTATAACTAACCATAGTTGGTTACTATGCCCGGGCAGCGCCAGGCTCTTGAGCTAGTATATATATATATACACTCACTGGCCACTTTATTAGGTACACCATGCTAGTAAGGGGTTGGACCCCCTTTTGCCTTCAGAACTGCCTCAATTCTTCGTGGCAGAGATTCAACAAGGTGCTGGAAGCATTCCTCAGAGATTTTGGACCATATTGACATGATGGCATCACACAGTTGGCGCAGATTTGTCGGCTGCACATCCCTGATGCGAATCTCCCGTTCCACCACATCCCAAAGATGCTCTATTAGATTGAGATCTGGTGACTGAGGAGGCCATTTGAGTACAGTAAACTCATTGTCATGTTCAAGAAACCAATCTGAGATGATTCGAGCTTTATGACATGGCGCATTATCCTGCTGAAAGTAGCCATCAGATGTTGGGTACATTGTGGTCATAAAGGGATGGACATGGTCAGCAACAATACTCAGGTAGGCTGTGGCATTGCAACGATGCTCAATTGGTACCAAGGGGCCCAAAGAGTGCCCAGAAAAAATTTCCCACACCATGACACCACCACCACCAGCCTGAACCGTTGATACAAGGCAGGATGGATCCATGCTTTCATGTTGTTTACGCCAAATTCTGACCCTACCATCCGAATGTCGCAGCAGAAATCGAGACTCATCAGACCAGGCAACGTTTTTCCAATCTTCTACTGTCCAATTTCGATGAGCTTGTGCAAATTGTAGCCTCAGTTTCCTGTTCTTAGCTGAGAGGAGTGGTACCCAGTGTGGTCTTCTGCTGCTGTAGCCCATCTGCCTCAAAGTTCGACGCACTGTGCGTTCAGAGATGCTCTTCTGCCTACCTTGGTTGTAACGGGTGGCAATTTGAGTCACTGTTGCCTTTCTATCAGCTCGAACCAGTCTGCCCATTCTCCTCTGACCTCTGGCATCAACATGGCATTTCCGGCCACAGAACTGCCGCTCACTGGATTTTTTTTCTTTTTCGGACCATTCTCTGTAAACCCTAGAGATGGTTGTGCGTGAAAATCCCAGTAGATCAGCAGTTTCTGAAATTCTCAGACCAGCCCTTTTGGCACCAACAATCATGCCACGTTCAAAGGCGCTCAAATCACCTTTCTTCCCCATACTGATGCTCGGTTTGAACTGCAGGAGATTGTCTTGACCATGTCTACATGCCTAAATGCACTGAGTTGCCGCCATGTGATTGGCTGATTAGAAATTGAGTCTTAACACACAGTTGGACAGGTGTACCTAATAAAGTGGCCAGTGAGTGTATATATATATATATAATATATAAAGCTGAATGTGTGTGTGTATGTATGTGTGTATGTCTGGGATTGGCATCTGCACCGTCGCAGCTACAGCCACAAAATTTTTTTTACAGTCTCACGTCTGGACCCCGAGAGCATCATAGGCTATGTTGTGAGGCGAAATTTTAACCCCGCGTGTTCCAATTCACCAAACAATTTTGCCTACTATTATCATTTCTATGGTGTTATCGTCCTTCTGTAAAGCTGGAAATAACACAATTTATTACCGTGCCAACACAGACCACACTCTGACACAGACTGCAGGGGAAGCCCAGTATCACACAGGATAGGATTAGATACACGGCTCAGCAGTCAGTATCACACAGGATAGGATTAGATACACAGCTCAGCAGTCAGTATCACACAGGAGAGGATTAGACACATGGCTCAGCAGTCAGTATCACACAGGATAGGATTAGATACACAGCTCAGCACACAGTATCACACAGAATTGTATTAGATAGACGGCTCAGCAGACAGTATTACACAGAATAGAATTAGATACACGGCTCAGCAGTCAGTATCACACAGGATAGGATTAGATACACGGCTCAGCAGTCAGTATCACACAGGATAGGATCAGATACTCGGCTGAGCAGTCAGTAGCACACATGATAGGATTAGATACTCGGCTGAGCAGTCAGTAGCACACATGATAGGATTAGATACACAGCTCAGCACACAGTATCACACAGAATAGTATTAGATAGACGGCTCAGCAGTCAGTAACACACATGATAGGATTAGGTACATGGCTCAGCAGTCAGTATCACACGGGATAGGATTAGATACGCTGCTCAGCAGTCAGTATCACAGGATAGGATTAGATACACAGCTCAGCAGACATTATCACACAGGATAGGGTTAGAGTTGAAAATAAAATACTATCAATACTTGGGTAATCGTTTAGTTAATTTGTGTTGCAAATCTGTAGTGTTGAATATATGATGTGAAATGTTTTATGTGCAATATATTCATTATAATTTGCTATAACTAACCACAGTTGGTTACTATGCCCGGGCAGCGCCGGGCTCTTCAGCTAGTATATATATATACACATATATCTCCTATTTCTTTTCCTGATAGACATTTTTTATAGTGATTGTGTGGGGGTTTTATGTACAGTCATTTTACATTATTAATAAAAGTTATATTTTATAGGGACCTTTTCTTAATGTTTTTGTACTATCAGCAGTGCCCTCTATTCAATCATTCTTTCTCCATTATCATATGACTATTCAGTAAAATCCTATTTGGAAGTTTAATTTCCGTATAGTCTGACTGACACCTCCTCATAGTTCCTCCTCCCAGCTGCAGTAGAATCTCACACTGCTCAGAACAAGCTGCAGGTGTCAGTCAAGTGAGCAGAGTCTCAATACACTGGGACTCATGATCTCTCTGACTCAATATCAGGATTACGCACCCATTCCCAAAATGAATTTTCAAAACAAGTACGCCAGCCTCATCAGGACTGAAACATTTTTATTAATGGATACAGCTTTTACTGTAAAATCTGGTCACAGAACCACGTTAAAGAGCTCTGGCATCCTCTTTTTCCTTTTGTCATTGTGTTATGGTAGCAAAAGACTGGGGCATGATGATCACAGTTGCAAAGAGTGTGACTGCGACTGGACCCACCTGAGAAGGGGGCCTGCTGATGCCAAGCCTTTTTTAAAAACATTCACAGATTATACACCTACAGTCTTAGCTGAAACTGTTGGCACCCTTTCTGCTAGAAAATTATTGCAATTACACATGTTTTTGTTATTCACATGTTTATTTCCTTTGTGTGTATTGGAGCAACATAAAAAAATAAAGAAAATCACCGGTGGCAAGTAACAGTTGTGTGGAATATTAAAATCACACCTGAAACCAGATAAGTAGAGATGTTGACTCAATCTTTGCATTGTGTGTCTGTGTGTGCCACACTAAGAATGGAGAACAGGAAGAGGAGAAGAGAACAGTCTGAGGACTTGAGAACCAAAATTGTTGAAAAATATCAACAATCTCAAGGTTCCTTTGTCCATGGTGCACAACATAATCTAGAAGTTTACAACCCATTGCACTGTAGCTAATCTCCCTGGACGTGGACGGCAGAGAAAAATTGATGAAAGGTTGCAACACAGGATAGTCCGCATGGTGGATAAGCAGCCTTAATCAAGTTCCAAAGAAATTTAAGCTCTCTTGCAGGCTCAGGGTGCATCAGTGTTAGTGCAAACTATCCGTCCACTTTTGAATTAAACAAAATGCTTTGGCAGGAGACCCAGGAGGACCGCACTGCTGACACAGAGACATAATAAAAAGGTAAACTGTAGTTTGCCAAAATGTACGTGAGTAAGCCAAAATCCTTTTAGGAAAGCGTCTTGTGGACAGAGGAGACCAAGATAGAGCTTCTTAGTAAAACAAATCATTCTACTGTTTACTGAAAACAGAATGAGGCCTACAATGGAAACAACACAGTACCTACAGTCAAAAATGGTGAAGGGTCAAAGATGTTTGGGGTTGGTTTCCTACGTCTGGGACTGGGTGTCTTGACTGTGTGCAAGGCATCATAAAATCTGAAGATTACCAAAGGATTTTGGGTAATTTTTGTCAGAAATCTGGGTTTGCATCCTAGGTCATGAGTCTTCCAGCAGGACATTGACCCCAACCATACTTCAATAAGCTCCCAGAAATGAATGGAAACAAAGTGTTGGAGAGTTACGAAGTGACCAGCAATGAGTCCGGATCTACATCCCTTTGAACACCTGTGGAGAGGTCTTAAAATTGCTGTTGGGAGAAAGCACCTTCAAATATGAGAATCCTGGAGCAGTTTATAAAAGAAGAATGGTACAAACTTCCAGAGAGATGTAAGAAGCTTGTTGGTCGTTATAGGAAGTAATTGATTGCTGTTATTTATTCCAAAGGGTATGGAAACAAATATTAAGTTATATATTGTCAGTGAGCAAGTAATACAGTGATCAGCAGTGATATTATACACAGGAACTCTGTACACAATATATAGAGTATAGTGAGCGTGGACATGTAATACACTGGCTCACCAGTGATGTCTGTAGTTGTCCTTCATCTCCGCTTTTCGTCTTCATCCAGTACAGACTGCCTTCACTCTTTCCAGCCAGGACTCATCTCTGCAAAAAATAACACACATTTATCAACAGCTGATCACTTCCAGCGCATTTTCCCAACTTTTTCCCTCACTTATGCACTACATCAACTACATCAGATGAAGAAAAAAAGCGATGTAGTGCTGCACTGCACAATAACAGTAAACCCCTTTTGTTCCCTCCATGGAAAACAGTTTCCCAAAATGTAAATTATATTACAATACTAATAATGTCCCTAATTGGACACTAAAGAAATTATGTTCCCCACTTGTCACCATAAAATAATGTAGCATTTTCCTCATTCTGGCCCCCAAACAGTAATTAAGTCCCTCATCCTGAACCCTTTTATTTAACAATCTCGCCCAGCCTGGGCTCCTTTATTTTATAATATGCCCCAGCCTGGCCCCCTATGTCCCTTGTCCAGTCTGGTCCCAGATATCCATCCTGCCCCCCCAGCTATCACTACTGGCCCTTATATGTCCCTTGTCCTGCCCCCCATATACCTCTCCTGGACCCTCATATATCCATCCTGGTCCCTTGTCCTGGCTTCCCCATATATCCATCCTGGCCCCCCATATATATGCATCCTGCTCCCCATATTTCCATCCTGGCCTCCCATATATATGCATCCTGCCCCCCATATATATGCATCCTGGCCCCCCAATATTTATCCATCCTGGCTCCCCCATATATGCATTCTGGTCCCTTGTCCTGCCCCCCATATAGCTATCCTGGCCCCCCATTTATGCATCCTGTCCCTCAATATATATCCATCCTGGCCCCCCGATATATCCATCCTGGCCCCCCATGTATCTATCTTGGCCCCCATATATATGCATCCTGGTCCTCCATATATATCCATCCTAAGCCCCCAATATATATCCATTCTGGCTTCCCCATATATATCCATCCTGGTGTCTTACCCTGCCCCCCCATATATCCATCCCGGCACCCATATATATGTATCCTATTCCTTTGTCCTGCCCCCCCCACCCACACATATATCCATCCTTACCCACATATATCCATCCTAACCCCCCATATATATGCATCCTGGCTCCACCATATAAACCATCCTGGCCCCCCATATGTATCCATCCTGGTCCTTTGTCCTGCCCCCATATATCCATCCTGGACCCCATATATCCATCCTGGCCCACATACAGTATGTATCCAATGAGAGAAAAGAATAGCATAGCACTCACCGATCCAGGTGAAAAAGTCCGCTGTTATGAATGAGTCACCGTAGGAGGCAAAAACAGAAATGCTAGCTAAGTCCAGAAAACCAGAGAAGTTGGCAGCTATCGGATTGCAGACCCCTGAACCTATCAACACAACTAGCAGTAGCCGTGGGGGGTTCCTACGATGCCCTAGACCCCTCGATCACAGCCGGAGGACTATATAGCCTAAAGACAGAAAGGGAAATCTAAACTGCCCCAGAGCAGACCCCAAAGCAATAGGCAGCCCCCAACATATAATGACGGTGAAGCAAGAAGAAAGAACACGAACACAGACAGAAAGATAGACTGAGCAAAGACGGGGCCCAAGCTAACTAGATAGGAAAGGACAGGAAGGCTGCTGTCTGCAATCCGTGAAAAACCCTATGAAAATAAGAACCAACAGACTGACAGTGAAAAAGGCCCTGAAGACGCTAGGCTTCAAAAAGACTATGTCAGTACTCAGGAATATTCAGTCAGTCTGTTGGCTCTTATTTTCATAGGGTTTTTCACGGATTGCAGACAGCAGCCTTCCTGTCCTTTTCTATCTGGTTAGCTTGGGCCCCTCTTTGCTCAGTCTATCTTTCTGTCTGTGTTAGTATTTTCATCTTGCTTCACCGTCATTATATGTTGGGGGCTGCCTATTGCTTTGGGGTCTGCTCTGGGGCAGTTTAGATTTCCCCTTTCTTTCTTTAGGCCAATTTAATTCTCTGGCTGTGATCGAGGGGTCTAGGGCATCGTAGGAACCCCCCACGGCTACTGCTAGTTGTGTTGATAGGTTCAGGGGTCTGCAATCCGATAGCTGCCAACTTCTCTGGTTTTCTGGACTTAGCTAGCATTTCTGTTTTTGCCTCCTACGGTGACTCAATCATAACAAAGGAGATTCAGCTCACCCCAGCAGGGAATGGCAGAATCCAGAAAAGCAAGGAAAACAAAAAACAAAACACAAATGCAAAAGGCAAAGCAGAAAACTTAGCTTTAGAGGAGCAGGAATCAGACTGGTCTCCTAGAAGTCCACAGAGAAATCACCCACAGGGCAGAAGGGCGTCGGCAGCCTTATATCCAGTCCGTGACTCCACTCAGCCAGTCATCATCATTAGGTTCAGGTGCCTGATAATCAGGCTCATTACCTTCCTTTACCAGAATAGGGAGTTCACCAGACCTCAGTGACGAAGGGGAAAATGAACTCACAACAGTACCTCCCCCTTGAGGAGGGGTCACCGAACCCTCAACCACGCCACCAGGGCGATCAGGGTGAGCCCGATGAAAGGCACGCACCAATCTTTTGGCATGAATATCAGAGGCAGAGACCCAGGGATTATCCTCCTGACCATAACCCTTCCACTTAACCAAATACTGGAGTCTCCGTCTAGCCAGACGGGAATCCAGTATTTTCTCTACCTCATATTCCATGTTACCTTCAACCAATACAGGGTCCGGAGGTGCCACCCCAGGAACAACTGGTTCAACAAACCTCTTCAACAAGGACTTATGGAACACATTATGGATTTTAAATGTGACAGGAAGAGCCAAACGAAAAGAGACCGGATTAATAATCTCCAAAATCTTGTAAGGTCCAATAAATCTAGGCTAAACTTAGGAGAAGCCACCTTCATAGCAATATTTTTTGATGATAACCACACCATATCACCAATCTTAAACTGGGGACCAATGGTCCTATGTCGATTGGAAAACCGCTGGGCCTTTTCCTGGGAGAGAGATAACTTATCCACCACTTGGTCCCAGATCTGGTGCATTCTCTCCACCACAGTGTCAACACCTGGGCAGGCAGAAGGCTCCACCTGCCCTGAAGAAAATCGAGGATAAAACCCAAAGTTACAAAAAAAAGGTGACATCAAAGTGGCAGAACTAGCTCTATTATTTAAAGCAAATTCGGCCAAGTCAAAAATGAAACCCAATCATCCTGATCAGCGGAAATAAAACATCTCAAATACGACTCCAAGGTCTGGTTTGTTCTCTCTGTCTGCCCATTGGTCTGAGGGTGAAAAGCAGAGGAGAAGGACAACTGAATTCCCAGCTTGGAACAGAAAGTCCTCCAAAATCTAGACACAAACTGAACTCCTCTGTCAGATACAATGTTCTCAGGAATCCAGTGCAAGCGAACCACCTGTTGCAAAAACAGGGGCACCAACTCAGAAGAAGACGGCAACTTAGGGAGTGGTACAAGATGAACCATCTTAGAGAACCTATCACAAATCACCCAAATAACAGTCATTCTTTGAGAGACCGGCATATCAGAGATGAAATCCATTGAAATATGGGTCTATGGCCTCCTGGGGACCGGCAAAGGCATCAACAACCCACTAGAGCGAGAACAAGATTTAGACCGGGAGCAAGTCCCACAGGACTGCACAAAATTCCTGACATCATGAGACAAGGTGGGCCACCAAAAAGAGCGACTCACCAGATCTCTAGTACCAAAAATACCTGGATGACCAGCCAATGCAGAGCAATGAACTTCAGACATCACTCTCTTCTTCCACTGGTCAGGAACATACAACTTTCCACTGGGACAACGCTCAGGTTTGTCCTCCTGGAACTCTTGCAGAGCAAGTCTCAAATCGGGCGAGATGGCAGAAAGAACTACCCCTTCGCCTAAGATGGTAGCAGGCTTGGTCACCACAGGAGAATCAGCAAAGAAGCGCCTAGAGAGGGCGTCTGCCTTGACATTCTTAGTTCCAGGAAGAAAAGAGACCACAAAATCAAAACGTGTAAAAAACAAGGCCCACCTAGCCTGTCTAGGGTTCAAGCGTTTAGCCGACTCTAGGTAAATCAAATTCTTGTGGTCAGTGAGGACCACAACTTGATGTTTAGCTCCCTCCAACCAATGTCTCCACTCCTCAAATGCCCATTTCATGGCCAACAGTTCCCGATTCCCCACATCATAGTTACGTTCAGATGGAGAGAACTTTCGGGAAAAGAAAGCGCAGGGATTCATTTTAGATGTTACAGGATCCTTTTGGGACAAAACAGCTCCTGCACCAATCTCAGAAGCATCCACCTCTACCTGGAACGGGAGTGAGGCATTAGGTTGCCGCAAAACCGGGGCGGAGGTAAATCTTCGCTTCAGCTCCTGAAAGGAAGCAACAGCCTCCGGAGACCAATTCAACACATCAGCACCCTTCTTAGTCAGATCAGTCAATGGCTTGGCAATACTAGAAAATTTTGCTATAAATTTCCGATAAAAATTAGCAAAACCCAAAAACTTCTGGAGGGCCTTCAAAGAAGTGGGCTGAACCCAATCATAAATGGCCTGTACCTTGGCCGGGTCCATTTCAATAGTTGACGGAGACAAAATAAATCCCAAAAATGAAATCCTCTGTACTCCAAAAAGGCATTTCGATCCTTTGACATACAGGGAATTCTCCCTCAAGATCCGGAACACAGTCCGAATATGTTCCACATGAGAATCCCAATCCTTGGAGAAGATCAAAATATCATCCAGATAGATAATCAAAAATTTATCGACAAAGTCTCGGAAAATATCGTTCATGAAGCACTGGAAGACAGAAGGGGCATTAGTGAGCCCAAAAGGCATCACCAGGTACTCAAAATGTCCCTCCGGAGTATTAAACGCCATCTTCCATTCATCCCCCTGCTTAATGCGGATAAGAATATACGCCCCCCTGAGGTCAAGCTTGGTAAACCAGCAAGCACCTCTAACTCTAGAGAATAGATCCGAAATCAGGGGTAACGGATGCTGATATTTAATAGTAATTTTGTTGAGGGCACGATAATCAATACAAGGCCTTAAAGAACCATCCTTTTTGGCCACAAAAAAAAACCCGGCACCTAAGGGTGAAGAGGATGGTCTAATATGACCCGTCTCCAACGCCTCCTTAATATAGGATCGCATAGCCTCGTGCTCGGGTACAGATAAATTGAAGAGCCGACCCTTGGGAAATTTACACCCCGGGCTCAGTTCAATTGCATAGTCATAACTCCTATGAGGAGGCAAAGATGCAGACTCATTCTCACTAAATACATCATAAAAGTCCGCCAAATAGTCAGGAACATCATGCGACTGAGGAGAGGTGGAAAAAACCGGAGCCTCACTAAAGGCACACCGACAACCCCAACTCACCACAGACACAGATTTCCAATCCAAAACTGGATTATGAATTTGCAACCAGGGAAATCCCAGAACAACGGCATCATGCAGACTATGCAACACCAAAAATCTGCATTTTTCTTGATGGTCTGGGGCGACCCGCACGACCACCTGGGTCCAAAACTGAGGTTTATTTTTCGCCAAAGGAGTAGCATCAATCCCCCTCAAAGGGATAGGCGTCTGCAGTGGTGTCATCGGAAATCCACAACGTTTAGCAAAATCCAAGTCCATTAGGTTTAGCGCTGCTCCTGAATCCACAAAAGCCTTGGCGGAAAATGTGGACAGGGAGCAGATCAGAGTAATTGCCAGAAGAAACTTAGGTTGAACACCACCAAAAGAAAACGTGTGTGCAAAGCGTTTCTCTCGTTTAGGACAAATAGAAATAATATGCGAGGCATCTCCACAGAAAAAACACAGCTTATTACGCCTTCTGAACTCCTGACGTTGCGCCCTAGACAAAACTCTATCACATTGCATAGGTTTAGACGTCTGTTCAACCGGTGGCAACACCTCTCGTGCAATCCTGCGTTCACGTAAACGCCGATCAACCTGAATGGCTAATGACATAGAATCGTCCAGACCAGAGGGAACAGGAAATCCCACCATAGTATCTTTTACGGCTTCTGACAAACCCTTCCGAAAGAGAGCAGCCAAGGCATTATCATTCCAGGTAGTAAGGACCGCCCACTTTTGGAACTTTTGACAGTACAACTCTGCAGAATCTCGACCCTGGTTCAATGCCAACAGGGTCTTTTCAGCCTGATCAATGGCATTAGGTTCGTCATACAACAACCCCAAGGCTTGAAAGAATGCGTTCACATTAGTCAGAATAGGATCATCTGGTTTCAAAGAAAACGCCCAATCCTGGGGATCGCCACGCAGCAAAGAGATGACAATTTTAACCTGCTGCGCGGAGCTCCCTGACGAGTTAGGCTTCAAGGCAAAAAATAATTTACAATTATTTTTGAAACTCAAAAATTTAGATCGATCCCCAAAAAATACATCAGGTGTAGGGATCTTTGGTTCAACAGCATGCGAACGAGCAAGGTAGGCGGAAATTCCCCGCACTTCCGCAGCGAGCTGCTCCACATGATCAGACAATTGCTTTATCTCCATAGAGAGAAAAAAAAAAAAATTCCCCCTACGGCCTCAGAGATATAGAGGAAAGAATATACACACTTTTTTTTTTAAACACAATTCTTTCCTGCTATTGAGTACCCTAGGATCTGCGGTATGGCAGGTGATTCTGTTATGAATGAGTCACCGTAGGAGGCAAAAACAGAAATGCTAGCTAAGTCCAGAAAACCAGAGAAGTTGGCAGCTATCGGATTGCAGACCCCTGAACCTATCAACACAACTAGCAGTAGCCGTGGGGGGTTCCTACGATGCCCTAGACCCCTCGATCACAGCCGGAGGACTATATAGCCTAAAGACAGAAAGGGAAATCTAAACTGCCCCAGAGCAGACCCCAAAGCAATAGGCAGCCCCCAACATATAATGACGGTGAAGCAAGAAGAAAGAACACGAACACAGACAGAAAGATAGACTGAGCAAAGACGGGGCCCAAGCTAACTAGATAGGAAAGGACAGGAAGGCTGCTGTCTGCAATCCGTGAAAAACCCTATGAAAATAAGACTGACAGTGAAAAAGGCCCTGAAGACGCTAGGCTTCAAAAAGACTATGTCAGTACTCAGGAATATTCTGAAGACAGAGCAACCGGCAAAAGGAGATTCAGCTCACCCCAGCAGGGAATGGCAGAATCCAGAAAAGCAAGGCAGACAAAAAACAAAACACAAATGCGAAAGGCAAAGCAGAAAACTTAGCTTTAGAGGAGCAGGAATCAGACTGGTCTCCTAGAAGTCCACAGAGAAATCACCCGCAGGGCAGAAGGGCGTCGGCAGCCTTATATCCAGTCCGTGACTCCACTCAGCCAGTCATCATCATTAGGCTCAGGTGCCTGATAATCAGGCTCATTACCTTCCTTTACCAGAATAGGGAGTTCACCAGACCTCAGTGACGAAGGGGAAAATGAACTCACAACAGTCCGCTTTATTTAGCAATCCACATTAAAACTTTCCTGTCCCCCCATATGTATCCATCCAGCCCCCTATATATTCATCTTGGCACCCCATATGTATCCATGCTGGTCCTTTGTCCTTCCCCCTCATATGTATCCATCCAGGCCCCTACACATACTCTTCCTGCATTTTTAAAGGGCCCATACCCCTTAAAACCGCAGACATTTTTTTTCCGCTTCTCCTCCTCTCCTTCTTCCCACTGCCATCTGCCTGGTCCACTGCAAGGGCCCACCGGGGATTTCCCCGATACCCCACCAGGCCTGTCCGACCCTGGCCCTGTCTCTGCCCCTGAAGACAGAGTTGAGTGATAAGAATAGTGTTGAGCGTTTTTACTGCATTTTATTGTGCCATGGGAAGTGTGTACTGTGTCATGCGATTTTTAGTAATGTAACTAATGAATTGTGTTGTAGGTACTGATGCTGCTGTGTAAATATTGTAAAGGTAATGCTGATTGTGAATAACATGCGCTCAGCTCAGGTGTAGGGAATGTATAGCATAAGCACTGGATAACGTACAGGTTAGTGCTTAGATTAGTATATAGTACTGTAGATACATTAGGGCTAGATATAGTTAAATGTTTGGGACAAACCCAGATTGGGAGGCGCTATGACAAGTAAAGTGAGTCAGTGAAAGTGTTCATTGGAGGTAAGGTCGATGTGAATACTGTTCCGCCCAATGATGACAAAAGTATTCTCAGAGTGATACCTTTATTGGCTAACCAGAAAATAATATGTTTGCAAGCTTTCAGAGCACAGTGGCTCCTTCTTCAGGCAGGATAACAAATGGATTAATAAGAAAACAGCACAACATGTAAGGGATACTACAGTAGGACATTTGTTCATTAGGGGGGAGGTGCGATGCCTCCTAAAGATAAGTCAAGGAAATCGAATTAGCATTTTCTTACAAATGGAGAGGCAGTGGGAATGATGTTCTTAGTTGTCTGGAGTCCTTCTAGTGGAAGTGTGAACTATGTCCATGTAGTGAGTCATAAACCCAGGTGTTATATTGAGTCCTAGTGTCAAAGTATCGAACATCCTTATAAGTTTGAATTCCCAAATTTTTCTCTCTCTGCCATCCTCAAAATGACCTTTTAGTATTAAGACTTTTAAGTCTGTCATACAATGTCCAGTTCCAGAGAAATGTTTTCCCACAGGCGTGTCCATTTCATTCCTGATTGTATGTCTGTGTAAATTCATCCTTGTTTGTAGTTTTTGCATGGTTTCCCCAATATAGATAGCTCCAGGGCACCTCGTGCATTGTATCATCTACACCACATTGGAGGATGTACATGAAAAGGAAGGCAAGGTGAAATTCAATGTACAAGCGGGCTGGAGGTATGAGGTTGTACAAAACTCCATGCAGACATTCCTGCAATGTCCGGAGCCTTCGGCTTGACGCAGGTGCTGTGGAGAGCACCTTATCCCCTTCCTTACAGAGGAAGATGGATGTGGAACAGCATAAGGGACACAGAGTGGATCTCAGTAATACTGTGGTGCCGGATGGGAAGTCTCTAGGGTAGTAGGGATAGTCCGAGCTGAACGTCAGAAAATGATGGAAATGTACTGTGTGGACAAAGCAATTGGCGAAGGGCGCTGTGCGCGATACTGCGTGTTAAAGACTGATATACTTGAACTGTCCGGTAAAAGCTGAACTTGTTAAAATGATCCAGTTGTCCCCTGATGTGAGTGGCTGTTCCTGGACCTATGGACGTGGAGACAGCGAAGGCTTCCGGCCTGGAAGTGAGTTTATTGCACCCTACACAGCACAACACTTATGGACTGGGACACGATTTTCTGGTAATGTGTCAGGGCGTTATGGAGCAGCAACTCGCCCACCGCTATCGTCCTGGGCACCTTACAGCACCATATAAGCCACCGGCCTATTAGAGGACAGCAGCTGATGTTTGCCCACTGTCGACAGCGCATGACACACATCTCTCATTTTGCACTTTCCCAGCGCCGCCACCGCATCCGTTACTAAGAGGTTACTGAACAGTAACCGCGCTAGTGATGTTACTGTTTGTGAACCGCTTAGTAAAGGATGCGGCACGATGGGAGAGTGCAAACGTGTGATCTCACAATAACATGCGCGATCTCGCTCTTTCACAAGGAATGTGTGCACAGAAGGTTGTGCGATCCCACTTTGCATGCTGGGATCTACTCAGAAGGTCACAACCAACTTTTGGCCACTTTTCATAATAAGGTTATATTTGCAAAAAAACATCAGTCTGGGGCTGATCACTGATTTACGGAATAAAAAGGCAGCCAGATTGGTGAGAGATGCCCTGTAACTGTAAATGTATGACTTGGGGGATTGTTTGAGACCAATGGATATCTGATCCAAGATATACTTTAAAAATATTACTGCGTGTGTAATATATGTGATATTAGGTAAATTTCCAGTTGCCAAATTGCCGGATAAATTGTTCTGCCTGTAACAACATTAAGAAAACCTATCCCACTAATATTACCTCTATCTCTTTCTCTTGGTAGACCTCTTTCTACCTATGCTCTTCAAAATTGAAACTGCAACACCAAGAATGACACGTCGTTGCATTATGAATATCACAGGATGGCGACATGTTAAGAAAATGCTGAAAAATGGAAACAAAATTTTCAATACATCTCGATTTTATTCAGTATGAAGTATGAGCAACACATGTAGAAATCCCAGCACTTACAGTCTTGGCTGTTATCATTGAGGTTATTAAATGTTGAGAAATGTTCTGCAGCACTAATTCACTTAGGCAAATCATCAAGATCCACTGCTGGCAGCTCCTGTGTGATTTGCGACCAATGACGTCCCAGATGTGCTGGATAGGAGACAAGTCCAGAGACGACGCTACAGGCCATGGTACTATGTTAATCTATGCAGGTTGCTTACAGTTACACCAGCAAAATGCGGCCTGGTGCTGTCATGTGGAAAAAAGGACTTCTAGGAGGACACTTTGGAGAAATGACCTGCAGCATTAGTGTCGAACACATCTGGGACGTCATTGGTTAGTATTTGAAAAGGGAGCTGCCAGCAGCGGATCTTGATGATTTGCCCATTCAGTGAGGCAGAACATTCCTCAGACGACCATTAATAACCTCATTGATAGCTGCCAAGGCTATAAGTGCAGGGATTTCTGCGTGCGGTGCCCATACTCGATATTGAATAAATCAAGATGTTTTGAAATGATTCCATTTTGCCATCATTTGCAGATCAGTAACAGGTCTCCATCCTGTGATTTCCATAATTCCATGACTTTTCCTTCTTAGTGTGTAATTTCATATTGAGGAGTGTATAACATCCTTGTGCTGTCTCTACTTTTGCCTCCATTACTCCATAATCCTAATCTGTGTTTCCTTTGTGTATGTGCGCTCTTCCACCATTTCCTCTATTCCTTTCAATCCTCTTTATATGGCTGGTCTGCTTTTCATACAGTTTCTCTGTATCTCTCCCTTCTCTCTGTCCTCTCCCTTCGCTGCTCTCTCCCTTTCCTCCCCTCCTCTTTACATTACTCACATTTGTTATTCTCTGTCCCCATACTCTCTATTCTCTGTACTATTACTTCTCCTCCCTGGTTTTCTTCCCTCTCTTTTACTCTCCGTAGTCTGTACTTTGAGTCTCTAGTGAGAAAAGTACCGTGGATTACAGATGTCTGTTGCTCATTGTTTTTACTATTTTTTCCACTCTCTGAACCTTCCCTGTTCACTCCCTTCCTCAATTTAGTAATCCCTCTCTACCCTCTTTCCTTCCTCTATTCTCTCCTCTCCTCTTTGTATTCCCTTATTCTATTTTCTCTCTCCTCTCCTTTCTTTCTGTTCTGTATCCCGGTCCCCCATTCTATTTTTTTTTTAACTCTTCCTCCCTCCTTTCTGCTCTCTTTCCTCTATGCACTTTGAATCCCTTGTGAAAAAGAGATTAGCCATATCTCTTATGTGTTGTTACTACTTTTCTCTCCTCTGTACTATCCCTTCTCCATATTCTCTCTGCCCTTTATATTGTCTCCTCTCTCTCTCTCTGACCTCTGTACCTCTATGTATTTTCACCCATCTCTTTTCCATTCTCTTCTCCTCTGTATTATTCCTTCCCTCCTTTTTATTTTGCTGTTCCCTCTCTGCCTCTCTCTGTACTGTTCTCCTTTTTCTCTACTCCCTGTTCTCTCCTCTATACTTCTATTTTTTACCACTGTCTACTCTCTTCTCTCCCCTCTTTACACTGTACAATGCCCTTTCTATAGTTTTTCCATTGTCTATTCTCTCCATTTTTTTTTCACAATTCTCTCCCCTCTTTTTTCTCTGTTGTGCCCCATCTGTTTCTGTTTTGACCTCTCTACACTTTCTTCTCCACTCGTTTGTCCCATCTGTCTCTGATCTCACATCTCCACTCTCTGTCTTTAGTACTGTAACCTTTTCTCTCTGTTCTCTCTTCTTTCCATTCTATGTTCTCTGCTCTCACTCTCTACAATTTTCCTTTGCCCTCTATGTTCTCCTCTCTCTTCTTTCCCCTTTTTGGTCTCTCCTTTCCCTCTCTGTAATCAACACTCTTTTTAACTGTTCTCTTTCCTTTCCCATCTATGTTCTCTGCTCTCGATGTCTACACTCTTTTTCCCTCTGCACTCTCTTTTCTCCTTTTCCTATTTCTCCCTCTATAGTCTCTCCTCTCCATCTGTACTCACTCTATCCTTTCTTTTCTCTTCTCTCTTCTTTCCCCTTCATGTTCTCCCCCTCTCTCTGTCCTCAGCACTCTTTTTCACTGTTCTTTTTTCTCTCTTCTTTCCCATTAGGGTGTGTGCACACGTTGCAGATTCTGCTGCGTTGCATGGGTCACCCTCCCAGGGCTGTGGAGTACTCGGTACCAGGCCGGTATCAGTGGGATGTGTCACAGCAGCGGTGACCCGGACCGTGGCCCTGGGCGCCCAAGTAATAGGAAGATGTGAATGATGGAATGTAGTTAGATGAATAGTTCGTGAGGCCACCTGTGGTGCTCGGCAAGGGAGGTTTTAAGCCGACGCTGCATGCAGATCCGCTGGGACTGATGGTATGATGGTGCAGCAAAGATGTAAAACCTCCCCACAGGTGAAGCTATAGTCCCAGGGCAGTGTAGATGTGGACGGCACGGCGATGTAGCGGTGCCAGAAAGGTAGGAAGCAGACAAGACACAGCGGTGTGCAATTTCTGTACCTTTACTTGATAACTGCAGTCCAGGGTCCTGATTACAGATGGTATTGGAGCAGGCTAGCCTGAAAGCAATTCAGGGATTCTCTCTCAGCAGATGGGCTGTGCTGTCTCCTTACTAGCTCTCATTTGAATGAAGTACTCCCAGTACTGAGTTACACTGGAGTTCTTCCTGTCAGATGTTCTCAAGAACCTCACTTGCACGGCAGACAGCTGTAGCCTATTTCGGGGACTCCTCTCTCCTGTGTCCCGGCTCACTATCAAAGCTGCTGTTGTGCCCTCAAGTCTTAGATGGGAATAGGGCATGTACAGCCTCCTACTCCTCTGGTGTCTGTTGCAGGACCGTTAGTATCCGTACAACCATGGAGACCAGGCTCCAGATCATGCGCTCTCTCCAGAGATGAGCTCGTCCTCTCCGCTCTATCTCAGCGCTCCTTCCACACGTCTGCACACTTCACCCTCCGTAGACTAACTGAACACTCCTTCCCCTTGGCCCTCAGAGAGCACTCCTCTCCTTAATCCCAGTTCAGAGTTTCCCCTGCTGGCCTGGAGGGGAACTGTGTTGCATGCATAGATTGACTGCGAGAGAGACCCATCATTGCCTCCCAGCCTGGCATTACCCTTCCCTGGAGGAAGGCACAGCGACTGTGGCGACCATACTCCTGGAGACGCCACATTCCCCCCTAGTGCAAGTCAGCACTCCTGGGCTGAACAAAAACATGAAACATATAAACAGTTAGACAATAATAATTAATACATATTTATTACATATTTATTAATGACCTTGTAGGGGGCATAGAGAGTAGAATTTCAATATTTGCAGATGACACTAAACTCTGCAGGGTAATTAATACAGAGGAGGACAATTTTATATTACAGGAGGATTTATGTAAACTAGAAGCTTGGGCTGATAAATGGCAAATGAGCTTTAATGGGGATAAATGTAAGGTCATGCACTTGGGTAGAACGAGCAAGTTGTATAATTATGTGCTTAATTGTAAAACACTGGGCAAAACAGTCACTGAAAAAGACCTGGGTGTATGGGTGGACGACAAACTCACATTTAGTGGCCAGAGTCAAGCAGCTGCTGCAAAGGCAAATAAAATAATGGGATGCATTAAAAGAGGCATAGATGCTCATGAGGAGAACATAATTTTACCTCTATATAAGTCACTAGTGCGACCACACTTAGAATACTGTGTACAGTTCTGGTCTCCGGTGTATAAGAAAGACATAGCTGAACTGGAGCGGGTGCAGAGAAGAGCGACCAAGGTTATTAGGGAACTAGGGGGTCTGCAATACCAAGACAGGTTATTACACTTGGGGTTATTTAGTTTGGAGAATCGAAGGCTTAGGGGTGATCTTATTACAATGTATAAATATATGTGGGGACAATACAAAGACCTTTCTAATGATCTTTTTACTCTTAGACCTGTGACGGGGACAAGGGGGCATCCTCTACGTCTGGAGGAAAGAAGGTTTAAGCATACTCACAGACGCGGATTCTTTACTGTAAGAGCAGTGAGACTATGGAACTCTCTGCCATGTGATGTTGTAATGAGTGATTCACTACTAAAATTTAAGAAGGGACTGGATGCCTTTCTTGAAAAGTATAATATTACAGGGTATATACACTAGTCTCCTTAATATTGCGTTGATCCAGGGAGCTAGTCTGATTGCCGTATGTGGAGTCGGGAAGGAATTTTTTTCCCCAATGTGAAGCTTACTGTTGCCACATGGGTTTTTTTTGCCTTCCTCTGGATCAACATGTTAGGGCAAGTTAGGATAGGATATGGGTTGAACTAGATGGACTTAAAGTCTCCCTTCAACCTTAATTACTATGTTACTATGTTACTATGTTAAGAGTTAAAAATGAAAAAGTTACAAAAACCAAGAGCTTCAAAAAGGGTCCTATGATGATAAGTCCAAGCAACAATATCCATGGTCCATTCCTGGGTAAATGGTGAACTATATACTGGAAAGTTTTTGACCACACAAGTCCTGTGGTACAATGTCCATAAAACAAAACTGACAAATATGAAGGAAATTCTTACAGATTACCTGTAGGCACAAAACTTGAAAAACAGTTACATATATACACATACAATTTCAACATTTACACTTATCTATATACGATATCTGATGGGTGGTATCCCTTGTGTAATGCGGGTAGACCTGCGTAATACTGGTGTAGTGGGTAATGTACTGGATACACTACTGGGGGTTCTGCATGGCACAGGGATCCTAGATTGTCTGCGAACTCTTAGACTCACCAGGGGCATAATAGGTTCACCACTGGCAGGGCGAGGGTTCTCTGGCTCCATTGCTGGTGTGGCATCTGCTGCCTGATTTTCCTGATCCTCAGGATTTCCTTGAGTCACATCTTCCTGTGCTACCAATTGGGGAAATGTCAACACCGGCACCACTATAGCATCATTTACTTTAGTCCAATTCACAGGGAATTCCCCAAGTATTGTGCTGACCTTCTCTTCTTCCTCTATGGGTTGGATGTTATCTGGTATTTCCACTCTTTCCTTCAGCAGGTCAGGACATAGTTTCAGGTGATCTCTCGATATTGCTGCTGAGGTTTCTCCTCCATCTTTGTTAATAAGGCATACCTTGGTATTATCAAAGTTTGAGGGCAGAATGGTATAAGGTTCAGCTTCCCATTGATCATCCAATTTGTGCAATCTTCTCTTCCTTTTTAAGACTTGTTCTCCCGGCGACAAAAGAACTGCAGGTGCATTTTGATTGTAAAGCTTTTCCTGCTTTTGTCTTGCCTGGGCTAGACTCTTTTCCACGCATTCTTGAACTCTTCTGTACTGTTGTTGTCTTTCTGTATCCCAATCAGCATCTAGTGACGTTACTTCGGGCGTAAGAACTCCCATGTCCAAATCAATAGGCAGTTTACCAGGTCTTGCTTTCATTAAGTAGGCTGGGGTACAGTTGGTGGAATTCACTGGAATATGGTTGTAGAGGTCCACCAGATCTGGCAACTTCTCTGGCCACAGATTCCTTTCCTCCAAGGGCAAAGTCTTCAGTAGGTCAATCACTACCTGGTTCATCTTCTCACACATGCCATTGGTCTGTGGGTGGTACGGTGTTGTCCGGATCTTCTTACAACCATACAAGTTACAGAATTCCTGGAACACTTCTGCCTCGAAAGCTGGACCTTGATCTGTAAGCACTCTTCCAGGATATCCATGTGGTCTACAGAAGTGCTGTTGGAATGCTCTGGCTGCTGTCCTCGCTGTCTGATCTTTGACAGGCACAACTACCAGGAATCTTGAGTAGTAGTCCACAATGGTAAGAGCATAGATGTAGCCGGACTGGCTTGGAACCAGCTTCACATGGTCCAGGGCTACCAACTCAAGGGGTTGTTTGGTGATGATTGGCTGTAGAGGAGCTCTCTGGCTGTTTCGATCCTTTCTGCGCAGGTTACATTGTCCACACTCCCGGCACCACCTCTCAAGGGCTGGTATGAGGAAAGCCAAGTAGAACCTCTCCCGGTGCAAGGCTTCCAACTTCTTCCATCCGAAGTGTCCAGCTCCATTGTGGTATGCTTCCAGGACCATTGATGCCTCCCTCTTTGGGACTATCACCTGCCAGACCAGCTCATGAGTACGGGCATTGATACTCCTCCGACACAGTTTTCCTTCATAGATGAACAGCCGGCCTCTCTCCTTCCACAACTGCTGGGTTTCTTCAGGAGCATCCGACTCTGGGCGTGATCAGCTTGTGACAGTAGCTCCTTCACCAGGCAGACTGCAGGGTCACTATCTTGCGTTTCTGCCCAGTCATGATGGGGCATTGGATTCAGGGTGACCTGCTTCAAGCCAGACCGTCTGTTTCTCACTCCTTAAGCACGCTGAGCCGCAAGTGGCCGATGGAAGGGAGGTAACTCTATTTCCTCATGAGCCTCAGGGTTTTCTCCCACATCTGGTAGGTTAGGCATTCTGGACAGCGCATCAGCATTGGCATTCTTGTGCCCTGCCCGGTACTTGATGGTAAACTCATAGTTAGATAGCCGAGCCATCCATCGCTGTTCCAGTGCACCTAGTTTTGCAGTGTCCAAGTGCGTCAACGGGTTGTTGTCCGTGAAGATGTTGAACTTGGCGGAGGCTAGGTAATGTTTGACCCTTTCGGTGACAGCCCAGACTATGGCAAGGAACTCGAGCTTGAAAGAACTGTAGTTGTCAGGGTTCCTTTCAGTGGGGCGCAGCTTCCTGCTGGCGTAGGAGATCACTCTTTCTTTCCCATTCTGTACCTGCGACAGTACTGCTCCTAGACCCGCGTTGCTGACATCAGTGTACAGCACAAAGGGTTTGTCATAATCTGGGTAGGCCAGAACTTCATCTCCTGTGAGAGCCATCTTCAATCTGGTGAAGGACCTTTCCAACTCTTCAGTCCATTCAAAGGTGGAATTTTTCTGTTTGGTCTTCTTGGACTGCACCACCAGAAGATTTTGCATAGGGGTGGCTATTTCAGCAAAGCCTTTGATGAATCTTTGGTAGTAGCCTACCAGTCCAAGGAATTGGCGTACTTCATGAAGGTTGCTGGGCTTCGGCCAGTCCCGGATGACTGTGACCTTATCAGGATCTGGTGCCACACCTTCTGCACTGACCACATGAAAGAGGTACTGCACCTTGGGCTTCAGGAGGTGGCACTTGGAGGGCTTCACCTTCAGGCCAAAATTGGACAAAGCTTCAAACACTTTAGCCATGTGTTCCAGATGATCTTCATAGGTTTTGGAGAAAACAATGACATCATACAGGTACAACAGGACCATCTCAAAGTTCATGTGTCCCAGGCAGCACTCCATCAGCCGTTGAAATGTTCCTGGGGCTGTGCAGAGCCCGAATGGCATATAATTGAACTCACAGAGACCCATTGGAGTGGTAAATGCTGTTTTTTCCTTGTCTGCCTCTGCCACAGGAACCTGCCAATACCCACTAGTGAGATCTAAGGTGGAAAAGTAGTTAGCAGTTTTAAGTGCAGCTAATGATTCCTCAATTCTAGGTAGTGGGTAGGCATCTTTATGTGTAATGCTGTTAATTTTCCTGTAATCGACACACATTCTCATGGAACCATCCTTTTTCTTTACAAAAACTATGGGAGCTGCCCAGGGGCTACAACTGTCTCTGATAACCCCAGCTTCCTTCATCTCCCTCAACATACTCTTAGCACATTGGTATTGTGTTGGGGGTATAGGTTGGTACCTCTCCTTTATGGGTGGATGGTCTCCAGTGGGGATATGATGTTGAACCCATTTTGCCTGCCCAAAATCTAGTGGGTGTTTGCTGAATACCCGCTGTGATAAAACACTCCGGGATCACCTTTGCTGGGGTCAAAGGTCACGTGCGTTTGGCATGAAACTCAGGCGCACAGCCGGGGTACGTGTATAACTGACACTGGGTCAGGTTTATTAAAGGTGAAAGCAATGCATAAAGGAAAAAAACATAAAACAAATCCTTGCCTGTCCGGCACTAACTAAACAAGGTACAACCTAACTACCAACTGGCGGGCTTCTCCCGTCCAGCCAAACCAGTTACCGTGGGCACTGCTTTCATTCACGTGTGTCTCTCACACAGACAGGCTCTCTGTGTCCCCAGGCTGAGACACTCACACACCCACCTGGCATCCTTTTATATCCGCCTCCCATTATTCATTAGTACCCAGGTGATATACTGACCAGACTAGGCCACATAGGAAAGGTATCTGGGCGAGATATACCTGCCCTCATCCACTATTCCCACATGATTCTCACATATTCCCCCTCTCTGCTCAGGCCACTCCAGTCGAGCAATGACACCCGCCAAACAGTGCACTTGGGACAGGGCATCTGCATTCCCCATCTGTACCCTTGGGCGGTGCTCCACCGTAAAAGTGTAGGCCTGCAGGGCAAGGAACCACCGGGTCACCCGGCTATTCCGTTCCTTGTGCAAGTGCATCCACTTGAGAGGGGCATGGTCAGTGATCAGCCTGAACTTTCGGCCCACCAGGTAATATTTGAGGGCCTCTACTACTGCATACTTTTGCTCATGTTTATTCAGGTTCCTGCTGAGATAGAGGACTGGGTGTTCCACTCCGTCCCTCACTTGTGACAGTATGGCCCCGATACCGGTATCCGAGGCATCCGTTTGTACCACAAATTCGCTGCAGAAATCCAGAGTCACCAGTACGGGTTAAGAGCAAAGTGCCCGTTTTAGGCTATGGAAGGCTTCTTCAGCCGCTAAATTCCATTTAATCATGATGGAGTCTTTCCCTTTGGTAAGGGGGGTAGCGATGGCTGCAAAATTGGGTATTGTGAGGTAGCGCTGTTATTCAAGGTTGGGGGACACTCGCTTGGCAGCCACACAATCAGATCCAGCTGGGGTTTTCATAAGCCATAACAGTCCATGAGGTTTATTTGCCATCATAAACCACAGCAGCAATATACAACAGCGCAGCTTCCATTATATAGCTTCACATGACAGCATAGCGTCCATTATACAGGCTATTTAGCCCCAGGGTTATCTCACCCACGTCAGGGTTCCCATATGGCTGTTTCTCCAGGCTGCAGACATCCACTCACTCCTCAGGGACTCTCAGACACTGGCCGCCATTACCCACACAGCCGCTCCACAGGCTGTTAGTGAGGAGATCCTTCTCCTCACGGGACCTTCCAAACTGGACCAATCAGGTCCAAGCATTCATTCTTGTGACCTACCCTGGCTACGTTATATGGTCCGTAGCCACGCCCCCTGGGTCACATGGCTATGACCTCATCACAGGTCCTTCACCTACTCACACAGCCTTTTACTATAGGTGTTATCAGACACACCCCTGGGTGGGTTTGTGGGCAGCTAGAACCCACCCATCTCTCCAGCTGCCTGAAGGCTTCTCCCTAACACATAGGCACGACAGATCAGCTCTGCTGATCAGCACATAACCAAGCCTTCATCTCAAAGCCACCCACTTTGAGACACACCACGGCCACTCCGTTATCTGCCACTCATCCTCTCTCTTGGGACATCCACACAGCGCCCCCTAGTGGACACAGTGGTCATTACACCACAGTATGAACCGGCGATAATAGCCGGCGATCCCCAGAAAGGCTTGCACCTGCTTCTTGTTGACAGGTTGCGGCCAGTCCTGAACCGCTTGAATCTTATCGACCTGGGGTTTAACAACACCCCTCCCAATTACATACCCCAAATACCGGGCTCCTTCTAGCCCGATGTGACATTTCTTGGGGTTCGCGGTTAGACCTGCCTCCCACAGGTCGTCAATCACAGCTTGTACTTTCTGGAGATGAGTCTCCCAGTCCAAGCTGTAAATGACAATGTCATCCAAATAGGCCGAAGCGTACTGCCTATGTGGCCTCAGGACTCGATCCATCAGTCTCTGGAAGGTCGCCGGTGCTCCGTGCAGTCCAAACGGCATATACACATACTGAAATAAACCTTCCGGCGTAGCAAATGCCGTCTTTTCTCTGGCAGCCTCCGCCAGAGGGATCTGCCAATACCCCTTCGTTAGGTCTAGGGTCGTAATATACCGGGCTTTTCCTAACCGATCTATTAACTCGTCGACCCGGGGCATAGGGTAGGCATCAAATTTTGAGACCTCATTGAGTTTCCTGAAGTCATTGCAGAACCGTCTGGTGCCGTCCGGTTTAGGAATTAACACAATCGGGCTGGCCCAAGCACTGTGCGATTCCTCAATGACACCTAACTCTAACATTGCCTTCACTTCTCGGGAAACGGCTTCACGGCGCGTTTCCGGAATTCTGTAGGGTTTCACGTGAACTGTGACACCAGGTTCCGTTACGATGTCATGTTTCATTAGCGTAGTCTGCCCGGGTTTTTCTGAGAAAAACTTTTGGTTGTGAAGTAGAAACTGCCTGACCTCAGTCTTTTGCCTCTCTGAGAGTCTCTGCAACCCGTACCTCCGGTACGGTATGCGAGCAGACGGGACGGGCCAGCTCCGCTGACAAGGCAGACCGATCTTTCCAGGGTTTTATCAGATTTACATGATAAACCTGTTCAGGTTTCCGTTTACCTGCCTGGTATACTTTGTAGTTTACTTCACCAACTCTTTCCTTAATCTCAAAGGGGCCCTGCCACTTTGCTAGGAACTTACTGTCCACCGTGGGGACCAGGATCAACACCCTATCTCTGGGTGCAAACGTACGGATCTTGGCGCCCCTATCATAGATTCTTTTTTGGGCTCCTTGAGCCTGCATCATGTGTGCTTTGACGATAGGCATAACCGCCGCAATACGGTCCTGCACTTGGGATACGTGATCTATCACTGTTTTAAACGGAGTGACCTGACCCTCCCAGGATTCTTTGGCGACGTCTAATAGTCCGCGAGGACATCGGGCGTACAATAACTCGAAAGGCGAGAACCCCGTGGAAGACTGGGGCACTTCCCTGATGGCAAAAAGCAGAAACGGAAGTAAATTGTCCCAGTTCTTCCCATCCTTGTCTATCGCCTTTCTCAGCATCTGCTTCAGAGTTTTATTGAACCGTTCGACCAACCCGTCTGTTTGAGGGTGATACACGGATGTGCGTAACGGTTCGATTTGTAACAACCAGCAGAGCTCCTTCATTACCCTGGACATAAAGGGAGTCTCCTGGTCGGTGAGTATCTGTTTTGGTATACCGACCCGACTAAACACATGCACCAGTTCCTTGGCAATCGTCTTGGTGGCCGTGTTATGCAAAGGAATGGCCTCTGGGTAACGAGTGGCATAATCCAAGAGGATCAGGATATGTTGGTGTCCACGTGCACACTGTGGAAGGGGCCCAACTAAATCCATCCCAATCCTCTCAAACGGGACCTCAATAATAGGTAGGGGTACCAAAGGGCTACAGAACCGGGGCTTAGGCGCAGAGGCTTGGCAGTCCGGACAAGACTCACAATATACACGAAAATCGTGATGCATGCCTGGCCAAACAAAACAGTGTAATATCCTTTCGGTGGTTTTCTGGACTCCCAGGTGACCTCCCATCACATGTCCGTGGGCCAGGTCCAGCACCTGCTGCCGGTAGGGTTTTGGCACGACTAATCGTTGCACCGTGTCTTCCCCCTTTTTTCTCTATCTGATATAGTAAACCATTCTCCAGGACCATGTAAGGATATGCCAGCCTAGAGCCAGGTTCTACAGGTACCCCATTTATCACTTTTACATTTGTCCTAGCCTGAGAAAGGGTAGGATCCTTTATTTGCTCGCTTTGGAAGTCATCTTTCTGAACTTCCAAATCCGGCAAACGGGGAGATGGACGGCTGTCGGCCTCCTCCTCTTCCCTGGTCTCCTCCGTATCACCCGCCATGACTGAAAACGGGAACTGCAGGTCATTTCCAGCAGACTCTTCCCCCGAGTCTTCCGGGGGGACCTCTTCCAGGGGTTTGGGACCCACACGCGCCCTCGGAGAAGACTCATGTACACTATTACCCGGGGACATCAACTGATTCTCCCACAATTGCCAGAAGTGGGGAAAATCCCGGCCCTGCAATAACGCAGGGACGAGTCCCACTTTATGTTGCACAGACCCATAGGAAGTAGTAATGCATATGACTGTGGTGAGGTACGAACAGGTGTCTCCATGCACACACGTTACAGAAAATTTGTCTGATGGTCCAGTCGGGGCTGACACCAGACTTGCCTTCACCAGAGTCACCACACTTCCCGAGTCTAACAATGCCACCACATTTTTGCCATCAACAGTTAAATCACACAAGTGTTTTTCCACATCCTTTTGACTGGCATTCACACTCACTACCCGTGCAACCATAGACATGTGGTTTTTAGAGTCTGTGACGTCGCACTGCATGGGTTCAGTAGTGACCGGACAGTTCGCAGCAATGTGGCCCATCTCTTGGCAGCGGAATCACCTAACAGGCCCCTTGTTTAGACCATAGTTTGTTACTCTCGGCCTCGCATTGCGGGCAGTCCCGGTTTCCTCCCCCACTGTCTTAGGGATTTTTCCTTCTCCCCTACTCCCTGGAACAGTCTTACCGGTTCCACGTGGAGATGATGAAGAACAAGGAGGGGTAGCGTCGTCTCGGAGTCCTTCCGCCACGGAGTAACGTTCAACAAGATCCACCAGTTGATCTGCCGTCGTAGGATTTTCATGGCTTACCCACTTCCTCAGGGCTGGCGGTAGAGCTCTCAGGTACTTGTCCATGACGACTCTCTGGATTATCTCTGGAGCTGTCAGCACCTCGGGTTGTAGCCACTTCTTCGTCATGTGGATCAGGTCGAACATCTGTGACCGCGGGGGTTTATCCGGCTGATAAGTCCATTGATGCACTCTCTGTGCACGGACAGCGGTCGTCACTCCCAGCTGGGCCAAGATCTCGGCTTTCAGTTTATCAAAGTCACACGCGGCTTCAGGTTCTAAGTCATAATAAGCCTTTTGGGCTTCACTGGAAAGAAACGGGGCAATCAGGCCGGCCCATCGTGCCTTCGGCCATTTTTCTCGCACCGCCGTCCGTTCAAACGTGGTCAGGTATGCCTCGACGTCATCTTCGGTCGTCATCTTCTGCCAGTACCGACTCACGTGAATTACTCTCGACTCGGCTTCCAGGTTAACCTCAGGTAAGCTTGCCAGGCGCTGCGCCACCTGCTGGAGAAGCAAACGATTGGTAGCTGTCATGTCCACCAACTCCTTCAGATGGGCCATCATCACCCGATTAGCTTCTTGCTGGACGGCGGTGGACTGTACCAGCGCTTTCACCACGTCTTCCATGCTCATGCGTCCAACGTGATGCCCGCGTTCTCCACCACAATGTGATAAAACACTCCGGGATCACCTTTGCTGGGGGTCAAAGGTCACGTGCGTTCAGCATGAAACTCAGGCGCACAGCCGGGGTCCGGGTATAACTGACACTGGGTCAGGTTTATTAACGGTGAAAGCAATGCATAAAGAAAAAAACATAAAACAAATCCTTGCCTGTCCGGCACTAACTAAACAAAGTACAACCTAACTACCAACTGGCGGGCTTCTCCCGTCCAGCCAAACCAGTTACCGTGGGCACTGCTTTCATTCACGTGTGTCTCTCACACAGACAGGCTCTCTGTGTGCCCAGGCTGAGACACTCACACAACCACCTGGCATCCTTTTATATCCGCCTCCCATTATTCATTAGTACCCAGGTGATATACTGACCAGACTAGGCCACATAGGAAAGGTATCTGGGCGAGATATACCTGCCCTCATCCACTATTCCCACATGATTCTCACACCGCTCATACTCTTGTGTCACACTGTAAACCCCATTTATCTGGTAGGAGGGCGTAGAGTCAGTTCCCACCTGCACTTGCTGGCACCACTCCTCCATCTGCTTCACAGAGCCATTGTCCCCCACCTGATCGGATGAGACCAAGGGCTCTGCTGCCTGCAAAGAGTTGTTATTGACAGTGAGTAGCTTAGCAACTGTGGCGTACCGAGGTATCGTGGCCTCCTCCTCCCCACAATTCAAAAGGCGTACAGGTACTCTCCCCTTTCGTACGTCAACCACCCCTCTGGCTGTCAGGACAGTGGGCCTGCTCTCGGAGTATACTGGTTCTACCAACGCCTGGTAATCTCTCCCTCTAAGACCTATAGCTGCCCGACACCAAACCAACATTTCACATCTGGGGGGTATTGCAATGGAGAAGGGATCACTCACTCTGACACTGCCAATTTCTCCACCAGAGAGTTCTACCTGTTGTTTTTGCATCAGGGCTCTGATCTCCTTCTGCAGGACTTGTTGTTCACTGGAACCAGCAGTCTCAGCCACCTGTTGCAACAAGACAATAACCTCGGACAGACAGTTTTCAATTACATTTGTACCATGAGTCATCATGAGATTACATTCACGTCGATCAATATCAACAACTATCAGACCTTGAGTGTTGTGAGTTCATTCTCTGGTTCACCAGTTGTTGTGAGTTCCCCTTCTGGACTCCCTCTGGTGGTGACGGGAGGTGGTGCGGCTGGTTTGATCGGTGGAGATCGGCCACCTGAGAATGAGGATGACGATTGGATCTCAGGATTCTCAGATTGGATTTAAGACAGCCGACGCCCTATTCAGTTGCTGGTGATTCCTTCTGGCTTGTCAGTTCTTGGTTTTCAGCTCTGTTCCAGTCATCTAAAGCTAAGTTTTTCTGCTAATGTTCACACTTGATTTTGTTGGTCTATTCAGTTTTTTGTGTGGTCTGCCAGCCCCGGCTGGGGGCTGAGCTGAATTTCCACTCTTATTTATCAGTATTTTGCCAATTGGCTTTTTGTCCCTTACTAGTTCGGTCTCTTTTTGCTCTGTCTCAGAATATTTCAGAGTGCTGATATAGTGGGAGAAGTCTAGTGACTTCAGGGTTAATTTTGCTATCATAAGTGTTGGACATTATTTTTGTAGGGTTTTTTGCAGGTTGCAGACAGTGTCTTCCCTTTCCTTTCCTGTTTAGTTAGTTTGGGCCCCATCATTTGCTCAGCCTATTTTCCTGCCTGTGTTTGTGCCTTCATCTTGTTTCACCATCAATACATGTGTGGGGACTATCTATTCCTTTGGGGTCTGCTCTGGGGCAGTTAGTTTTCCCTTTTCTTGCTTTAGGCTTATGTAGTCCTACTGCCGTGACGAGGCGTCTAGGTTCATCGTAGGCACGCTCCACGGCTACTGCTAGTTGTGTGATAAGATCAGGGATCTGCAATCTGCATAGTTACCAACCACTCTGGTTTTCTGTGGCTTAGCTTGTTTTGCTTTTTTCTCCTCGGTGACCCAATCATAACAATTGAGATTTTAGCTCTACCCGACCCACTTTAACAGTAATTTCTTTACATCCTATCTGCGGCAAAGACTGACCATTACTGGCAACTACTGTCAGTTCATCAGTTGGGCCACGGGTAAGTTCTGAATCAGCCCAATACCTTTTGTAAAGAATGTACGGCATAGTGGTCACCTGGGAGCCTGTGTCCAGCAAAGCGTTCATGGGGATGCCGTCAATCACCACAGTAAGGATCGGTCTCCCTCCCACATACTTGGCTCGCCAGTTCCTTGGGCCTTGTGGTCCTATTCCTGGGGGTTGGCCCTCTGCCCCAGGGGTTGCTCGTTTAAAGGACAAAATCTTGCAAGATGACCGGCCTTGTAGCAGCGATGATAGATGGGACGTTCGTCCTGGTCATAGCGATTGTTGTTCCTCCCTCGAAGTGGCGGGGCTCTCCTCCTCCGGAGCCACAGGACATCCTCTGGACTGGAAGCAAGCTGGATCTTTTCCTTGGATGACACCTGCAGGGACTGCACGGTTTTGGTAAGTGCGGCCATCCCTTTGGTTAACTCCTGGACCTGAAGGCACAGCTCCTCAGTTGGATCTTTATCCAGAGTCTGTGCATCAGCCTCTACAGGGATGGAAGGAAAAGATGTTGCTTCCTGATGGTAGGTGATCGCTGGGCGCCTAGGGGCGTTGGGCGGCTGTCAGTTGATTCCTGCAGTACCCGAATAGCCCTGTCCTTAAAATCAGCAAAGTCCAGATCAGGGTTTTGCAGGGTTATGATACGCAACTGTCCTCTGTGGGTACTGGATAGGAGTCCTTCAATGAACTGCTCCTTTAACATCTTCTCCTCCTTCACACTGTCAGGATCAACTTGCTTAACTGCTCGCAGCGCCTCCTGCAGGTTGAGAGCATAGTCCCTTATACTGTCCTGCGCCTTCTGTTTACAGCCAAAGAACCTCATCTTGATTTCAGCTGCAGGGTGGGTGTCAAAGGTGCTTCTCAGCTTGGCCAGGATCTTTGCAACAGTCTCTTTATCAGTGTCCTGCCAGGCTTTCACTTCTCTCTGCGCTGCACCCGTTAGCTGTCCAATCAGAATATTCACTTTCTGGCTCTCAGTCAGAGGGTGTACTTTAAAGAAACTGCATAGTCTCTCTTTAAATTCACTCAGGGTATGTGACTCAGCCGAGTACTGCGGTAGCCAGGCCGCTCCCGGTATGCAGGGCATAGACAGCAGCATTATGGGGACCGCTGTGGTGGGCGCTCCTCCTTGCAGCGCCGCGGGGTTGGCAACGGCGTCCGCCGCTGCATCGCTGTGTGGCGCGGACATTCTCTTCCTCCCCCCTAGTTAACATTAGCCAGGGCCGGGGGTTGTGTGAGCTCACCAGCGACCGCTTCGCAGGCCCGATGCTCCTGGCTGTAGGCCTCCGCTCCTCCTCTTCTCGCGTGCTGTCCCCTCTTCCCGCGCGGCACTTCACTTCTTCGCGCTCTATGGCAGGCTCCGCCCACGAAGGCCTGCCCCTTCTTCCCGCACGCGCCAAACAGCGCAGCAATGGCGGCAATTGGCGCCAATTTCACACAGTCTTTTACACAAACACAGTCTATGGCACACAGGACCCGGGGGTACCGGGCTCCGTAATCGTGTTTGTGACGCCAAATTGGGTTGCCCTCCCAGGGCTGTGGGGTACTCGGTACCGGGCCGGTGTGAGTGGGATGTGTCACAGCAGCGGTGACCCGGACCGTGGCCCTGGGTGCCCAAGTAATAGGAAGATGTGAATGATGGAATGTAGTTAGATAAATAGCTCGTGATGCCACCTGTGGTGCTCGGCAAGGGAGGTGTTAAGCCGACGCTGCATGCAGATCCGCTGGGACTGATGGTAGGGTGCAGCAAAGATGTAAAAGCTCCCCACAGGTGAAGCTATAGTCCCAGGGCAGTGTAGATGTGGTTGGCACGGGGATGTAGCGGTGCCGGAAAGGTAGGAAGCAGACAAGACACAGCGGGGTGCAATTTCTAGACCTTTACTTGATAACTGCAGTTCTGGGTCCTGATTACAGATGGTATTGGAGCAATTCAGGGATTCTCTCTCAGCAGATAGGTTGTGCAGTCTCCTTACTAGCGCTTATTCGAATGAAGTACTCCCAGTACTGAGTTACACTGGAGTTCCTCCTGTCAGATGTTCTCAAGAACCTCACTTGCACGGCAGACAGCTGTAGCCTCTCTCGGGGACTCCTCTCTCCTGAGTCCCGGCTCACTATCCAAGCTGCTGTTGTGCCCTCAAGTCTTAGATGGGAATAGGGAATGTACAGCCTCCTACTCCTCTGGTGTCTGTTGCAGGACCGTTAGTATCCGTACAACCGTGGAGACCAGGCTCCAGTTCATGCGCTCTCTCCAGAGATGAGCTCGTCTTCTCCGCTCTATCTCAGCGCTCCTTCCACACGTCTGTACACTTCACCCTCCAAAAGGGGGGGCGGACAAAATCCAAAATACAACTGATGGTCATAGTAAAATTGCTTTATTAGAGTGGTCAGGCAAGGTACAAACCAACATGCTGAAGTGCCATAAAAATATATAAAAACATAAACAGCACATAGGGACACAGAGACTGAAGTTACCACTGCTGCACATTACAATACTGGAAAATATCTAATGAAAATATATTGCACTCAATAGAAAGAACATAGTAGGTCCAGGCAACAGTCAAAGGTATATATTCACATGAATCATAAGTTACCTGGACACAATAACAAGAGGCAGGTGGCAACCTGGGGGTTCCTGTGACCGCCCCAACGCGCGTTTCGGACACAGCAATGACAAATTCCCACACAGCAATGGCATAAAGTGAGACTAGGGACTTTTTTTTTTTTAAGTGGCGGAGGAATACAGTGCGGAAGGATACCTACCTTCCGTCATTGGATTCCTGCAGCCCGTAGAGAACGGCAGCATCATCTGATGCTGCAGTTCTCTACCCAAGATCGTCGTGGGACACACTCGTGGACTGCTTCGGATCGTGGGTGAGTATTTTTGTGGTTTGTTATGTTAATATTTATTCCGGAAAAGACAATGGCTTCGGGGAACAATGTGACAAGTATTGGTAAGTATGTTACTCTATGTTATATGCACTGTATGTCTATGTATGTATTGTATGAATGTATTGTATGTATGTAGTATATATGTGGTATGTATGTAGCATGTAGTATGTATGTAGTATGTATGTAGCATGCATGTAGCATGCAGTATGTATGTAGCATGCATGTAGTATATATGTAGTATGTATGTGGTATGTATGTAGCATGTAGTATGTATGTAGCATGCATGTAGTATGTATGTGTTATGTATGTAGTATGTAGCATGCATGTAGCATGCATGTAGTATGTATGTAGTATGTATGTAGTATGTATGTGGTATGTATGTAGCATGTAGTATGTATGTAGCATGCAGTATGTATGTAGCATGCATGTAGTATATATGTAGTATGTATGTAGTATATATGTAGTATGTATGTTGCATGTAGTATTTATGTAGTATGAATGTAGCATGTATGTAGTATGCATGTTGTATGTATGTAGCATGCATGTAGTATGTATGTAGTATTTATGTAGTATGAATGTAGCATGTATGTAGTATGTAGTATGAATGTAGCATGTATGTAGTATGCATGTTGTATGTATGTAGCATGTATGTAGCATGTAATTTTTTATTTTTTTTTTTACATTCAACACATTAGCCGGATGATGGGACTACTACTGTCCCATCATTGGCTAATGTGTCAATCACTGTCATGGTAGCAGGCATCGCCCGATGGGACTTGTAGTCCCATCGGACGATGCCTGCACAGACCCCCGAAGCCTGCACAGACCACCGGCAGGCCGGCACAGCCCCCCGGCAGGCCGGCACAGCCCCCCGGAGCCTGCACAGCCCCCCGGCAGGCCGGCACAGCCCCCCGGCAGGCCGGCACAGCCCCCCGGAGCCTGCACAGACCACCGGCAGGCCGGCACAGCCCCCCGGCAGGCCGGCACAGCCCACCGGAGCCTGCACAGACCACCGGCAGGCCGGCACAGCCCCCCGGCAGGCCGGCACAGACCACCGGAGCCTGCACAGACCCCCTGGCAGGCCGGCACAGCCCCCCGAAAGGCCCGTACAGACCCCAGAGAGGCTGTACAAGGCAAAAACAGGGTTTTTCTTATTCCGATACCGGAAGTCCCATAGACTTGAATGGGACTTCCGGTATCGGAATCGGCGATACCGATACTTTTTTTAAAGATCGGCCGATACCATCCGATCCGATACTTTGAATTATCGGACGGTATCGCTCAACTCTACTCACGACATTCGATTTGAACAGTAGGGGAGGGAGGGAGGGGAATCTTCTTTTTCTTCAGAGAAATGCTGTATGAGGAAAAAACTGCCAAACAGGGATTTATATATTATCACCACAGCTGTCAAAGCAAAATCAACCAATGAAAATACACCTGAAATCTGAATCCACCAATCAGGGCCCGTAAAAACGGCGCCAAGAATTCCTCTCAGAAACCTTGCATAAAATCCGATTACCACAACAAAATTATAACTTTATGAGGAGAAAATCTGACTTAAAATAAATAATTTTAATACTCCATCTACGGCCTGTATGGCCATGGGACCCCCCCTTTATATTTTATTCTTTATTACGGGGGGGGGGCTGACATACTCCTGGGGGCGCCACATTGTACAGTACCATTCTATCCTATGTAAAATAAAAAACGCTGTGCACATCCAGAGCAGAAACGCTGCGGGCTCATTTCCGCAGCATGTCAATTCTTTGTGCGGATTCCACTGCGTTTTACACCTGCTCCATTATTGGAATCCGCAGGTGTAAAAACACAGGTGAAATCCGTACAAACACTGCAGGAAATATGCAGTAAATCCGCAGGTAAAACGCAGGTTATTTTACCTGCGGATTTAGCAAAATCCGCACGGAAAATCCACAGGGTAATCTGCAACATGTGCACATACACTTACCGTTCTCTGCTCTTGATCTCAATACTTTTTCCTCCGCACTCTCCTTTCTACACTCTTCTCTCTCCAATTGTTTGTCCCATCTGTCTCTGATCTCGCATCTCCACTCTGTTTTTAGTACCCTTTTCTCTGTTATCTCTTCGGTCCTTTCTATGTTCTCTACTCTTAATCTCTACACTTTTTTCTCTACCCTCTCTTTTCTCCTCTCTTCTTTCCCCTTTATGTTCTCTCCTATCCCTCTCTCTGTCCTCAGCACTCTCTTTTCACACTGTTATCTTGTTTTCTCTCTCTCTTCCTATCTATGTTCTCTGCTCTCAATGTCTACACTCTTTTTTCATCTGCTCTCTTTTATCCTCTCCCTTCCCCCTCTATATTCTCTCCTCTCCCTCTGTACTTTTTCCTCTGCCCTCTCTTCTTCCCCCTTTATGTTCTCTCCTATCCCTCTCTGTGTCCTCAGCACTCTGCTTTCTCACTGTTCTCTTGTTTTCTCTCTCCTTTCCCTTCTATATTCCTTGCCCTTGATCTCTACTGTTTCTTTCTTTCCATTCTTTCTCTCCTCTTCCCCCTCTATAGTCTCTCCTCTCCCTCTGTACTCGCTCTATCCTCTGTCCTCTCTTTTCTCCTCTCCCTCTGTACTCGCTCTATCCTCTGTCCTCTCTTTTCTCCTCTCCCTCTGTACTCGCTCTATCCTCTGCCCTCTCTTTTCTCCTCTCCCTCTGTACTCGCTCTATCCTCTGTCCTCTCTTTTCTCCTCTCTTCTTTTCCCTTTATGTTCTCTTATCCCTCTCTCTGTCATCAGCACTCTCTTTTCTCTTTTCCATCCTTTCTCTCCTCTTCCCCCTCTTTATTCTCTCATCTCCCTCTCTGCTCACTCTGTCCTCTGCATTCTCTTTTCTCCTCTTTCATCCATCTCTGTCCTATCAACTGTCTGTCCTCCCTTCTCTGTGTTCTCTCTCCATTTTCCAGGAAGTACAATCATTGATCTTCAATTGACTGCCTTATCCTCCATCCCTCCATCTCTGAGTCTTGATCAGCCCTGTTCCCTTTATCTCTGTATTATCTCTGGCATTACCCCTTCTTTCTGTTATCTCTCTATCCTCTCCCTACCTTCTCTGCACAACTCTCTTCCCTGTTTGCTCATGCTTTTCTGCAGAACATATTGCAGATGCAGCACATATTTATGTGTCACATGAGTGTGCAAGGCAATGAAAAACTGAGAATGAGAGAGAGGGGTCTTCAACAGAGACCATCAGTCATACCTGGATCCCAGGGGACAACCCTGTAGGTCCCGTGTTCCATATTTATTATCCTGCTGTCTTTTTAGGCTTAGAATAGCCTTTGGAATTCCACCATACCTGGGCCTCGGTGACACTGCTATGAAGGATCTTAGGTTAGAACGTTGACCTGGGGATCCCTTTGAGACAACCAGAAAGAAATTTACTCTAAAGGTGGTCATAGATCTAAAGATTTTGAGGCAAAACAAACATTTTGTTAAGATTTGTTCACAATGTATTATCTATGGAGGTGGGGAGCAGGGGTGGACATATCATTGGGTCCACCTGTGTAGCAGCACATGGGTCCAAGAGGTAAGAGGGCCCACGTCTATCTTCACAGCATGTGAGAGAGATTTTGGTCTACAAAAGTCCCATATACTGTTCTTGCACAGGGGCCATCTTCTCTCTGTGTCCACCAGTGGTGGGGGGCATGGATGATGAATTGATAACAGCCCACTAAAATTACCATCATGGCCCCAATAAGGGATCTTCGTCATGGAGTACCGGTCGTGCGGAGAGTTATCCCTTCTTGTTACACATATTAGGCTTGTATGTGCCATTACAATAGAGCAGACACGTCTGCTGGTGGGATTATTGGCCGGATCTTATCGAAATCCCTCAACATAATCGAAAATATTCTGAATTATCGCCTCGGATCAAATCCGAGTTGAGGTCTTTTTTTTTTTTTTTCAACCCACTAATTACGTAACGATGATCTGAATGTAGACATTCTAAGATCCTTACATCTCTGTAGGAATGTATTTATGTACGAAGAAATCCTGGTGAGGACCCTTCATCTCCCTCCACACACACTGTCTGCAGCAGACGCTGACTAAATGCACACACAAAGCGAACACAAACAAAAACAGGCACACACTCGGAGAAAAGGAGGATAGATGCAGCCTGAGCATCCACCATCCTTCTGCTCAGAGGGGGAGAGAGACGGGAGGGAGAGAGTGCAGGAAGGTGACCAGCATGCAGGAGGAAGCAATGTGTTTCGCCTGCATCAGCAACACTGCAGTGTGAGGGGACAGCACGCAGGCTGCAGGATGCACAGCGAAGACAGATAGAGGGGAGGAAGCAGAAGAGGTATGTATGTGCTCAGGGATTGCACCTTGTGGGATAGAAGGAGATGAAAGAGGATAGAGGTATGTGGTAGGACCTGCATCCAACAGCAGAGAGGACTATCTGCTGGAATATCTGCCCTGCAGGCATTGACCATGAGGATGAGGGGACCTGAAAGGTGAGAAAACAGGATAGCCTGGCCAGGACGATGGACGATATAGGCAGATAGCCGAGGTATAATATGTCGGAAGAACGAGCATCGTTGCTGGAGGAGGATTGGAGATGGACGGTGATATGGGCACAGGCAAAGGATAGAAGGATGCATGTGGCATGAGCAGGTGGAGAAGAGGATAACGACAGGGCAAATGCACCCAGATGGCAGGGGAACGAGGTAGCGGGTATCTGAGGAGGGGAAACATAAAATGGGATGATAACGGAACCAGACAGGCTTAAGCACTGCAGTGAATGGGAAGACGCTCGTGTTGATGGGAAGAAAGATGTTTGCGTCCCACCGGGAAAGAGACGTCTGCAGGACGCAGTGTGTGCGGTGTACGCGAAAGGCCAAAATGTTCAGGGCAGGGGTAGAGTTGAGGTGATGTCCGACATTGTAAAACCCAACTTTAGGTCTTCCATCTACATGACGAGCGATTCCAAAAACCCCGTAACGTGTCTGTGTCCGCCAGACTCATGCCGTAGATTTATGTTAACAAGCGGTTTTTTTTTTTCACCTTCGCAGATATGGACCAGTCATAAAAGAAGATTCTCTCTCCTAGAGTGTGACTAGACAGAAAGGAAATCTCATTGAACCCCACCATATTGGTCTTCTTCACGCCAAAGGAATATCTACGAGGCGTAAACGGCAATAATTCGACCCCCTGCTTTGGGGGTAGTGGGGGTGTTTCAGGTCCCCATTACTTACCGTGGTTCTTTAAGTTTTCGACCAGGATGGCACAAGCCGCCAAGCAACTCAAAAAGATCAAGGATGTTGAAGCCCAAGCTTTGGCGGAGCAGAAAGAGAAAGAGGAATCCGACCGGAAGAGAAGAAGTCGATCCCGTGATCGAAAGAAAAAGGTAAGAAGCTATAGTAAGGAGAGAGCAGGGTGCTGAGTACGCAGTAAGTTGTAGATGACTACATCAACTCTGCTGAGAGTATTGTGCTTCCTGTGCTTCATGACATCCACCAAAAAATCATCCTTGTCCCATCCAAACATTGAGGATCCTTGCCGATAACTTGTAATGGGTGTAATATCGGTAGCAAAAGAAAAAGTAACAGAAATGCAAATCTGTTGTGATTGCAGTGCAAAAGCGTAAAAACACAAAAGCTAAAGCAGGACCCTCCTGTTTTTATTGCATTACAGCCATATTTTATTATTGAGGTTCTGGGCTCAGATTTGGATCAAAACTGTGTGAGCCCACCTGCCACAACAAGGGGAGGTGAAAGGATGGCAGAGCAGCCCTGTCCTCTCGTTTCCCCTCACTTGTGTTGTGCATGACAGGCTCTGGTGCCGTCGGTGAGGTCTTATTAATGATACGTGATGTAGTATCACAGGAGAGATGTGCTCCTCCTAATATCCTGGCGGCCTTCCCTGCTGACCTGAATGTCTACAATTAATTCACCTGAAATAACTCCTACGTGGTTGCTGCCTCCATTGCTTGTTCACCATGATGAGCACGGTTTAGAAACCTCGTAGACATAATTGCTGTTGCATATGTGAGATAAGGTGCTGCTGATATGTACGTGATTACATGTGTTGGCATTGCCTCTGGTAGGCAACATCTTTAATGGCCTTCTAGGGATTTTTGTGCTAGCAGACGGGTGGGGGGGATTAATTAATGAGTGATTTGGCCCTGGAGGACCTCAGATGTCAATTGAAAACAGTGGGCATTGTGAAACGCGTTGTCTCACCCTGCTTATTCTGGGTACTCCCATCTATACACACCTCAATAAATGATTGAGGCACCTGCTATCTGAGATGGGTTCCTGATCCGGAGGTTATGGGGGTTACCAGGACTTTGATATTTAGACAGGCCATCAAGAGGACATCGGTGGGGGTCCAACTCATGGCACTCCTACTTATCAGCTGACTTAAGGATTGTGGCTCCGTTAGTCAGCTGATCAGTAGAGGTGTCAGGGGTCAAACTCCCCCCTTGATCTAAAGAATGGGTCAATATCAAATTCTCCGAAACAAAACTTAAATTTTCCCCCTTTTATGGGGCAACTGACATAGGGTTTTTTTTTGGCTTTTTCTGGACCAAGGCTATTGAATAATAGGTTGAACTTTATCTTTCATCAAATGATCCCCACACTCGATCGTCCCTTTAAGGCGACGATATCGTTCTATCGAAAACTCTCATTGGAGGATTGACATGTCGAAATGTCGATGTAAGTGCCATGAAGCGATCAATCGTCCAATGTAACAAATGTGTGCTGCAACAAATGCATAATTTATGCTGTTATACTGTAGAGAGGCTGTGTTTGTATCATGTCTACCTTTATTGGATCGTGTATATAATCCCAATATGTAGATCAATAATTCCCCCCTATAGGGGATCCTATACTTCCATTCCTACAATAAAGATGTTTGCTATAAGGGGGAGAGAGAAATCATTGACCATATCCCGAGGATGTTACCTTAGTAAGGCTCTTGAAGCAGGGGCAGAGGGTGCTAGGGATTCCATGCAGTGATATAGCAGGATGGTGGTACGGTGGTGTAAGCGCACTAGATGGAGCTATGTCATTACACAAATGCATCCGCGACCTTATGCTTCAGATACGTCACCTACAGCTTGACGTCAACGTATATGTTGGTCATGGACATCATTGCTGGTATACAGCTTGAATTGTGTTAATAACGTCTCCCTGTAGACACATTTTGGGGCTTTTATAGAGAACAATATATACGCGTTTCATGGTAAATTAGGAAAAGTTCTGATTAAAGGGGTTTTCCTACAATCAGAATAAACCCTCATGTAAAATATATGCAAACAGTTTGATTTAGCCAAAATGTATCTGTAGTAACCCACAAAATGTTGCGGATTTCAGCTTTCAGCAGAATCATCAGTGGGAGAATGAGCTTGGGACATAGAGCAACTGTTGTCGAAATCATCACAATATGGTGGATTACAGGAAGGGAACAAAGACGGAAACAAAACCCGAGAGATCACATACTCCAGTAGGAACAAACACTAATAATCAACACATCAACACAACACCGCCTGAGGTCTACTCAGCACAGTTACCTTTACTACATAAGCCTGCAACTGTTGTATACTCATACACCATGTTAATGTTTTTACCCAGTTAGTATCGGGTATGTCCGCCAGTAGCTAACAATCAACACCGCTCAGTTTGAGGTCTACTCAACAGACCTTATTACATATTTATTATTTTGGTCAGAGTTAACCTGAGAGCTGGGAGGAGAAACAGAGGAAATGATCATGTTAGATGCCGTGCCGGAGCACCGCTCGGGAAGGATGGAGAGATGTGGAAATACAGAGAGGAATCTTTTCTACGGTTCGGAATAGAATTAGTACGAATCGATTCGCATGACCCACTCCAGTAGCCAAAGTCATTATTCTGTGGGCAACAGTCTGGAGGAGTTAGAACCCTCTACTTCCACCCAGCACCACGGCTCTATTTTTGATTGGCTGGTCTGGTGCGACGTCACATGTGTGTCACGTCGGCTACACGTCGGATATATGTACATATGTAAAGTTAAATAAATGTCTTTCTATCTCTTAGACCAGGTTTTCAAATATCAGGGTTATATGCTCAGTTTTTGTGCCTTAAAGGGAATCCGTCAGCAGGTATTTGCTATGTAACCTGACACCAGGGTAATGTAGAGGCAAGGACTCTGATTCCAGCGATGTGTCACTTAGTTTATTGGGTGCAGAAGGTGTGATCAAATCAGTTTTCTCTGCTGCAGATCTAGCACAGCTCAGAATGCTGAGCTGTGTATAACCCCGCCCACTCCACTGATTGGCTGCTTTCTGTGTACTCTGTGTATAGACTGGGGGTGTGGTTGGACCAGGAGGCATGAGACAGATAGTCTTGTAGTGATAATCTCCTGCTGATAAAACACTCATTTTATTGAAGCAGCAAAAAGCAGCCATAGTAAGTAACGCGTCCCTGAAATCAGGGCTTCTGTCCCTACTATATGGAGCTCTCAGATGGCATAACATAAACCTACTGACAGATTCCCTTTAACTGATGACAACTGATGTCAAAGTAGCATCTATTGTAATAAGACATTTTCACCAGATTCTACTGATTACCCGGATTGAAAAACGTAACATTTACCATTTTGTGAGGGGTCCGTTGCAGGAACAGATGCATGAACGTGAAAGATCCTGTAGCAATGGGTAAGGGTCTCACATCAGTTTCTCCTTTCACTGCCATGTCGGGGTGAGTAGGGGGGTGGAATCCGCATGGATAAGGCGGATCTTACTGGACACCTCATTATAATGGCCAGATCCAGTCTTGCTCCATCTAGTAATCTTGTAGCCTTTCCCGCCCCTCATCCTTGTGTATAAAGGAATACCCCGGGGATCAGATGAGACAGTGTCAGAAGCGCTTTCATGTTTGTCCTTTTGCTCCTTCCTATAACATCAGGACTTCATTACACCCCGACATCACATAAGAGCATTAGACGCTGCATTTTAGGGTCTGACGCACATGACAAGGAAAGGAGAAATCCCTTTACCTACCGATTCCTCATGTATAATTTACGCTGATGGCAGGAAACATTTTTGGGACTTTGATCTTCCCTATCGAGCAGACGAGAGCCCTAACATTGTCTGGAGGGTCTTTATACAGTAATATGCCTGTTTTATAGGGAAGCGTAGATCTTTTGAATGGATAAGTCATAAATATCTGATGGTGAATGACTTCACTCTCGGAATTCCACCTATTGAAAGACCTGGGATCTCTTGTCCACCGCTCGCTATCCTGCCTTTGCAGGTCTGTCCATTGTGAGTTATGGGCTTTACGTAGAGGCGTTCCTCTTTTGGATTGGCGAGGGACTCAGGGATGGGTTCATCGAGTATTAGATCTTTATAGAACATTCTGTGTATAAGCCATTGAATGTCTATATACCATATTTTTCGGATTATAAGACACACCTTACCAGGTTTAGACAGCACAAAATAGGAAAAACAGTTTTCCTATTAATTAAAATGTCCATGCTGGTGTAAAGTGAAGATGAAGACGTCATTATCACTAATTTTAATGTACTACAATAGAATAATGAAGTAATAGATCTATTGTTAGTGTTTCTCTGTATTATACATACACAGCTCTGCTACATATGCATATATAGACACACAGCTCTGCTACTAGCACATGTGGACACACACAGCTCTGCTACATATGCACATGTGGACACACATCTCTGCTACGTAATCACATGTACATACACACAGCTCTTCTACATATGCATATATAGACACACACAGCTTTGCTACATAATCACATATACATACACTCATAGCACTGCTACATATAGACACACTGCTCTGCTACAAGCACATAGACACACAGCTCTGCTACATAAGCACATATACATACAATAATAGCACTGCTACATATACACATATAGAAACACCGCTCTGCTACAAGCACATAGGCAGACAGCTCTGCTACATATTCATATACATACACACACAGCTCTGCTACATACAGTATAGACACACAGCTCTGTGACATATGCATACATAGACACACAGTTTTGTTACATATGCATATATAGACACACACAGCTCTGTAACATATGCATATATAGACACATAGCTCTACTACAGATACATATATTCATCCACACAGCTCTGCAACATATGCACATATAGACACACAGCTGTGCTACATATGCATATATAGACACACACAGCTTTGCTACAAGCATAGCAGTCAATGTTTCACGTTTCCGATACTGATCAACAAATTCCTTGTATATAGGAATTAATCATTAACATTTTGGCTGACTCCAGCTACCACTAGGGGGAGCTTACTATATACAATAAATGTAGTAATCCCAACTCTCCCTAGTGGCATCTGCTGGCATATGGAATGTTAGCTATACATGGAGTTTGGAGCTCTGTATTTGGAAAATTGTGCTCCTTTTTGCTTTTCCAGGCTCCTTGTTTCCCTACATCCTCAAGGATGATGTGATTTGTGCTCATAAATCATGGAGAGGATCTCAGAAAGGAACAGATAAAAGAGTTACAAGCTCTCACTGATTCTCAGTTAACTCATTCTGCAGACAGTACAACACGGAGGCTATAGTTGGCAAACTGTGCAAAATTTTTAATGAAACCCAAATGCAAAAATCATTTATTGACCCAAATACATGCATTTATATTAAAAAAAACTGTCTCCAAAACAAGACATCCCTTTAAGATAAGAATTAGTATAGAAAATCAGCCAAAAAACGTAAAAAAGATGCAGCTTTTTGTCCTCTCAGGAATCAGTATGGTGCATGATCTGCTGCGCATGTCTGGCTGTCTTTACTGTATAATACACCTACCACTGGGGGACCCTCATGGCGGAGTGCAGCGTCAGCTAGGAGATGGCTGTATATGCATCATGTCACTGCATATAAATGTATATCACAGTCATGTCGCCGTAGCATTCAGAAGAGGATGACGCTGAGTGAGACGTGTCTGCGGAACTGATGTGGATTTAGCCCACAGTGTGGGAAGACCCTCCCAAACCTGTTTTCACCTTCCTGATCAGGCCAAATGTTATAATTTTGACCAGTGTCACTTTATGAGGTCATAACTGCGGAACGTTTCAATGGATCCAGGGTTGGACTGGCCCACCGGAGAACCGGAGAATCCTCCGGTGGGCCTTGGCTTCTCCATCAGGAGAATTCATAGTGTAAACCTTGTAGTTGCTATGGGGCTCCTCAGCAGGGGAGAAAGGTGGGCCTTCAGAATCAAATCCTCCGGTGGGCCCAATGTTCTTCAGTCTGACACTGAATGGATCCCACTGATTCTGAGTATGTTTTCTCGTGACATATTGTATTTCATGACAGTGGTAAAAAAATTTTCTAAATGACTTGTGTTATTTGTGGAAAAAAATGGAAATTTGGGTAAATTTTTGAAAATTTTGCAATTTTCAAACTTTTAATTTTTATGCCCTAAAATCAGAGAGATATGTAACGCAAAATAGCTAATAAATAAGATTTCCCACATGTCTTCTTTACATCAGCACAAACATATATTTATTTTTTTGTCAGGAAGTTAGAAGGGTTAAAAGTTGACCAGCGATTTCTGATTTTTCCAACAAAATTTACAAAACCATTTTTTAGGGACCACATTAGATGTAAAGTAACTTTGAAGGGTCTATATGACAGAAAATACCCCAAAGTGACACCATTCTAAAGAATGAACCCTTCAAGCCACATTCAAGAAGTTTATTAACCCTTCAGGAATTAATGGAATGTGGGAGGAAATCCATTTTTTTTATTTTCAAAACTGTGACAAGAGAAAATGAACCCCAAAATTTGTTGTGCTATTTCTTTTGAGCACGCTGATACTCCATATGTGGGGAAAACTACTGTTTGGGTGCATGGCTGAGCGCGGAAGGGAAGGAGCCACGTTTGACTTTTTGAAAGCAAAATTGTCTGGAATCGAGAACGCCATGTTGCGTTTGGAGAGCCCTTGATGTACTTAAACAGTGGAAACCCCCACAAGTGACCACATATTGGAAACTAGACCCCCACAAGAAACTTATTTAAATGTGTGGTGATCACTTTGAACCCACAGCTTGGAAGGGAAGGAGTACCGTTTTACTTTTTGAACGCAAAATTATCTGGAATTATTAGCAGATACCAAGTTGTGCCAGGGGAGCACATGTTGTGCCTAAACAGTGGAAACCAACCACAAGTGACCCCATTTTTGAAACTAGACCCCTTATTTTAGAGCCAATTTTTTATTTTAACAAGGGTAACAGGAGAAATTGCACGATATAATTTGTTGTACAATTTCTCCTAGTATGCAGTACCCCATATGTGGGGGAATACTACTTTTGAGGCACAGTGCAAAGCTCAGAAGGAAAGAAGCGCCATATTGGAGTTCTGAATTTGTTAGAATGGTGTGAGGGTGACATGTCACATTGAGGTGTCAGAACACCAGAAACCCTCCATGAGTGACATTATTCCACAAACTACACCCCCAATGCATTAATATATGGGGTCGGCGAGCATATTGACACCACATGTGCCTCACAGAATTTTATACCACTGGGCGATAAAGAAAGAATAATTACATTTTTGCTGCTAAAATGTTGTTTTAACCCAAATTGTTAATTTTCATAAGGGCTAATAGCAAAAAATAGACCTCAGCGTTTGTTGTGCAATTTCTTCTGAGTGCGCCAATACCCTAGATGTAATCAGGAACTATTTTTCTGGCACATTGCAAAGCTCTGAAGGGAAGGAGGGCCATATTATTGTGCAGATTTTACTGTTATGATTTGAGGGTAGTATGACTTACTGGTAGAGCCCCTGAGGTGCCACCACAGCAGAACCCCCCATAAGTGACCCCATTTTACAAATTACACCTCTCAATGAATTAATCTAAGGGTGCAGTGATCATATTGATACCACAGGTGAGTCACAGAAATTTATACCATTGGGCAGTGAAGAAATAATAATCACATTTTTTCCACAAAAATGTTGGTTTAGCCCCAGATTTTACATTTTCACACTGGGAAATTGGTAAAAATGGCATCAAAATGTGTCCCACAACTTCTGCTGAATGTAGAAATACCCATATGGAGACATTTGGATTTGGGAGTACAGAATTTGCTGGATTTCTTTTGGGTTGGCGAGGAGCCGTAGTGCTTTTGCAGAGCCTTTGTACTACCAGTAATGTGGAGGTGGAAGCCCTCCTATATTTCCATTAATAGATGACCGACCTGAGTGGAGACTTGCTTTTTTTGAAGATTCAGTTGATGCTTTTACATAACATTTAGGATCACATTTATCCTGTGCTCTATGCTGAGCACTTACTTTGAGGTTTTCCTCTAAATCTCTGATGAAATCCCCGAGGGATCCATTCGCTATAATGAGGCAGCAGAGTTATTCTGGTCTCTCTCTGACCTCTGTTCAGCGGTTTCCTTCATTTCAGAAGTGCATAACACTGTGGCCGATGGCACACTTATGCATGTTTAACTCCTTAACGACTGCCGATACGCCTTTTAACAGCAGCAGTTAAGGGTACTTATTCCTCACCGCCGCATTTTAACGTCGCTGAGAAATAAGTGTATAGCACCCCCCTGCATCTGAATTTCTCCAGGGTCTCGGCTACCAGGGGTAGCTGAAACCCCAGAGAACATGATTTGTGTCCGTTTTCACCAACCCCAGTGTTATGATCGCCGTTATTAACATAAGTACGGCAACCACAAAAAAAAGTCTGATTTCCCATTTAATTTCTCTCTCCTCTGATATTATTGCACATCAGAGGAGAGAAAAATGGGGTCCCCCGATATCCCCCGGTACCTCCTGTGTCCCTGGATCCTCCTGCATTCCCCAGCGGCATCTTCTTCCGGGGAAAAAAATGGTGGGTGTATGCTCAGCGTGCCTGCCTAGATCTGCCGGCCGGCACCCGGCAACAATAGACCATTTTTCCATATTGGCTCATTTTGATCACTGTGATAGACCATATCACAATGATCAAAATAAAAAAAATAGTATATCAAATCCCCCTTTATCTCCCCCTTACTTAGGTAAAAATAATAAAATAAAAAAATGTATTTTTCAATTAGGGCTAGGGTTTGGCTAAAGTTAGGGATGGGCTAATGTTAGGGTTAGGGTTGGGCTAGGGTTAGGGTTGAGCTAGGGTTATGGTTTTGGTTATGGTTGGGTGTTGTGAGTTCATTTTTCCCTTCACCATTGAGGTCTGATGAACTCCCTCCTCTAGTGAAGGAAGGTAGTAAGACTGATTACCAAACACCTGGGCAGCTAGATGATGACTGGGTGGCTGGAATTGAGGACTGGATATAAGGCTGCCGACGCCCTTCTTCCTGGCTGGTGATTTTCCTGCTGGATTCTTGGGGACCAGTCTGATTCCTGCATCTCAAAGCTAAGTTTTTCTGCTCTGCTTTGTACTCTTCAGTTTTGTTTTTGTTTTGCCTTGTTTTTTGGGAGTTCTGGTATCCCCGGCCGGGGGTGAGCTGAATTCCATTTTTGTCTCTGATATGTTGATCTTTTGCTCTGTCTTCAGAATATACCTGAGTGCTGATATAGTCTTTTGAAGCCTTGCGACTTCAGGGCCTGTTTTTCCTATCAGTCAGTTGGCTCATTTTGATAGGGTTTTTGCGGATGGCAGACAGCAGCTTTCTTATCCTGTCCTATGTAGTTAGCTTGGGCCCCATCATTTGCTCAACCTATCTTTCTATCTGTGTTAGTGTTTTCATCTTGCTTCACCGTCATTATATGTTGGGGGCTGCCTATTGCTTTGGGGCAGGAGCGGTGTTGTCCCAAAAAGATCCTGTGACATCTAAAATGAATCCTTGTGCTTTCTTTTCCCGAAAATTCTCCCCATCCGAACGTAACTATGATGTGGGGAATCGGGAACTGTTGGCCATGAAATGGGCATTTGAGGAGTGGAGACATTGGTTGGAGGGAGCCAAACACCAAGTCGTGGTCCTTACTGACCACAAGAATTTGATTTACCTGGAGTCGGCCAAGCGCTTGAATCCAAGACAGGCTAGGTGGGCCTTGTTTTTCACACGTTTTGATTTTGTGGTCTCTTTTCTTCCGGGCACTAAGAATGTCAAGGCAGACGCCCTCTCTAGGAGTTTCCTTGCTGATTCTCCTGTTGTGACTTAGGCTGGTTTCACATTAGCGCTTTTTAAGCGCACGCACGGCCGGGGGTAGCTCCGCCCCCGAGCCGGCTCTCTGCCCGGCGTGCCCGCCCCTTGCTTGTAGCGCCGCCTCCTAGCGCACAGCGGCGCCTGCGATCGGCGCACCCTATCTTTAGCATAGGGTGCGCAGATCGTGCGCAGGCCGTGCGCTAGTTGCGCTTTGACCTGCGCTGCGCACTTTTGACGGTGCGCCGTGCGTGCGAAAATCAAACTTTTCTGATTTTGGCGCGCACGGCGCACCATCAAAAGTGCGCAGCGCAGGTCAAAGCGCAACTAGCGCACGGCCTGCGCACGATCTGCGCACCCTATGCTAAAGATAGGGTGCGCCGATCGCAGGCGCCGCTGTGCGCTAGGAGGCGGCGCTACAAGCAAGGGGCGGGCACGCCGGGCAGAGAGCCGGCTCGGGGGCGGAGCTACCCCCGGCCGTACGTGCGCTTAAAAAGCGCTAATGTGAAACCAGCCTAAGCCTGCTACCATCTTAGGCGAGGGGGTAGTTCTTTCTGCCATCTCGCCCGATTTGAGACGTGCTCTGGAAGAGTTTCAGGAGGACAAACCTGAGCGTTGTCCCAGTGGAAAGTTGTATGTTCCTGACCAGTGGAGGAAGAGAGTGATGTCTGAAGTTCATTGCTCTGCATTGGCTTGTCATCCAGGTATTTTTGGTACTAGAGATCTGGTGAGTCGGTCTTTTTGGTGGCCCGCTTTGTCTCGTGATGTCAGGAATTTTGTGCAGTCCTGTGGGACTTGCTCCCGATCTAAACCTTGTTCTCGCTCTAGTGGCTTGTTGATGCCTTTGCCGGTGCCCAAGAGGCCATGGACCCATATTTCAATGGATTTCATCTCTGATATGCCTGTCTCTCAGAGAATGACTGTTATTTGGGTGATTTGTGATAGATTCTCTAAGATGGTCCATCTTGTACCACTCCCTAAGTTGCCATCTTCCTCTGAGTTGGTGCCCTTGTTTTTGCAACAGGTTGTTCGCTTGCACGGGATTCCTGAGAACATTGTATCTGACAGAGGAGTTCAGTTTGTGTCTAGATTTTGGAGGACTTTCTGTTCCAAGCTGGGAATTCAGTTGTCCTTCTCCTCTGCGTTTCACCCTCAGACCAATGGGCAGACGGAGAGAACAAACCAGACTTTGGAGTCGTATTTGAGATGTTTTCTTTCTGCTGATCAGGATGATTGGGTTTCATTTTTGCCCTTGGCCGAATTTGCTTTAAATAATAGAGCTAGTTCTGCCACTTTGATGTCACCTTTTTTTTGTAACTTTGATTTTCACCCTCGATTTTCTTCAGGGCAGGTGGAGCCTTCTGCCTGCCCAGGTGTTGACACTGTGGTGGAGAGAATGCACCAGATCTGGGACCAAGTAGTGGATAAGTTGTCTCTCTCCCAGGAAAAGGCCCAGCGATTTTCCAACCGGCGTAGGACCATTGGTCCCCAGTTTAAGGTGGGTGATATGGTTTGGTTGTCATCAAAAAATATCACTATGAAGGTGGCTTCTCCTAAGTTTAAGCCTAGATTTATTGGACCTTACAAGATTTTGGAGATTATTAATCCGGTCTCTTTTCGGTTGGCTCTTCCTGTCACATTTAAAATTCATAATGTGTTTCATAAGTCCTTGTTGAAGAGGTTTGTTGAACCAGTAGTTCCTGTGGTGGCACCTCCTGACCCTATATTGGTTGAAGGTAACATGGAATATGAGGTAGAGAAGATACTGGATTCCCGTCTGGCTAGACGGAGACTCCAGTATTTGGTTAAGTGGAAGGATTATGGTCAGGAGGATAATTCCTGGGTCTCTGCCTCTGATATTCATGACGAAAGATTGGTGCGTGCCTTTCATCGGGCTCACCCGGATTACCCTGGTGGCATGGATGAGGGTTCGGTGACCCCTCCTCAAGGGGGAGGTACTGTTGTGAGTTCATTTTTCCCTTCACCATTGAGGTCTGATGAACTCCCTCCTCTAGTGAAGGAAGGTAGTAAGACTGATTACCAAACACCTGGGCAGCTAGATGATGACTGGGTGACTGGAATTGAGGACTGGATATAAGGCTGCCGACGCCCTTCTTCCTGGCTGGTGATTTTCCTGCTGGATTCTTGGGGACCAGTCTGATTCCTGCATCTCAAAGCTAAGTTTTTCTGCTCTGCTTTGTACTCTTCAGTTTTGTTTTTGTTTTGGGTTGTTTTTGGGAGTTCTGCCATCCCCGGCCGGGGGTGAGCTGAATTCCATTTTTGTCTCTGATCTGTTGATCTTTTGCTCTGTCTTCAGAATATACCTGAGTGCTGATATAGTCTTTTGAAGCCTAGCGACTTCAGGGCCTGTTTTTCCTATCAGTCGGTTGGCTCATTTTGATAGGGTTTTTGCGGATGGCAGACAGCAGCTTTCCTATCCTGTCCTATGTAGTTAGCTTGGGCCCCATCATTTGCTCAACCTATCTTTCTATCTGTGTTAGTGTTTTCATCTTGCTTCACCGTCATTATATGTTGGGGGCTGCCTATTGCTTTGGGGTCTGCTCTGGGGCAGTTTAGTTTTTCCCCTTTCTGTCTTTAGGCTATGTAGTTCTCCGGCTGTGATCGAGGGGTCTAGGGCACCGTAGGAACCCCCCACGGCTACTGCTAGTTGTTGTGGATAGGTTCAGGGGTCTGCAATCCGATAGCTGCCAACCTCTCTGGTTTTTTTGGACTTAGCTGGTATTTTTTTTTTTCCTCCTTCGGTGACTCATCATAACAGTTGGGATTATGGTTAGGGTTGGGATTAGGGTTAAAGGTGTGTTGGTGTTTAGGTTGTGGTTAGGGTTCCGGATAGGGTTGGGATTAGGGTTAGGGGTGTGTTGGGGTTAGGGTTGGAGTTACAATTGGGGGTTCCACTGTTTAGATGGTTATAATGTAAAGTGCTGTGGATTATGTTGGCGCTATAGAAATAAAATTATTATTATTATTATTTAGGTACATAGGGGGTCTCTAAAAGCGATATGGCGCCACTATTGATTCCAGCCAATTTTTTGTTAAAAAGTCAAACGGTGCTCCCTCCTTTCTCAGCCCTGCCATGCGCCCAAATAGTGGCTTTCCCCCACATACTGGGTATTGACATACTCAGGAGAAATTGCACAACAAATGCTGTGGTCCATTTTCTTCTAATAGCCTTGTAAAAATAAAAACAATTTGGTTCCAAAGTAATTTTTTTGTGAAAAAAGTAAAATGTTCATTTTTTCATTCCACATTGCTTTAGTCCTCGTGAAGTATTTGAAGAGTTAATAAACTTCTTGAATGTGGTTTTGCGCACCTTGGGGAGTGCAGTTTTTAGAATGGTGTCAATTTTGGGTATTTTCTGTTATATTGCTCCCCCCCAAACTCACTTCAAATGTCAGATGGTCGCTTAAAAAATGGTTTTGTAAATTTTGTTGGAAAAATGAGAAATCGCTGGTCAACTTTTAACCCTTATAACGTCCTAACAAAAAAGAAATTATGTTTCCAAAATTGTGCTGATGTAAACTTGACATGTGGAAAATGTTATTTATTAATTATTTTGTGTGACAAGGCGCTCTGATTTAAGGGTACAAGAAATAACACTTTGAAAATTGCAAAATTTTCAAAATTTTTGACACTTTTTTTTTTTTTTTTATAAATAAATGCAAGTTATATCTAAGAAATTTTACCACTGACATGAAGTACAATATGTCATGAAAAAACATTCTCAGAATCAGTGGGATACACTGAAGTGTTCCAGAGCTATAACCTCATAAAGTGACAGTGGTCAGAATTGTAAAAATTTGCCGGGTCATTAAGTACCAAATTGGCTCTGTCACTAAGAGGTTAAAAAGACGGACACCACCGGATCATAGGACAGATGGCGTCCACAGTGCCTCCATCTGCCTCATTATAGAGAATCTTCTGCCATGGTTTCCTTCTGAACCATGTATTTCAGAGAATTACACGAAAACCCCATTGTAAGCGCTCAGCGCAGAGAACAGCAGAAATGTGCGCTGAGCCTTACTGTGATCCATGGGAGGCAGAATGAACAAATCAACAGCAGGTGAAGAATTGGTGTTATTTATTTTTTACGCCATTCCTTGTGCGGTATAAGTGATTAGGCGACTTTATTCTTCAGGTTGGTGCGATTACAGCGATGCCAGATTTATATAGTTTTTTATGTTTTGCTGTTTGCTGCTGTCACACATGAAAAAACACTTTTTATTGCAAAAACTAGTTTTTGCATCACCATATTTTTAGAGTTATAATTTTTCCAATTAAGTCATGTGAGGGCTTGTTAGACATTTTTTGATTGCTTTGTATTCCGATTTTTGGGAGGCAGAATAAACAAAACCAGCAATTCAGGAATTGGTTTTTTTTTTTCATGCCATTCTGCATGTGATAAAATTGATAAGGCAGCTTTATTCTTCCGGTCAGTACGATTACAGCCATATATCATGTTTATATTTTTTTATGATTTGGCGCTTTTATACAATAAAAACTAATAGAAAAAAGAATTAATTTTGCACCGCTTTATTCTGAGAGCTATAACTTTTTTTACATTTTTTTCACTGATGGAGCTTTATGGCAGCTTGGTTTTGCAGGACAAGATGATTTTTTTCAACTATACCATTTTTATTTACATTTGTCTTTTTGATCACATTTTATTCCACTTTTTGTTTGGTCTATATGATGAAAAGCATAGTTTTTTTTGCCTCATTTTTATATATTTTTACGGTATTCACTGAAGGGGTTAACAAGTGAGAAAGTTTTATGGGTCGGGTCGTTCCAGATGCAGCAATACCAAATATGTTTACTTTTTTTTCACAAAAATACTTATTTATTGGTAATTTTTTAATTTATTTTATTATTTAGTAATTTTAAAAAAATAATTGTATTTTTTTTATTTTTTAACCTTTTTACTTTTTTCCACTATCGTACTTTCACTTTTTGCAGTCTGATCACTTTATAAAGCATTGCCATTCAGGAAGATCGCAATGTTTTATAAGCTGTCAGTGCTGCAGTGACACAGGTTAGTTAGACCATGCACTGGGCATTATCTAACTAGCTTGCTAGCCCTGGTGACCCGTATGTGATCAAGATGATAATGATCGGCAATGATCGGCCCCTCGTGATGACTTCGTGGGGGAGCTGATCGGAACGGAGAAGGAGCCTACTACCTCTCCCTGCCTTCTAAATGCTGCGATCGATATCAGTCCCAGCCTTTAGGGGGTTAAAATGCCGGTAGCGGTGCGGGCACCACTCCTGAAAGTGAGTGCCGAGTGTCCGCTGAAAACCCGGCGGTGATCACGCATTCACAGCTACTATGCAAGCAAAATCGCCATGACGTATCCATAAGTCCAAGGTCGGGAAGTTCTACCCAAGCTGAACGTATGGATACGTCTAAGGTCGTGAAGAGGTTAAAGGGGGCCTGTCAGTAGGTTACAGGTGACCAGTTTTTGCCCTAATTTTATTCCTACTATTCCTCTGAGTACTCAGTTTTTTTGTTTTGTTTCTTAATCCGCCATATGGTTCCAAAGATACAGGTGTTTTTATTTAGTGTTAGTCTTTGTGGTCTTTACAAGGGGGCGTGGCTTATAGGATAACAAAGTAGAGCAGTCTGAGACACGCCCCCAGAGAATCCCACAAGCCACGCCCCCTTTTAAAGGCCATTACAAATAGCACTAAATATAAAGGCCCATATCTCTGGAACTATATGGCTGATTTAAGAAAAAGGAAAAACAGAATACTCAGGAGAATGGTGAGAATAAATTAAGTGGTTATCGAAACTTTTTTTTGTAGAAATCCCACAATGATAAAAGCCAATCACAAGTTGGTCCTGCTGCCCGAAATCCCAGTGATCAGCCATAATCTCTGGGGATTTTTCCTATATTCTATAATCAGTAGCCTCACTGACATGTCGTATATAGTGGCTGATAATAGGAATCATCTCATAACACGTCTCACACAGAATCAGTAATGGTCTATTTATCAACCTGATTTTCGTTTCTGAGGATTTTGTATTTCTATTTTCTGTACATGATTATGGAGGTGAGCTGAGATTTTGTTTACAGCATTCAGAGATATGCTTTATAGCAACTACATGGACCATAGCAATAGTCTGGAGCTGACCCATATACTTCTATGGGAGTGTGTTGCGGGCATGCTCTGTGACCTGGGCAGAGCTCTTTTATCGCCTAATACATATGTTAGATCATGTGTTATCTACTGTACTGTACTGTCATCTCCGGCTTTGCAGGCCTGCTACTTCCAGTCTTGCCGGTATTTAACCATGTACCTGCACATTGTTCCTCACGCCCCCTTATAAAGGATTAGCGATCCAAAACGCGCGTCGGGGTGGGTGCCTGGACCGTGACTACCCGTCTCTGCCACCTGTGTGGTAATTTGTTGGGATATTCCATTAACCCCTGTAATATTGTTAGCTATTGGGCCCCATTATGTAGGTATAACTTTCCTTAGGGACCAATTATAGGTCCGTTGCCCGTCCTCCTGTGGGAATATGTCTCAATAATATTCAGTGACTTATTTCTGTCTTATATTCTTGTATACTTATATCGCTTTTTATGGTTATCATGATGAAATTTAGTGAGACGTTGGTTTTCCCTGGCCCTAGCACCTTCTCTTGTACATCCATGTGATACGCGGATTGATTGCACTTCATTGTTCCCCGTTTTTCCACTCTTTTTTCTGTAATATTTATCTAATAAATTGAAGTATTTTACACTCATGTTGGACTTTTTTGATCATTTTTTCTAGTTTTCTCGTGCCATTCTATGTATATAGAGGTGTTATCAGTCATTGTACATGAGGGGGAACAGGTGAGCTGTGATGCCTACTGTGAATGGTGGATCCTGTTTTATCTACTGTATATAGAGGTGTTATCATTGTACAGGAGGGGGAACAGGTGAGCTGTGATGCCTACTGTGAATGGTGGATCCTGTGTTATCTACTGTATATAGAGGTGTTATCATTGTACAGAAGGGGGAACAGGTGAGCTGTGATGCCTACTGTGAATGGTGGATCTTGTGTTATCTACTGTATATAGAGGTGATATCTGTTATTGTACAAAAGGAGGAGGTGAGCTGTGATATCACCTATTGGGAATGGTGGATCCTGTGCTATCTACTGTATATAGAGGTATTGTCAGTCATTGTACATTGCTGGATGTTATTGTAAGCAGTTGTCAGACATAGTCCTAACAGCACTTCTGAACTCTTATTATTCAGTGTGACAGTCATAATCCATTTAGACGAGCCAAAAAAAAAAAAATTGGGAAATGAGCTTTCCTAGAAACTCTTGCTCCCGACTGTCTAAACCGGCCGGCAAACTCAAGACAAACGGGCAAAATTGTTGTTTCGATGTAAGAAAGCTGAAAAAGCCTTAGTATCTGCAGCAAATTGCCCGTGTAAACAGGAGATGTGCTGCTGATAACACGGCACAGAACAATCACATTACCAGATGTCTAAACAGCCCAGTGAACGACTACGAAAAAAAATTGTTAATAGGTGATCGTTGATCATTTATCATCCTAGATTGGCCCTTGTAAACCCGCCATTCGCTTCTTGAATATCAGATAATCAGATAATACCCAGTGAAAAGACTTCACTTCTGGAACGCAACACACTAGCAATGGAGGTGTTGTGATTTCAGCTCTGAAGCTACGGTATCTGAATTGTAAATAGAGCTCTAGAGCATAAAACTAAAGGGGGTTTTACACTAAGCAATATCGCTAGCAATATCGCTAAAACGTCACTGGTTTTGTGACGTTATAGTGATATTGCTAGCGATATCGCTATGTGTGATACTTACCAGCGACCGGCTCCCCCGCTGCTCATCGCTGATCGCGCGAGAATGTCCGGCTCCATTTCTCGTCGGGCGCTTCCTGCTGAGACTTCCTGCTGTGACGTCCAGCGACGCGTGGAGGCGGGCGGGAGGACGCAGGATCGCTGTGTGTGAAAGGTGAGTATCGTGCGCTGCGTCGCTGCTGCATCGCTGTGAGATCTTTCTGTATGAAAGCTCACTAGCGATCATTTAGCGATGCACCAGCGATCCTGACCGGGTCGGATCGCTGGTTGGATCGCTGGTGCATCGCTAAATGTAAAAGGGCCTTTAGTGTAAGTAATTAATTTATTTACAAATTTACTGCAGATTAATTCTCTATGTAAAAAGTGGACATACACCCAGTAGCGTAACTAGAGTCCAATGGGCCCGGTGCAAAATATGGACCTGGGCCCCCACCTGCATGTTGGTCAGATGTATGGGCCCTTGTAGCTTTATAAATCCTATACAGACATACATGCTGTCCCCCCACCCATAATGAAGACAAGAGGGGGTATCCCACAAACATGAGAAGAATTGTATTGGACCACAAAAAATTCAAATAAAAAATACCTTTATTAATACAAGTGGCAAATACTAGTAATTAAGAACAAGTGCCTGTGCACTAGGGTGACCGCAAAAAATCGATGTCGGAATTTTGTCCGTCTGGACCCCACCAAACGATTCCCCTTTCCAGATATTGAGATAGCCAAAATTTGAGCTCGATCAAACGACATTAACCCGTGCCGCTCGTCGCTCAAAGTTTGAAAAAATCCAAATTGAGGTATTTTAAGATTTAGGTATTTTGCATAGTCTGTTAGACTATAAAGAATGTGACAACAACATTGCAGAAATAGCCCTGACCAAATTTTCGAACCATTTGTGGCATTTGAATGCAGAGTTGGTGGGATTATCGTTTTTTGATCCCACCATTACAGACAATGAAAAGTTGTTAATGGCTAATAAATTGCTCAGTAGCACAGATGAACCATCAGAGCACGCTAGGGTTGTAAATCCAAAAGTTAGGAAAGAAAAATTAAAAGAGGTAGGAAGTAACCGACTTTAACGACCTTCTGACAAAAGATGAAGAACAAAGCAATATGTCCTGCAAGTTGTAAGCAAATGCCGAGCATTATATTCTGACGTTTCAAAAACTACTTTAACAAAAGCTCTAGAATAGATAAGATAACTATGTAAAATTATCAACTCATGTAGGTTAGCGTGCTCTGATGGTTCATCTGTGCTACTGAGCAATTTATTAGCCATTAACAACTTTTCATTGTCTGTAATGGTGGGATCAAAAAACGATAATCCCACCAACTCTGCATTCAAATATCACAAATGGTTCGAAAATTTGGTCAGGGCTATTTCTGCAATGTTGTTGTCACATTCTTTATAGTCTAACAGACTATGCAAAATACCTAAATCTTAAAATACCTCAATTTGGATTTTTTCAAACTTTGAGCGACGAGCGGCATGGGTTAACGTCGTTTGATCGAGCTCAAATTTTGGCTCTCTCAATATCTGGAAAGGGGAATCGTTTTGTGGGGTCCAGACGAACAAGATTCTGACATTTTTTCCCCCCCCCATATGAGATCCGGTCACCCTACTGTGCACGGATAAATCAGTCAATAAAATGAATAAAATTAGCATATTACACAAATATATAAGTTATAATGGCCCAGAATAATCTAAAATAGAATAAAGCAATCATATACTATGATCCCAGTATGAGAGTCCCCCCAAAAAATGTGAATAAAAATAATTGAAAAATAAATGAAAATACAGAGGGTGAAAAATAGAATTACTGACGAAGGAAGTAATTCCGAAACGCGCATCGGGGAGTGCGCTGTGCCGGTGTTTTGACGTGCCTCCAGGTATATATTATAGCCTTGATCCCTTTCCTGCACTTTTTTGCACACAGCACTTGGTCACTTTATATTGTTATGCATTACACTATGTTAATCTGAAGTGTGCTTTTCATATTGGTGTAATTCTATTTTACACCCCCTGTATTTTCATGAGCACCTTTTATATTTTCCCACTTATTGCATTTTTATGCACATTTTTCCACACCTTATATTTTATGTGTATTTATTAGAATTATTCATCTTAGAATTATTTTTAGTCACTTTTTTTTTGAACTCTCATACTGGGATCATAGTATATGATTGCTTTATTCTTTTATATTATTTTGGGCCATCATAATTTAAATATTTGTTTAATATGCTAATTTTATTAATTTTATTGACTGATTTATCCGTGCACAGGCAATTGTTTTTAATTACTACTATTTGCCACTTGTATTAATAAAGGTATTTTTAATTTGAATTCTCTGTGGTCCGATATAATTCTTTGTTCTCATTTTTGTGGGATACCCCCTCTTGTCTTGGTTTCCACTTCAAGGTATAATGTCCTCCATCCTTTGCCCCTTCCAGTAATAATGTACCCCATCCTTGGCACCTTGCAGTAATAATGTTCAACATCCTATGCCCCTTCCAGTAGGAATGTTCAGCATCCTCAGCCCTTTCCAGTAGTAATGTCACCCATCCTGGGCCCCTTCCTGGTATAATGTTCCCCATCCTTTGTCCCTTCCAGTAATAATGTCCCTCATCCTGTGCCCCTTTCAGTAATAGTGTCCAACATTCTTTGTCCTTTCCAGTAAGAATGTTCCCCATCCTGGGCCCATTCCAGTAATAATGTACAACATCCTGGGACCCTTCCTGGTATAATGTTCCCCATCATGGCCTCCTTTCCACTGTCATGTTCTCAATCCTGAACCCCTTCATGTTAAAATATTCCCCATCCAGTGCTCCTTCCAGTAATAACTTCTCCCATCCTAGTGTAATATCCCCATCCTGGGCTCCTTCCAGTAACAATGTCACTCATCCTGGTGTAATGTTCCCATCATGGCCCATTCCAGTAATACGTCTCCTGTTCTGGGCCTCTTCCAGTAATAATGTCCCCCATCCTAGAGTAATGTCCCCCATCCTAGGCCTCTTCTAGTATTAATGTTCCCCATCCTGGTGTAATGTCCCTATCCTTGCCCCTTCCAGTAATATATGTTTTCCATGCTGGGCCACTTCCAGTAATAATGTCCCCCTTTCCAGTGTAATGTCTAACATCCTAGACCTCTTCTAGTATTAATGTTCCCCATCCTGGTGTAATGTCCCCATCCTTCCCCCTTCCAATAATATATGTTTCCCATTCTGAGCCCCTTCCAGTAATAATGTCCCCCATCCTAATGTAATGTCCCCCCATCATAATGCAATGTCCCCCATCCTAGGCATCTTCTAGTAATAATGTCCCCCATCCTGGTTTAATGTCCTCATCCTTGCCCCTTCCAGTAGTATCTTTCCCATTCTGGGCCCCTTCCTGGGATAATGCCCCAGCTCCTGGGCCCATCCTGTAATAACGTTCCCAGTTCTGCCATTGCTCTCTAAGATATGTAAAAAAAAAACCCCACAAAATCATTCTTCTCACCTTCCCTGCTCCCACGACGTCCTCTTTTATAGCTGGCGCAGAGGACGGTAGCTGAGGTTATCGTGCCTGCTATAGGCGATGCATGACATCCCTGCTATGCACCGCCTGTGAGTGGCACACTGATGTCAACTGCCGGCTTCGCGTTTATTGCTGTGCAGGAACCCGGTGGGTCCCTGCGCTGCAATACAGTTCAGTTGAATTGGCGTCCATAGATGCCCATGCAGCTTAAATAGGCGCTGGCGTCAGCAGATCCCCCCACGACACGGGCCTGGTCGTAGTCGCACCCTCTGCTACCCCTGCACATACCTTAATATCTACGGTCTACAGCAATATTCTACACTTGAGTGTACGGCTATGTCCACCTTAACCTTTATTGGGAATTTGGTAACGGACTCCAATTTCTCACAATGCACCTTCAATATAATACCGAAATATACTTGGCAAACGCACGACAGTCTGCAATTCACATCACAACCACTAGATGCCCACATGTAGACACCTATAACTTAAACATCTCCCAGCAGAGTGTCACAAAGTTTTTTTTTTTCAAAGTGGCTCATCTCGGGCCACTCATCTGGAGATATATAAAGGAGAAGTAAAAAAAAACAAAAAACGTACGAGTGTTTAACATATTTCTTATCAATGATACTAGATCCAGAGCCCGCAGCCCGCACAGCATGCAGAGTGGTGGGCAGCCAACATTTATAAATGCCATGCTGCGTTCCGCCACTTAGTGTTATCGCTATTCTGAGGGACGCAGATGACATATTTAGACGATTCCTTGGGGAACCTCCAGGAGGTGAAATCTGACGTCTTCCAGGAAGACGTGTGGATAAATCATTCCCTCTGATTCAGGGTACATTAATCACAGCCCTGGAATTGCAGCTACATAGTAATAAGGGAATGGCGCTGGCCGGCGCCCAGGAGTATTGGGCCGAGATCAATGGGATAACCACATATTATTGGGGGAAGCAGCGCGGTCTTATTAATGGACGTTAATTGTGAGAAAGTAGCGCACGGTTACAATTCACTTTAAGGATCAGCAACTGCTAATCGGCGTCACTGTCCGCTACGGTTAACAGGCTGGGGGCTAATTGACTGTAGCGCCCCCTAGAGGATAACACTGACAGCAGGTCATCCCCTTGGCTGCATGTACGTACAGCACGCTGTAGCTTGTAATATACCGATAAAGCGTGCCAGCACCAATGAGACTGCACCTCCAGTCCAGGCGGTTAGCGACTCGAGTCCCGAGCGTTACTAATGGATTACTGCGACCATTCTGCTCAGCTGAAGATTACCCCTTCCGAAACGCTCATCCATCGTGCGGCCAACCATTTCAGGCATAGTGAGGTCTACATGTGCACAAATCTGGACAAGACTCCATCAGGTGTTCCTACCCGAGCCCAGGATGGAAGACTGGTTAAGGATTTCAAGGGACTTTGAGGAGGACTGCCAGTTTCCAAATTGTATTGGGGCCCTGGATGGCAAACATATCAGGGTGCGTAAGCCGCCGAACTCAGGGTCCCAATTCTTCAATTATAAGCAATACTTTTCTGTTGTATTGTTGGCTCTGGTAGACCCTCAATACAAGTTTATAATTGTTGACATTGGGGCCTATGGAAGGACGGGAGACTCTAGAGTCTTCAATACTTCCATTATGGCTCGGCGGCTACGCACCAACCAGTTGGATCTGCCACCACCACGCCAGCTACCAGGCTCCCCCGAACAATCAGTCCCTTATGTCCTTGTGGCAGATGAGGCCTTTCAGTTATCACGTAATGTCATGAGGCCATATCCACGGCGCAACCTTGACCACAGGCGCAGAATTTTTAACTTGCGCCTATCACGTGCTAGGCGACTGGTGGAGTGTTCCTTTGGGATTCTTTGTGCCAAATGGCGGGTACTCCAGTCTGCCATTCAGTTGAGTGAGCAAAATGTGAATGAAGTTGTGAAAGCCTGTGTGGTACTTCATAACTTCACCAGGATCCATGATTGTTCCTCCTCTGATGGTGTTGTGCGTATTTTTGGTTCAAAGTGTGTCTAAATATATATTACTCAAGCCTTGTTATGATTCTATGAGTGTTTCTTTGCATTGGTTGGTGTCTGTTAGTATGTTGTGAGGGATAGTGAGAAATCACACAGAGACGTTAACTAGAGTAGACAAATGTTTAGTTTTGCCTTTTTGTTTTTTGGTTTTTGCTTAAAGGCAAACATAATTTTGCCATCACACAAATTTGGCAATGGCCAAAATGACCCTTTGGGCCTTCATTAACTTGATGTAACATTAACATTACAGAAAAAAAATGCAACAAACATTATGCAATAACAACATTGCTGCATCACTAGATTAACCTTGATTAGGCAACAAAGGGTGAGCTCCATCACCAAAATAAAGTCAATAAGATAACACTCACATTTCCTCATAATGTTTTCCAAACATAGAAAGATTCCACCATGACAGGCAAGGCTACCTCACATCTTTCACACAGATATTACCTGTCTGTAGAACAGACAATATTTAAGCATGCTATACTGGAAAGGATGAAAATACAAAACTCACTTGTTAAGACATAGAGAGAGCGTGATATTGTGAATGCTGGTCGCCTCAAATTGGTTTACTAGAGATTGTTAACAACAAAGTTGACTACTTAACTAAAGGCAAGCACGCCTTTCCTATGCATTAACAAGTGATTAGTGTATTTTCATCCTTTCAGGTAACAGTATAGCGCATTTAAATATTCTCTTTTATACACACATGTAATATCTGTGTGAAAGGCGTGAGGTAGCGTTGCCTGTCATGATGGATTGTTTCATATGTTTGGAAAACATTGTTTACAAATGTGAGTGTTAAATTATGTTCTAAATGTTGGTGATGGAGAACACCTGTTTTTTTCTCTAGATTAGAAGCACCAGTTACATGTCACTGGACATCTCCAAAGTTTGGATTCATAAATCCTCATATGTAGGGGAAGGGGAAGGGGAACGGGGAGGAACAGCCTGGGGGTGCTGCTGGACATTGTGGCCAACATCGCCCTGTGTGGGGCCATACTGTTGCCCATGATGCTGTTGTTGTCCAGCCTCCTGGGCCTGTTGGTGATACTGCCCAGAGTAATAATGATGATGGTGAGGGGCTTCTTGTTGGCTATGGTAGGCCCGTGGATCATACCCACCAAGATAGCCAGATCGTCCCCAACCAGGTTGGGACCAGCCTCCAACTCTGGGTGGGTACAAGTGGCCATATTGGTGGGGTTGGCTTGCTGAAGACATTTGGGGCTGCGGAATAGAAGGATGGGTAGGGGGAGGAAGGGGTTGAGGTGTTGGCCCACGTATTAGGGGCTGTTCAGACCCTGCTTGAGCAAGCATCTGTGTGGATGGTCTCATGCGCATTAAATTTCTTGGTGAGAGCTGCCACCTCTCCAGAAATTCAAACACCTCATATGGGGTATTGGGGGGGGGGTGCTTGCATCAAGCAGGATCTGAATACACCCCCTAATACGGAGCCTGACCTCACGGGTAAGGGCACGGAGATAAAGGGTGAGGCTACGTGCATAGGCCTCCTCACCATCATCTGTAGTGACTCTGGACAAGTAATTCAGCACCCCAGTGTCCACATTGGTCCTGCTCTCTTGAATGGTGACCTGGCGCCTTCTTCTTATTCGCCGTGATGCTAGAGCAGCCTGTGGGGAGGGCCTGATCTGGGCAGTTGGGCTGCTGCTCAAGTTGCCCATCTCTTCCAGGATGGGTGAGGTTGCAGCTGCAGACCGTCCTGGTGGTGTGGTGTGTAGGGCAGCCATTGTGTGCTCTTGTGATGCCTCCTCTTCAGCCATCCTTCTTGTAGGGGGAGAAGATGGGCCAGCCACCTCATCCCCTACAGGATCAATAACGGGCTCTGCCTCTGAGGCCGTTCCTCGATCCGTAAGGTTGGATTGAGTTCTGTTATGAAATAGAACAGAGGCAAAAATACATCAATATTTTTGTCCCTGTAAAGTATTTGTGTAATGTTTTTGTGTCATGTGGTGTGAGGTATGTACTTACGGTCTCAGAGCCAGAATTGGGGCGAGGAAGTTCAGCCGGTCATAATATATATATTTCCGCTTTACATGGCCAGCATCCCCACTCCTGGACCGCTGCTGGCGTTCCCGGCGGTACTGGTCCCGGATGCTTCTCCACCGTTTCATCACATCTTCCACTGCAATGTGACAGGAAAGATTGTCAAAATCACATATTTGAGTGGTCACATTTTCAAACAGTAGTCTAGGCATGGGGCCTTATGGGGTGTGCGTTCTACCCATGGTGGCATATGTAATTGGGCCGATACCCAGGGTCTCATTAGCTCCCCTGAAAATAATTTTTGTGGCTAGGAGGATGAGGAGCTTGTGGCCTAACCCCTAATTATGGCTGTGTGAAGCCACGTGTCACATCCTAATGTAACGGCCTCATGAGGCTAAAATTACATGCCCAGGAAGGGGGGGGGGGCTGATTGTAGTCATTTTATAGCGCGCGCTAACGTTAATTATATTTTTATGGTTGCACTTACGAATTTTCTGCTGCTCCTCACGTGGTCTGTCACCGAAGTCATGGTACATCTGGCGACAGATGCGCCTCCATGACGCCTCCTTTCGTGTGCGGTTCGCATAGTTTGCGTCGCGTGGGTCCCATATTTCTGGACGCTCCTGCACCAGCACAATTAGCATCTCCACATTTATGTAAGTGGACGCCATGCTGCTGCTGTACTCCGTGGAGGCGTACTTCCTGGATGTCTGGAGCGCTTTTTGAGCTCATTTGCATGTCTACGCTTCCTGATGATGGATTGGCCCATTTCCTGTTCACCAGCCAAAAGACCTGCGTATTTCTCGCAGGTCACACGTGTGGTCAGTGTGTAATCCGTATTTTTTGCGCACCCATTGACTTGCATTGGCATACTACGGGCGTAGTACGCTGACAATCACAGCATGCAGCGAGTGGCACGGAGCGTAGGATACGGAGGAGAAATATACGCCTGGTGCGAGTGACCCCATAGAGAATCATTGGTCCGTGTCTAATGCGTGCTTTTTGCGCCTCTCACGCACCCGTATTCCTCGCCAGTGTGACTCCGGCCTAAGAGTTAAGTTGCGTGGGCGGGGGAGGGGCAGTTATCCCATGGGTGATCTCCTCTCACAACGGCTCTGATCACACGATCGTGGTGATGCCATTGTATACTCACCGGACTGCACTGATCATTTTTAGGCAAGAAAGGGTTAGCCGACTCCATCTTTACTGAGCAGTTGCAGAAGATTACTTATCACTCATCCTGTGTGACATACGGTACGTACGGTATTTCTGAGTTATCTGTATGAACAGCCCAGGAAATGATTACTGCTCAAAACTCATTATAATAAAAGGTATTTTACAGGGCTGAGAGGTAAAAGGTCGGTGACATAACTCATCGATGGAATTGACCACAAGTCACTTAACCAATCAAACTGATCCCCGAGAAGACGATGTCATAGAGATCTCTGTCTAATTAGAATCTGACTCCAATTCGTCACGCTGTTTCCTCCTTCTGATTTATGGTGGCCGGCCCGCTCCCTGCTGCCGATATTAATAATCCTGACGAACGGCGGGTTCTCCTCTACCATTATATACCGGCAATTGATAAAAAACATTGGGATAGCCAATGAATCCCTGATCCTACAGTTCTGACGAATGAACAATTAAGAAATCCCCGATCCCTCAACAGACTGAGGAAGAACGCGGCAGCTTCCAAAACAACAACAACGTCCAGAAAATGTAGGAAAATGTTGAGTTTTTCCAAAACGATTGAATCTAGACCACCGATACAAATGTTCCATCATTTACGAGGAGCCCGTCGTCTAATACCTACGTACATCATTGGTCCGTGTGAGAATACAGTCATGCAATTCATTGGAGGCATCCACCAACGAAGATTTCGAAACTGACCTAATTTTTTTTTTCATTACGGTAGTGCATAATTTTATAGAATGTATGAGACTTTGTAATATGTGTTTGGTAAACATTAGTGGGGTCTTCCTTATCCGTCAGCAGTCTAAAGATCCCCCGTAAATGTTCAGTAACCTCCTCAGCTTAACAGAAACAGTGTAGAGTGATCCGGCAAGTAGGGGAGGGGAGGAGGGGGATGCAGCTGCAGCTTCTCTCACTCTTTAAAGTGATTCAATGAAACTCCTTGTTGTGAGAGGTAACATAGTGAGACCATCGGGTCACGGTGCTACCGCTATTACTGTTTATGTTCTTCAATATCTGGAAAGTAATTAAAATGCAGGACTGCCAGGAAGTGACTCTCCTGTGACAAACAGTGATCTACTAAGACTGAGTGATCTACTGTGACAGAAAGTGATCTACTGTCAGAGAATGATATACTGAGACAGAGTGATCTACTGTGCCAAAGAGTGATCTACTGAGAGAAAGAGCAATCTACTAAGACAGTGATCTACTGAGACAGGGACAGATCTAGTCAAACAGAGAGAGATCTACTGTGACAGAGTGATCTGTGACAGAGCGATCTACTGTGACAGAGAGTGATCAACTGTGACAGAGAACAACCTACTGAGACACAGGGATGTAATGAGGCAGAGCGATCTACTGCAATAGAGAGCAATCTACTGTGACAAAAAGTGGTCTGTGGCAGAGAGCAACCTGGTGAGCAAGTGCAGTCTACTGTGACAGAGTGATCTACTGAGACAGAGAGCGATCTGTGATGGAGTGATCTACTGGAGAGTGATCTTCTGTGACAAAGAGTGATCTAATGTGACAGTGTTCTGCTGTGAGAGAAAGTGATATACTGTGACAGAGAGTGATCTACTGAGACAGAAATTGTTCTACTTTGACAGAGAGTGAGCTAATGAGACAGAAAGTGATCTACTGTGATAGGGTGCAATCTAATGAGATAGAGAGCAATCTACAGTGACAGACTGATCTACTGTGTTTGAGAGCGATCTACGGTGACAGAAAGTGATCTACAGGAACATAGAGCGATCTACAGGGACAGAAAGCAATCTATTGTGACAGAACGTGTTTTACTGAGACTGAGAGCGATCTACTGAGACTGATCTACTGTAATACAGAGCAATCTACTGTGACAGATAGCAATCTACCATAATAGAGAGCGATCTACTGTGACAGAAAACAATCTACTGAGATAGAGAGGAATCTAATGAGACAGACACCGATCTACTGAAACAGAGTGATCTACTGTAACAAGGAGAGATGTACTGAAATGGAGAGAAATCTACTGTAACAGAGTGATCAGTGACAGAACAATCTACTGTAATAGAGAGTGATCTACTGTGACAGAGTGATCTACTGTGACAGAGAGCGTTCTATTGTGAGAAAAAGTGATACAGTGTGACAGAGAGTGATCTAGAGACAAAGAGTGAGCCAATGTGACAGAAATGGATCTACTGAGACAGGGAGTGATCTACTGTGGCAGAGTAATCTACTGTGACAGAGCAATCTACTGTGGCAGAAAGTGATCTACTGAGACATAGAGCGATCTAATGTGATAAACGAGTGCTAGAGATGAATGTAATGAGCCATCGCTCTGATGTAGGGCAATGTGCACACTCAGTGATGGGGACGCTATTACAGTAAGCTTCACACTGTGATATTCTGCTGTTAGCAGCACTGCAGTGTATTAGTAAGGTAGAGCATTAATAAAAGATCACTGTAAAAAGCTCTTACAGTGAGATGGGTTCATCTAATGTGACATGCTAAAAAATACTGAGTAATGTCCTAATACATGCTGCATCTCCGGCCAACATCATAGGGAAATCAAGCGCAAGTTGTCACCACAAGGTGTATCCTCATCTATCCATCGGGGCTTTTCTGGCATGTGCGGTGCTGGACCTCCGCTATTCGGGGAATGGTGACTTATCCTGAGGATATCATGGTGGTGGATATCTCCTTTATCTCATGGTGGTGGATATTTCCTTTATCTCATGGTGGAGGATATCTCCTTTATCTCATGGTGGTGGATATCTCCTTTATCTCATGGTGGTGGATATTTCCTTTATCTCATGGTGGAGGATATCTCCTTTATCTCATGGTGGGGGATATCTCCTTTATCTCATGGTGGGGGATATCTCCTTTATCTCATGGTGGGGGATATCTCCTTTATCTCATGGAGGTGGATATCTCCTTTATCTCATGGTGGTGGATAGCTCCTTTATGTCATGGTGGGGGATATCGCCTTTATCTCATCGGGGTGGATATCTCCATTATCTCATGGTGGTGGATAGCTCCTTTATCTCATGGTGGGGGATATCTCCTTTATCTCATGGGGGTGGATATCTCCTTTATCTCATGGTGGTGGATAGCTCCTTTATCTCATGGTGGGGGATATCTCCTTTATCTCATGGTGGTGGATAGCTCCTTTATCTCATGGTGGTGGATATCTCCTTTATCTCATGGTGGGGGATATCTTCTTTATCTCATGGTGGGGGATATCACCTTTATCTCATGGTGGGGGATATCTCCTTTATCTCATGGTGGTGGATATCTCCTTTATCTCATGGTGGTGGATATCTCCTTTATCTCATGGTGGTGGATAGCTCCTTTATCTCATGGGGGTGGATAGCTCCTTTATCTCATGGTGGGTGATATCTCCTTTATCTCATGGTGGTGGATATCTCCTTTATCTCATGGTGGTGGATATCTCCTTTATTTCATGGGGGTGGATATCTCCTTTATCTCATGGTGGGGGATATCTGATTTATCTCATGGTGGTGGATATCTCCTTTATCTCATGGTGGTGGATATCTCCTTTATCTGTGATGGTGAAGCCTTTAGCAGTGGCTCAGGCAAGTGCTATCACTATGCTCAGTGTCAGGAGGAGCCCCATTGGGTTATCCAGGTCCATCTCTATTGAAAGGTCTGTCTACCACTAGTACCGATCCAGCTGTAGTGTGAACATGAGCCTTAATCTCACGTTAATACAGAAACAATGCACTGGTTACCGGTAAGTAAATGTAAGTAATGATGGCACAAAAGAGATGTGTAACAGTAGCAATAGTCGCCTTATTATTACTAGTGACAAAGCGAGTACAAGACTATCAGAAAAAGTTCTTCCCATAATAGCACCTGACGCTCCCCAGGGGCCGTGGGATACTCGGTACCAGGCCAGTCGTCTTAAAGGGATGTGTCACAGTGGCAGTGACCTGGTCCGTGGCCCCAGGCAGTCATGTAAAATGAGTGTAATTAGATGAAAATAAAGTTTATATGTAGAAATTTGTGAAGCCAGTTGGAGTGTTCGACTGTAGTATAGCCGGCACTGCAGATGATCCCTGGGGGAGTAGATGGTGATGGCAGTGCAGATGTAAAACCCTCTCCAACCAGGGCTGACCCCCAGAGATTGTGATGGAAGTAGAAGGCATGGAGTAATAAGGCAGGAGACAAGGAAAGTCACTTTATCATTTACTGTAGTTCGGGTGCAGTTCAGAGGAGATATTACAACTCTCACCAGGTTACAGTCTGCTCTCCAGAATGGGAGTTATCCTTCTCTTTGCTGTGACTCAGTGTAAGCTTCCTGCTAATCTAATCCCTTCTGGGACCAAGGATTCCCAGAGTTTAGAACTTTCCAGTATTGCCACTACTCACTGTGTTTTCCTCCTCTGGCAACTTGTAGCTTGGATCCTGTGTGAAGCTCAAGTTTCTTCTTGCACAATCCTTCACTGATCCTAGTTTGCAGCTGTAATCCCGGGGAAAACACTGCGCTGTTGGTTGTATAAACTCACACAGTCTCTCAGCTCACCACCCTGCTCTGAAAGCATGGATGGCCTAGGGGCTAACTCCCTGATTCTTCTTAGCTTTGCTCCTTGAGGAAGCGCATGTCATGGCTGCCAGGATCGTTCTTCATTCTCTCCTTCTTCTTCACTGAAAATGAAAACTTGACTCCTCCCCCTCCCAGTTAGGGTGTGTCTGCAAAGCTCTAAGCTTCAGTCGAGTAAGGGAGTGAGGTGAATTGTGTGTGTGTGTTGTGGTCTCTAGTAGAGAAAGCATAGCTCTCATTGCTTACAAAACACATGCAAAACAGTACATATTTAACCATTTTGTGGCGGCAAAGACGCAGGGCACCACACACCATCCACTGTTCCCTCCATAATACTGGGTCGCCCTCCCAGGGCTGTGGGGTACTCGGTGCCGGGTCGGTATCAGTGGGATGTATCACAGCGGCAGTGACCTGGACCGTGGCCCTGGGCGCCCAAGCAATGGGAAAATGTGAATGGTGGAATGTAGTTAGATGAATAGTTCGTGACGCCACCTGTGGTGCTCGGCAAGGAGGTGTAAGCCGACGCTGCATGCAGATCCGCTGGGACTGATGGTATGGTGCAGCAAAGATGTAAAAGCTCCCCTCAGGTGAAGCTGTAGTCCCAGGGCAGTGTAGATGTGGTTGGCACGGGGATGTAGCAGTGCCGGAAAGGTAGGAAGCAGACAAGACACAGCGGGGTGCAATTTCTGTACCTTTACTTGATAAATGCAGTCCAGGGTCCTGGTTACAGATGGTACCGGAGCAGGCTAGCCTGGAAGCAACTCAGGAATTCTCTCTCAGCAGATGGGCTGTGCAGTCTCCTTCCTAGCGCTTACTTGAGGGATCTCCAGTACTGAGTTACACTGAAGTTCCTCCTGTCAGATGTTCCCAAGAACTCTACTTGTACGGCAGACAACTGTAGCCTGTTCCAGGGACTCCTCACTCCTAAGTCCCGGCTCACTATCCGTGTTGCTGTTGTGCCCTCAAGTCTTAGATGGGAGTATTGCATTTACAGCCTTCTACTCCTCTGGTGTCTGCTGTAGGACCATCAGTGTCCATACAGCCGTGGAGACCAGGCTCCAGTTCATGCGCTCTTACGAAAGATGAGCTCTTCCTCTCAGCTCTATCTCAGCGCTCCTTCCACACGTCTGCACACTTCACACTCTGCAGACTAACTGACCACTCCTTCCTCTTGGCCCTCAGAGAGCACTCCTCCCCTTAATTCCGGTTCAGAGTTCCCCCTACTGGTCTGGAGTGGAACTGTGTTGCATGCATAGATTGACTGCGAGAGAGACCCATCATTGCCTCCAAGCCTGGCATTACCCTCCCTGGAGGAAGGCAAAGCCACTGTGGCGACCATACTCCTGGGGGCGCCACAATACCACCGCCCAATGTTCTCTCCATAAGACCGCCATCCACAGTTCTCTCCATAAGACCACCATCCACAGTTCTCTCCATAAGACCGTCATCCACAGTTCTCTCCATAAGACCGCCATCCACAGTTCTCTCCATAAGACCGCCATCCACAGTTCTCTCCATAAGACCGCCATCCACAGTTCTCTCCATAAGACCATCATCCACAGTTCTCTCCATAAGACCACCATCCACAGTTCTCTCCATAAGACCGCCATCCACAGTTCTCTCCATAAGACCGCCATCCACAGTTCTCTCCATAAGACAGACATCCACAGTTCTCTCCATAAGACCGCCATCCACAGTTCTCTCCATAAGACCGCCATCCACAGTTCTCTCCATAAGACCGCCATCCACAGTTCTCTCCATAAGACAGTCATCCACAGTTCTCTCCATAAGACCGCCATCCACAATTCTCTCCATAAGACCGCCATCCACAGTTCTCTCCATAAGACTGCCATCCACAGTTCTCTCCATAAGACCACCAGCCATTGTTCGCCACAAAAAAGCGACAGCCACGACTCCTTTAAGTGTCGAACTGATTCACCAGAGAATCTTTCAGTGAGAAAAGGATCTGACACAATCACGGGCCCAAAGATCGAGTAGCAGAAAATCCCATTTGGAGACGTAACAAACCCCCTACAGATGATCTGTCCTGTATGTGTACCGATAAAGATAATAATAAAAATAAAAATGAACTCACAAATGTTCTACATGCATACCCCATATCCTACCAATATCCCTCATATGGGAAAGGACATTTAATCCTTTTAGGTCCATTTAGCAGCGAAATCTTTCAAAAATGAGAAAGTTCTGAGGTCGGGCAGACGGGCATGAAGAATAATGTCCTCCGTTGGCCCAGGTACCCCCAGCCTGACTCTGTATAGGAGTGACAGCCGCAAGGCCCCAAAACAGCATTAATGACAGAGCCCCTATAAGACCCCAGAACAGTAAACCTGGAAATCAACCCACTAAATGTAAAAAAAGTTCCATATATCTCTATGTTGTTAATTTAATTAACTAATCCAATAAATATGAGAAAATAATGATTCATCTCCATACCATCTCTATACACGGATGTAGACTCTGCACACAATACATGTACAGTATGTATGGATCAGTCGGAAAAGCTGCGGCATTTATTATTAATGCCACCAAACACTGTCCTCACACAACATCCTACACTGGCAGCACCAGCTGCCATGGGTGGATGTGGCGTCATGGCCGCCTCTATACGTCAATCATGGTATTCTCTATAGCAGACTGTTGTCCTGCAATAAAAGTAACAAAGGCTCTAAGAAGGGAAAATCCATAATGATTGTGACCCCATAACCTGCATTGTGACCCCATAACAGTGACAGCCACAACAGCTAATATCAGTGACAGCCACAGGAACCCTAAAAGTTACTTTTTCAAGATACCCATAATTGTGACATCCACAACATAACCTCATAACAATGATAGCCACAGGACCCCATAACAGTGACCCCCACAAGACCCCTATAGCAGTGACAGCCACAGGACCCCACAACAGTGACACTCATAAGACCCCTATACCAGTGTTAGCCACAGGACCCCAAAACAGTGACACTCATAAGACCTCTAAAGCAGAGACAGCGACAGGACCCCATAACAGTGACCCCCACAAGACCCCTATAGCAGTGACAGCCACAGGATCCCATAACAGTGACACCCACAAGACCTCTAAAGCAGAGACAGCCACAGGACCCCATAACAGTGACCCCCACAAGACCCCTATAGCAGTGACAGCCACAGGACCCCATAACAGTGACACTCATAAGACCTCTAAAGCAGAGACAGCCACAGGACCCATAACAGTGACCCCCACAAGACCCCTATATCAGTGACAGCCACAGGACCCCATAACAGTGACACCCACAAGACCTCTAAAGCAGAGACAGCCACAGGACCCCATAACAGTGACCCCCACAAGACCCCTATAGCAGTGACAGCCACAGGACCCCATAACAGTGACACTCATAAGACCTCTAAAGCAGAGACAGCCACAGGACCCCATAACAGTGACCCCCACAAGACCCCTATATCAGTGACAGCCACAGGACCCCATAACAGTGACACCCACAAGACCTCTAAAGCAGAGACAGCCACAGGACCCCATAACAGTGACCCCACAAGACCCCTATAGCAGTGACAGCCACAGGACCCCATAACAGTGACACTCATAAGACCTCTAAAGCAGAGACAGCCACAGGACCCCATAACAGTGACCCCCACAAGACCCCTATATCAGTGACAGCCACAGGACCCCACAACAGTGACACTCATAAGATCCCTATAGCAGTGTTAGCCACAGGACCCCATTACAGTGACACTCATAAGATCCCTATAGCAGTGTTAGCCACAGGACCCCATAACAGTGACACTCACAAGACCCCTATAGCAGTGACACCCACAAGACCCCTATAGCAGTGACACCCACTGGACCCCATAACAGTGACCCCCACACCCACAAGACCCCTATAGCAGTGACAGCCTCAGGACCACATAACAGTGACCCCCACACAAGACCCCTATAGCAGTGACAGCCACTGGACCCCATAACAGTGACCCCCACAAGACCCCTATAGCAGTGACAGCCTCAGGACCACATAACAGTGACCCCCCACAAGACCCCTATAGCAGTGACAGCCACTGGACCCCATAACAGTGACCCCCACAAGACCCCTATAGCAGTGACAGCCACAGGACCCCATAACAGTGACACCCACAAGACCCCTATAGCAGAGACAGCCACAGGACCCCATAACAGTGACCCCCACAAGACCCCTATAGCAGTGACAGCCACTGGACCCCATAACAGTGACACCCACACCCACAAGACCCCTATAGCAGTGACAGCCTCAGGACCACATAAGAGTGACCCCCCACAAGACCCCTATGGCAGTGACAGCCACAGGACCCCACAACAGTGACAGTCATAAGACCCCTATAGCAGTGACAGCCACAGGACCCCACAACAGTGACAGTCATAAGACCCCTATAGCAGTGACAGCCACAGGACCCCACAACAGTGACAGTCATAAGACCCCTATAGCAGTGACAGCCACAGGACCCCATAACAGTGACACCCACAAGACCCCTATAGCAGTGACAGCCACTGGACCCCATAACAGTGACACTCACAAGACCCCTATAGCAGAGACAGCCACAGGACCCCATAACAGTGACCCCCACAAGACCCCTATAGCAGAGACAGCCACAGGACCCCACAACAGTGACAGTCATAAGACCCCTATAGCAGAGACAGCCACAGGACCCCATAACAGTGACCCCCACAAGACCCCTATAGCAGTGACAGCCTCAGGACCCCACAACAGTGACAGTCATAAGACCCCTATAGCAGTGACAGCCACAGGACCCCACAGCAGTGACAGTCATAAGACCCCTATAGCAGAGACAGCCACAGGACCCCATAACAGTGACCCCCACAAGACCCCTATAGCAGAGACAGCCACTGGACCCCATAACAGTGACCCCCACAAGACCCCTATAGCAGTGACAGCCACTGGACCCCATAACAGTGACACCCACACCCACAAGACCCCTATAGCAGTGACAGCCACTGGACCCCATACCAGTGACCCCCCACAAGACCCCTATAGCAGTGACACCCACTGGACCCCATAACAGTGACCCCCACACCCACAAGACCCCTATAGCAGTGACAGTCTCAGGACCACATAACAGTGACCCCCCACAAGACTCCTATAGCAGTGACAGCCACTGGACTCCATAACAGTGACCCCCACACCCACAAGACCCCTATAGCAGTGACAGTCTCAGGACCACATAACAGTGACCCCCCACAAGACCCCTATAGCAGTGACAGCCACTGGACTCCATAACAGTGACCCCCACAAGACCCCTATAGCAGTGACAGCCTCAGGACCACATAACAGTGGCCCCCCACAAGACCCCTATAGCAGTGACAGCCACTGGACCCCATAACAGTGACCCCCACAAGACCCCTATAGCAGTGACAGCCACAGGACCCCATAACAGTGACACCCACAAGACCCCTATAGCAGAGACAGCCACAGGACCCCATAACAGTGACCCCCACAAGACCCCTATAGCAGTGACAGCCACTGGACCCCATAACAGTGACACCCACACCCACAAGACCCCTATAGCAGTGACAGCCTCAGGACCACATAAGAGTGACCCCCCACAAGACCCCTATAGCAGTGACAGCCACAGGACCCCATAACAGTGACACCCACAAGACCCCTATAGCAGAGACAGCCACAGGACCCCATAACAGTGACCCCCACAAGACCCCTATAGCAGTGACAGCCACAGGACCCCATAACAGTGACCCCCACAAGACCCCTATAGCAGAGACAGCCACAGGACCCCACAGCAGTGACAGTCATAAGACCCCTATAGCAGTGACAGCCACAGGACCCCATAACAGTGACACCCACAAGACCCCTATAGCAGAGACAGCCACAGGACCCCACAACAGTGACAGTCATAAGACCCCTATAGCAGTGACAGCCACAGGACCCCACAGCAGTGACAGTCATAAGACCCCTATAGCAGTGACAGCCACAGGACCCCATAACAGTGACACCCACAAGACCCCTATAGCAGTGACAGCAACTGGACCCCATAACAGTGACACCCACAAGACCCCTATAGCAGAGACAGCCACAGGATAGAACACACTTATTTTATGCTCATGGGGGGATGGGTCCATTTTCGGAGTTTTGTCTATGGGACCCCATGACTCATGTAAAGCCATGCAATCATCAGCCCATTTATGTGAATAGTTAATGTGTCCACACTGCTGACTTCGGTACCAGAAATCTGCTGATCCATATTGACTCCAGGTACAAGGTCGATCTCCATTTTTGCGTTGTTGGCTTTGTTTGTTGTTCTTCAGGTCCCCCGGGTCGTGTGCGCTAAAAGCAGTAATAACTGCAGTATACAGCACTAGTGCCCAAAAGGTCCCTCTGCCCCACAGGAGACGGCCAGCACTATAAATGGTGGGATAAGGCTGGGAGATCACTGACACATTCTGCTTTGGAGCCCGGGAGCTACAAATTAGGAGAAGTCCCATTAGGCACTGTCGTGAGGCCGGGCTCACACTGAGAAACAGGACCCATTGTGACTGATGGCGGACAGACACAAAGATGAAAAATTAGGTTGTTTTCAGGGGCTGCTTGACATCATTACACTTGTGGTCCCGGTGGTCTGGTCTTAAAATAAGCTAATGAAGGGGCTGTGGTGCTGTAAGTGCCTCATCTCCCCTATTGAGTACTAAGTCATGGCAGCTTGTCTGTATAGGTGTCTATGCCTGGTACTGCAGTCCTTTGCAAGTGAATGGGATGAGCACTACTTTACCACTGAAAAATCCTGACCATTAAGAGTCTAAATTCTGACAATAGGACATTTTGCAGGAATTAGAATAGCTGTGTATCTCACTATTTGGGAAGTGAGAGAAAGGAAGTACCAGCTCATATAGTGCTGAATGAACATCTCACTGTTTGGCAAGTGAAGTGCTAGCACATATAGTGCTGGATGAACATCTCACTGTTTGGTAAGTGAGGAAAAGGAAGTGACAGCTCATATAGTGCTGGATGAACATCTCACTATTTTGAAATTGAGGGAAAGGAAGTGCCAGCTCATATGGTGCTGGATGAGCATCTCACTGGGAAATGAAGGAAATGAAGTGCTAGCTCATTTAGTGCTGGATGAACTTTCTCACTGTTTGGGAAGTGAAGGAAAGGTGCCAGCTCATATAGTTCTGGCAGAATGCTGATGAAGAGGGATTACCTAGTCAAAAAGGAATGGCAAGTTGCAGAGCATGAGATTTAGGCTGGAGTCACACTAGCGATTTTAAAATCGGTCCAATTTTGTTGCAAGAGAGGCGGACGAGTGTAATGTATGTGTCATGCGAGTGTCATGCGTTTTTCATGTGAGTACAATCCGATTTTTCACACCTAGCATCCGATTTACATCCGAAAGTGGAGCTTTTACATACAGCAATTCTCTATGTCATTTACACATCATTTTTAGAGGAAAAATTCTTCAAAATATATACAGTATATATTTATATATATACATAGTAGATCGAATAAAAGCCGGAAATTCATGTGCCGTGTACAGTAATATCACATTGACAGGTTAGGATAGAATAGATATATACACATAGAATACATACCCTAGCTATATAGATATCAGTGACACACACACACATGCAGTATATATATATATATATATATATATATGCGTGTGTTTATGTTACATAGATACATAGATAGAAGAAAAGCTGGCAATTGATCTGTCATGTACTGTAAAATCACTGCAGGAGCTGACAGGATAGAAGAGATGAATTACATACAGTAAATACAAATAGAATAGGCAGATATACAGATGTTTGTGATAAATACAATTAGAACAATGTGTGCAGCTTACTGTACATGTATTTAATTAATAAAATATTATTTTTCGGAAACAAATGGTGGGACTCCCTCGCAATTTTCGTAACCAGCAGAGGGAAAGCCGACGGTTGGGGGCAGATGTTTATAGCCTGGGAAGGGGGTAATACCCATGGAGCTTCCCATGCTATTAATATCAGCTCACAGCTGTATACTTAGCCTCTACTGGCTATTAAAATGGGGGACTCCCAAAAAAATGATGTGAGGCCCCCCTATAATTAATAGCCAGCAAAAGGCTATGCAGACAGCTGCGGGAAGATATTAATAGAGTGGGAAGGGGCAATGGATACTACCCCTCTCCCCCAGGCTAAAAATATCAGCTCTAAACCGCCCCAGAAATCCATCTCTTCTATCCTGTCGGCTCCTACAGTGATTTTGCAGTAGACGGCAGATGAATTGCCGGATTTTCTTGTATCTATCTATGTAATATAAACACAAATATATATACAGTATATATATACAGTATATAAGTGTCAATGACATCTATATATCTATGTAATCTATGTATATATACTGTATCTATTCTATTTTAACCTGTCAGTGTGATTTTACTGTACACGGCAGATGAATTGGCGCTTTGAAAATGTGATCAGTGTGTAAAAATTTGTTGTTCATGAAATATGGCCTCTCTTCTCAGCATGTAAATCTGGTGTTAACAGTCAACTGGGTGTGGTCCTCAAAAAGACACCCATATAGAAGTGTAGTGGACAATGCCCACTTAGCTAAATAGACTTCATTTACATAATTTGAAGATGGGGCCATATTTCAGGACCAGAGAAGTGCAGGAACGAAAGAAGACCAATGCCAGAATCATAAAAACAACGGCATTTACACCAGGTAAAAAAAATTACAGTTGTGTGAAAATGTGTTTGCCCCCTCCTGATTTCCTATTCTTTTGCATGTTTGTCACACTTAAATGTTTAAGATCACTAAACAAATTTAAATATTAGACAAAGATAACACAAAGAATCACAAAATGCAGTTTTTAAATGAATGTCTTTATTATTAAGTGCAAAAGAAATCCAAACCTACAGGATCCTGTGTAAAAAAAGTGATTTCATCCCCCCTTTAAAACATAAATTAAGTGTGGTTTATCACATGTTTGGGAAGCTGAGTTCAAATTCCCTAGCCACACCCAGCCTGATTACTCCCACACTTGTTTTCAATCAAGAAATCTCTTAAATAGGACCTGCCTGACAAAATGAAGTAGACCAAAAGATCCTCAAAGGCAAGATATCATGCCGCTATCCGAAGAAATTCTGGAACAAATGAGAAACAAAGTAATTGAGATCTGTGAGTCTGGAAAACCTTATGAAGCCATTTCTAAAGCTTTGGGACTCTAGTGAAACACAGTAAGGCCAATTATCCACAAATGGCGTAAACATGTAAACTTTCCCATTAGTGGCCGGCCGACCAAAATTACCCCAATAAGGCTATGTGCACTGCACACGCTGCGGTTTTTGCTGCGGTTCCACTGCAGTTTTGGCCCTGCGGAACCGCAGCAGTTCCGCAGACAGGGTACAGTACCATGTAACCCTATGGGTTTTCAAAACCGCAGTGCTCACGCTGCGTTTTTTTCCGCGCGGTTTTGCTGCGGTTTATAAACCGCAGCATGTCAATTGTTTCTGCGGATTCCGCTGCGGTTTCACACCTTTTAACATAGTAGAGGTGTGAAACCGCAGGGCAAAACCGCAGACCAAACCGAAGGAAAACCGCAGGTCACTTTACCTGCGGTTTTACCTGCGGTTCGGCGGGGAAAAACCCGCAGGTGATTCCGCAGTGTGTGCACATAGCCTAATGCAGCAACGACTCATCCAAGAGGTCACAAAAGACCCCACAACTACATCTAAAGGACTGCAGGCCTCACTTGTCTCTGTTAAGGTCAGTGTTCATGACTCCTCCATAAGAAAGAGACTAGGTAAAAATGGCCTGCATAGCAGAGTTCCAAGACGAAAACCACAGCTGAGCAATAAGAACATAAAAGCTCATCTCAGTTTTGCCAGAAAACATCTCGATGATCCCCAAGACTATTGGGAGAATACTCTCTGGACTGACGAGGCACAATTTGGACTTTTTGGAAGGTGTATGTCCCATTACGTCTGGGGTAGAAGTAACGCAGCATTTCAGAAAAGGAACAATAGACCAACAGTAAAATATGGTGGTGGTAGTGTGCTGGTCTCGGGCTGTTTTGCTGTTTCAGGACCTGTAAGAATATCTGGCCATCTGTTCATGACCTCAAGCCGAAGTGCACTTGGGTTTATGCAGCAGGACAATGAATGATCCAAAACATAACAGCAAGTCCACCTCCGAATGGCGTAAAAAACAAAATTAAGACTTTGGAGTGGCCTAGTCAAAGTCCTTACCTTAATCCGATTGGGATGCTGTGGCATGACCTTAAAAAGGCGGATTACGCTCAGAAACCCTCCAATGTGGCTGAATTACAACAATTCTGCAAAGATGAGTGGGCCAAAATTCCTCCACAGCGTTGTAAAAGACTCACTGCCAGTTATCACAAACATTTGATTGCAGTTGTTGCGGCTAAGGGTGACCTAACCAGTTATTAGGTTTAGGGGGCAATCACTTTTTCACACAGGGTCCTGTAGATTTGGATTACTTTTTCCTTTAATAATTAAGACCTTCACATATAAACTGCATTTGCGTTATCTTTGTCTAATATTTACATTTACTTGGTGATCTGACACATTTAAGTGTGACAAAGATGCAAAAGAATAGGAAATCAGGAAGGGGCAAACACTTTTTCATACAACTGTATACATACTGTGAGTGTCGCAGTTGGCCTCTACATGCTGCATGACTGTTACACTGCAGACGCCTGATGTGCTGGCAGAGCACTGGGGTAATACATTCATGGAGTGACTGCAGAGCTACCAAATGAAGTGATTATTTAGTGTGATAGCGACACATTGCTACAAACACCAGCCAAGGATAAAGAATAGTGACAGCTCCTGGGACAATCACAACCTTTGTGGACATCTTGTCACTTCGATGCAGAATTGACACAAGAGCAGCACAGCACTGCACTGACTGAGAGCAACCCCACTGTACTGGAATACTATATTAAAAATACACGGCACTCCTATTCTGTGTAGTGGGGCCCAAGTAGGCTTCCAACCCGTAAATAATGTAGAAAATTACTTGGCACTCAGAAGGGTTGCAGTGAACAAAAAGGTTTATTCGGTAATCTTTGTAATTAACGTTTCAGTCCTAAACTTGGACCTTCATCAGAACTGATTACCACCAGTGTAAGGGAGGATACTGCTGCTGCAGCGTTGGTGTATGCGACACAGGTTGCTGAAGAATAAGAGGTTTAGTACTGCTTCGACCAAGTAAAAGAGTACGACCCTGCAAGGGAAGAAATGCACACCACTGCGGGGGGCAGACGTGTTCAACACTGCAGGGGAAGAACTGTACCCCATTGCATGGACAGAACTGTACCACACTGCAGGAGAAGAGCTGTACACCACTGCAGGAGAAGACCTGTACACTACTGCAGCAGAAGAGCTGTACACCACTGCAGGAGAAGAGCTGTACACTACTGCAGGAGAAGAGCTGTACACCACTGCAGGAGAAGAGCTGTACACTACTGCAGGAGAAGAGCTGTACACCACTGCAGGAAAAAAAACTGTACACCACTGCAGGAGGAAAACTATACATCACTGCAAGAGAAGAGCTGTACCACACTACAGGGGAAAAGCTGTACACAACTGCAGGGATAGAACTGTACACCACTGCAGGAGAAGAGCTGTACACTACTGCAGAGAAGAGCTGTATACCACTACAGGAGAAGAGCTGTACACCACTGCAGGAAAAAAACTGTACACCACTGCAAGAGAAAAACTATACATCACTGCAGGAAAAGAGCTGTACACCACTACAGGGAAACAATTATACACCACTGCAGGAGAATAGCTGTACACTGCTACAGGGATAAAACTGTACACCACCACAGGAGAAGAGCTGTACCCCTCTGCAGGGGTAGAGCTGTACACCACTGCAGGGGAAGAACTGTACACCACTGCAGGGATAAAACTGTACACCATTACAGTAGAACTGTACATCACTGCAGGAGAAGAGCTGTACCACACTGCAGGGGAAGAGCTGTACACCACTGCAGGAAAAAAAAACTATGCATCACTGCAGGTGAAGAGCTGTACCTCACTGCAGTGGAAGAACTGTGCACCACTGCAAGAGAAGAGCTGCACAGCACTGCAAGAGAAGAGCTGTACACCACTACAGGGGAAGAACTGTACACCATTGCAGGAGATGAGCTGTACACTACTACAGGGATAAAACTGTACACCACTACAGAAGAGCTGTACACCACTGCAGGAGAAGAGCTGTACACCACTGCAGGATAAATACTGTACATCACTGCAGTATAAGAGCTGTACCCCACTGCAGGGGAAGAACTGTACACCACTGCAGGATAAATACTGTACATCACTGCAGTATAAGAGCTGTACCCCACTGCAGGGGAAGAGCTGTACACCACTGCAGGGGAAGAACTGTCCACCACTACAGGAGAAGAGCTGTGCACAACTGCAGGAGAGAAGCTGTACACCACTGCAGGAGAATATAGCTGTACACCACTACAGGAGAAGAGCTGTATACCACTGCAGAAAAGAACTGTACACCACTGCAGGAGAAGAGCTGTACACCACTGCAGGGGAAGAGCTGTACACCACTGCAGGGGAAGAACTGTCCACCACTACAGGAGAAGAGCTGTGCACAACTGCAGGAGAGAAGCTGTACACCACTGCAGGAGAATATAGCTGTACACCACTACAGGAGAAGAGCTGTATACCACTGCAGAAAAGAACTGTACACCACTGCAGGAGAAGAGCTGTACACCACTGCAGGGGAACAGCTGTACACCACTACAGGGAAAGAATTATACACCACTGCAGGGGAAGAGCTGTATACCACTGCAGAAAAGAGCTGTACACCACTGCAGAAGAAGAGCTGTACAACACTGCATGGAAAGAGCTGTACACCATTGCAGGGGAAGAGCTGTACAATACTGCAGGGATAAAATTGTACATCACTACATAAGAAGAGCTGTACCACACTACAGGGGAAGAGCTGTACCACACTACAGGGGAAGAGCTGTACCACACTACAGGGGAAGAGCTGTACACCACTGCAGGGGAAGAGCTGTACACCACTGCAGGAGAAGAGCTGTATACCACTACAGGGGAAGAACTGTACACCACTACAGGGGAAGAACTGTATACCACTGCAGAAAAGAGCTGTACACCACTGCAGGGGAAGAGCTGTACACCACTGCAGGAGAAGAGCTGTACACTACTGCAGGGATAAAATTGTACATCACTACATAAGAAGAGCTGTACACCACTGGAGGAGAAGAGCTGTACCACACTACAGGGGAAGAGCTGTACACCACTACAGAGAAAAAACTATGCACCACTGCAGGTGAAGAGCTGTACTTCACTGCAGTGGAAGAACTGTGCACCACTGCAAGAGAAGAGCTGCACACCACTACAGGGGAAGAGCTGCACACCACTACAGAGAAAAAACTATGCACCACTGCAGTAGAAGAGCTGTATACCACTGCAGGGGAAGAGCTGTACATCACTGAAGGAGAAAAGCTGTACACCACTACAGGGGAAGAGCTGTACACCACTGAAGGAGAAAAGCTGTACACCACTACAGGGGAAGAGCTGTACACCATTGCAGAGAAGAGCTGTACACCACTACAGGAGAAAAACTATACATCATTGCAGGGGAAGAGCTGTACCACACTGCAGGGGAAGAGCTGTACCCCACTGCAATCAAAGAGCCATATACCACTGCAGAGGAGGAACTGTACACTACTGCAGAGTATGATCTGTACTCCAATGCAGAGAAAGAACGGTACAGCACTGTAATGGAAAAATCTGTAATCACTGCAGATGATGCCGTGTACAACACTCATATGAAACAACTGTGCAAAACTGCAATGGAAGATCTGGGTAACACTGCTGCAAGACAGGGAATCAGCGGCACCGCAGGCATAGCAATGTATGACTGCAGCAACATAATGCATCACTGCAGTCAGCAATATATGATATGACTACAGCTACATAGTATATCATGGCAGTGACTGACACAGGGTGTGACTGCTGAAAACACAGTATATAAATATATATATAACCACAGTAACCCCGTATATATTCATCCAGCATCATAGTATATGACTGCAGCAGCGGACGCGGCGTGTATGACTGCAGTCGTGTAACATGCCTGAAGCAGCATAGTATAAAACTGCAGCAGCGCCGTATATGACTATAGATATAAATGATGTGACTGCGAAGACTGACGGCGAATATAACCACCGTCACACCGTACAGGATTGTGATACATTATGGGACTTCATCCAAACTCATCAGAGCTGTGATCTGCAAATCTGACTCCATGGGTGTGAAGGGTTAATCCGGAGAAGGTGCAGTAGAATAGTAGAATACTGTAAAGGGGATGATGCAACTACAAGATGATGTAATACCGCACCCGATGCAAAGCAGTGCGGTCATATAACACTACAGCGACTGAATGGAGCGGAACTGCAGCAACAAGAAACCGCGAGGAACACAGAAGGACAGGACCGGCTGTAGTAATGAGTAACACCGGATGGGGGGAGCAGCGCCGTCCTACAGAGACTTCAGATGTAGGGCTGGCTGGGTTATGTTCTCATGGACATTTTTTTTTTTGCGTTTCCCCCACTGCAGTGTTTTTCCTCCACGTCCGGATGCAGCATAGAAAAAAAAAATGAAGGAAAAAAAAAGAGAAATTCACATTCACTGTTAGATTTGCTACTGTTATAAGGATTTCCTAGAATTGCTTCTTTAAGAAAAAAAAAATCCTTTAAAGAGACCGGAAGCATTATTATAGAAAGTGATGTCCTAGGCACAATAACTTTTAATTTCAAGTAGTAGTATAAATATATATCCCATAATAAATTTAAAAAAAAAGAATGTAAAACAAAGGTCATTTGCTACGTATGTTGGAATTGTGCAAAATACATAAATTCCACTCATCCTGCAGAAAGGAAGTCTTCTTAAATAAAATATTGTCCCACTGGAAAAAAAAAAGGTTTTGGTCATCGGGGGGGGGCTTAATTGTTAAGGGTTAAAAAATGTTATCTGTGCTCCATTCAGACAGGACCCGTTTTTGGGGAGTCAGTATGTTATTCCCTTATCCTATATCAAATTTACTTTATATAGTGTTTTTTCACTTTATTTTTTTCACTTTTTCCGGCAGTCCTATAGAAAATGAATGCAGTGGTGGTAGAGCATGGACACTGCTGCTCCATTCTAGGTAGGACAAAGGTGCCCCAGTTCTATCAATCGGTGGGTGTCCCAATGGTCGGACCCCCTCCAATCTAAAATGTATCACCTACTCTAAAAAAGGCAAATTGGACATAATTTCACACAAAACCCCAAAATGGGCAGGACAAAACAGTTGGTACCTTTCCAAAATTGTGGGTAAACAACTTTTCTTCAAGCATGTGATGCTTGTTCAAACTCACCCATGGCAAGTAACGTGCTGCCTCCTATGATCTTTTCCCTCAAGGGACATGTGCTTTGCTCTTAAGTTCCTACTATTGTAATTTTCTCCGCTTTCTCTATTCTTATCATCTTTGGTCAGCAGATGGCGATGTTTACTTGCAGACACTCAGCTTAAGCAGTATTGTGTGTCTCTTCACTCCATCATCACCTTACAGTTACACATATACATTGCAGGTTACGCCCAGTCCACTTTACATGTACATTCTCTATGTTACACACACTCAGCGCTATACGCACACACTGTATGCCACACGCAAACTGCATTTTGCACACGGTAGGTTACACACACATAACTATAACATGTTAGACAAACTGAATGTTACACACATTAGACATTTTGTGTATTACACACACTGACTGCTTCACACACACACATGTTACATCCACATACACTCCATGTTACATACACTCACTCTCACACACACTGCAAGTTACACATATACACATTGTCTATTACATACAAACATATACACAATGCATGTTACACGCACACTCATGGGCTGCATGTCTCACACACACACACCAAGGTTGCCAACCTGATTTTTACTTTTTCTGGACATTGGAATATCACAAGAAATCTTTTAGATTTTAATTGCTTCATGTCTGCAGCCCATAATTCCAATATGAAGACATTAGCTGCATACACTGTGAACTGTAAAATATAAAAGACCTTGGGTCACATGACCATGGTGTCTACAAAGGTTGTTCTATATTTTTAACCTGGAAACTGCACTCATAATGCAGGACTGACATTATTGGAGCAGTTTCTGGCTTACATAGACAAATTGGCCCGGTCCTGGACAATTGTTCAGTTTGCCCCACACCTTCCCCCATCCAACACCATCCTGATCTATAGCATAAAGCTGTCCTGATATTTCAAGTACCGGAAAAAACAGTACTAGAGATATCAATGTCCGTGTGTGTAATACTTGTGGCATACGTGTGGCAACCATGTGCCGCCCATGTGCATCATCAGTATCACACGCACTGGCGCCTGGGAAGCAGCGGTACTGTTAGCACTGTTCCCTGGTGCCGGGTTCTGAAGACAGATCTCATCATTCTCCCCTCTTCTAGCAAAGCACCAGACTTGGGGCATCTAATAGATGTGCTTTTTTGGGTTACTGCGGGCTGCTATCTTTGGACTGGATGGGGTCAATATCCATGACCCATTACCAGCCTGAGAATATCAGCCCCCAGCTGTCAGCTTTAGGAATGTTGGTTGTCAAAAATAAATAAATATAATTAAATAATTTAAAAAAACAGTGTGGGGACCCTTCTATTCTTGATAACCAGCCTTTCTGAAGCTGAAGGTTACAACCAGCAGCTGTCAGTTTTGCCTGGCTGGTTATCAAAATTACAGGAGAACCCACACTGTTTTTTTGTTTATTTATTTATAGCACAGGCGGGGGCTGATGACTACTCCCATCAGCCGCCATCTGCTCTCACTGTTATTAGTGGCAGCAGGTGTAGGCTAATGGGAGTAGTAGTCCCATTAGCTGCCGTATGCTCTCGCTGTTATAAGTTGAATATTACGCTCAACTTTCTGCCCTGCTCTCGCTGATCGCCGGCAGAGCAGGGGAGAATGATGAGAGCCGTCTTCAGCACCCGGCACCGGGGAACGGCCCTAACTGTACCGCTGCTTCCCAGGTGCCGGTATGTTTCACACTGATGACACACGGATGTGTGATGATCGTGGTGCTGTTAAAAAATAGACATGTCAGCGTATTTTGCTCATGGACACACATACCAGACACACTGACATCTGAAAGAGCCCTTAGGCCTCATTCACAATTCAGTAAAACTAAGATTGTCTCCAAAACACAGAACGGGTGTCAATTACAATTTTTCTCTGTAAATGTGTGATTTTAATTCAAAGGCAGCAGAACAAATACCATCTACACCATTTCACTAATCAATTAATCAAACTGAGGCTGTCACTACTGCTGGCACCTTTTATATCTCTTTTCCTCTCTTTATCAATTGAATCTCTGTATTATTTGCAGACTACTACTCTCATCTTCTTCACTACTGCAGTTGTACAACACATTACTGCCTGGGGAATTTGTGCAATGTTTAATGGATTTCCCTTCCAATCTCAGTTGCTAAATTTCCTAAAATAATCACCCTAAAAATTTTTCTGCATTCCCTACCTATGCTTTTATACTGACTATGACAGTCCTTCCTGATTGGCTGTGCTATACAATGGGATATTATAGCTGTAAAGTGGTACTTTGCAGTGTATATATACAGAATAATACAGATGCTGAGAATTACATCCAGTATTCAGGACAGGAGAAGTGAATAGCTTCGTATCCTGTCTCCCATTATCGACCCTGCCTGCTTACCAACTCAGATTGACTCAAACATAAAGATACCTAATGTAAATTTTTGGTGAAGAATCAACAACAAGTGGGACACATTTGTGAGGTTGAACGAAATTTATTGGTTATTTTAAATTTTGTGGAAATACAAAAACTGAAAAGTGGGACATGCAATTTTTTTTTCTCCCCCTTTACTTTCAGTGCAGCAAACTCACTCCAGAAGTTCATTGTGGATCCCTGACTGATCCAATATTGTCCTAAATGACTAATGATGATAAATATAATCCACCTGTGTGTTATCAAGTCTCCGTATAAATGCACCTGCTCTGTGATAGTCTCAGGGTTCTGTTTGATGCACAGAGAGCATCATGAAGATCAAGGAACACAACAGGCAGGTCTGTGATACTGTTGTGGAGAAGTTTAAAGCCAGATTTGGATACAAAATTACTTCCAAAACTTTAAACACCTCAAGGAGCACTGTGCAAGCGAACATATTGAAATGGAAGGAGTATCATACCACTGCAAATCTACCAAGACCCGGCCGTCCCTCTAAACTTTCATCTCAAATAAGGAGAAGACTGATCAGAGATGCAGCCAAGAGGCTCATGATCACTCTGGATGAACTGCAGAGATCTACAGCTGAGGTGGGACAGTCTGTCCATAGGACAACAATCAGTCATACAGTGCACAAATCTGGCCTTTATGGAAGAGTGGCAAGAAGAAAGCCTTTTATCAAAGATATCCATAAAAAGTGTTGTTTAAAGTTTGCAACAAGCCACCTGGGAGACACACCAAACATGTGGAAGAAGGAGCTCTGGTCAAATGAAACCAAAATCGAACTTTTTGGCAAAATGCCAAACGATATGTTTGGCGTAAAGGCAACACAGCTCATCACCCTGAACACACCATCCCCAGTCAAACATGGTGGAGCCAGCATCATGGTTTGGGCCTGCTTTTATTCAGCAGGGACAGGGAAGATGGTTAAAATTGATGGGAAGATGGATAGAGCCAAATACAGGACCATTGTTGAAGAAAACCTGTTGGAGTCTGCGAAACACCTGAGACTGGGACAGAGATTTGTCTTCCAACAAGACAATGATCCCAAACATAAAGCAAAATCTACAATGGAATGGTTCACAAATAAACGTATCCAGGTGTTAGAATGGCCAAGTCAAAGTCCAGACCTGAATCCAATCGAGAATCTGTGGAAAGTGCTGAAAACTGCTGTGCACAAATGATCTCTATCCAACCTCACTGAGCTCGAGCTGTTTGCCAAGGAAGAATGGGAAAGAATTTCAGTCTCTCGATGTACAAAACTGGTAGAGACATACCCCAAGCGACTTGCAGCTGTAATCGCAGCAAAACGTGGCGCAACAAAGTATTAAGTTAAAGGGGCCGAATAATATTGCACGCCCCACTTTTTAGTTTTTCTATTTCCACAAAAATTTAAAATAACCAATAAATTTCGTTCAACTTCACAATTGTGTTCCACTTGTTGTTGATTCTTCACCAAAAATTAACATTTGGTATCTTTATGTTTGATGCATGATACTGTATGTGGGAAAAGGTTGAAAAGTTCCAGGGGGGCCGAATACTTTCGCAAGGCACTGTAGAATGAAGAAGCCCTGGTAGCGACCTTCTGGCAATGTTTGTCTGGTCGAATCAAAGATGAGTTGACAGGCAGGCATCTATCATCCTCTTTGAATGCCCTTATACACCTGGTCACTAGGATAGATCTCCGCTTCCATTAGCGAGATCAGGAACACCAACTCCACCTCCTATGACTTTTAATCTTGTTTCGCTGCCCATCCATTATCGTGCTTTTGCAGACGTCTTCTGTGAAAAGATGGCGGAGGTCCTGCTACCCTCACAGACCTTATGATTGTCCTGTCGATCTTCTTCCAGGCACTTCACCACGCCGAGGGCTGGTGTATCACCTATCTCTGCCAGAGATTCCAGACATGACTGAATATGGGTCGCCCTCCCAGGGCTGTTGGGTACTCGGTACCGGGCCCGATGAGCTTCAATGGGAGATGTCACGGCAGCTAGGACACGGCCCGTGGCCCTGGGCGCCCATTGTAAAAAGGGGAAAGTTTATAAGTGATTAGTGACGCCACCTGTGGTGTTTGGCAATGAAGATGTAAGCCGACGCTGCAGACAGATCCTCTGGGACAGATGGTGTGGTGCAGCAATGATGTTATAGCCCTCCACAGGCAGGGCTGTAGTCCCAGGGCAGTGTAGGTGAAGTGACACTTAGATGGTGTAGTGTCGGGCGCAAGGGATGTAGCAGCGCTGGCCGGGTTGGCGCAGGAATAAGTGGAGGACACCAGGGCATGTAGTTCCAAAGCTTTACTCACAGTCTGTTGCAGGTACAGGTGCCCGCATCAGTGCCGTGTCCTCCGGGTCAGGAGCTCAGCCAACCTCCAGGCAAAATGAAGTACTCCTTTCCAACACTCCGCCAACATATGTGCCTTTTCTGAACGTCTCCTCTTATAGCGCCTTTGAATGAAGTACTCCCAGTACTGAGTTACACTGGAGTTCCTCCTGTCAGATGTTCCTATGAACTCTACTTGTACGGCAGACAGCTGTAGCCTGCTTCGGGGACTCCTTACTACCTAGTCCTGGCTCACTATCGTTGCTGTTGTGCCCCCAAGTCTTGTGTGGGAATAAAGTGGTGACAACTTCTATTCCTCCGGTGTCTGCTGCAGGACCATTAGTATCTGGGTCGCCCTCCCAGGGCTGTGGGGTACTCGGTACCGGGCCGGTGTCAGCGGGATATGTCACAGCAGCGGTGACCCGGTCCGTGGCCCTGGGCTCCCAAGTAATGGGGGAATGGAAATGGTGGAATGTAGTTAATGGCATAGTTCGTGACGCCACCTGTGGTGTTCGGCAAGTGGGATATTAGGCCGAAGCTGCAGACAGATCCTCTGGGACAGATGGTGTTGTGCAGCAGTGATGTTATAGCCCTCCACAGGCAGGGCTGTCGTCCCAGGGCAGAATAGGTGAAGTGACACTTAAATGGTGTAGTGTCCCACGCAGGGGATGCAGCAGTGCCAAACAGGCGGACGCAGGAAGGAATGGAGGACACCAGGGCATGTAGTTCCAAAGCTTTACTCACAGTCTGTAGTGCCCGCTTCCGTGCCGTGTCCTCTGGGTCAGGGACTCAGTCAACCTCCAGGCAAGATGGAATGCTCCCTTCCAACACTCCGCCAACTTATGTACCTTTTCTGAACGTCTCCTCTATAGCGCCTTTAAGTGTGAAGATCTCCTAGTACTGAGTTACACTGGAGTTCGTCCTATCAGATGTTCCCAAGAACTCTGCTTGTACGGCAGACAGCTGTAGCCTGCTTCTGGGACTCCTTACTCCTGAGTCCCGGCTCTCTATCCGTGTTGCTGTTGTGCCCCCAAGTCTTAGATGGGAGTAGTGCATTTACAGCCCACTACTCCACCGGTGTCTGCTGCAGAACCATTAGTGTCCATACAACCTCGGGGACCGGGCCCCGGTCTTGCGCTTAGAACTTCTAGGCAGGGTTCTCTCCTAAGCCACGTCCTCTGTGTTCCCTCTTCTCCTACGTTCCGTACTTGTCTTTCTTTCCTATGGAAGCTCAGGCTTCATTTCAATGTCTTTCTCTTTCTTTCATTTCCTGTGCCAGCAGACCCGGGTCACTCAGGCCTGCTGCAGCACTCCTTCCTCCATCCCTCTTCCAAGGATCTCCTTCCCTCACTCCTCTCCGAGTGACTTCCTCTCATTGACTCTCCTTCAGACTGACTGACCTGTAATCCTAAACCTTCCGACTCTTTTATGTATTCTCAACTCCACCCACCTCCCAGCACGTTTAGTGTTCCGAGCAGGGAACCACCAAAGGTGCTCTGCTTCTCTCTAAGCAAGGAGCCGCAATGTGGTTTTGCTGAACTACTCTATTGTGTGGGAGTGTTGGAGTGTGGTCAGGAGTTCCCACCTTACCTGGATGGTGGGGCACCACACCTTAGGAGAAGGTGCAGTACCTCTGTGGCGACTGAGCCTTAGGGGCGCCACATATCCATACAACCTCAGGGACCGGACCCCGGCCTTGCACTGTGGACTTGGGAAGGGTTCTCTCTTCCAACCCTGATCCTTAGTCCTCCTATTCTCCTTACGTTCCGTGATAATCCTTCCCAATGGAGAATCAAGCTTCCTTTCTCTGTCTCTTTCCTGTGCCAGCAGACCCAGATCACTGTAGCCTGCTACAGCACTTCCCTCTTCCATCCCTCTCCCGGGGATCTTCTCTGTCTCACGCTCTGTCCTTCTGCATCCTCACTCACTGACTGAATCAAGGACTGACTGAACGACTGACTCAACTCTTCCCGCTCTTTTATGTAAACTCAGCTCCACCCACCTCCCAGCACATTTCGTGTTCCAAGCAGGGAGTCACCGAAGGTGCTTTGCTACACTACTTTGTGGTGTGGGGTGCAGGTGTTGGAGTGTGGTCAGGTGTCTCCACCTTACCTGGATGGTGAGGTACCACACCTCAGGAGGAGGTGCAGTACCTCTGTTGCGACTGAACCCTCAGGGGCATCACATACACCCCCGTTAAACACAGCACGTCCGCGGGCTGCAAGAAAACAGAAGTTGACAAATACAGGAACATACAAAAATGTTATAATGCTAATAAACAGTTCTTATCTAATCTTCTCAATATGAGAGGCACTGTTCCTTGAACGTTGCAAACAATTTTAACTAACTATCTATATCTTACTACAGTTCCTAATTCAAAGTGGTATTTCAAGCATTATTATTCATCACTTCTTCTTTCACATTTTCTACTTTCTTTTATTAACCCTAAGTGACAACCGTCGATGCCTGGTTCGTCACCTGCATTTTTCAAATCTTCATCTTTATTCAAATTTCATTATTAAAACATTCCTATTAGTCATTGCTATTAACTAGATTCTATATAAAAGCTATTCTCTATTAATACTTTCATAAGGCACATTATAAAATACTTCACATCAAAACTTCAATAATTCTTGCAAGTGCTGGACACCACTCCCAGCCGGGATCTCTTGAGTGTCCTTTTGGTAGGAGCCATGCTCCACGATGAGGTAGTTCTTATCCATAAAAAGGGCCATGTAAAACCAAGAGAGGGCACCTAAAGAGGTGCAACTATATACATCAAAGTTCTGGATCATTAAATGTCTATGATCTCCATAGTTCAATAAGAAAAATGCTGCCAATGCAACTGGGCAATAAAAACTGGAAAACAGAAAAAGAACCATGATAAACAAGGCACAACGGTGCTAATACCCTCCTGGGTAACAGTTAGTTATTTGGAATGTTATGGCTAGTTGTCCCCTCCTGGGGTTCTAGAAGCTGGTTGCTTGGGCTGCTTCCAGGGGAGATGCTCTGGGTGTCCATTTCCTGGTGGGTTGATGAATTGCCGGTATTCAGCTGTCATGGCTGCTGCCTGAGGTACAGCAGGGGTGGTGACTTGTACCAAGGGATGCTGGATTGGTACCGACGTAGCCTGGCCCACTGGTGTGGGTACAAACACAGTTTTGGTAACTACTGTGGGAGGTTTTCCTGCCGGGGGAACACACGCTTTCTCCTTCAGATAAGTTGCCAATAAGTCCTCCGGTATGCGGCGTATGTTTAGGGCATACCAGCCGCGTAGCACCTCATGCCGGGTAAAGGTGACATATTCCCCTGGCTGTAAGTCACGCGCTGGGTGTCCCCTCCGGAGGTGAGACTCGACATCCCTCTGGCTGAAAAATAGGTCAGAGATCTTATGGGGGTCTGCTATGAACCCAAACCCCCGTTCGTGATTAACATTGAGGACCCGACCCCATCCTGCTGAATCCCGGGGACCATAATGTCCAGCACGGACCTTCTCCTTACGGTCCAGGTCAGGAACAAGCACTGCCTGCCTCCTCTGCTCTCGTGCCCTCTCCTTGGCTGCCAGCTAGCGGATGGTCTCAGGCATCGGGCTCTCGTCTCTTCCTCCTCTTCCCGGGATCTGCCCCTGCCCACCGTGGACCGTGGCACCACTGTTAGGGGTTCAGGTGTTTCCCCCCGTGGACTAGTATCCCGGTCCCAGACCAAGTCCAGCACTACTTGTCCGGCCGCTGTAGCCGGCGGGCACCCAGTGGCTTCCCTAGCTTCAGGGGCGACGGGCATACCTGGTGCCTCCTGGCGGTGCGGTCTTGGCTCCAGTACAAGCTTGAGACGGTGGGCAGCGGCAGGGGTATCCACAGGGGTAGTCTGCCCGGATGTCGGCGGTGGTGGAGCAGATGGCGGCTCCGGATCCGAGGGGATCTCCGGTGGGACCTGCGCACCCGCGCTAGTTCCAGGCAGGGGCTCAGCTTTCTCCGCTTCAGGCCACAGGCCCTCGGATGACTCCTCTGGGCAGACAACGCTCAGCGGCGGTTGCAGCGCGGGAATGGTGATGGGCGCTGCCGGTGGTATTGCAGCCTCCTCCGGCTCCAAGGGTGCTGCCTGGGGTAGAGCTTGTGCAGCGGTAACGGGTACCGGTGGTGAAGATACCGCGGGTGTAGGCCCCTCCTGGGCGCGCTGCAGGTTCAGAGTCCATAAGGCTTCTTGTATTAGCCGCAGACGGGTAGTCAGCTGGGCTATCTCATCCTCCAGCTGCTGACGGTCCAGATGGGAAGCCAGATCGGAGCCTTCAGCCATTGCGCTGGGGAGGTTCAGCTTAACCTCCCTTCGCTCTTCAGGCCTCCTCTCTCCTTCCATCATGGCGTTCCCTCCTTTCTCTTCCTGTCTGGACTCTTTTCCCGCCACCGGCTCCCGCTCCTACTTCTGGGGGCGGCGTCTTCTTCCTACTCCTCCATACCATGCCAGTATACGAACCCCTCGGGGGGGGGGGCCATGTTGCTGTCGCATAGAAGTTCAGACAGGGGAGGCCCAGGACAGTTTCCGGTCTTTTCTTAGGACCACCCATGTTGTCACGCCCTTCTTCTCCGCGCTGGCGGCCATTTTTAACATTCATTTTACAGTCTATCAAATTGGGTCTTTTGCACATTTCCACAAACTTTTAAGTCCAATAAATCGTAGGCACACAGAACCCGGTGGCACCGGGCTTCGTCATCCTGTTCGTGATGCCAAGTTGGGTCGCCCTCCCAGGGCTGTGGGGTACTCGGTACCGGGCCCGATGAGCTTCAATGGGAGATGTCACAGCAGCTGGGACCCAGCCCGTGGCCCTGGGCGCCCATTGTAAAAAGGGGAAAGTTTATAAGTGATTCATGACGCCACCTGTGGTGTTCGGCAATGAAGATGTAAGCCGACGCTGCAGACAGATCCTCTGGGACAGATGGTGTGGTGCAGCAATGATGTTATAGCCCTCCACAGGCAGGGCTGTAGTCCCGGGGCAGAGCAGGTGAAGTGACACTTAGATGGTGTAGTGTCGGGCGCAAGGGATGTAGCAGTGCTGGCCGGGTTCGGCGCAGGAATAAGTGGAGGACACCAGGGCATGTAGTTCCAAAGCTTTACTCACAGTCTGTTGCAGGTACAGATGCCCGCATCCGTGCCGTGTCCTCCGGGTCAGGAGCTCAGCCAACCTCCAGGCAAGATGAAGTACTCCTTTTCAACACTCCGCCAACATATGTGCCTTTTCTGAACGTCTCCTCTTATAGTGCCTTTGAATGAAGTACTCCCAGTACTAAGTTACACTGGAGTTCCTCCTGTCAGATGTTCCTATGAACTCTACTTGTACGGCAGACAGCTGTAGCCTGCTTCGGGGACTCCTTACTACCTAGTCCCGGCTCACTCACGATGCTGTTGTGCCCCCAAGTCTTGTGTGGGAATAAAGTGGTGACAACTTCAATTCCTCCGGTGTCTGCTGCAGGACCATTAGTATCCATACAACCTCGGGAACCGGACCCCGGCCTTGCGCTGTGGACTTGGGAAGGGTTCTCTCTTCCAACCCTGATCCTTAGTCCTCCTATTCTCCTTACGTTCCGTGCTAATCCTTCTTCCCAATGGAGAATCAAGCTTCCTTTCTCTGTCTGTTTCCTGTGCCAGCAGACCCAGATCACTGTGGCCTGCTGCAGCAATTCCCTCTTCCATCCCTCTCCCGGGGATCTTCTCTGTCTCACTCTCTGTCCTTCTGCATCCTCACTCACTGACTGAATCAAGGACTGACTGAACGACTGACTCACCTCGTCCCGCTCTTTTATGTAAACTCAGCTCCACCCACCTCCCAGCACGTTTCGCGTTCCAAGCAGGGAGCCACTGAAGGTGCTTTGCTATACTACTTTGTGGTGTGCAGGTGTTGGAGTGTGGTCAAGTATCTCCACCTTACCTGGATGGTGGGGTACCACACCTCAGGAGGAGGTGTAGTACCTATGTGGCGACTGAACCCTCAGGGGCGCCACAAGTACATCCAAGAGAATTTAGCCAAGGGATTCATCTGTAAGTCCTCTTCTTCTGCCAGTACCTGCTTCTTCTTTGTGACTAAGAAGGATGGTTCCTTACAACCCTGTATAGACTATTGAAGTCTTAACAAAATCAATATAAATAACAAGTACCGGTACCCACTGCCTTTGATTTCTGAGCTATTTGGCAGAATCCGTGGAGCTAAGATCTTCTCTAAATTGGATCTGTGTGGGGCTTTCAACTTGATTCATATCCGTAAGGGCTTTGAATGGAAAACAGCCTTTAATACCCGTTATGGTCACTACGATCATCTTGGCATGCCCTTCAGGCTGTGTAATGCATCTGCCGGGTTTCAGGAATTCGTTAATTATATCCCCGGGATATCCTGAGTGTTTCCGTGGTTGTGTATTTGGACGATATCCTTATATTCTCCCCTGATCTACATTCCCACAGTAAATACGTCCGTCAAATTCTGCAGCGTCTCTGGGAGAACACTTTGCCAAATGGTCCAGATATGTCTTTGAAAAAACCTTCTTGTCTTTCCTCGGCTACATTATCTCAAACCAAGGTCTCGAAATGGATCCAGAGAAGGTTGCTACTGCGCAGACACCACTGGTGCCATTTTGCTAGAGGAAAAAAATTTTATGTCTCCACCAAGATGGTGTTGGTGGCGCCTGCGCCGTACTATCTATCAGATTGCCAACAGATGCTACTGTCGGCGCCATCTTGGTGGAGCCAATTTTTTTTTCCTCTAGCAAAATGTTACCAGCAGCACCTGCACAGTAGCATCTATCGGATCACCAACAGATGCTACTGAGCAGGCGCCATTTTGAGAAAGATTTTTTTTTTGTTTCAGAATAAATGTATGTGACTAAATAAAGCAATTTAAATTCATATTATAGATGCGATCATGCGGCAGTTGCCGCTAAATGTGTGTTTTTTTTCAATACATATAATGTAATCAGTATGTAAAATAGGGGGCAGGTCACTGAGGGATCAGTCAAAACACAAGCCGCGGAGACACCATCACGTTTCTCAACGCAAGCAATGACTAGCCAGGTCTTTCCCCGGGAAGGAACAACCAAGGGAAGGGCAGTCTCCAATGAAGGAAACTATCTATGCCAAAACATGGTATCCATCCACAGACAGCTGTTTCGGGGTATTGCCCTTCATCAGTGTGGAGTAGGAAACTGGCTAGTAGGAGCAATGCCTAGTAAAAAGACTGTGAAAAATTTCCCGGGGAAAGACCTGGCTAGTCATTGCTTGCGTTGAGAAACATGTGATGGTGTCTCCGCGGCTTGTGTTTTGCATGTTTTTGCATATTTCCCATAAGGGATGGGAGCATTGCTCTAGAATCACTGCGTTGAGAAACATATGATGGTGTCTCCGCAGTGTTGGATGTTGATCCCAATGAGTTCATTCATTCTCATTTTTCACTGAGGGATCAGTGACCTGTTATAAGCCATACAGATGAATATGTAAGCAGAGCACCATGTAAAGACCCCCTCACAGGCAGCCCCAGAGCACGAGCATATCATTAAGTGAAAATAAAGATTAAACAATTGCCACGAGATGGATTTCATCACCCAGGTATCATTTTAATCAGCATATAGGCACCAACCTGACACTGTCTGTAGGTTACTGTGCACAATCCTGCTGACAGGTTCCCTTTAACCAAGAAGAGGGTCAATGCCAGAGACTGGCCTGAGTCAGTCGTGTCGGTCTTCCAGCATTTGAAAGAGGCCTTCGCAAGTGTTCCGTTGCTGCATCACCCCAAAAAGTTTTGGAGAGCTCTGTGTAAGCTGCTGAATGTCCAGCTGATCTTCTCCGCATACCATCTGCAGACCAATAGGCAAGTGGAAAGGGTAAATCAGATTCTCAAGAGCTACCTTCACCACTTTAGCTCTGGGTGGAGTTTTCCTACAACAACCACGTTGGGGAGTCTTCCGGAGCATTTCCATTCTTCATGGTATATTCCCAGCATTCTCAAAAGCCCTCTCCAATATATGCTTTTTTCGGGGTACCATCATCTAATGCCTCTTACGGCGACTTTCTCCAGATCTGGCAGCAAATTCAGGCTTCCCTCCTTAAGGCCGTGCCGCAGATAAAGACTCGTGCGGATAAGAAAAGTTTGTCACCTCAGTATCATCCTAGAGATGAAGTTTGGCTGTCATCCTGGAATATTCACCTGAAGATGCCTTCGTACAAGGTCCACAGTACTTCGGTCCGTACCAAATATTCAGGCAACTTTATCCGGTGACCTACCGTCTTCAACTTCCTGCAAATTTGCAGATCCCAAAGGCCTTTGATGTTTTGGTACTGAAGCCGGTGGTCTTGAATCGCTTCTTAAAGTCTTAAGCTACGTCTGCTACCCATGTTCATGAGGATCCCATGGATGTCTTCAAGGTTAAGAACATCATGGATACAAAAAAAGGTTCTGGTAACCACTCTGGTGAATTGGAAGGGCTTTGGATCTGAGGAGAGATCCCGGGAACCTGCAGAGAATGTCTGTGTCCCAGTCCTTTTTGAAAGGTTTCTCTGTCGGACTGGCCAAGAAAGTGGTGATGTAAGAAAGGGGTTGACACAGTCATGACAGTAACTTGCATGCCAGCCTCCTCATCAGCACCCTACTCATACCCTACTCACTGTGGTAACCATGCAGCTTCTCCTGGTGTCAGGCCGCCCCACTGAGTTTGCCTCTTGCAGCATTCGTCTACACTGCTGCATTTGCATGTGGTTTCCATTTGGGTTTAGGGGTCATGGCCGGTCTCTCCAGAAATTTAATCCTGCTGTTGTATTCTGCAGAGATTAGGTTCCCTAGCCTATCACATGCCAGCAGGGTCTATATTTAGCAGTTCCTCCCACCACTTCTTGCCCGAACATTGGTTCCTAGCCTGCTTGCACCCATGTTTGCATATCTTCATATCCTGTTTTCCATTATCGACCATGCCTGCTTACCTGCTCAGTTTGACTTCTCCATGACTAACTCCTGCTTTGTATTCTGAAACCAAGCTGCTTGCCCCATCCTCGGACAGTCTGACTACACTTCTGTCTCGCCCTTCTGTACCTCGTATTTGCATCTGACTCTCCGGTCAGCTTCTGCTGTCCCAGGGACTGCCCTGGGGTGGTACCTGGTATATACTGGCAGCCCAGCCTATCCTCACTATCAGAGACCCTTGTGAAGACCTGGTAGACATTTAATCACAGCCCTCCAGGGTAAGCCCGGCCTGTGACACAGTGGGCCCACAACCACCAGCATTACAACGACGGCCGTTTTGCGTATAACGCTTCCGCAAGATGAAAATGACATGACATGTTATCTCATTGGACAGTGTAAAAACTGCAATATTTTGCTTTTTTTTTTTTTTTTTTTAATAGAAACATGAAAAATCAGAAATATGCTTCCCCCCCAAGAAAAGCCTTTTAACTTTTTGAAAATAGATTCCTTTTAATAACTCTACCAATAGATTCTGTTGAATGATGTGAAAGTCTATTTTTTTTTTGCCATGATCTTATTTTTTTCTTACAAAAATGCCACAATTTTCACAACAATCTCATCCTTCATTTGTCATTTCCAGATGGACAAATAAGTGCATAATGTTTCTTGTGGAGGTCCTCAAGGAAGGATTGTCTCCAAGATAAATGTAAGAACCGAACGTGAGAACGAAAGGCTATAAAAACTGCGCGTAACAGAAAATCATTATCTGAGGATACTAGACTTATCTTTCGGAGAAAGTGGCTCATTTTTTAATACTAATACCCGCAGCAATAAAATCCATGTTAGTGCTTTGAATATTTCCAACTATACAAAGGCATCAAATGGCAAATAAAAAAAATAAAAATAGATAAATATGTATTTCCATAATGCTACATACAGTGGGTACGGAAAGTATTCAGACCCCTTTGCAATTTTTCATTGCAGCCTTTTGGTAAATTTAAAAAAAATCATTTTTTTTCTCATTAATGTACACTCTGCACCCCATCTTGACTGAAAAAAAACAGAAATGTAGAAATTTTTGCAAATTTATTAAAAAAGAAAACCTGAAATATCACATGGTCGTAAGTATTCAGACCCTTGGCTCAGTATTGAGTAGATGCACCCTGTGAGCTTGTACAGCCAAGAGTCTTCTTGGGAATGATGCAATAAGTTTTTCACACCTGGATTTGGGGATCCTCTGCCATTCTTCCTTGCAGATCCTCTCTAGTTCCGTCAGGTTGGATGGTGAACGTTGGTGGACAGCCATTTTCAGGTCTCTCCAGAGATGCTCAATTGGGTTTAGGTCAGGGCTCTGGCTGGGCCAGTCAAGATTGGCACAGAGTTGTTCTGAAGCCACTCCTTTGTTATTTTAGCTGTGTGCTTAGGGTCATTGTCCTGTTGGAAGATGAACCTTCGGCCAAGTCTGAGGTCCAGAACACTCTGGAAGAAGTTTTCATCCAGGATATCTCTGTACTTGGCCCCATTCATGTTTCCTTCAATGGCAACCAGTCATCCTGTCCCTGCAGTTGAAAACACCCCCACAGCATGATGCCGCCACCACCATGTTTCACTGTTGGGATTGTATTGGGCAGGTGATGAGCAGTGCCTGGTTTTCTCCACACATACGGCTTAACCCCTTTACCCCCAAGGGTGGTTTGCACGTTCATGACCGGGCCAATTTTTACAATTCTGACCACTGTCTCTTTATGACGTAATAACTCTGAAACGCTTCCATGGATCCCAGTGATTCTGACATTGTTTTCTCGTGACATATTGTACTTCATGTTAGTGGTAAAATTTCATTCATATAACTTGCGTTTATTTGTGAAAAAAACGGAAATTAGGCGAAAATTTAGAAAATTTCGCAATTTTCCCTACTTTGAATTTTTACACCCTTAAATCACAGAGATATGGCACACAAAAATGTAATAAATAACATTTCCCATATGTTTACTTTACATCAGCACAATTTTGAAACCAAAATTTTGTTTTGTTAGGAAGTTATAAGGGTTAAAAGTTGACCAGTGATTTCTCATTTTTGCAGCACCATTTTATTTTTACGGACCACATCACATTTGAATTCACTTTGAGGGGTCTATATGATAGAAAATACCCAAAAGTGACACCATTCTAAAAACTGCACCCCTCAAGGTGCTCAAAACCACATTCAAGAAGTTTATTAACCCGTCAGGTGCATCACAGGAATTTTTGGAATGTTTAAAAAAAATGAACTTTTAACTTTTTTCACAAAAAAATTACTTCAGGTCCAATTTTTTTTATTTTACCAAGGGTAACAGGAGAAATTGGACTGCAAAAGTTATTGTGCAATTTGTTCTGAGTACGCTGATACCTGATATGTGGAGGGAACCATTGTTTTGTTTCGGCGCATGGCAGAGCTCAGAAGGGATGGAGCGCCGTTTGACTTTTTCAATGCAAAATTGGCTGGAATTCAGATCGGACGCCATGTGACGTTTGGAGAGCCCCAGATGTGCCAAAACAGTGGAAACCCCCCTCAAGTGACCCCATTTTGGAAACTAGACCCCCCAAGGAACTTATCTAGATATGTGGTGAGAACTTTGAACCCCCAAGGGCTTCACAGAAGTTTATAACGTACAGCCGTACAATTAAAAAAAATCATATTTTTTCCACAAAAATGATCTTTTCACCCCCAATTTTTATTTTCCCAAGGGTAATAGGACCCCAAACGTTATTGTGCAATTTGTCCTGAGTACGCTGATACCCCATATGTGGGGGTAAACGACAATTTGGGCGCATGGCAGAGCTCGGAAGGGAAGCAGCGCCATTTGACTTTTTTGCTGGAATTGAGATCGGACGCCATGTCACGTTTGGAAAGCCCCTGATGTGCCAAAACAGTGTAAACCCCCCACAAATGACACCATTTTGGAAACTAGACCCACCAAGGAACTTATCTAGATGTGTTGTGAGAACTTTGAACCTCCCAGGGCTTCACAGAAGTTTATAATGTACAGCCATAAAATTAAAAAAATCACTATTTGGGTGCATGGCAGACCTTGGAAGGGAAGCAGCGCCATTTGACTTTTTTTGGCTGAAATTGGGATCATATTTTTTCCACAAACATGATCTTTTAGTCCCCAATTTTTTTATTTTGCCAAAGGTAACAGGAGAATTTGTCCTGAGTACGCGGATACCCCATATGTGGGATAAAACTACTGTATTGGGACACGTCTGGGCTCGGAAGGGAAGTAGTGACGTTTTGGAATGCAGACTTTGATGGATTGGTCTGCGGGTGTCATGTCGCATTTGGAGAGCCTCTGATGTGCCTAATCTGTTGAAACTCCCCACAAGTGACCCCATTTTGGAAACTAGACCCCCCAAGGAACTTATCTAGATGTGTGGTGAGCACTTTGAACCCCCAAGTGCTTGACAGAAGTTTATAATTCCCGGGTGTGAAAATAAAAAAAATCATATTTTTTTTCCACAAAAATGATATTTTTGCCCCCAATTTTTTATTTTCCTAAGGGTAATAGGAGAAATTGGACCCCAAAAGTTGTTTTGCAATTTGACCTGAGTAGGCTAATACCCCATATGTGGCGGTAAAACACTGTTTGGGCGCATGGCAGAGCTTGGAAGGGAAGGAGCACCGTTTGACTTTTTCAACGCAGAATTGGCTGGAATTGAGATCAGACGCCATGTTGCGTTTGGAGAGCCCCTGATGTGCCCAAACAGTGGAAACCCCCAATTCTAACTCCAACCCTAACCCCAACACACCCCTAACCCTAATCTCAGACCTAACCCTAGCCCTAACCCTAGCCCTAACCCTAATCGGAAAGTGGAAATAAATACATTTTTTTAAATTTTATTATTTTTCCCTAACTAAGGGGGTGATAACGGGGGGTTTGATTTACTATTTATGGCGGTTTTTATGTTTGGCAGCTGTCATACGCTAAAAGACGCTTTTTATTGTAAGGCTGTGTGCCCACGTAGCGATTTTTAAGCGTTTTTGCCACGATTTTCGGCGCGAAAACGCTTAAAAATCGTGTACAGAACGCCCCCCATGCATTCCTATGGGATTCCGCACATGCTGTGCTAATGCTGCGCTTTTTTCCGTGGCGGAATCGCATCGCGGAAAAAATCGCAGCATGCTCATTCTTTTGTGCGGAATCGCAAAGAATTGCCGCGATTCCGCACCCATAGGAATGCATGAGAATCGCTTACTTCCCGCATGTGGCTATGCCCACCATGCGGGAAGTTAAGCGTCTCATGTGCGGTTGGTACCCACGGTGTGGAGGAGAGGAGACTGTCCTCCAGGCCCTGGGTACCATACCCCTGTAAAAAAAAGAATAAAAAATAAAAAATCGGGGTATATTTACCTTCCGGTGTCCCGCGCTGCATTCCCGGCCTCAGCGTTCCCAGTAATGCCTTGCGGCAAGGTCCTGTAATGACGTAGTCTCGCGTGACTCTAGCGGTCTCGCGAGATCGCTATAGCAACGCAAGACTACGTCATCACAGGTCTCGCAAGGCATTACTGGAAACGCTGAGGCCCGGGAATACAGCGCGGGACGCCGGAAGGTAAATATACCCCGATTTTTTATTTTTTTTTTAGCATTTTAACATTCTATCTTTTACTATTGATGCTGCATAGGCGGCCTCAATAGTAAAAACCTGGTCACACTTGTCAAACACTATGTTTGACGAGTGTGACCAACCTGTCAATCACTTTCCAAGCGATGCTTCAAATCGCTTGGAAAGTGCTTGAATAACGCACGCGAAAATCGCAGCAAAATCGCGCGGAAAAAAACGTGCGATTTCTGGGAAGGAGTCCGGTTTTTAGTGAGCGTTTTAAAACGCTACGTGTGCACATAGCCTAAAAATAGTTTTTGCATCACCACATTTTGAGAGCTGTAATTTTTCCATATTTTGACCCACAGAGTCATGTGAGGTCTTATTTTTTGCAGGACGAGTTGACGTTTTTATTGGTACCATTTTTGGGCACGTGACATTTTATCGATTTTTATTGTTGAATCTATTTTTATTAAAAGAACAAGTAAATATAGAAAACATACAAAATGAGGAAAATATGCAAGTTATACACCTCTCTGAACATTATTACAGCATAAACAGTCACTTATACATCTATCACATCTATTCAAGATGAAATCTTGTAGTTTCTCAGTAAAATGTGTATTAATGGTTTGCATACCCCTGTTCCTAACCCACTCTGACTGAGTAACCTACATTAGGTATTGGTTCACTGTGAGAATCATGTGGGAATAGTGGATGAGGGCAGGTATATCTCGCCCAGATTCCTTTCCTATGTGGCCTAGTCTGGTCAGTATCGCACCTGCTTACTAATGGATAATGGGAGGTGGATATAAAACGATGCAAGGTGGTTGTGTGAGTGTCTCAGCCTGGGAACACAGAGAGCCTGTCTGTGTGAGAGACACACGTGAGTGGAAGCAGTGCCCACTGCAACTGTGGTTTGGCTGGACGGGAGAAGCCCGCCAGTTGGTAGTTAGGTTGTACTTTGTTTAGTTAGTGCCGGACAGGCAAGGATTTGTTTTATGTTTTATTTCTTTTATGCATTGCTTTCACCATTAATAAACCTGACCCAGAGTCAGTTATACCCGAATCCCAGCTCTGCGCCTGAGTTTTATGCTGAACGCACGTGACCTTTGACCCCAGCAAAGGCGATCCCGGAGTGTTTTATCACATTGTGGTGGAGAACGCGGGCAACACGTTGCAAGCATGAGCATGGAGGACGTGGTGAAAGCGCTGGTACAGTCCACCGCCGTCCAGCAAGAAGCTAATCGGGTGATGATGGCCCAGCTGAAGGAGTTGGTGGACATGACAGTTACCGATCGTTCGCTTCTCCAGCAGGTGGCGCAGCGCTTGGCAAGCTTACCTGAGCTTAACCTGGAAGCCGAGTCGAGAGTGATTCACGTGAGTCGGTACTGGCAGAAAATGACGACCGAAGATGACGTCGAGGCATACTTGACCACGTTTGAACGGACGGCGGTGAGAGAAAAATGGCCGAAGGCACGATGGGCCGGCCTGATTGCCCCGTTTCTTTCCGGTGAGGCCCAAAAGGCTTATTATGACTTAGAGCCTGAAGCCGCGCAGGACTTTGACAAACTGAAAGCCGAGATCTTGGCCCGGCTGGGAGTGACGACCGCTGTCCGTGCACAGAGAGTGCATCAATGGACTTATCAGCCGGATAAACCACCGCGGTCCCAGATGTTCGACCTGATCCACGTGACGAAGAAGTGGCTACAACCCGAGGTGTTGACAGCGCCAGAGATAATCCAGAGAGTCGTCATGGACAAGTACCTGAGAGCTCTACCGCCAGCCCTGAGGAAGTGGGTAAGCCATGGAAATCCTACGACGGCAGATCAACTGGTGGATCTGGTTGAACGTTACTCCGTGGCGGAAGGACTCCGAGACGACGCTACCCCACCTCGTTCTTCATCATCTTCACGTGGAACCGGTAAGACTGTTCCAGGGAGTAGGGGAGATGGAAAAATCCCTAAGACAGTGGGGGAGGAAAACGGGACTGCCCGCACTGCGAGGCCGAGAGTAACGAACTATGGTCTAAGCAAGGGGCCCGTTAGGTGTTTCCGCTGCCAAGAGATGGGACATATTGCTGCGAACTGTCCGGTCACTACTGAACCCATGCAGTGCGACGTCACAGACTCTAAAAACCGCATGTCTATGGTTGCACGGGTAGTGAGTGTGAATGCCGGTCAAAAGGATGTGGAAAAACACTTGTGTGATTTAACTGTTGATGGCAAAAATGTGGTGGCATTGTTAGACTCGGGAAGTGTGGTGACTCTGGTGAAGGCCAGTCTGGTGTCAGCCCCGACTGGACCATCAGACAAATTTTCTGTAACGTGTGTGCATGGAGACACCTGTTCGTACCTCACCACGGTCATATGCATTACTACTTCCTATGGGTCTGTGCAACATAAGGTGGGACTCGTCCCGGCGTTATTGCATGATGTTATCCTGGGCCGGGATTTTCCCCACTTCTGGCAATTGTGGGAGAATCAGTTGATGCCCTCGGGTAATAGTGTACATGGTTCTTCTCCCAGGGCGCGTGTGGGTCCCAAACCCCTGGAAGAGGTCTCCCCGGAAGACTCTGGAGAAGAGTCTGCGGGAAATGACCTGCCGTTCCCGTTTTCAGTCATGGCGGGTGATACGGAGGAGACCGACAGCCATCCACCTCCCCGTTTTCCGGATTTAGAAGTTCAGAAAGATGACTTCCAAAGCGAGCAAATAAAGGATCCTACCCTTTCTCAGGCTAGGACAAATGTAAAAGTGATAAATGGGGTACCCGTAGAACCTGGCTCTAGGCTGGCATATCCTTACATTGTTCTGGAGAATGATTTACTCTATCAGATAGAGAAAAAGGGGGAAGATACGGTGCAACTATTAGTCGTGCCAAAACCCTACCGGCGGCAGGTGCTGGACCTGGCCCACGGACATGTGATGGGAGGTCACCTGGGAGTCCAGAAAACCACCGAAAGGATATTACACTGTTTTGTTTGGCCAGGCATGCATCACGATATTCGTGTATATTGTGAGTCTTGTCCTGACTGCCAAGCCTCTGCACCTAAGCCCCGGTTCTGTAGCCCTTTGGTACCCCTACCTATTATTGAAGTCCCATTTGAGAGGATTGGGATGGATTTAGTTGGGCCCCTTCCACGGTCTGCACGTGGACACCAGCATATCCTGGTCATCTTGGATTATGCCACTCGTTACCCGGAGGCCATCCCTTTGCGTAACACGGCCACCAAGACGATTGCCAAGGAACTGGTGCATGTGTTTAGTCGGGTCGGTATACCAAAACAGATACTCACCGACCAGGGGACCCCCTTTATGTCCAGGATAATGAAGGAGCTCTGCCGATTGTTACAAATCGAACCGTTACGCACATCCGTGTATCACCCTCAAACAGACGGGTTGGTTGAACGGTTCAATAAAACTCTGAAGCAGATGCTGAGAAAGGTGATAGACAAGGATGGGAAGAACTGGGACTATTTACTTCCATATTTGCTTTTTGCCATCAGGGAAGTACCCCAGTCTTCCACGGGATTCTCGCCTTTCGAGTTATTGTATGCCCGACGTCCTCGCGGACTGTTAGACGTTGCAAAAGAAAGCTGGGAGGGTCAGGTCACTCCGTTTAAAACGGTGATAGATCACGTCACACAGATGCAGGGCCGTATTGCGGCTGTTATGCCTATCGTCAAAGAACACATGATGCAGGCTCAAGGAGCCCAAAAAAGAATCTATGATAGGGGCGCCAAGATCCGTACGTTTGCACCCGGAGATAGGGTGTTGATCCTGGTCCCCACGGTGGACAGTAAGTTCCTGGCAAAGTGGCAGGGCCCCTTTGAGATCAAGGAAAGAGTTGGTGAAGTAAACTACAAAGTATACCAGGCAGGTAAACGGAAACCTGAACAGATTTATCATGTAAATCTGATAAAGCCCTGGAAGGAACGGTCTGCCTTGTCAGCGGAGCTGGCCCGTCCTGTCTGCTCGCATACCGTACCGGAGGTACGGGTTGCAGAGACTCTCTCGGAGCGGCAAAAGACTGAGGTCAGGCAGTTTCTACTTCACAACCAAATGTTTTTCTCAGAAAAACCCGGGCAGACTATGCTAATGAAACATGACATCGTAACGGAACCTGGTGTCACAGTTCACGTAAAGCCCTACCGAATCCCGGAAGCGCGCCGTGAAGCCGTTTCCCGAGAAGTGAAGGCAATGTTAGAGTTAGGAGTCATTGAGGAATCACACAGTGCGTGGTCCAGCCCGATTGTGCTAATTCCTAAACCGGACGGCACCATCCGGTTCTGCAATGACTTCAGGAAACTGAATGCGGTCTCAAAATTTGATGCCTACCCCATGCCCCGGGTCGACGAGTTAATAGACCGGTTAGGAAAAGCCCGGTATATTACGACCCTAGATCTAACAAAGGGGTATTGGCAGATCCCTCTGGCTGAGGCTGCCAGAGAAAAGACGGCATTTGCTACGCCGGAAGGTTTATTTCAGTATGTGTATATGCCGTTTGGACTGCACGGGGCACCGGCGACCTTCCAGAGACTGATGGATCGAGTCTTGAGGCCACATAGGCGGTACGCTTCGGCCTATTTGGATGACATTGTCATTTACAGCTTGGACTGGGAGACTCATCTCCAGAAAGTACAAGCTGTGATTGACGACCTGTGGGAGGCAGGTCTAACCGCGAACCCCAAGAAATGTCACATCGGGCTAGAAGAAGCCCGGTATTTGGGGTATGTAATTGGGAGGGGTGTTGTTAAACCCCAGGTTGATAAGATTCAGGCGGTTCAGGACTGGCCACAACCTGTCAACAAGAAGCAGGTGCAAGCCTTCCTGGGGATCGCCGGCTATTATCGCCGGTTCATACCCAATTTTGCAGCCATCGCTACCCCCCTGACGGATCTTACAAAAGGGAAAGACTCCGTCATGATTAAATGGAGTTTAGCGGCTGAAGAAGCCTTCCATGGCCTAAAACGGGCACTTTGCTCTCAGCCCGTACTGGTGACTCCGGACTTTCGCAGCGAGTTTGTGGTACAAACGGATGCCTCTGATACCGGTATCGGGGCCGTACTCTCACAAGTGAGGGACGGAGTGGAACACCCAGTCCTCTATCTCAGCAGGAAGCTGAATAACACGAGCAAAGGTATGCCGTCGTAGAAAAAGAGTGCCTCGCCATTAAGTGGGCTCTAGAGGCCCTCAAATATTACCTGGTGGGCCGAAAGTTCAGGCTGATCACTGACCATGCCACTCTCAAGTGGATGCACTTAAACAAGGAACGGAATAGCCGGGTGACCCGGTGGTTCCTTGCCCTGCAGGCCTACACTTTTACGGTGGAGCACCGCCCAGGAGTACAGATGGGAAACGCAGATGCCCTGTCCCGAGTGCACTGCTTGGCGGGTGTCATTGCTCGACCGGAGTGGTCTGAGCAGAGGGGGGGGATATGTGAGAATCATGTGGGAATAGTGGATGAGGGCAGGTATATCTCGCCCAGATTCCTTTCCTATGTGGCCTAGTCTGGTCAGTATCGCACCTGCTTACTAATGGATAATGGGAGGTGGATATAAAACGATGCAAGGTGGTTGTGTGAGTGTCTCAGCCTGGGAACACAGAGAGCCTGTCTGTGTGAGAGACACACACGTGAGTGAAAGCAGTGCCCACTGCAACTGTGGTTTGGCTGGACGGGAGAAGCCCGCCAGTTGGTAGTTAGGTTGTACTTTGTTTAGTTAGTGCCGGACAGGCAAGGATTTGTTTTATGTTTTATTTCTTTTATGCATTGCTTTCACCATTAATAAACCTGACCCAGAGTCAGTTATACCCGAATCCCAGCTCTGCGCCTGAGTTTTATGCTGAACGCACGTGACCTTTGACCCCAGCAAAGGCGATCCCGGAGTGTTTTATCACATCACCCATCTGCATAGGACATACCCATTATTTGTTCCTTATTTCTTATTATCACGCGTGGGTAGGTTCATTAAACATTGTTCATACTTATTCAAAATATGTTTTACTTAGTTCAGTAGGGGTGTAACATGTAGGAAAAGAATGTAGAGAGAGAAGAAAGAAGACATAAGAAATGTCAGAATAAAACTATTAGGAGTAGTTTGAGGGGGAAGGGAGAGAAAAAAAGGGGGGGGGGAAGGGATCAGCGGTCCCCAAATCCCGAACCAAACCCTAAGAAGCCACCTCAACCAGCTGCGATAACCCGGCCGTTTCTTTAAACAAGATCCAAGGACGCCAGACTTGGGTCAAGCGGTTGTTGTCCCCCTCCAACTCAGCCATCAGCTCCTCCATCCGAAAGATATCTGCGAATTCCGCCACCCATTCCACCATAGTTGGCGGCGTTGCCACTCTCCAGTGGCGTGGAATTACCATGCGTGCTGCGGTGATACAAAACCTTAAAAGGCTCCGTTTCTGAGCTGATATGGAACCTGGAAGGATCGAGAGGATAGCAACTTGCAGAGAAAGGGGTACGACATCTCCAGTAATTTTTTGATAGGCCAAGAACACTTCCTTCCAGAAGGGTTGAATCATAGCGCACTGCCACCATACAGTATATGGTATAGTGTGCCCCTCTCAGTTCCACATCGCCAACAGGTGTCCTCCACTGTCGGAAAGATAGACTTTAATCTAACGGGGGACATACAGTGGGGCAAAAAAGTATTTAGTCAGTCAGCAATAGTGCAAGTTCCACCACTTAAAAAGATGAGAGGCGTCTGTAATTTACATCATAGGTAGACCTCAACTATGGGAGACAAACTGAGAAAAAAAAATCCAGAAAATCACATTGTCTGTTTTTTTTTCATTTTACTTGCATATTATGGTGGAAAATAAGTATTTGGTCAGAAACAAAATTTCATCTCAATACTTTGTGATATATCCTTTGTTGGCAATGACAGAGGTCAAACGTTTTCTGTAAGTCTTCACAAGGTTGCCACACACTGTTGTTGGTATGTTGGCCCATTCCTCCATGCAGATCTCCTCTAGAGCAGTGATGTTTTTGGCTTTTCGCTTGGCAACACGGACTTTCAACTCCCTCCAAAGGTTTTCTATAGGGTTGCGATCTGGAGACTGGCTAGGCCACTCCAGGACCTTGAAATGCTTCTTACGAAGCCACTCCTTCGTTGCCCTGGCGGTGTGCTTTGGATCATTGTCATGTTGAAAGACCCAGCCACGTTTCATCTTCAATGCCCTTGCTGATGGAAGGAGGTTTTCACTCAAAATCTCACGATACATGGCCCCATTCATTCTTTCATGTACCCGGATCAGTCGTCCTGGCCCCTTTGCAGAGAAACAGCCCCAAAGCATGATGTTTCCACCACCATGCTTTACAGTAGGTATGGTGTTTGATGGATGCAACTCAGTATTCTTTTTCCTCCAAACACGACAAGTTGTGTTTCTACCAAACAGTTCCAGTTTGGTTTCATCAGACCATAGGACATTCTCCCAAAACTCCTCTGGATCATCCAAATGCTCTCTAGCAAACTTCAGACGGGCCCGGACATGTACAGGCTTAAGCAGTGGGACACGTCTGGCACTGCAGGATCTGAGTCCATGGTGGCGTAGTGTGTTACTTATGGTAGGCCTTGTTACATTGGTCCCAGCTCTCTGCAGTTCATTCACTAGGTCCCCCCGCGTGGTTCTGGGATTTTTGCTCACCGTTCTTGTGATCATTCTGACCCCACGGGGTGGGATTTTGCGTGGAGCACCAGATCGAGGGAGATTATCAGTGGTCTTGTATGTCTTCCATTTTCTAACTATTGCTCCCACAGTTGATTTCTTCACTCCAAGCTGGTTGGCTATTGCAGATTCAGTCTTCCCAGCCTGGTGCAGGGCTACAATTTTGTTTCTGGTGTCCTTTGACAGCTCTTTGGTCTTCACCATAGTGGAGTTTGGAGTCAGACTGTTTGAGGGTGTGCACAGGTGTCTTTTTATACTGATAACAAGTTTAAACAGGTGCCATTACTACAGGTAATGAGTGGAGGAAAGAGGAGACTCTTAAAGAAGAAGTTACAGGTCTGTGAGAGCCAGAAATCTTGATTGCTTGTTTCTGACCAAATACTTATTTTCCACCATAATATGCAAGTAAAATGAAAAAAAAACAGACAATGTGATTTTCTGGATTTTTTTTTCTCAGTTTGTCTCCCATAGTTGAGGTCTACCTATGATGTAAATTACAGACGCCTCTCATCTTTTTAAGTGGTGGAACTTGCACTATTGCTGACTGACTAAATACTTTTTTGCCCCACTGTATACCATCTGGTCAGTATCTTGAAATTTTTCTCCTGTCCGCTCCCAGCCGGGGACATTTTAAATGTAAATAGGTAGGCTTTGCCGAGGTCCTCTTCCAAGAATTTACATCCCATCTCCTCCTCCCATGCTCGGACATAACTTGGAGTCACCTCCGAGTCCTCAACCCGGAGCTCCCTATATAAACGAGAAATCAAGTGAGAAGGAGGGTCTTGTTGTTGCAATAAGTTTTCCAATCCTGTCATAGAAGGGCGGGAGTCACGATCCGCCATATGTCTCTGGATAAACGACCTCAGCTGATTATATTCCATCCAGGAGAGCTCCTCATTGGGAAACTGTTCACAGAGAGTCCCCAAGGACGGAATGTTTCGTCCCACCAGTATCTGTCCCATACGTAAGTCTGAGCTAATATGCCAGCCTAGGAAACGATCCCTGTAACGCCCCGGGGGGGAAGTCCGGGTTACCAAAGAGTGGTGTCAACGGATTCAGGGCACTAATCAATTTTTTTCTTAATCTTTATACGATTCCAAAGTCGTAATGTCTCTTGTGCCAAAAATCCAGTCGAACCCACGGAACTGCCCGTAGTAGGATCACAACATCGAATCCAAGGCAGGTGTCTCAAGGGAACACCAAAAGATGTCTGTTCCAGTTGAACCCATTGTTTAGAGCTATAGCTATACTGCCAGTCAAACAGTCGTATCAGTATGGAAGCCCTATGGTAGAGTTCTAAGTCAGGCAGTCCTGCCCCACCTCTGGACTTCGGATTTGTCAAACTGGTATATTTTAAACGAGGCTTAGACACCTGCCAAATAAAGCGGATCAACGCGGACCTGATGGTTTGGAAGAATGTCCTTGGCGGTATGATCGGGATCGCCTGAAACAAGTATAAAAATCTAGGAAGAACATCCATCTTGAAGGAATTCATCCTACCAAACCATGAGGTGTTCTTTCTTCCATATTTTCTTAATCGTTTCAATGTCGAGTCCAGAAGGGGCAAATAGTTAAGTTTATATAGGTCGGTCATGTCGGTAGGAATTTGTACTCCCAGATATTGAATAGCTCCATTTTTCCACCGAAAGGGGAAATTCTCCATTATTCTCATATGTTCTGTTTGTCCCAAGGATATATTAAGAGCTTCAGTTTTCTGAAAATTAATTTTAAAATTACTGACTGCACCGTATCTCTTAAACTCCTCCATCAACGACGGGAGGGAAATGTGCGGCTGAGATACATATAATAGGAGGTCATCTGGATAAAGAGAGACCTTATAATGAACCCGGTCCACCCATAGGCCGTGCACATTGGGGTTCTTCCTAATTGCCATCGCTAAATGTTCCATAACCACTGTATATAGAAGGGGCGAGAGAGGGCACCCTTGTCGTGTACCGTTCCCGATAGCTATAGGGTCTGACAAAGCGCCATTGATCCTAATTCTCGCCGAGGGGCTGGAATACAGGGCCGCGATCTTTTGTATAAAGCGATTCCCCAGGCCTATCTGTCGTAAGGCCGAAAACATAAATCCCCAATGTACCCGGTCAAAGGCTTTCTCCGCTTCAATTGACAACAGTACCATTGGTTTATGTTCTGATTTTGCATGTGCAGTCAGAATGAGGGTCTTGTTTATCCTGTCCCTCGCCTCCCTTCCCCGCACAAACCCCACCTGGTCGGAGTGTACAACCAAAGGCAGAGGAAGAGCCAACCGGTTCGCCAAGATTTTTGCATAAAGTTTTACGTCTACATTAATGAGTGATATCGGACGGTAGTTGGTCACTACCGTAGGATCTTTTCCCGGCTTCAGGATCATTGTGATAAAAGCCTCCAAGGATTATGGTACAAAGGAAACATCGCCTGTAATGGAGTTAAAAACTTGTGTCATAATGGGACTAAGTTGCTCTCGAAATATCTTATAAAAGTGAGGGGAGAAACCGTCTGGTCCCGGGCTCTTGCCCGCCGGGGTATTCCGAATAGCCTCGTCAATCTCTTCCGCTGTGAAGTCAGTTTCTAGTGGCTCTGTCAGGTCTGTATTCAGTATCGGGAGGGCGGTTTCTTTTATATAGGGCTCAATTTGTGGTTGGGGGTCCACAGGCAATCGAGAGGGGTCTCCCTCGTTTATATTGTATAATGATTGGTAATAGCGCCGCATGATGTCTAAAATTTCAGTTGGGTTCGACGTAGCTTGACCGCGTTGCTTCTGAAGAGATGGTATGTATGTAGTCTGACCGCGCGGATGTAGAAATCTAGCCAGCAGACGTCCACATTTATTAGCTTGACCGTATAAAAGGCTTTTAAACCGGGTTCTATAAATACGGGACTTTTCGTTTAACAGGGACTTCAGGTCGTCTCTACATTTGATCAGGGCAATCTGTGTCTCCGCTCTTAATTCATTCTTATGAGTCGTTTCCAAATGTAATATTTTTTCGGTAAGATCCCTAATTTCCTTACTTTTTATGTGCTTCAGACGGGAACCGTGCTTAATAAATACCCCTCTAAGGACGCATTTAAGAGTTTCCCATTTGATAAGCATGGCAGTGTCATCATGTGCGTGGTCTTATATGAATGTCGATATGGTGGTTTTAACGTCAGCCACACAGGTGGGGTCTTTGAGAAGATTATCGTTCAGTCTCCACGTCCACTGTCGCCTTCCTGAATCAGGGGGGCAAATGTCCAGAAAGACTGGGGCATGATCCAACCATAAGAAGCTTCCGATAGACGGTTTCGGGTTCCAAGCCAATGCGCAGTGACTAAGAAGAAAAAAGTCTATTCTGCTGTACGAGTTATGTGGCGTGGAGAAGAACGTATAATCTTTCACATTGGGGTTAAGAAGCCGCCAGACATCGGCGAGGTGCAGGTCATGAAGGTCCCTCTTCAGAGAGGCCATTTGTCTTTCACACATCAGGTTTTCGCCGTCAGGCGCGATCCGGCGCTTTTGACAGAAACCGGATCCGGCGAAATGCAATGCCGGATCCGGTTTCCCCCCCATTGACTTGCATTTGCGCCGGATCGCGCCGGATGGCCATGCGTTTCATCCGGTTTTCGCCGGATCCGGCAATGTGTCGCGATCCGGCGTCTGGAAAAAACGGCTACACTGTAACGTTTTTTGTCTCCGGCGAAAAAGCCGGACACGCCGGATCCGGCGCGTCCGGCTTTTTCACACAATGAAAGCCTATGAGCGCCGGATCCGGTTTTTTGGTCTGAGCATGCTCAGTAGCTCTGCCCACAGGAGATATATAAAAGCAAGACAATGGGACCCTCAGCCACACCCAACATGCCACCCAAGCCAAGAACCAGGAGCAGGAGAAGGCAGCAGACATCTGCAGCAGCAGCACCATCAGCACCACCCCAAATGGAGCAGCAAATGGAACATGCTGAGGAGGGGAGTCCAGCAGCAGATGAGAGACGGTAATTATCAAATCCCCCATTCCTCCAAACTAGGGCCATGGAATATCAAGATATTCATTGGCCCTTTGTTTCTCTTTATTCAACAGCCGCCAAAGAGATGCAGCAGCAGCAGCAGAAATGGCATCACTGGCAGCAGCAACAGCAGCAGCAATACCCACAGCCATGGAGTCTGGCCATCAACAGGACAGCACATCTTCTTCTGGGAGCCCTCCCTCGCATCGTCAGCGTTTGACGGTAAGTTTTTATTTCCAAAATCTATCATCTCTGTAATATATGTCTATTCATTGCCTTTTATTTGAAAACAGGAATCACAAGATGAAGAGGAGCTCCCAGAAGAAAAAGGAGGGGGGGGACAGACACCTGGAGTGGGCTCACAATTGGTAAGTTTTTTGCATCAAATGCAGAAACACAACATCACACTACACACAACACATAGAAAACAATGTTCTGCAGACCACACACAGCAAACAAATGCCTACATCCAAAGACATAACATTTTTTGTTTTCTTCTCTAGTCTTCCCAATCTGGTGCTCGGCCAAGAGGTCCTCGCAGTGCCTCCCAGGGTCGTCGGCGACAGCAACGCGGCGGTCACCAGCGTGTAAGTATAAATATTTTTGCTTTGTTTTTTTGCACTTTTTATTTCATTTCTTTTGTGGAGGCTAATTATGTTATTTTTGTCTTTTTCTTTAACAGCCTTCACAGCGTGCTCCCGACTCTGACGGTGAGGATGGAGGGATTGATGTGGACCGCCTCATCGATCTCGTCAGAGAAAGGGAGCCGCTCTGGAATATGGCGTAAGTATATACAGTACCGGTTGCTTGATGTAAACCAGTGTTTCCCGAACTCCAGTCCTCGTGGTCCCCACGGATCATGTGTTCAGGATTTCTATTTACTATGGAAATCCTGAAAACATGACCCCTGGGGACCATGAGGACTGGAGTTTGTGAAACACTGATGTTGTATACTAACCACTCCTTTCTCGTTTCAGGGAACAGAATTGTGAATCGGTGGCGGTCTGCGAGGGATCGTTTCAAGAAGGAGTTCAATAAAGAGATGCGGGCCCCGAGTGGATCTGGAGGACGCAGGAGCAAGTACAAGTACGCACAAGCCCTGTCGTTCCTCCAGGAAACAATGCTCACCAGAAGGTAAATATTACACACCACATGTGAAAAAAAATGTTAGATGTAACTTTTTTTTTTCAGCCAGGGCCATACCATGTCAGTATTTTAATTGGTTTTTTTTCTCTTTATTCCACAGCACGGTGAGCAGCACTCGGGAGCCTGCACGATTGGACCCTTCTGAGGCGATCCCTGAGGAGACCGGCACCGAGGGACACTTCGACCGCCCCGGTACATCTGCACCTTCCCAGCCTTCCCACACATTCGACCCATCTGTCCCATCCACCAGCACAGGAGCATCGTGGCCGCCTACATTACATGAAGCTGCTGGTGAGGAGATCGCTTTCCCTTTACCCCACCCTTCTGCCCCTGCCACCTCTAGTACACCTGCGGGTACTGGGCGGCAGCGGCAGAGGGGTCAGGAAAAGAGTTATGCGCAAGAGTTCTTGCATCTGAATGCATCTTTCCAGAACTGTCTAAAAGTCTTGTCAGAGCAAATCTCCGCAGGCTTTCAGCAGATCAACTCCAGCATTCTGGAGGTGAAGACACTTCTGCAAACCATGCATTCAGAAGCAAGATCTTCGCCAAACCACACCTTTTTCAGGTCTGTTGTGGAGCGCATGGCAACACTATCTCCTACCCAGCAGATGCATGTAATGCATTCGTGCCACGGTGCTCTACAGCAGGTTACCTCCCAACCTCCACCTCCCACCACTGTAGTTCCTCCACCTGCACCCCCTCCAGCCACTTTCCATCCTCCCCCTCCTATTACATCTGCACCCCCTCCAGCCACTTTCCATCCTCCCCCTCCTATTACATCTGCACCCCCTCCAGCCACTTTCCATCCTCCCCCTCCTATTACATCTGCACCCCCTCCAGCCACTTTCCATCCTCCCCCTCCTATTACATACCAGCAACCTCACCAGTACCAGCAACCTCCCCAGTACCAGACATCTCCCCACTTCCAGCAACCTGCCCCGTACCAAACTCCTTCCCCGTACCAAACTCCTTCCCCATACAACTTTCCATCAACATCATCTGCTCCTACAGTCCCTGCCCAACCCTCCACTCCACCGCCCACCACCTCTTCTGCCTCCAACATGTCCACCCATTCTGTAGCTTTTTCCACACCTTCACCTCTAACTGTTCCTTCCCCACCACGATCCCAGTCCTCTCTCCACACACCCAGTGTCGAAGTGTCCCGCAGCCCCTCCAGCAGTATTTCCACCCCACACTACACAGATTTGTAATGTGTGTTTTTTAATAAAAATGCCCATTGGGTTTGAAACCTTTATTAAAAAAGTTTTTTGCACTTTAGAAACATTTTACAAAAAAAAAAAAAATTTTTAAATAAAAGTTAAATTATCGTTTCACAATGGTTGTCTGTCTTTTCTTTCTGCGGCGAACTATGTTTAAAAAAAAGGTTAAATACAGGGTATTTCAAAGGTAAAAAGGTATTCAAAACCAGGTATATAACTGTGGGTAAATTTTAGCTTTTTGCCACAGTTGTGTTCCTGGTTGTGTTTGAAGCAAAGTATTTCACCTAAAAAGTTGTGTTTATTGTTGGTGATTTCCTAACAATGTACACAACTTTTGTTAAAAGGTGAAATACTTTGCATAAAACACAACCAGGTACACACCTGTGGCCTAAAGCTAAAAATAGTAAGACCATGACAAGATAGCCAACTTTGGTTGGCAAAGGTATATACTGTTGGTCCAGAAGGTACACAAGTTTGGTTAGGGCACAAATCTTTCACACTCTGTCATCCTGCCAGTGTACTCTGCCTTGAGGGGCCACAAGGGTCAATTTTAAAAACCGGATCCGGCGTAATCCGTCGAAAAACGGATAGAAAAACGGATGAACCGGATGAGACGGATCCGGTTTTGTCTGTCAAGAACAAGACGGATCCGGCAGAAAACCGGATCCGGCACATCAGGTTTTACAAAACATTTGCCGGATCCGGCATTCCGGCACGACGCCGGATCGCGCCTTACGCCGAAAACCTGATGTGTGAAAGTAGCCTAAGAGAAAGGTAAGACCTTTCCGCTGTTGAGTCCAATGTCGGGTTAAGAGTCAGGTTAAAATCTCCCCCTAAAATAACAACCCCTTCAGCGAAGCCAGCCACAGTCTTCAAAAAGGACCTGACAGCTCGAATTTGATCCCGGCCGGGAGCGTACCAACCCGCTATAGTGTAGGTTGTTGAAAAAAATCTGGATCTTCAAGATCACATATCTTCCCTCTGTATCAATCAGTGTGTCTAGTATAGTATGTTGGAGGGACTTGTGGAGTGAAATGGAAACACCTCGGGATCGTGAATCCGGGTTGGCGCTGTGGAACCAAGACGTGTAGTATCGATTGGGTATATTAGGAATATGTCCGATCTTAAAGTGTGTCTCTTGTACTATCAATACATTTACTTTTTTCTTATGCATACCATACAGAATATTTGACCGCTTCTGTGGTGTGTTAAAGCCCCTGACATTTAACCCCTTCCTGACATCCGACGTACTATTCCGTCCATGGGACCCGGGCCCCTATGCCCATGGACGGGATAGTACGTCTACCGCGATCAGCGGCGCCCACGTGGTGAGCGCCGCTGATCGCGGCCGGGTGTCAGCTGATTATCACAGCTGACACCCGGCACAATGTGTCAGGGGTGGTCACGGACCGCCCCCGAGACGTTAACCCCTTGCACACCGCGATCAAACATGATCGCGGTGTACCGGGGGTTAAAGGGAAGCATCGGCAGGGAGGGGGCTCCCTCCGTGCTTCCCTGAGCCCCCCACGGCAGCGCAATGTGCAGCGCTGCTGCGGGGGGCTCCTTTCCTGCAGGCCCCCGAATCCAAGATGGCGAAGGGGGCCTTCGGGGGCCTGCAGGAAGCTGGCTTCCTCAGTGCCTGCAAAGCGCAGGCATGAGGAAGCCTTCTGCACTGCCTGTGACAGATCGCTGATCTGTCACAGTGATCTGTGATGTGACAGATCGCTGATCTGTCACAGGACAGTGATGTCCCACCTGGCACTATTTAATAAAGTTAAAAAAAAATAAAAAAAAGTGTTAAAATAAATGTAAAAAAATCGCCAAATAAATTAGAAAAAAAAAATATTCCCCCAAATAAATCCATTTTTTGGAAATAAAAAAAACCAAAACAATAAAAGTACACATATTAGGTATCGCCACGTCCGTAACGACCCGCCCTATAAAACTGTCCCATTAGTTAACCCCTTTAGCGAACCCCTTAAAAAATAAAAATAAAAAACGAAGCAAAAAATAATGATTTATTATCATACCGCCAAACAAAAAGTGTAATAACGCGCAATCAAAAAGATGCATATAAATATCCATGGTACCGCTGAAAACGTCATCTTGTCCCGCAAAAAATGAGCTGCCACACAGCATCATCAGCGAAAAAATAAAAAAGTTATAGCTCGCAGAATAAAGCGATGCAAAAATAATTATTTTTTATATAAAATAGTTTTCATTGCATAAAACCGACAAAACATAAAAAAACGACCTAAATGAGGTATCGCTGTAACCGTACTGACCCGAAGAATAAAACTGCTTTATCAATTTTATCGCACGCGGAACGGTGTAAACGCACCCCCGCAAAAAAAATTCATGAAACGCTGGTTTTTGTTCATTCTGCGTCCCAATAATCGGAATAAAAAGCGATCAAAAAATATCACGTGCCCGAAAATGGTACCAATAAAAACGTCAACTCGTCCCGCAAAAATTAAGACCTCACATGACTCGGTGGGTCAAAATACGGAAAAATTATAGCTCTCAATATGTGGTGATGCAAAAACTATTTTTACAATAAAAAGCGTCTTTTAGCGTGCGACAGCTGCCAAATATAAAAACTGCCATAAATAGTAAATCAAACCCCCCGTTATCACCCCCTTAGGCCGGTTTCACATTAGCGCATTTTATGCGCGCGCACGGCCGGGGGTAGCTCCGCCCCCGATCCGGCTCTCTGCCCGGCGTGCCCGCCCCTTCCTTGTAGCGCCGCCTCCTAGCGGACAGCGGCGCCTGCGATCGGCGCACCCTATCTTTAGCATAGGGTGCGCCGATCGTGCGCAGGTCGTGCGCTAGTTGCGCTTTGACCTGCGCTGCGCACTTTTGACGGTGCGCCGTGCGCGCCAAAATCGAACTTTTCGGATTTTGGCGCGCACGGCGCACCGTCATAAGTGCGCAGCGCAGGTCAAAGCGCAACTAGCGCACGACCTGCGCACGATCGGCGCACCCTATGCTAAAGATAGGGTGCGCCGATCGCAGGCGCCGCTGTCCGCTAGGAGGCGGCGCTACAAGGAAGGGGCGGGCACGCCGGGCAGAGAGCCGGATCGGGGGCGGAGCTACCCCCGGCCGTGCGCGCGCATAAAATGCGCTAATGTGAAACCGGCCTTAGTTAGGGAAAAATAATAAAATAAAAAAATGTATTTATTTCCATTTTTCCGTTAGGGTTAGGACTAGGGTTAGGGTAGGGTTAGGGTTAGGGTTAGGGTTAGTGTTAGGGCTGAGATTAGGGTTAGGGGTGTGTTGGGGTTCAGGTTGGAGTTAGAATTGGGGGTTTCCACTGTTTGGGCACATCAGGGGCTCTCCAAATGCAACATGGCGTCTGATCTCAATTCCAGCCAATTCTGAGTTGAAAAAGTCAAATGGTGCTCCTTCCCTTCCAAGCTCTGCCATGCGCCCAAACAGTGTTTTACCCCCACACGTAGGGTATCAGCCTACTCAGGTCAAATTGCAAAACAATTTTTGGGGTCCAATTTCTCCTGTTACCCTTAGGAAAATAAAAAATTGGGGGAAAAAATATCATTTTTGTGGAAAAAAATGATTTTTTTATTTTCACGTCCGAGCGTTATAAACTTCTGTGAAGCACTTGGGGGTTCAAAGTGCTCACCACACATCTAGATAAGTTCCTTGGGGGGTCTAGTGTCCAAAATGGGGTCACTTGTGGGGAGTTTCAATAGTTTAGGTACATCAGGGGCTCTCCAAACGCACATGACACCCGCAGACCATTCCATCAAAGTCTGCATTCCAAAACGTCACTGCTTCCCTTCCGAGCCCCGACGTGTGTCCATACAGTAGTTTTCTCCCACATATGGGGTGTCAGCGTACTCATGACAAATTGGACAACAACTTTTGGGGTCCAATTTCTCCTGTTACCCTTGGGAAAATGAAAAAATTGGGGACTAATTGATCATGTTTGTGGAAAAAATACGATTTTTTATTTTCATGCCCGGGCATTATAAACTTCTGTGAAGCCCTTGGGGGTTCAAAGTGCTCACCACACATCTAGATAAGTTCCTTAGGGGTTCTCGTTTCCAAAATGGGGTCATTTTTGGGTGTTTCCACTGTTTAGGAACATTAGGGGCTCTCCAAAGGCAACATGACACCCGCAGACCATTCCATCAAAGTCTGCATTCGAAAACGTCACTACTTCCCTTCCGAGCCCTGACGTGTGTCCATACAGTAGTTTTCTCCACATATGGGGTGTCAGCGTACTCAGGACAAATTGGACAACAACTTTTGGGGTTCAATTTCTCCTGTTACTCTTGGGAAAATAAAAAAATGGTGACTAAAAGATCATGTTTGTGGAAAAAATACGAATTTTTTATTTTCACGCCCGGTCGTTATAAACTTCTGTGAAGCACTGGGGGGTTCAAAGTGCTCACCACACATCTAGATAAGTTCCTTGGGGGGTCTAGTTTACAAAATGCTGTCATTTGTGGGGGGTTTCCACTGTTTTGGTACATCAGGGGTTTTCCAATCGCGACATGGTGTCCGATCTCAATTCCAGCCAAAAAGTCAAATGGCGCTGGTTCCCTTCCGAGCTCTGCCATGCGCCCAAATAGTGGTTTACCCCCACATGTGGGGTATCAGCATACTCAGGACAAATTGCACAATAACTTTTAGGGTCCTGTTACCCTTGGAAAAATAAGAATTGAGGGTGAAAAGATCATTTTTGTGGAAAAAATATGATTTAATTGTACGGCTTTATGTTATAAACTTCTGTGAAGCCCTGGGAGGTTCAAAGTTCTCACCACACATCTAGATAAGTTCCTTAGGGGGTCTAGTTTCCAAAATGGTGTCATTTGTGGGGGGTTTCCACTGTTTTGGTACATCAGGGGTTTTCCAATCGCGACATGGTGTCCGATCTCAATTCCAGCCAAAAACGTCAAATGGCGCTGCTTCCCTTCCGAGCTCTGCCATGCGCCCAAATAGTGGTTTACCCCCACATTTGGGGTATCAGCGTACTCAGGACAAATTGCACAATAACTTTTAGGGTCCTGTTACCCTTGGAAAAATAAGAATTGAGGGTGAAAAGATCATTTTTGTGGAAAAAAATCTGATTTTTTAATTGTACGGCTGTATGTTATAAACTTCTGTGAAGCCCTTGGGGGTTCAAAGTTCTCACCACACATCTAGATAAGTTCCTTAGGGGGTCTAGTTTCCAAAATGGTGTCATTTGTAGGGGGTTTCCACTGTTTTGGTACATCAGGGGTTTTCCAATCGCGACATGATGTCCGATCTCAATTCCAGCCAAAAACGTCAAATGGCGCTGCTTCCCTTCCGAGCTCTGCCATGCGCACAAATAGTGGTTTACCCCCACATGTGGGGTATCAGCGTGCTCAGGACAAATTGCACAATAACTTTTAGGGTCCTGTTACCCTTGGGAAAATAAACATTGGGGTGAAAAGATCATTTTTGTGGAAAAAATATGATTTTTTAATTGTACCGCTGTACGTTATAAACTTCTGTAAAGCCCTTGTGGGTTCAAAGTTCTCACCAAATATCTAGATAAGTTCCTTGGGGGGTCTAGTTTCCAAAATGGGGTCACTTGTAGGGGGTTTCCACTGTTTAGGTACATCAGGGACTCTCCAAACGTGACATGGCGTCCGATCTGAATTCCAGCCAATTTTGCATTGAAAAAGTCAAACGGCGCTCCTTCCATTCTGAGCTCTGCCATGCGCCGAAACAGTCGTTCCCCCCCACATATCAGGTATCAGCGTACTCAAGACAAATTGCACAATAACTTTTGCCATCCAATTTCTCCTGTTACCCTTGGTAAAATAAAAAAAATTGAACCTGAAGTATTTTTTTTGTGAAAAAAAGTTAGATGTTCATTTTTTTTAAAATATTCAAAAAAATTCCTGTGACGCACCTGAAGGGTTAATAAACTTCTTGAATGTGGTTTTGAGCACCTTAAGGGGTGCAGTTTTTAGAATGGTGTCACTTTTGGGTATTTTCTATATCATAGACCCCTCAAAGTGGCTTCAAATGTGATGTGGTCCTAAAAATAAAATGGTGTTGTAAAAATGAGAAATCGCTGGTCAACTTTTAACCCTTGTAACTTCCTAACAAAAAAAATTTTGGTTTCAAAATTGTGCTGATGTAAAGTAAACATGTGGGAAATGTTAGTTATCAAGTTTTTTGTGTGCCGTATCTCTGTGATTTAAGGGCATAAAAATTCAAAGTTGGAAAATTGTGAAATTTTCAAAATTTTTGCCAAATTTCCATTTTTCTCACAAATAAACGCAAGTTATTTGAATGAAATTTTACCACTAACATGAAGTACAATATGTCACGAGAAAACATTGTCAGAATCACCGGGATCCATGGAAGCGTTCTAGAGTTATGACCTCATAAAGGGACACTGGTCAGAATTGTAAAAATTGGCCTGGTCATGAACGTGCAAACCACCCTTGGGGGTGAAGGGGTTAAGGAGCCCAATGCAATCTTTTGTGTGACAGACTTACCCGGCATCGCGTTTGCAATCTAGGTTCGAGACAGTAGGCCTCCTCCAACCGGATGAATCCGCTCCGGGATTCAACGACCGCTGTAGGGATGGGGGGGAGAGGCTGGTAGGGTAAGGCTAGGGTGAACACAGAGAGTAACAAAGTCAGAAGTTAGAAAGAGCAAAGGTAATAATAGAATTAACAATACGGGTGTGTATACACTCACACCCAAAACAATATAGAACCGGTTGGAGGTATAGACTAGTTACTGTCTGCCTCGCTGGCAAACAGTGCCTCCGATGGGGGTAAGTGTACGGCGGGAAAAGAAAAGGAGACCCGTCCCCCCTGGTTACCAGCCCCATCTATAATAATAAATGCCCTAAGCAGCTTCCGGTTGTAACAACTTCCGTCCAGTTGTAACCGGTGACGTCACCACACACACGCACATGTTAACCCTCAACACACCACACCGCCTCAACACACACTCCTCTCACCTTTCACCTCCACTCACGTCCACTCACTCTTTCACTCCACATACGTTCCTTTCTCTCACTCCGTTTCTCATACTCACACCGTCATCGTCGCTGCCCCGACATCTTCCTCCGCCGCCGCGATCCTGGATCCAGACGTTCTCCAGGCCGCCGACATGTTCTTGCGGCGACACCATCTTGGATTTCGTGAAATCCCGCGATATTCAAGATGGCGTCGCCGCAAGAACATGTCGCTGGCATGGACGACTCGGGATCCAAAAAGATGGCGTCGGCGAAATCTCGCGAGATTACGCCGACACCATTTTGGATCCCGATGTCGTCCACGCCAGCGACATGTTCTTGCGGCGACGCCATCTTGAATATCGCGGGATTTCACGAAATCCAAGATGGCGTCGCAGCAAGAACATGTCGGCGGCCTGGAGAACGTCTGGATCCAGGATCGCGGCGGCGGAGGAAGATGTCGGGGCAGCGACGATGACGGTGTGAGTATGAGAGATGGAGTGAGAGAGAAAGGGTCGTATGTGGAGTGAAAGAGTGAGTGGACGTGAGTGGAGATGGTGAAAGGTGAGAGGAGTGTGTGTTGAGGAGGTGTGTGTGTATTGAGGGTTAACATGGCAAGAGGTGTGTCACTATTCTCTCGATGCGATAGCATCAGGCCTTAATCTAGTAATGAAATAACATTCTCTGGCCCTTGAACAAGGATATCAACCCCTGGAGATTATAGGTATCGTTGTCACCGAACCCTTGAAACTGGGACACATCATGTTTCGTATTCAGGTCCAACAACGTTAAAGGCCATGTAACCAACATAACTAGAGTGCCCTAAACTACTGTAAATCCTTTTTCCCACTGAGTAGAGCCCAGTGCTCGGCAAGACCTTCACATTTCAATAAATGCTCAACGTGCAAATACATCCATCCAAAAGTAAATCGGAGGAGCAAGGGGCGGGAGGGAGAAGAAAGAAGAGAGGAGGGAAAAAGCAAAAGAGCAAACACCGTCCAATCACGTCATCTGAGTTAACCCTCTCCTCTGCGTGACCGATGAACTCAAACCCTCAACTCCACCTCCCATCCACCTCTCCAAAGATCCTCCCCCGAGTCTTCAGGCTTCGCCGTCAGTTATTATCTCCTTCCTCCTCCGGATGCATCTGTCCACGTCCGTGGGGCTGCCTTCCGGGTCTGCGCTGTCGTTGAGGAAATTGCCCCCCTCGAACCTCATCCCCTCTGTAGAAGAATGGAAGAGGTGGCCAATCATGGATGTCCACCTCATGTAGGTCCAGGGCGGCCGAAAAAGCTGGAATTCTGCTGGGGTGGCTCAGACTATGTACTCTGCCTCTCTTCTGCACCCGGAGACAGAACGGGAATCCCCAAGTATAAGAAAGGTCTTGTTGCCGCAGCTCCTCTAAAAGAGGACGAAGGGCCCTACGTCTCTGCAATGTCCATCTGGAGAGGTTTGGTAGGAGCTGTATGCGGGTATCCAGGTGTTTGATGGGACCTGCTCTCCTGGCCGCTCCCATGACTGCGTCCTTAAGTTGGTATTTATGGACCCGGCATATCACATCTCTCGGTGGGTCTTGTTCGCCAGGACGTTGGCCCAGAGCCCTGTGAGCGCGATCTAACTCCAGTGGGGTATCTTGGGGCCTATTCAAGACCGAGTTGAAGATGCTTCTTAAAGTGGCATTCAGCTCCTGAGGAGGGATAGATTCGGGTAGACCCTGTATTTGTATATTATTTCTGCGTCCCCTATTTTCAGAGTCATCCAGCATCTCCGCCAGGGTCTGTAGCTGCCTAGCCTGGGTAGCCGTGACGGCCTCTTGAGCCTCTACTCTTGCATTCAGGGAGGTCAGAAGCTGGTCGTGGGATTCAACTTTCTCTCCACATTGTTGGATGTCATCCTTAACTATGGACAGTTCCGCTTTACAAGAAGATTCCAGGCGAGCAATATATTGTTCCATATCTTGTTTCGTCGGAATGTCCCTTATCTTATTGTACAATAATGCTAAATCAACTCCTGCGTGTGCCTCAGATAGTGCCACTGGGGTAGGGGTCACAGGTCCACCTTGTGGTGCTGTAGATGTGGTTAATTGAGTGGTAGGTGGGGGAGTTGTGCCATGCAATAGGTTTTCCTGAGGGGTACTACTTATGGGGTGGTCAAGCTGCCCTCTCATCTTGGGGTCTGTTTCTCCTTGAGGTGTATCGTCCCTCATAGTGGCACTGTCACTGTCGGGGGGATTAGTGCCATTTCTTTCTAGCTGTGGCGCTGGGTGTTTCAGGGTGGCACTTCTCAGGACCACGCTGGTTGTTGCGCTGCTGTTTCTTCTGCCCGGCTGCGGGGTCTCCTTGCAAGCCGCAAGGTGCCAGGGGCCTAGCGGTGCTTCCGCCTCCGTGGGGGGCCCGCTCCGTTCCCTCATTTTATTGATTTTTATTCCGATTTTTGGGACACAGAATGAACAAAAAATAGCATTTCATGAATTTCTTTTGGAGGGTGCATTTACACCGTTCCGCATGTGGTAAAATTGATAAACCGGTTTTATTCTACAGGTCAGTACGATTACAGCGATACCTCATTTATGTCTTTTTTTATGTTTTGGCGCTTTTATGCAATGAAAACAATTTTATATTAAAAATAATTATTTTTGCGTCGCTTTATCCTTCAAACTATAACTTTTTTTATTTTTCCCACTGATGGAGCTATATGGCGACTAATTTTTTGCGGGACAAGATAACGTTTTCAGCAGTACCATGGTTATTTATATCCGTCTTTTTGATCGCGTGTTATTGCACTTTTTGTTCATCGGTATGATAATAAAGCTTTGTTTTTTTGCTTTGTTTTTTATTTTTATTTTTAAGGGGTTCGCTAAAGGGGTTAACTAATGGGACAGTTTTATAGGGCGGGTAGTTACGGACGCGGCGATACTAAATATGTGTACTTTTATTGTTTGTTTTTATTTCCAAAAAATGAATTTATTAGGGAATTTTTTTTTATTTATTTAGCGATTTTTTTTTTTTTATATATTATTTTTACACTTTTTTTTACTTTGTTACATTGTCCCAGGGGGGACATCACTGTCAGTTGTCAGATCACTGAGGCACTGAGGAAGCCTCCTCCCTGCAGGCCCCCGTGGCCATATTGGATTTGGGGACCTGCAGGGAAGGAGGCCCCCAGAGCAGCGCAGCACATCGCACTGCGCTGGGGGTCTCAGGGACCCCTCCCTGCCAATGCTTCTCTAAACCCCCGGTACACTGCAATCATGTTTGATCGCAGTGTGCCAGGGGTTAACGTGCCGGCCCTGACACATAGTGCCTGGTGTCAGCTGTGATAATCGGCTGACACCCGGCTGTGATCAGCAGCACCCCCCCCCCATGAGCGCCGCTGATCGCGATGATGTATTATCCCGTCCCTGGTCATAGGGGCCCGGGTCCCGTGGACGGGATAGTACGTCAGATGTCACGAAGGGGTTAAAATTATCACCAAAAAGTTCTATCTTCGTAACATAAGACAAGAGAATCATATTTTGCATAGCCTGGGAGTCCATCAGCAAACTTTATACAGGCTTTCATATGTCTTGCACTGAGGAGAAATATCAAAAAACTGACCGTCACATCCAAACAAATCAGGTGTGAACAGGTGCTTACCTAGGAGTCGCCAACACATATACGACAAACACAAAAGGTAGCAATCTGCAGCGCCACAGCATACAAATATGAAACATAAAAGTTGAATTTCATTACTGCACTAGAAATATGAAACATTGAGAGTGCTTAGTGCATAAATTGGCCAATTCATGTGTACCTGGCAGCCACGTTAAGGCGATTCTCATTTGCCAGGACCTAATGCCAATCCTCTCTTAGACAGTCTACACTTCTTCTGGGAACCCAATGTTAATCTCCTAGACTAAAGTCTAAATCTCAATGGAGGGGTATGATCCTCTTGCAATTAAAAATGCCTGAGCACTCCACCCCTTAGCCTCAGGCATTTTTAATTGCAACAGGTTCATACCCCTCCATTGAGATTGCTACCTTTTGTGTGAGTTGGCGACTCCTAGGTAAGCACCTGTTCACATCTGATTTATGTTTGGATGTAACGGTCAGTTTTTTTATATTTGTATTAGCAATTTGATTAGGGGGTCTGGTCTGAGATTGCTTTTTTAGGGGGTCTGGTCTAGGTCCCTAGTTTAGGGTCTGTATTATATTAGGCAGTTGGATCTGAGGTCTCTTTTTGTTGAGCTTGGCTGGTCTGTTTGTTTTTATTAGTTAAGGGGTTTTGGTTTGGTGGAGATACGCACGTGACTCAAAATTGTTGGTACCCCTCTTTTAATGGCAGAAAAACTCACAATGGTCACAGAAATAACAAAAATAAAACTTATGTAATAGGCCTGGACAGAAATGATGGTACCTTTAACTTAATATTTTGTTGCACAACCTTTGCAGACAATAACTGCAATCAGACGATTCCTGTAACTGTCAATGAGACTTCTGCACCTCTCGACAGGTATTTTGGCCCACTCCTCAAGAGCAAACTGCTCCAGTTGTCTCGTGTTTGAAGGTTGCCTTTTCCAGATGGCATGTTTCAGCTCTTTCCAAAGATGCTCAATAGGATTTAGGTCAGGGCTCACAGAAGGCCACTTCAGAATAGTCCAATGTTTTCCTAATAGCCTTTCTTTGGTGTTTTTAGCTGTGTGTTTTGGGTCATTATCCTGTTGCAAGACCCATGACCTGCGACTGAGACCAAGCTTTCTGACGCAGGGCCTCACATTTCTCTCTAGAATCCCTTGATAGTCTTTAAATTTCATTGTAGCCTGCACAGATTCTAGACACTCTGTGCCAGATGCAGAAAAGCAGCCCCAGAACATAACAGAGCTTCCTCCATGTTTCACAGCAGGGACAGTGTTCTTTTCTTGATATGCTTCATTTTTTCATCTGTGAACATAGAGCTGATGTACAGTACCCTGCCAAATAGTTCCATTTTTGTTTCATCTCTCCATATGACATTTTCCCAGAAGCTTTGTGGCTTGTCAACATGTAGTTTGGCAAATTCCAGTCTGGCTTTTTTCTGAATTTTTTTCAATAATGGTGTCCTCCTTGGTCGTCTCCCATGAAGTCCACTTTGGCTCATACAATGAACGAGGATGGTGCGATCTTACACTGATTATCCTTGAGCTTGAAGTTCACCTTTAATCTGTTTAGAAGTTTTTTTCTGGGCGCTTTTATTACCATTCGTATTATCCGACTCTTTGATTTGTCAGCAATTTTCCTCCTGCGGCCACGTCCAGGGAGGTTGGCTACAGTCCCATGGAGCTTAAATTTCTGAATAATATGTGCAACTGTAGTCACAGGGACATCAAGCTGCTTGGAGATGGTCTAATAACTTTTACCTTTAACATGTTTGTCTATAATTTTCTTTTTTAATCTCCTGAGACAACTCTTTCCTTCGCTTCCTCTGGTCCATGTTGAGTGTGATACACACCATGTCACCAAACAGCACAGTGAGTATCTGTAGCCCTCTATACAGGTCACTCACTGATTCCAAGATTGTAGACACCTGTGATGCTAATTAGTGGACGCACCTTGATTTACCATGTCCTTTTTGTCACATTATTTTCAGCGGTACCATCATTTTTGTCCAGGCTTATTTCATGAGTTTTATTTTTTCTTTTTAATTCTGTGGAAGCATGGCTGAAAAGCAATGTCTGACTTTCATTTGTTCATTTTCATAGATTTTTTATTATTACTTTTGGCAGAATCAAGTTATTTCTGTGACCATTGTGGGTTTTTCAGTCATTAAAAGAGGGGTACCAACAATTTTGACCACGTGTGTACTTGTTAAGGGGCAAGTTTGGGTTCTGTATTAGTTTAGGAGGTTTAGACTGGAGTCTGTATTAGTTTAGGGAGCTTGGTGTGGGGACTAAATATATTTAGTGAGTTTCGTCTGGGGTCTATATTTGTTAAGGTGGAAAGTTTGAGTTCTGTATTAGTTTAGGGGATTTAATCTAGTCTGCATTAGTTTAGGGAGGTTAATCTGGAGTCTGTAGTATTTTATGTAAAAAAAGAGAAAGGTGGCACTCACCGTCCCTTTAAAAATTCTTTATTGTGTAGCTCTTAAAACATGGATGTAGGAGAATGCTGTGGACAGTTGGTGGATGATGGCCATTTCGCGCTTCCTGCATTTCAGTGGGTCCTGGACTCACTCATTGAAACTCAGGAGGCGCCAAACGTCCGTCGTCTAGCATTACTCCTAGTGGAGGTTGAATGTTGCTGCCGTGTTTTTTCTTTCTTTTGGAGTCTGTATTAATTTTAGGGGGTTTAGTCTGAGGTCTATATCTGTGTAGGGTGTTTAGTCTGGGGTCTTTATTTGTTGAGGGGACATGTTCGGGTTCTGTACTAATTTAGGGGTTTGATCTGAAGTCTCTACCAATTTAAGGGGTTTGACCTGGAGATCTAAATTTTTTAGGGCATCTAGTTTTGGATCTGTATTTGCTTAGGTGGTCTGATCTGTGGTCTCTATTGATTTTTTTTTTTTTGGGGGGGGGGTGTAATAAAAGAGGGTCATATGCCCTTTTTGTGATTTAAAAGTCGTACTTTGAAGGGTATCCTTGATAATTATTAACCCATTAATTGTAAAACCCTTCTGAGGTTTTATGACCAGAACAAAATGTTACCTATTGAAATGACCTTGTACGCTACATATACAATACGCTTGTGGTTCTAGACTATACGACCATGGCATTGCAAGCGTCTGGTGTAGCTTAAAGCCTCGGCTCAAGCAGGAACATTTCGGGCGCTCCGAGAGACTTGGAGAGAAGCCAGAATTGGTTCATTACAGCTTCTGTCTTCTCCATTTCTGCACACACAGTGCTTAATAAGTGCTCTTTATTGAAAAGAGTCTGGGACTGTGCCGCTGCCTCTATTGAACTCAGTGATCACATACTCACCAGGTGTCATCTGTTTGCCAGAGCTCTTGGGCTTAGGCAGACCCAGATCAGTCCTTCAAATGACTAATGTCACTACCAACTAGGCTGTTGTAACTTGCACCTGGGGATCCTATAGAAAGTTACAGTGCAAAACTTCGATAATAAAAAAAATATATAAAGTTCGGAAGTCTATGGAAGACCTTCTTAAACTTCTGGTGGATATTATATATATATATATATATATATATATATATATATATATATACGCACATACATACACATACCGTATGTAAAATATATATGTATAAATAATAATAATACACAAATAAAACTGAAAAGAATAAAAAACACGTGCCACTAACCAAAAGCTCACCCTTATCCTGCCCCAAGAATGTTAATAACACCCCTCGGCTTAGTCCTGAACCTCAGCTAAAAATTTGGAAATTAACTTTTTTTTTTGACAATTAACCCATTTCACAACGTCTGTATTTATGTAGTAGAATTTAATCCACGTGGGTGAACAATATATCCAAAAATAAACTTGTGCGCCTTGCTTAGTGCAACGCTCTTCACTCGTATATATCTGTGTTAAGCAGAAATCCAGGGGATATAAACACTTGCTGTCACATTGGTCTAACAGGAAAACTCCTGCCGGAGGATAATATATTGTAGCACCAGATTATATAGTGACATGACACTCCTAGAGTAAAATAATGTGACACATACAGTGGGGCAAAAAAGTATTTAGTCAGTCAGCAATAGTGCAAGTTCCACCACTTAAAAAGATTAGAGGCGTCTGTAATTTACATCATAGGTAGACCTCAACTATGGGAGACAAACTGAGAAAAAAAAATCCAGAAAATCACATTGTCTGTTTTTTTTTCATTTTATTTGCATATTATGGTGGAAAATAAGTATTTGGTCAGAAACAAGCAATCAAGATTTCTGGCTCTCACAGACCTGTAACTTCTTCTTTAAGAGTCTCCTCTTTCCTCCACTCATTACCTGTAGTAATGGCACCTGTTTAAACTTGTTATCAGTATAAAAAGACACCTGTGCACACCCTCAAACAGTCTGACTCCAAACTCCACTATGGTGAAGACCAAAGAGCTGTCAAAGGACACCAGAAACAAAATTGTAGCCCTGCACCAGGCTGGGAAGACTGAATCTGCAATAGCCAACCAGCTTGGAGTGAAGAAATCAACTGTGGGAGCAATAATTAGAAAATGGAAGACATACGAGACCACTGATAATCTCCCTTGATCTGGTGCTCCACGCAAAATCCCACCCCGTGGGGTCAGAATGATCACAAGAACGGTGAGCAAAAATCCCAGAACCAAGCGGGGGGACCTAGTGAATGAACTGCAGAGAGCTGGGACCAATGTAACAAGGCCTACCATAAGTAACACACTACGCCACTATGGACTCAGATCCTGCAGTGCCAGACGTGTCCCACTGCTTAAGCCTGTACATGTCCGGGCCCGTCTGAAGTTTGCTAGAGAGCATTTGGATGATCCAGAGGAGTTTTGGGAGAATGTCCTATGGTCTGATGAAACCAAACTGGAACTGTTTGGTAGAAACACAACTTGTCGTGTTTGGAGGAAAAAGAATACTGAGTTACATCCATCAAACACCATACCTACTGTAAAGCATGGTGGTGGAAACATCATGCTTTGGGGCTGTTTCTCTGCAAAGGGGCCAGGACGACTGATCCGGGTACATGAAAGAATGAATGGGGCCATGTATCGTGAGATTTTGAGTGCAAACCTCCTTCCATCAGCAAGGGCATTGATGATGAAACGTGGCTGGGTCTTTCAACATGACAATGATCCAAAGCACACTGCCAGGGCAACGAAGGAGTGGCTTCGTAAGAAGCATTTCAAGGTCCTGGAGTGGCCTAGCCAGTCTCCAGATCTCAACCCTATAGAAAACCTTTGGAGGGAGTTGAAAGTCCGTGTTGCCAAGCGAAAAGCCAAAAACATCACTGCTCTAGAGGAGATCTGCATGGAGGAATGGGCCAACATACCAACAACAGTGTGTGGCAACCTTGTGAAGACTTACAGAAAACGTTTGACCTCTGTCATTGCCAACAAAGGATATATCACAAAGTATGGAGATGAAATTTTGTTTCTGACCAAATACTTATTTTCCACCATAATATGCAAATAAAATGAAAAAAAAACAGACAATGTGATTTTCTGGATTTTTTTTTCTCAGTTCGTCTCCCATAGTTGAGGTCTACCTATGATGTAAATTACAGACGCCTCTCATCTTTTTAAGTGGTGGAACTTGCACTATTGCTGACTGACTAAATACTTTTTTGCCCCACTGTACGTGATCCACTGCAGTGACAATGAGTGACGGGGCGACAGGCAATAATTTAGTGTGATGAGGAAACCACGGGGAAACAGTTCTGCAGCAAGTACTTCGGTGACACACGACAGAAGTAGGGCATAACCACCGTGATTGTAATACAATGTGATGCTGCAGTGATAACGGCCAATGTCGCCTGACAACGCACTCATTTCCCGGAGTCAGATTAATATTTACAGCTGTTTTTATGAGCATGGAGTGAGCATCGTCCAACCCGCTCACTCCCTAATTATTTCACATTATGATTAGGAGTCTCATCTCCGGAACACATAGTTTAGGTTTTGCAAAACAAATAGATGTAATCTCTTTATCGAAGTCCAACTATCCTTGTAGAGCAGTGGCCTGGATTGGGCCCGCCAAGCTCAAGGGACAACCTTCATGTCTGAAAGCACCACTCCAGGTGTTTTTTTTTTATTGCAGTACTGGAGTGGTGACACTAATCTAATTTCCCTGCCCCTAGTCTTAGGATGGGGTCACACGAGCGATGATTCTCTCTTCCGAAAGAATTGGCTCGATTATGGTCAGCTGACTGTGATCCGAGTCTCTCGCATGAGAGCCATGAGTCAGCATGAGAATAAAATTGCAGATCTCCCGTGCCCCATAGTATAACATTGGACCGAGTGCTATCTGATAAGACATCACAGATCTGCCGTGCCCCATAGTATAACATTGGGCCGAGTGCTATCTGATATGACATCACAGATCTGTTCTGCCCCATAGTATAACATTGGGCTGAGTGCTATCTTATACACATCACAGATCTGCTGTGCCCCATAGTATAACATTGGGCCGAGTGCTATCTGATAAGACATCACAGATCTGCTGTGCCCCATAGTATAACATTGGGATGAGTGCTATCTGATAAGACATCACAGATCTGCCGTGCCCCATAGTATAACATTGGGCCGAGTGCTATCTGATACACATCACAGATCTGCTGTGCCCCATAGTATAACATTGGACCGAGTGCTATCTGATAAGACATCACAGATCTGCCATGCCCCATAGTATAACATTGGGCCGAGTGCTATCTGATAAGACATCAGAGATCTGGTGTGCCCCATAGTATAATATTGGGCTGAGTGCTATCTGATACACATCACAGATCTGCCGTGCCCCATAGTATAACACTGGGCCGAGTGCTATCCGATAAGACATCACAGATCTGCTCTGCCCCATAGTATAACATTGGGCCGAGTGCTATCTGATAAGACATCACAGATCTGTTCTGCCCCATAGTATAACATTGGGCCGAGTGCTATCTGATAAGACATCACAGATCTGTTCTGCCCCATAGTATAACACTGGGCCGAGTGCTATCTGATAAGACATCACAGATCTGCCATGCCCCATAGTATAACATTGGGCTGAGTGCTATCTGATACACATCACAGATCTGCTCTGCCCCATAGTATAACATTGGGCCGAGTGCTATCTGATAAGACATCACAGATCTGCTGTGCCCCATAGTATAACATTGGGATGAGTGCTATCTGATAAGACATCACAGATCTGCCGTGCCCCATAGTATAACATGGGGCCGAGTGCTATCTGATACACATCACAGATCTGCTGTGCCCCATAGTATAACATTGGACCGAGTGCTATCTGATAAGACATCACAGATCTGCCATGCCCCATAGTATAACATTGGGCCGAGTGCTATCTGATAAGACATCAGAGATCTGCTGTGCCCCATAGTATAACATTGGGCTGAGTGCTATCTGATACACATCACAGATCTGCCGTGCCCCATAGTATAACACTGGGCTGAGTGCTATCTGATAAGATATCACAGATCTGCTCTGCCCCATAGTATAACATTGGGCTGAGTGCTATCTGATAAGACATCAGAGATCTGCTGTGCCCCATAGTATAACATTGGGCTGAGTGCTATCTGATACACATCACAGATCTGCCATGCCCCATAGTATAACACTGGGCCGAGTGCTAACCGATAAGACATCACAGATCTGCTCTGCCCCATAGTATAACATTGGGCCGAGTGCTATCTGATACACATCACAGATCTGCTCTGCCCCATAGTATAACATTGGGATGAGTGCTATCCGATAGGACATCACAGATCTGCCGTGCCCCATAGTATAACATTGGGCCGAGTGCTATCTGATAAGACATCACAGATCTGCCATGCCCCATAGTATAACATTGGGCTGAGTGCTATCTGATAAGACATCACAGATCTGCTGTGCCCCATAGTATAACATTGGGATGAGTGCTATCTGATAAGACATCACAGATCTGCCGTGCCCCATAGTATAACATTGGGCCGAGTGCTATCTGATACACATCACAGATCTGCTCTGCCCCATAGTATAACATTGGACCGAGTGCTATGTGATACTCATCACAGATCTGCCGTGCCCCATAGTATAACATTGGACCGAGTGCTATCTGATACACATCACAGATCTGCTGTGCCCCATAGTATAACATTGGACCGAGTGCTATCTGATAAGACATCACAGATCTGCCATGCCCCATAGTATAACATTGGGCTGAGTGCTATCTGATACACATCACAGATCTGCTGTGCCCCATACTATAACATTGGACCGAGTGCTATCTGATAAGACATCACAGATCTGCCATGCCCCATAGTATAACATTGGGCCGAGTGCTATCTGATAAGACATCACAGATCTGCCGTGCCTCATAGTATAACATTGGGCCGAGTGCTATCTGATAAGACATCACAGATCTGCTGTGCCCCATAGTATAACATTGGGCCGAGTGCTATCTGATAAGATATCACAGATCTGCTGTGCCCCATAGTATAACATTGGGCCGAGTGCTATCTGATAAGACATCACAGATCTGCTGTGCCCCATAGTATAACATTGGGCCGAGTGCTATCTGATAAGATATCACAGATCTGCTGTGCCCCATAGTATAACATTGGGCCGAGTGCTATCTGATAAGACATCACAGATCTGCTGTGCCCCATAGTATAACATTGGGCCGAGTGCTATCTGATAAGATATCACAGATCTGCTCTGCCCCATAGTATAACATTGGGCCGAGTGCTATCTGATAAGACATCACAGATCTGCCGTGCCTCATAGTATAACATTGGGCCGAGTGCTATCTGATAAGACATCACAGATCTGTTCTGCCCCATAGTATAACATTGGGCTGAGTGCTATCTGATACACATCACAGATCTGCTGTGCCCCATAGTATAACATTGGGCCGAGCGCTATCTGATAAAACATCACAGATCTGCTGTGTCCCATAGTATAACATTGGGATGAGTGCTATCTGATACACATCACAGATCTGCCGTGCCCCATAGTATAACATTGGGATGAGTGTTCTCCGATAAAACATTGAATAACAATGTCTCGTTTATCAACTTGGAATTTTTTTCTCTATATTTGGTCAAATATTTCATTAACTCCTACCTAAGGTCATGGCTGGAGCTGCTTCTCTTTGGTGCGATGATGTTAGTTGGGTTGATGATGTTGCTACTCGCAACTGCTTTTCCAGATTTGCATCAGTCTCTAACGCCGGCGACTCTTTGCGATAAATTTTGAAAATAAATCTCAACAGTAAGTTCTGAGCACAGATGTATATCACACTCCAGGTCTCTTCCTACATCATATAGGATGTTGGATGAGCGATAACTTACAGGCACGGGTGACAGATGTTGAGCATATGTGACAGCTGGCTGGTTAAAGTGACAGTTTACAGGGAAGAGGGACTGCTGACAGGCACCCGTGGCTGCTGACGGGCATTAATGACTACTGACAGGCACACGTGGCTGCTGACAGGCATTAATGACTACTGACAGGCACACGTGGCTGCTGACAGGCATTAACAACTACTGGCAGGCACACGTGGCTGCTGACGGGCATTAATGACTACTGACAGGCACATGTGGCTGCTGACAGGCATTAATGACTACTGACAGGCACAAGTGACAGCGGACAGGCACAGATGACAACTGGAGGACATCGAAAACAGCAGAGACAGGCACAGCTGACAGGGACATATTACCATTGGAAGACACAGATGGCAACTGACAGGCACATACGGCAAATCATATGCCACAATGACAGCTGAAAATCACAGTTTATGAGGCCTAGGGTAAAAGATGGTGGAAGAACGATCATTTCCGAGACATGCCTTCTTGGATTTGCTGCATTGTTAATTATCAGGACTATTGTACTATGCGTTAATCATAAGGATGGACAAATTATGATTAATCTTAAGGGTTAGTTTACTGCTTCAGGAGCCAAAATTTTTTTTTTTGGTACCCAGCAAAGAAAAAGATCTTCAAGCCTTACTAGAGTGTTGGCTGAGCTTCTGATAATTCAGGCCTGGATTATCAACATTAGCCAATGATTTAATACGATGACTGGGCGCTGGCCAACAAAAGTCATCGGCAGTATTTATGAGCCGCGTTGTAAGTTCTGGTCACACATCCTGGGAAAACACCAATGTCAAGGAGCTGATGAAAAAGTGCTCCACAGGGATCAACTAAGTAAGAAGATCAGTTAAATAAAGAGATGTGTAATGATTTTGATGGAGATATGAACTTTGAAGCAACCTGTTAAATAGACACCATGAAATGTTGCAATACATGGTGGCCATTCTCATGGATATAATGTAAGGATGGTTAAGCCCATCAATGTTTCTCTTCGGTCTTCGATCCAAAGCTGGGCCTTTTTGCCTTCCCCTATTCTGACACCGGAATATACAAGTTGTCCTGCAATCTGTAGTGACATCATCCTCCAAGGCCTTTTAAAGCCAACTCTGACGCCTGTATGTATCTGAGCCATAAAGAGGACCTGTCATGTTCTCAAAAAAATTAGGTTAAATACCTTGTAAAAATCCCCGAGTTCCCCTGATCTTGTCACTTTTTTTTCTGCTTTGCGCTGCTTTACTCCAATGCAGAGATAGTCACATTTGTTGCTTTTGCAGCACAATATGTGAAATCTCTGCTTCCAGACCAAATGGACGTTGTAATAATGTGTATTTATATAGCTGTGCATTCGTGGGTTTTATATAGTACTAGCTGAAGAGCCCGGCGCTGCCCGGGAATAGTAACCAACTGTGGTTAGTTATAACAACTTAAAATGATTATATTGCACATAAAACATTTCACATCATATATTCAACACTACAGATTTGCAACACAAATTAACTAAACGATTACCCAAGTATTGATAGTATTTTATTTTCAACTCATTCAAGAGCCTTTTGATAAACAAAATTTTTGGTTTTTCCTTTCGGTGCAAAGATGAACAGATTTTTGGCAGTTCCAACTCTTGAACAGATCACGTAAAGTCGACCATGAGAAAAGCATGGAGATTGCAAATCGATCCCCTCTACTTTCAAGGACTGTCCCTGAGCATTGTTAATGGGCGATGCAAATGCCAGTTGAAATGGAAACTAGAAGCGTATAAAATCAAAAGGCAAATCAGATGGATTGAGTGGAATTCAAATGTCCTCTCCTTTGGCACATCCTGTTGCTGAGCCGTGTATCTAATCCTCTCCTGTGTGATATGCCGTGTATCTAATCCTCTCCTGTGTGATACTGTGTGCTGCGCCATGTATCTAATCCTGTGAGATACTGTCTGCTGAGCATCTAATCCTCCTGTGTGATACTGTGTGCTGAGCCATGTATCTAATCCTGTGTGATACTGACTGCTGAGACGTGTATCTGATCCTACCCTGTGTGATACCATCTGCTGAGCTGTGTATCTAATCCTAGCCTGTGTGATACTGACTGCTGTGCCGTGTATCTAATCCTGTGTGATACTGTCTGCTGAGCCATGTATCTAATCCTATGTGATACTGTGCCATGTATCTAATCCTGTGGGATACTGTCTGCTGAGCTGTGTATCTAATCCTAGCCTATTAGGCGTCAGGTTCCTGCAGCAGTTCAACAGGAATCCAGAGCCTCACATTCTGCGGTCTCCCATTGTCTTTCGACCGCAGAGGAGATTGCTCAGCAACCCCAGCTTCCCAGACGCTCTGCCCAGACCTGCTCTGTGGGTCTGGCTATTGCTGCCACCTTTGGGTCAGCAATGGCAATGCAGGCTACTCAGCAGCAAATCGCTCCAGAGGCTAAGTCCTTCTGTCGCTCCACTGAGCATACTCACGAGACGATCTCCCATTGGAGATCGGGAGTCACATGTCCAGGTCCTTCTCCAGATCTGATTGGTCCATCTCAGGGATCTGGAAGCTTCCGGAAGGTCATGGCTATAAAAGGTTTGAATGGCCGCTCGGCCATGCGCTAGTATAGTTGCTACATGTGTGAATGGTGATGGATGCATGAACCTGCGAATGACTCATTAAGATCCCTCCCTCTGATATTACGAGTGTGTATACGGACTTAGCTATAGAGTCAGCGCCAGCCAGTGGCAAGCTACAAGCCACTACAGCATCCTCCACAGTAATAGCATACGACAGTGCACCTGCTTCTGGGCATTGTCGACTAGCAGCAGTGTCTGTCGCCGCGCTGCAGTCTGCAGCTCCTCTTGGCGTCCGCAGTTGCGACGCCGCACGCATGGTAGGTCTAGACGGACGCAGACCCTCTGCCTAGGGCCCAGCTCCTGTGACCATATACCGTGCGGGCACTTCTCTGAGACCTGTGACGCTAACAGGCTCAGCCTTTTTGTGTTTTTCATTTAAGGCATCTGTGTGAGTAAACAGAGATCGCTCAGCGCACCTGGGTGACGTTCAACCCGTGTGCGTCATACCGCCATATTGTACGTCCACCGCTAGCAGCAGTGTTAACATCTTCTGCACGGTGGACCCAGGCGGCGAACGCACTTTACGTTATTTTATATTAATGTGTTACGCTATCCCTAACACTAGGCTGTGTGATACTGTCTGCTGAGCTGTGTATCTAATCCTATCTTGTGTGATACTGACTGCAGAGCTGTGTATCTAATCCTCTCCTGTGTGATACTGTCTGCTGAGCCGTGTATCTAATCCTATCCTGTGTGATACTGTCTGCTGAGCCGTGTATCTAATCCTATCCTGTGTGAAAGATGCTTAGTGATTGGTTGCTATGGGACTGTTGCTCATAGCAACCGATCACAGCTCAGCTTTCATCTTTTAAACAGCTCTGGTGAAATGAAAGATGCTTAGTAATTGTTTGCTATGGGCATCACAGGCAGTGTACCTGTTGTGGTCAAGAAGATGTACCTATGGGACTATGGGGATGGAGGATGTGTGATGGGTATATGGGCACTGGACTATGGGATGGAGGATGTATGATGAGTATATGGGCACTGGACTATGGGATGGAGGATGGGTATATGGGCACGGGAGGGGGTGATTCATTTCTGTCTTGTGCTCTCTGCTCCTATCTAGGGGGCAGACAATGGCAGGGAACTTATGTTCCCAGGGATGCTAGATTTCTCCCACCTGGTTAGTGTCTGCTGAGGTGTTGTGGAACGGGAAAACTGTTGCTCATAGCAACCAATCACAGCTCAGCTTCTTTTAAACAGCTCTGGTGAAATGAAAGATGCTTAGTGATTGGGTGGGGCTATGTGGAGTGGGCATGGCTGATGCATACATACACACATACATACTCATTTTTATATATATATAGATTTTGCTTTAAGTAACCCTTCCAGTATCCCAATAAAGAGAAAATCCAGCTCAACGATGAAGTGAAAACACAATTATTTATTCACTCAGATTGCAAAAATAGAGGATAAAATTCAGCATAGTACGGACAAAAAGTTGCGTTATCAATGTATTTCAGGTGTCACAGCACCCTTAGACATGAACTCGATCCCCGGATCGGACGCCCTTAGACTTTTACTTTTCGGGTTATGTGAAGCAACATGTGTACATTGAACGTATCAACGACATTGATCACCTAAAACAGAGAATCACAGACGTTATTCACGCTGTTACACCAGACGTCCTTATCCGTGTGTGGCAAGAACTTCACTATCGTTTGGATGGTGAGACAAATGGAGACCATGTGGAACTGCACTGAATAGGTATGAAACTGGGAGAGGTTTTCTTTTATTTGGAGCAGATTTCACATTTCTATCGTTTTTTGTTGCTTTCCAGTGACTGGTCAAAAGTGCACCATGACTTTACGGACACACTGTATTTTCTTGCCGTTTATTTGCACCATCTCCACAGGATCAAACGGGTCACAGGTTCTGCTCACCTCTTCTTGCGGTCTGTTCTTATATACTGGTTAAAAGAAATATATCTGCTGATGAGTCCCATTGTTTCCAAAGACATTAACTCATTGACGTCCCAGAGATAAATGGTTATTCTGCTCCTAACTTGCCAGTTCTAGGGGTTGTCCAGCGAAAACATCACAGGATTGGTGTGAACTTGTTGATGGCGGGAGTCTTCTGACAGCAGGGACCTGCACCAATCGGCGTGACTGGGAATTTTTATCCCTGTTAGGATGGAACGGCTGAGCACTGCCCTCGGCTTTTTCTGGCAGACCTATAGAGAATAAATTGAGTGACGTACACCCTGCTGCTCCATTTTGTAGCAGGGATAAAAGTTCCCCATATGACCTGAGACAGACTGGTTTCTGCAGGTACTGTTATGGTACCTTCAAGCTCCTGCCATCTGTTTGTTCCCAGACAGATGGCAGCAGATATGCGGATACGCAGAGCCACACAGTTAAGACCTCCATACACAATATATAAGTCAGCAGAACCTTTTTATTTTTGGCAGGATCATCCAACCATCTACTGTATATGAGGGCCTTCCAACAGATTATGTCAGAGGACTGAAGGATCGGACAGTAGGAATTCAGTCACTTTTGTAAGCAAGGAAGATAAGTCAAAGCCAGATAATTCTCGCAATGGCTTTCTCATAGAGAACACTGGAATACTTGGCCGAGCCAAGAGTTCCCAAGTATGGAGGAGTCGAGAAAGGTAGCTCACAGCCATGCGACAGTTTTCTAATATGTATGGCCACCTTTAGAAGTAGAGAACTTGAACCTAAACAGCTTTAGAACCTGACCCTTGCAGGGAGGTATGCACTTTTCCAATAGGATACCCAAGTCACAGTCCCCTGTGTAGGCCCCACAGAAGGTTTACAGTTGCCCAGACTAAGGGAAAGTCAGGACTACAAGTTAAGAGAAGACAGGCGAAGGTCCAAGATTGGTATCAAAACGCAAGGTCAGAAATCAGGCCAATAGTCGTTGAACAGTTAGGTCAAATAAGGTCAGATAAAATCGATCAACAATCAAACAAAGAGAATACATATCTGTCAACTGTTCTGTTTTTCGGAAACAATCCTGACAAGTTTGAGGCATCTATTGACAAAATGTATGGGGTGTTCACAAACTCTTCCCACAAATGGCTGGTTCTGGGTGGTTTATTATCATTATTTATTTATATATCACCATTGATTCCATGGTGCTGTAGATGAGAAGGGGTTACACACAAAATACAGATATAACTTACAGTAAACATACTAACAATGATAGACCTGTACAGAGGGAAGAGGGCCATGCCCTTGCGGGCTTACATTCTACAGGATGAAGGGGAAGGAGGCAGTAAGTTGGGGTTGCAATAGCTTCGGTGGTGTTGAGGTGGTAGCGTGGTCATTGCAGGATGTAAGGCTGGTTTCACATTAGCGCTTTTTAAGCGCACGCATGGCCGGGGGTAGCTCCGCCCCTGAGCCGGCTCTCTGCCCGGCGTGCCCGCCCCTTGCTTGTAGCGCCGCCTCCTAGCGGACAGCGGCGCCTGCGATCGGCGCACCCTATCTTTAGCATAGGGTGCGCAGATCGTGCGCAGGCCGTGCGCTAGTTGCGCTTTGACCTGCGCTGCGCACTTTTGACGGTGCGCCGTGCGCGCCAAAATCGAACTTTTCGGATTTTGGCACGCACGGCGCACCGTCAAAAGTGCGCAGCGCAGGTCAAAGTGCAACTACCGCACGGCCTGCGCACGATCTGCGCACCCTATGCTAAAGATAGGGTGCGCCGATCGCAGGCGCCGCTGTCCGCTAGGAGGCGGCGCTACAAGCAAGGGGCGGGCACGCCGGGCAGAGAGCCGGCTCGGGGGTGGAGCTACCCCCGGCCGTGCGTGCGCTTAAAAAGCGCTAATGTGAAACCAGCCTAAGCTTTCTTGAAGAGGTGGGTTTTCAAATTCCGTCTGAAGAATCCGAATGTGGTGGATGATTGGACATGTTGGGGCACAAAATTCCAGAGGATGGGGATTATTCGTGAGAAGTCTTGGAGGTGATTGGGTGAGGAACGAATAAGTGTAGAGGAGAGAAGGAAGTCTTTGGAGGATCGGCGATTACGTGAGGGAAGTTATCGGGAAATCAGTTTGGAGATATATGGAGGAGACAGGTTATGGATGGCTTTGTAGGTCAGTGTTAGTTTGAGCTGGATACGCTAGGGAATTGGGAGCCACTGAAGGGATTTGAAGAGGGAAGAAGCAGAGGTGTAACGAGGAGAGAGATTAGTCGGGCAGCAGAATTAAGGACTGGAGAGGTATAAGAATGTTAGCAGGTAGGCCACCGAGGAGGATGTTGCAGTATTCAATGCAGGAGATGTTGAGGGTAAGCACAAGCATTTTAGTAGATTGAGGGTTGAGGAAAGGATGGATTCTAGAAATAATTTTGAGTTGGAGGCGTCCGGAAGTGAAGAGAGCTTGGATGTGCGGTTTGAAGGACAGGGTAGAGTGAAGGGTTACTCCGAGGCAGTAGATTTCCGGTACAGGGGAAATTGTGTTGTCATTTATTGTGATAGATATAGATCAGGTAGGGAAGATGCTTGAGATGGAGGAAAGATTAAGAAGTTCAGATTTGTCCACATTGAGCTTGAGGAAACGAGAGAAGAAGAAAGAGGATGTGGTTTATAGACACTTCGGGAATCTAGAGAGCAAGAGAGGTGATGTCTGGGCCAGAGATGTAGATCTGAGTGTCATCAGTGTATACAATCCAGGAACGTCAGTGGCTGGATGAAAAATGCAAGAGTCTGTCTGGATCCCAGAAATTCACTCAGCTTTTATGCACACACACTGATTACAAGCAAACAGGTCACAGGTGAGGATGTTACCTTTAGTAGCCAATCAAACCAATTTGGATCACTTCTGTGCATGTTATCAGGTCAAAATCACCAGGGTATGTGAACTTTTGATTAGGGTCATTTGGGTTGTCATTATGATTTAAAAAAGAGAAAACACAGTAGTTTGACAATAAATGGCTTCACCCAACCACTAACCATTTTCATGTTTTCATCCATATTCTCTGAAAAAAAGCCAAGAAAGCAAAAATTCTGCCAGGATATGTAAACTTTTGAGCACAACTGTAGATGATACTGGAAGCCATAGGACTTTGATTTGTCCCAGGCCAAGGGTATAGATGGAGAAAAGTAGGGGTCCTACGACAGAGCCTTAAAGGACACCAACAGAAAGGGGGTGAGATTAGGAGGTAGTGTGGGAGTGGGAGACTCTAAGGGTGTGTGCACACGTTGTCGATCCTGCTGCGGAATTTTCCGTGCGGATTTGTCTAAATCCGCAGGTAAATCCACAGGTCAAAAGACCTGCGGATTATCTGCGGATTTATTGCGGATTAGCCTGCGGTTTTCCCTTGCGGTTTGACACCTGTCATGGAGCAGGTGCCAAACCGTTGCGGAATCCGCACAAAGAATTGACATGCTGCGGATTTAAATCCGCAGCAAATCCGCGTGGAAAATTCCGCACCGTGTGCACTGCGTTTTTCTATTTACATAGTCTAAAATGGTACTATACAATGCAGCAAAAACTGCTGTGGATCCGCAGGGCCAAATCTGCTGCGGATCCGCAGCAGAATCCGCAACGTATGCACGCATCCTTAATGTGTGGTTTGAAAAGTATGATGATGAGGTATGCTGTTTGAAAAGTATGAGGATGAGAGGTATGAGGTTTGAGATGAAGCTAGAGGCACAAAAATGTCATCAGTAAACTCACCACATAGGGTACAAAAAAACAAAAAAGACTGACCAGAACATGTGAACAGAATAAAGCAAGTGTGAACATGTGCAAGCTGCTATGACTTCATAATTTACAAACAAAAGCATACAGCTGCACTCTGTAAGCGCCAAGATGTCTGCAAACATTGAACATATGACATTTCAATCGCATTACAGGTTTTGACTGCGTCCTTTTCTGACTGAGCACTCCTTCCATCAGCCTAAGGAGGGTTTTAATTAGTGCTGATTCTACCTGGCTTTTTAATTTCTAGTCTTTTAGCATTGGAGACGCATGACATTAAGTTAGGCCCCCTTCAAAGAAAGGTATGCCTTGTCAATTTATGCACTAAGTACCTTCATTTATATAAGTATATTTTAGATATCAGTAATGCAGTTCAGATTTCATATATTCATTGTTTGCATACATCTTGGTGCTTACAGAGTGCTGCTGTATGCTTTTGTTTGCATATCACCACAGAGGCTGACACCAACAACTAACAGACACACTCACTGACATTGTAAGTCGGCCGATAAACCACAGGCACACCCGGGTGTCACACATTTGTCTGGGAGCGATAAAAAACAAATCTGCGCAATCTTAAGTGCCAGTAATTTTGCTTATTAGGACTGAAGCAGTCAGGGTACTTCCTAGTTCACTTAGATTTCCAAAACTACACAGCCCAAATATCGTCAGCCGTAAAAGAATACTCAGATATGTGCTGGCGAGGGATTGCATTGCGAAGCTGAGAGTTATCAGCTTTCAAAATCTTTTTCTAAGGCCGGTCTCACACGTCCAGATAATTCCGGTACCGGAGCTATCTGTGTCCTTGTAGATACGTGGTACCATTGTGTGGCAAACGTGTGCTGCATCAGGACCACACGGACGGCCGCCAGGGAAGAAGCGCTATAGTAAGTGCTGTTCCCCTGCGGCTGGTGCTGAACGCGGCTGACATTCTTCTCTCCTGCTCTGCCGGCAACAGAGAGCAGGAGAGAAGAATGAAAGAAAACCTGACGTGGGGTCCGACTCTGTTTGTGAACCAACCTGACGAAACTTAATTATTTACTTAATTAAAAAAACAGAGTGGGGACCCCTCTATTCTTGAGAACGAACCTTGCTGAAGCTGATGGCTGCAGCCCCCAGCTGTAAGTTTCCTCTGGTTGGTTTACAAATAGAGTGGGACCCCACGTCAGGTTTTCATTCATTCATTCATTCTCTCCTGCTCGCTGTTGCCGGCAGAGCAGGAGAGAAGAATGTCAGCCGCGTTCAGCACCAGCCGCAGGGGAACAGCGCTTACAGTAGCGCTTCTTCCCGAGCGGCCATCCATGAGCACGGAGGACTCTGTGTGCCGTGTTCAGCACTTTTGCGGACCGTGCGCTCCTACAAACACTGACATGACGCCTTGTTTTTCCCACGGACCGTGTGTCTGTGAAAACACGCTGACATGTGTAGAGACACATTCATTTTAATGTGTCTACGTGTGTCAGTGTCTCCGGAACGTGAGAAACGGTCACTACATGTACCGAAGCCACTGACGTGTGAAACTGGCCTTAGATGTGTCTTCCGAACATAAGCTGCTGGTAGGAGGTCCTGCTGCTAAGACAACTAGAAACTGGTTGTAATTGTAATATGTTAGGGAACGTATAAAGTGTTCCATTTTTTTGGCAGCGCCTCCACAGGGGAAATGAAGTATTGCATGGTGTCCAGTGAATGGAAAGAGCTGTGTACACAATCCTTGGACAATCAAGGTGTACAAGTGACCAACTCCTTATATAAGTGTACCAGCTGTTTTCTGACTTTGAGAACACCGTATTCTGTGGATCTTGTATAAATTAGATTTATGGCCTATCTACTAATTCACAAACTGAAAACTTCTACTGTATATTCGTAAAATAAAATCAGATCTTGGTGAGAAAACAAAACAATATAGGTACAGTATATTATATATGAGTTAGATGTAAATTTACATGCAGTTCAGACGGACTGAAACATCAGGTACACAGGCCGAGACCTGCTACTCCCAGATATTATGTTCTTGGCCACCAAGGTCTTTTTCTAATGAATAGCAGATCTCCTGGTGAAGAATCAATTAAGGTTCACACTCACGGTAGCGGCTGCTAGTAAATCTAACGAAGAGACGGCATGTTTCATGGATAACGACTTCACACATTAAGATAAGATAGTACCGCACAAAAATGGAGAAGCGTGTTATATCAGGAAAAGCAAAGTCACTGGGACCTGGAGCAAGAATAAGACCTTGTAATATCTGATGATTGGTGCTTCATCTGTAAAACTACTACCGTACTAAAGTAAGATGAAAAATACTACTACTACCATACTAAGGGTGAATAATATCACTATGTAAGATGAAAAATACTATTACTACCATACTGAGAATGAGTAATACCACTATGTAAGATGAAAAATACTACTACTACCACCATACTGAGGGTGAATAATATCACTATGTAAGATGAAAAATACTACTACTACCATACTGAGGGTGAATAATACCACTATGTAAGATGAAAAATACTATTACTACCATACTGAGAATGAGTAATACCACTATGAAAAATACTACTACTATCATACTGAGGGTGAGTAATACCACTATGTAAGATGAAAAATACTACTACCATACTGAGAATGAGTAATACCACTATGTAAGATTAAAAATACTACTACTATCATACTGAGGGTGAATAATACCATTATGTAAGATGAAAAATACTATTACTATATACTGAAGCTGAATAATATCACTATGTAAGATGAAAAATAATACTTCTACCATACTGAGACTGAATAATATCACTATGTAAGATGAAAAATACTACTACTACCATACTGAGGGTGAATAATACCACTATGTAAGATGAAAAATACTACTACTACCATACGGAGGGTGAATAATACCACTATGTAAGATCAAAAATAATACTACTACCATACTGAAGCTGAATAATATCACTATGTAAGATGAAAAATACTACTACTACCATACTGAGGGTGAATAATACCACTATGTAAGATCAAAAATAATACTACTACCATACTGAAGCTGAATAATATCACTATGTAAGATGAAAAATACTACTACTACTACCATACTGAGGGTGAATAATACCACTATGTAAGATGAAAAATACTACTACTACCATACTGAGGGTGAATAATACCACTATGTAAGATCAAAAATAATACTACTACCATACTGAGGGTGAATAATACCACTATGTAAGATCAAAAATAATACTACTACCATACTGAGGGTGAATAATATCACTATGTAAGATGAAAAATACTACTACTACCATACTGAGGCTGAATAATATCACTATGTAAGATGAAAAATACTACTACTACCATACTGAGAGTGAATAATACCACTATGTAAGATGAAAAATACAATACTATTACTACCATACTGAGAATGAGTAATACAACTATGTAAGATAAAAAATACTACTACTACCATACTGAGGGTGAATAATACCACTATGTAAGATGAAAAATACTACTACTACCATACTGAGGGTGAATAATACCATTATGTAAGGTGAAAAATACTATTACTATATACTGAAGCTGAATAATATCACTATGTAAGATGAAAAATAATACTTCTACCATACTGAGACTGAATAATATCACTATGTAAGATGAAAAATACTACTACCATACTGAGGGTGAATAATACCATTATGTAAGATGAAAAATACTACTACTACCATACTGAGGGTGAATAATACCACTATGTAAGATGAAAAATACTACTACTACCATACTGAGGGTGAATAATACCACTATGTAAGATCAAAAATAATACTACTACCATACTGAAGCTGAATAATATCACTATGTAAGATGAAAAATAATACTTCTACCATACTGAGACTGAATAATGTCACTATGTAAGATGAAAAATACTACTACCATACTGAGGGTGAATAATACCATTATGTAAGATGAAAAATACTACTACTACCATACTGAGGGTGAATAATACCACTATGTAAGATGAAAAATACTACTACTACCATACTGAGGGTGAATAATACCACTATGTAAGATGAAAAATAATACTACTACCATACTGAAGCTGAATAATATCACTATGTAAGATGAAAAATACTACTACTACCATACTGAGGGTGAATAATACCACTATGTAAGATGAAAAATACTACTACTACCATACTGAGGGTGAATAATACCACTATGTAAGATCAAAAATAATACTACTACCATACTGAGGGTGAATAATATCACTATGTAAGATGAAAAATACTATTACTACCATACTGCGGGTGAATAATACCACTATGTAAGATGAAAAATACTACTACTACCATACTGAGGGTGAATAATACCACTATGTAAGATCAAAAATAATACTACTACCATACTGAAGCTGAATAATATCACTATGTAAGATGAAAAATACTACTACTACCATACTGAGGGTGAATAATACCACTATGTAAGATGAAAAATACTACTACTACCATACTGAGGGTGAATAATACCACTATGTAAGATCAAAAATAATACTACTACCATACTGAGGCTGAATAATATCACTATGTAAGATGAAAAATACTACTACTACCATACTGAGGGTGAATAATACCACTATGTAAGATGAAAAATACTATTACTACCATACTGAGAATGAGTAATACCACTATGTAAGATAAAAAATACTACTACTACTACCATACTGAGGGTGAATAATACCACTATGTAAGATGAAAAATACTACTACTACAATACTGAGGCTGAATAATACCACTATGTAAGATGAAAAATACTATTACTACCATACTGAGAATGAGTAATACCACTATGTAAGATAAAAAATACTACTACTACCATACTGAGGGTGAATAATACCACTATGTAAGATGAAAAATACTACTACTACCATACTGAGAGTGAATAATACCACTATGTAAGATGAAAAATACTACTACTACAATACTGAGGCTGAATAATACCACTATGTAAGATGAAAAATACTATTACTACCATACTGAGAATGAGTAATACCACTATGTAAGATAAAAAATACTACTACTACCATACTGAGGGTGAATAATACCACTATGTAAGATGAAAAATACTACTACTACCATACTGAGGCTGAATAATATCACTATGTAAGATGAAAAATACTAATACTACCATACTGAGAATGAGTAATACCACTATGTAAGATGAAAAATACTACTACTATCATACTGAGGGTGAATAATACCATTATGTAAGATGAAAAATACTATTACTATATACTGAGGCTCAATAATACCATTATGTAAGATGAAAAATACTATTACTATATACTGAAGCTGAATAATATCACTATGTAAGATGAAAAATAATACTTCTACCATACTGAGACTGAATAATACCACTATGTAAGATGAAAAATACTACTACTACCATACTGAGACTGAATAATACCACTATGTAAGATGAAAAATACTACTACTACCATACTGAGGGTGAATAATACCATTATGTAAGTTGAAAAATACTACTACTACCATACTGAGGGTGAATAATATCACTATGTAAGATGAAAAATACTACTACTACCATACTGAGGGTGAATAATACCATTATGTAAGATGAAAAATACTACTACTACCATACTGAGGGTGAATAATACCACTATGTAAGATGAAAAATACTACTACTACCATACTGAGGGTGAATAATACCACTATGTAAGATGAAAAATACTACTACTACCATACTGAGGCTGAATAATATCACTATGTAAGATGAAAAATACTAATACTACCATACTGAGAATGAGTAATACCACTATGTAAGATGAAAAATACTACTACTATCATACTGAGGGTGAATAATACCATTATGTAAGATGAAAAATACTATTACTATATACTGAGGCTCAATAATACCATTATGCAAGATGAAAAATACTATTACTATATACTGAAGCTGAATAATATCACTATGTAAGATGAAAAATAATACTTCTACCATACTGAGACTGAATAATACCACTATGTAAGATGAAAAATACTACTACTACCATACTGAGACTGAATAATACCACTATGTAAGATGAAAAATACTACTACTACCATACTGAGGGTGAATAATACCATTATGTAAGTTGAAAAATACTACTACTACCATACTGAGGGTGAATAATATCACTATGTAAGATGAAAAATACTACTACTACCATACTGAGGGTGAATAATACCACTATGTAAGATGAAAAATACTACTACTACCATACTGAGGGTGAATAATACCACTATGTAAGATCAAAAATAATACTACTACCATACTGAGGGTGAATAATATCACTATGTAAGATGAAAAATACTATTACTACCATACTGCGGGTGAATAATACCACTATGTAAGATGAAAAATACTACTACTACCATACTGAGGGTGAATAATACCACTATGTAAGATCAAAAATAATACTACTACCATACTGAAGCTGAATAATATCACTATGTAAGATGAAAAATACTACTACTACCATACTGAGGGTGAATAATACCACTATGTAAGATGAAAAATACTACTACTACCATACTGAGGGTGAATAATACCACTATGTAAGATCAAAAATAATACTACTACCATACTGAGGCTGAATAATATCACTATGTAAGATGAAAAATACTACTACTACCATACTGAGGGTGAATAATACCACTATGTAAGATGAAAAATACTATTACTACCATACTGAGAATGAGTAATACCACTATGTAAGATAAAAAATACTACTACTACTACCATACTGAGGGTGAATAATACCACTATGTAAGATGAAAAATACTACTACTACAATACTGAGGCTGAATAATACCACTATGTAAGATGAAAAATACTATTACTACCATACTGAGAATGAGTAATACCACTATGTAAGATAAAAAATACTACTACTACCATACTGAGGGTGAATAATACCACTATGTAAGATGAAAAATACTACTACTACCATACTGAGAGTGAATAATACCACTATGTAAGATGAAAAATACTACTACTACAATACTGAGGCTGAATAATACCACTATGTAAGATGAAAAATACTATTACTACCATACTGAGAATGAGTAATACCACTATGTAAGATAAAAAATACTACTACTACCATACTGAGGGTGAATAATACCACTATGTAAGATGAAAAATACTACTACTACCATACTGAGGCTGAATAATATCACTATGTAAGATGAAAAATACTAATACTACCATACTGAGAATGAGTAATACCACTATGTAAGATGAAAAATACTACTACTATCATACTGAGGGTGAATAATACCATTATGTAAGATGAAAAATACTATTACTATATACTGAGGCTCAATAATACCATTATGTAAGATGAAAAATACTATTACTATATACTGAAGCTGAATAATATCACTATGTAAGATGAAAAATAATACTTCTACCATACTGAGACTGAATAATACCACTATGTAAGATGAAAAATACTACTACTACCATACTGAGACTGAATAATACCACTATGTAAGATGAAAAATACTACTACTACCATACTGAGGGTGAATAATACCATTATGTAAGTTGAAAAATACTACTACTACCATACTGAGGGTGAATAATATCACTATGTAAGATGAAAAATACTACTACTACCATACTGAGGGTGAATAATACCATTATGTAAGATGAAAAATACTACTACTACCATACTGAGGGTGAATAATACCACTATGTAAGATGAAAAATACTACTACTACCATACTGAGGGTGAATAATACCACTATGTAAGATGAAAAATACTACTACTACCATACTGAGGCTGAATAATATCACTATGTAAGATGAAAAATACTAATACTACCATACTGAGAATGAGTAATACCACTATGTAAGATGAAAAATACTACTACTATCATACTGAGGGTGAATAATACCATTATGTAAGATGAAAAATACTATTACTATATACTGAGGCTCAATAATACCATTATGCAAGATGAAAAATACTATTACTATATACTGAAGCTGAATAATATCACTATGTAAGATGAAAAATAATACTTCTACCATACTGAGACTGAATAATACCACTATGTAAGATGAAAAATACTACTACTACCATACTGAGACTGAATAATACCACTATGTAAGATGAAAAATACTACTACTACCATACTGAGGGTGAATAATACCATTATGTAAGTTGAAAAATACTACTACTACCATACTGAGGGTGAATAATATCACTATGTAAGATGAAAAATACTACTACTACTACCATACTGAGGGTGAATAATACCACTATGTAAGATGAAAAATACTACTACTACCATACTGAGACTGAATAATACCACTATGTAAGATGAAAAATACTACTACTACCATACTGAGGGTGAATAATATCACTATGTAAGATGAAAAATAATACTTCTACCATACTGAGACTGAATAATACCACTATGTAAGATGAAAAATACTACTACTACCATACTGAGACTGAATAATACCACTATGTAAGATGAAAAATACCACTACTACCATACTGAGGGTGAATAATATCACTATGTAAGATGAAAAATACTACTACTACTACCATACTGAGGGTGAATAATACCACTATGTAAGATGAAAAATACTACTACTACCATACTGAGGGTGAATAATACCACTATGTAAGATGAAAAATAATACTTCTACCATACTGAGGGTGAATAATACCACTATGTAACATGAAAAATACTATTACTACCATACTGAAGCTGAATAATACCATTATGTAAGATGAAAAATAATACTGCTACCATACTGAAGCTGAATAATGCCATTATGTAAGATGAAAAATAGTACTACTACCATACTGACGGAGAATAATATCAACATACTGAGTCTGAATAATATCCTTATATGGTGTAAAATACTACTACTACTACCATACTGAGCCTTAATAATACCATTAAGCTGGGTGTAAAATAATACTACTACCATACTGAGCCTGAATAATACCACTATGTAGGATGAAAAATAATACTCCTACCATACTGAGGGTGAATAATACCACTATGTAGGATGAAAAATAATATTACTACTATACCAAGGGTGAATAATACCAACATACTGAGCCTGAGTAATACTATTATGTAGGGTGTAAAATAATATTACTAAGTTACTAAGTTTGAATACTACTAGTATATAGGGTGTAAAATAATACTACTACCATACTGAATCTGAATAATACCGCTATGTAGGATGAAAAATAATACTACTAACATACTGAGCCTGAATAATACCATTATGCTGGGTGTAAAATAATACTACTACCATACTGAGCCTGAATAATACCACTATGTAGGATGAAAAATAATACTCCTACCATACTGAGGGTGAATAATACCACTATGTAGGATGAAAAATAATATTGCTACCATACTGAGAGTGAATAATACTACCATACTGAGCCTGAATAATACCAGTATGTAGGATGAAAAATAATACTTCTACCATACCGAGGATGAATAATACCATCTTACTGAGCCTGAATAATACCATTATGTAGGCTGTAAAATAATACTACTACCATACTGAGGGTAAATAATGTCAACATACAGAGCCTGAATAATATCATTATTGGGTGTAAATATAATACAACTATCATACTGAGTCTGAATAATACCAATATGTAGGTTGTAAAATAATACCGCTACCTTACCGAGGCTGAATAATACCGCTATGGAGGATGAAAAATAATATTACTACTATACCAAGGGTGAATAATACCAACATACTGAGCCTGAGTAATACTATTATGTAGGGTGTAAAATAATATTACTGAGTTACTAAGTTTGAATACTACTAGTTTATAGGGTGTAAAATAATACTACTACCATACTGATGCTGAATTATACTGCTATGTGGGAAGAAAAATAATACTACTACCATACTGAATCTGAATAATACCGCTATGTAGGATGAAAAATAATGCTACTAACATACTGAGGGTGAATAATAACAACATACTGAGCCTCAATAATACCATTCTGTAGGGTGTAAAATAATACTACTACCATACAGAGGCAGAATAATACTACTATGTAGGGTGTAAAATAATACTACTACCTTACTGAGGCTGAATAATACCAGTATGTAGGAAGAAAAATAAGGGTGGTTTCACATTAGCGCTTTTTAAGCGCACGCACGGTCGGGGGTAGCTCCCCCCCCCCGAGCCGGCTCTCTGCCCGGCGTGCCCGCCCCTTGCTTGTAGCGCCGCCTCCTAGCGCACAGCGGCGCCTGTGATCGGCGCACCCTATCTTTAGCATAGGGTGCGCAGATCGTGCACAGGCCGTGCGCTAGTTGCGCTTTGACCTGCGCTGCGCACTTTTAACGGTGCGCCGTGCGCGCCAAAGTCCGAAAAGTTTGATTTTGGCGCGCACGGCGCACCGTCAAAAGTGCGCAGCGCAGGTCAAAGCGCAACTAGCGCACGGCCTGCGCACGATCTGCGCACCCTATGCTAAAGATAGGGTGCGCCGATCGCAGGCGCCGCTGTGCGCTAGGAGGCGGCGCTACAAGCAAGGGGCGGGCACGCCGGGCAGAGAGCCGGCTCGGGGGCGGAGCTACCCCCGGCCGTGCGTGCGCTTAAAAAGCGCTAATGTGAAACCACCCTTAGCCTGAATAATACCACTATGGAGGGTGTAAAATAATAATACTACCACACTGAGGCTGCATTACACTAGTATGTATGATGAAAAAATAATACTACTACCATATTGAAGGTGAATAATACCACTATAAAAGCAAATCTTTAATATTGTGCAAGTGATTAATCGATTGCAGATTCAAGTGCCATAGGGAAACTAAAAAAAAGCAATTAAAAAGTTTTACAAATATAATAAAAAATGTATACAAGTTTTAATCATTCTCTTTTCCTAGTGCAAAAATGTAGAAATTTAAAAAACAAAAACAAAAACAAAACATATGTGATATCACCAAGTCCAATTTATCAAAATCTAAAAAGATTTAACACTTAAGGTAAATGACGTAAAGCAAAAAAAAAAAAAAAAAAAATTTTTATGAAAATAAATAATCTTTTTTATACATATAGACCCAATATATTGCACTCAAGGGAAGCAATAAACATGCAAAACACCATATAAAAAAATAAAATAAAATGAACACCAACAATCTACGTGACAAAAAGCGAGCAAATTATTGACATTTGGAGTGTAATGGTTTTATAACTCCCCAGGCCCGCCGACTCAATAGATCCAGAATATTTCTAGGTCAGCGTTAGGAGACGAAATAACGCTGCGCTGGAGGCGACGTAGGAAATGGTTTCCCTGTGACGAGTAAGAAAAAATAAAAGCAAAGTCACTGACAACGATACTGCACAATAAAGGCAGCGCCAGGGATAATGTACAGTGATACGGGAGCAGCGGGATTCTGTATGAACCCTGTATGAACTGTATGCTACCCGCCGCCGGGCCGCGTATAATTCATAACACTTGTGAGTATGGTGGAGGGGATTTTTACGCCATTTCATGGTGTTTATCAGCGCCTGCAGCCGGAGGTCACGCTGGGTGATCTGGAATAGTTCAGGGTGTTAACGAGCAGTAATATAGGGTTTCTGGAGGGTAACGTGTCATGGAGTAATGCAGGGTGACAGTTCAGCCTATGACATACTACTGGGGGGCATAGCCGGACGCGGGACATTGATCCTGCAAGCGAGCGGTATTCAGGGACATCTCTCTCAGGGTTATACGTCTTGAAATATTCCCGAAATCTCCTACGATTCCCAAAGGATGGACGAAGCAAGGAGACCGACAGATGGTGGCGCAGGGAGAGCAACAGGTACAGGCAAAGTAAGAGGACACTACAGAGAAGTGAGTTATGTGTTAGCAGACCCAAGAGCGAGAATACCATAGCGGCAGCCAATATGGCTGCTATGGGGCCGCCGGGGACTGCATCTCTTAGTTTAGAGCAGGGGTCTCAAACTCGGGTGGGTTTATGGGCCACACATGGAGAAAAATAATAATTTGACAAGCTGATTTCTTTGCAGGACGAGATGACGTTTTCAGTGATATATATTTTTTTTTCTATACAACTTTTTTGATCATCTTTTTCTCCAAAATATTTTTGGAGTGTTTATTTTTTTTTTTCATGGCATTTATCATATGGGTTATGGTACTGTTTTATAGCTTGGGTCTTTCTGGATGCGGCCATAACAAATACTGTGTATACTTTTTTTTTGACTGCTTTAGTTTGTACATAAACATCATTTTTAGTGGCAACTATTTTTACATTATTAATTTGATTTTTCTTTTTTTGGGGGGGGCACAAACAGCCCCATACAATAATATTTTTTTACAATTTGACCCATATAGTAATTCTGACTCCATTGCGTAATAATGTCCCCCAGCCTGGTCCCTACCTGTAATAAGTCTGCCATACTGGTCCCCATCTTGTAGTAATGTCCCCATCTTGTAGCACTGTCCCCCATTCTGGTCTCATCTTGTTGTAAAGTCCCACATCCTGGTCCCCATCTGTAGTAAGGTCTCCACCCTGGACCCCTTCTTGTAGTAATGTCCCCTATCTTGTTCCCATCTGGTAGTATTATTCCCATCCTGGACCCATCTAGTAGTAATGTACCCCATCTGGTTTCCATCTTGTAGTAATGTACAAGTTTTGTAGTAGTGTTCCACATGCTGATCCCCAACTTGTAGTAATGCCTCCATCCTGGTCCCCATCTTATAGTAATGTCCTCAATCTTGTAGTAATGTCCCCACCTTGTAGTGATATTCCCCATGATGATCCCCATCGTGTAGTAATGTCTCCCTCCTGGTCCCCATCTTGTAGGAATGTCCTCACTTCTGCTGCTCTTCACATGCATATTAATAAAAAAAAAAGATTCTTCTCACTTGTCCCTTGGCGAACAGTGTCCTTTTCTCTTCTACAGCTGAGGCGGCGAACAGTAATGAAATCATATGCTGCCCGTGATGGGCCCACCGACGTCAGCTGCTGGCCTCTGATTGACCAGTGGCTGTTATTGTGGAGCAGAGACCCGGTGTCTGAGCCGCAATACATTTCAATTAAATGTGCGTCCAACTACGCACATTCAGCTGAAAAGCGCTGGTGTCAGCAGCCCCCTGGACCGGGCCGCGATCGTCTCCAGAGGTCTGTTGCTCATGGACCACAAGATGCAGCCTCATGGACCGCATGCAACCTGCAGATCATGTGTTTGAGGCACTGTCCACAGCAGTAATGTGAATTTCAGCTCCATCACTTGCAGTGTTCTCTGTTAGCCTTTGTAGCTACCTTTGTAGCTAGTGATATTGGAGGATACAACAGCTGCAGGCTTATGCTGATGACTGTGCTGTTAGCGTTTGCTCATACTGTACTGTATGACCTCACTGGTTTTCTTTGTGTCAGTTCTCTTGCTTTAATCCTCCATGTTGTGATGATGAGGATAATGATTGCTGTATGTCTCAAGTAAAACAGTTTCTTATCCCATTTTGTTTGTGAGTGATGATGACTTTGCTGAAAGCTGAAATCTGCAACAAGTGAGATAATAAGGAACGTGGGCACTGTTTCCTCTACAGAACAGCAATTACTGTAATGTCTGTAAAGCGCTGTGGAATTAATGGCGCTATATAAATGAGTAAAATAAATAAAAAAATACTGTAATTAATATTAACATGCAGCACTGAAATTATGGGCTACATGGAGGTCAGATATACGGGACCACATATCATCCTATACAAATAGTACTAAACAGCATCCAGTCGTAGCACAACGAAGGTTACTTTCTACACCTTTGGTGGTTGAAGGCTATGATGGGTTAAAAAATCTGTATCCCTGGTGGTCTTAGGGCAGTGAAGGTTTTAAAAGGGTTGGCCTCCGCATGAGCAAAGGTGAGTATTGCTGGAGTAGAGCAACACTGACAACGTCACGAATGCAGATACCTGCCAGGACGCGTGCATGATTGACAGGTGTTGTGCATGCGTCCTACTTTAACAACTGTATGATCCTGTAAAAATGTGTAGACTTGCTGTCCTCCTGATGGGGAAGTGAGACCCTTTAACATCAGCATAAAGTCACATTTCTAGTGATCTAGGGCTTTGGGGTTAATTCCAGTATGTAAGGTTTATTGCAGCAAAGGGGTTAATCTCAGGATTAGCTGATGGTCTAGAACAATGAAGGGGTTAATGTTTGTATTCCTGGTTAACTTGTGCAGCTGGTGGTGATATTAATATCAGTACAGACAAGGGGGGTGTATTCCAGTATCCATGGTGGGCTTCAGCAGTGAAGGGTTTAATGTCAATATGGTCTGATGGTCTAGCGGGACTAAGGATTTATGGTAATGTAAGGCAGCCAGGGTGGTAGTTGTGGCAACGGGCTGTACGGTTCCCACACCCTGGCGCCCCACAGATAAAATATAATGTCCCTTCTGCTGCAGGCGCAGCGTGTGCGGCAGTGCACTGACGTTTACTGTCAACGTCCCCTCGGCTTCTGTCACTTTGGCTCCGCGTTCCTAAGCTTCACAAACCATTCCAGAGACAAAGTTCTTTTCCAGCAGTTTAACTTTACTAAGCAGGAGGGTATCCATCACTTGCAGCACAACATACACAGAGCAGCATGTCATGCACTTTCCCTGCATTCCTGGCAGCCTCTGTTCTTCCTGACAACTCTGTCTCTCTTCTGGCAGTGCCTGCATTGCCCCTGGACAATCGTTGGTGCCTTCAGACCCACCAGCTTCCTACCATTTCCTCGGATGGTTTCAGTAGGAAAAGGTGCAGGTTCGCCATCTCAGATCCACCTGCCCGGTCATAGACCCTGGATCCATATTGGAACGGTCCTGTCTAAGCTGGTGCCCGCCTGTACGACGCTCAACCTGGGGCCCCTTCCTGCCGTAGCAGCTTTATCCCCATGGCTGGCAGACTGTATCTCTCACTGTTGCTCCTTGGCCTGGGCAAGGCTGCCTGGGCTCTGCTGCATAACCAGGAAGTATCTCTACTATATTCTATTGCTCTGCACTGCAGTTTTCTAACTCCTCCCCACTGGACAAACCCTTATGCTGCCTGTAACTAAACTAACATTCCTATTCCTATCTCTAATATGCCCCCCTCTATTCTAACCCCACTATTATTTTATGCAAACTTATACCCTATGCTAGCCCTAATCTTATACACAACACATGGTACATTTATATTACAGCACATGACATACATCAAATACTTTCACATTAATGAACATTAGAGTACCACATACAAAGTGGACCAAAGAGGGGAAAAGCTTAAATTGGTGGCTTACGGCATTGGAAGGGTCAATGCGGCATTCGTTTGATCCAGCATCGCTTTCTATTTGGGTAGGCATCCTTTACAGCCACAGCTTTGTTGGCTCCTGGCTGATGGGCCTGGTCACCACTGTGACTGGTAAAAATATTCCATTGGGTGGAGGGAATTAACTTGAGGGCAAAAAAAGCATCACGTCCCCTTTTCCAGGTAGTTTGGAAACCATAGCAAAGGTCTATGAAATGTATGTGCACCACTGGACAGGGCCCACCTTTCTGGTGGCACGTAGTATAGCCTATTGGCGAAAGATACCTGAAGACCCCAATGGGTCAATTTTGAATGTTTTCATTCAATCCTTGTTTTGTTTTCTCTAAGCAGTGGGTGTAATGATTTGTTACTTTTAGTCTATGGAAGGGTGTTGTGAGTTCATTTTCCCCTCCGTCACTGAGGCCTGGTGAACTCCCTATTCTAGTGAAGGAAGGTAGTGAGCCTGATTATCAGACACCTGGGACTAATGAAGACGATTGGCTGAGTGGAGTCACTGACTGGATTTAAGGCAGCCTACGCCCTTTCTGCCCTGCGGGTGATTTCTCTGTGGACTCTTGGACACCAGTCTGATTCCTGCTCTCCTAAAGCTAAGTTTTCTGTTTTGCCTTTTTGCATCTAAGATTTGTTCTTGTTTTTCTTGCTTTTGGATTCTGCCATTCCCTGCTGGAGTGTGCAGTGTTCCGTGAGCTCTGTCTTCTGAAGGTACCTGAGTGCTGATTTAGTTTTTGAAGCTTAGTTGCTTCAGGGCCATTTTTATATCAGCTTGTTGGCTTTTGTCTCTGATAGGGTTTTGGCAGATTGCAGACAGCAGCCTTCCTATCCGTTCCTATCTAGGTAGTTTTTGGGCCCCGTCTTTGCTCAGCCTGTCTTTCTGTCTGTGTAAGTGTTTTCATCTTGCTTCACCGTCATTATATGTGGGGGCTGCCTATTGCTTTGGGGTCTGCTCTGGGGCAGTTAGATTTCCCCTTTCCTTCTTTAGGCCTTTGTATCGCTCCGGCTGTGATCGAGGGGTCTAGGTCATCGTAGGAACCCCCCACGGCTACTGCTAGTTGTGTTGATAGGTTCAGGGGTCTGCAATCTGATAGTTGCCAACTTCTCTGGTTTTCAGGACTTAGCTAGCATTTCTGTTTTTGCCTCCTACGGTGACTCAATCATAACAGAAGGGTTTAGGCAGTGAGGGTGGAGGTAAATGGTGTTCTGAAGATCGGAGATATTTTACCCATCCGTAATAATTACTTTTGGCAAGTTCCACAAGTAAGACTGTTACACACCAGTCCGAGGTCTGGGCTCGGCTCCCTAGACCCTGGTCTGTTAAACTGTCTTATGCTTTGCAAGTAGCCCTGCATGCTTCCATGTCTTGAGCTTCCTAGACCTCTATAAGACACCTGTGTCTTGGTATTAAGACTCATAGTTTGTCTGTGGCTGCCAGCAGCCTACAGTACCTCTGCAACCTGTCTATGGTCTTCAGGACATCGCCTGTCTGTCTATGGCGTCCAGATTCCAGGATGTCTCATGTCTGTCTGTGGCTTCTAGAACCTCTACTACTTGTATGTGGTCATCTGGATGTCCCTGGGCTGCCTGCAGCTTTCAGTACCTTTGCAACCTGTCTGCAGTCTCTGGGACATCCCATGGATCCCTGTGGCTTCCAGTCCCTGTTACTTGTCTGCCTGTCTGGTTACCTCCAGGCAAACTTTGGTTTTCATCAAAAGGGCTTTACAGGAAAGGACATTGCTACTTGTAAGATTGCCCATAAATTAAGAATTTACTGTATCTTCAAGGACTTCAAAGAGAGAAGTTCAATTGATGTGAAGAAGGTTTTAGGGCACCCAATAAAAATCAAGCAAATGCCAGAACTGTCTCCTAAAGAGGATTCAGCTACGGGATCAGTTCAAAACCAGTGCAGACCTTGCTCAGAAATGGCAGCATACAGATGTTACGGCATCTGCACGCACAGTGAGATGAACGCTTTTGGAGGATGGCCTGGTGTCAAGAAGAGCAACATAGAAACCACTTCCTTCCGAGAAAAACATCAAAGACAGAGTGACATTCTGCAGGAAGTACAGGGATTGGACTGCAGTTAGTTTATCTGATGAATAACTTCCCTTTAGATTGTTTGGGACACCTGGAAGAATGATTGTTCAGAGAAGAAAAGGTGAGGCCTACCAAGTCCTGTGTGATGCCAACAGTAAAGCATTCTGACACCATCCATGTGTGGGGGCTTTTCATCCATGGAGGGGGCTCACTTATAATATTACCTAAGACACTGCCATGAAAGAAGACTGGGATCTAAACATCCTCCAAGAGAAACTTCTACCAACGATCCAGGAGCAATTTGGTGACTATTTTTTCCAGCATGATGGAGACCATGTCACAAGGCAAAAGTAATAACGAAGTGGCTCGGTGAACAAAACGCTGACATTTTGGATCCATGTGTAAGAATGGTGGACTTTGCCGTCGTGTTCCTACCCCTGAAGACACCAATTGCATTGTGTTATATTATAATGTGTATTATGGCATGCGTTTTTGTATATATTTTGTCATGTGAATTGTATTGTATAGTATAGAATATATAGTGTAAGGTATAGCGTTAGAAGACAGGTAGTATAGGGATGTAGATAGTTGACTGTAGTATAGTTAGTGATGATAGGGTAAGCTAGGATATAGTTAATGTTTGGGACTAGCCCACTGTGAGAGTGGTAGTGGTAGGGAAAGTAACTGCTTACAGTTATGCAGATAGGGTTTGGAGCCTAAAGTGAGAAAAGCTGCATAGGTTCACCGTCCTAAGTGAGAGGAGACTAAAGGTGAAGGATAGTGTGATACTGAAGAGAAGTGATTGACGAGACACAGTGGCCTGGAGAACGGTCATTAGATATGACGCCGAGTTAGGAACCCCGGAGCTTGTAACACAGATGGTAACAGACCTAAGTAGGACTAATTATGACGGACTGGTGGAGTTCCCGAGTGCAAGTGATGTTTAACAGAAATAGGATGTGGAACTGAAGATTAAGTAAGGAGACTTGCTGATCAGGACTGTAGCGTTAAAGCTGGATTGTGGCGGAGAAGAGAGAAGCAGTGTGCCTCACTGACCCTGGAGTCAACTATGGAGGAAGGATATTGAGAGTGAAAATTGCTTTATACTGGAAAGGAAATGTCCATAAGACTTTGCACCCGCTATCCCTTGTATATAACCTTTACCAAGTTACCACCCAGTAAAGAATTCTGTGGCGCCCCCAGGAGTATGGTCGCCACAGTGGCATTGCCTTCCTCCTAGGGAGTGTGATGTCATGCTTGGAAGCAATAAAGGATCTCTCTGGCAGTTAACCACAACACACAACACAGTTTTCCATTCCAGGCCAGCAGAGGGAGCTCTGAACCAAACCTGGGGGAGGAGCTACTCTCTGGGGGCCAGGAGGGAAGAGAAGGAGTTCGTGTGAGGAGGGCAACGTGTGTGGACGTGGAGGAGAAGAGCTGGGAGATAGAGCAGAGAGTTCAGGCTCATTCCCAGCTATAGCGCATAATCTGGAGCCCGGTCTCCAAGGCTGTATGGACACTGATGGTCCTGCAACAGAAATCGGAGGAAAAGGACGCTGTAAATGCTCTATTCCCACATAAGACTCGGAGGCACAACAGCGACGGGTGAGCCAGAAGAGGAAGGCTACAGCTGTCTGCCATACGAGGGGGTTCTAAAGAGAATAAGCATGTGGAACTTCAGTGTAACACAGTACTGCAAGTACTTAAAAATAAGCGCTAGGAAGGAGACTACACAACCCATCTGCATAGAGAGATTCCTAAGTTGCTTCCAGGCTAGCCAGCTCCTGTGCCATCTGTAATCTGGACCCTGGACTGCATTTGCCAAGCAAAGTAAAGGTAAAGAAACTGCACCCTGTTGTGTCCTTGCCTTCTTCCTGCAACCCTGTCAGCACTGCTTCATCTCTGTGCCTAACACTGCACCCTCTTCCTCAACACCTATCCTCACTGCCCTGGGATTACTGCCCTACCTGTGGAGGGCCACAACATCATAGCTGCACCACACCATCTGTCCCAGAGGATCTGTCTGCAGCGTCGGCTTAACATCTTCATTGCCGAACACCACAGGTGGCGACACAAATCATCCACTCATAAACTTTATTTCCAACTCAGCCCTTTTACATGGGCGCCCAGGGCCACTGACCAGGTCACCGCTGCTGTGATATTCCCCTCTGAGAGACCGGCCCGGTACCGAGTACCCCACAGCCCTGGGAGAGCGACCCAATTCCAAAGTTGTCAGCTGCCAGGACGAAGGGCAGAAGTCTTGAAAAATAAAGGAAAACACTGTACATATTGAGTCTGTGTATAGACTTGATGTATTTGTCACTAAAAGCGTAAAAACTACTAAACATGCAGAAACAGCAGTCTCAAAGCATTTGGCACAGCCATTTTCACATGGATTTTGAAAGCAAGTACACCAGCCTCACCGGTCTAAGAGATCTATTTCATAATGTATGCGACAGATCCATTTTACTGGATCCCCCTTTTTAAAGAAAGGTTGCTGTATTTGAGTACTGGTAGTCCTGCAGTTTCCGAATATAGGTCACGTATGCCACTCTTATGACTTGTGTGTCAGCTATTACCGAGTCATTTCTCATCACGTTCGCTAATTGGCGTATTTCAAGTAATGAACAGTGTGAGGCGAAATTAGGGAGGAGGGCAGGAGGGTAGGGAATCAACAACGCCTGGGCTCATAGATAGTGAGGCTGAGGTCAGAGATAGCGAAGCACTTCTCGCCTGGGATTCAGAAGGTCCAGAAGAGAGTCCACAAGTGGAGGGTAAAGGCACCTGCCAAGGTGGAGCACGACCCTTCTGTGAGCCGTAATGTTTATTAAGGTGAGTGGAAGTAGTAGTAAGGGCTAAATAGGGCGATACCGTAATTGGGGTCTGGGTTGGGAAGTTGTAGAAGTCTTCTGAACTTGAAGCCACCTCTCCACATGAGTGAGCTACTCTGCATCCAATACTCAGACTATAAATCTCCATCTGCGGTTCCTCCCTGGAGGATCGAGAAGCATTTCCCATGTTTTACAGCTGTTATAAATAATTGCAAAATGTAGTTGTCACTGGTGCGGAGAGAGGGAAGTCTCCTTACAATAGATAATTCCTTTTTTTCCCCATATTTGTAAATAACATAGAACATTCTGCAGCTTTTGTAACATACGGTGCGTTTCCATTCTGCGGCATTTTCAGCAGCTCTTTCTTGGTGTCAGTGAATAGAAACATTATTTTCATATCCTAATCAAATCCAACTGATTCAGGTGAAAAGTCGGTTACGGAGTACATGTCTTTTCTCATACCATCGATTTTCTCCAACGAGTGCTGTCCGTGGTTTTCACAGATTGCATTCGTACCCATGATATTCTATGGGGGCGGTCAACATGTCCGATTTTTTTCCTCGCGCTCAATTAAAAGAGCATAAAAAACGCTGCTTAGAATCTGCACCAAAACACAGCAAAAGGAGAAAACAGCAAAGAAGCAATAGTCTGTATTTTGGTAGAAAAAAAATGCAATGGGAAGAAAAGCAAGTGGGAACTTGGGCTTAACGAGTCATAGGGACATGGTAGCAGTTTTATCAGTGGAGGTCCGGATGCCAACAGAGGAGTCGGCCGTCTGATTGCTTACACTTGCTGGATGCTTTATTCTTTGGCAATCCCCGGGCAAGTACTTGCCATGGATATATTGGAAGCAGTATGTTTGGTGGAGGCTGGCCACGCTGCCCATCGGTGGGTACATGGATGTTGGCAGGGCTGTATATGTTACCTTGTTGATAGTGAATCTTTATGGAGTGGTTTTTTCAATATTTTTTTTTCTGCAAAGCATCACGGTCCCACCCTACACTTGTATGACACCAAAAGTCCTCTTATCACAAGTGAGCAGGAGACGGGTGCGGTCGTCGTCAGTGACACTGCACCGTGACGTATGTGTGTCTGTCACTGGCAAGTGCCAAGAAGTAAGATGTTTTTTTTCAATTATTATCATTAGTACCCATGTGATTTTCCTGATAGACATACAGTATGTTTAACGGGGTAATTATTCAGGACTAGTTCTTTTTTACTATGCGCCTAAGAATTGCCAGGCAGGTAGTTGCTGCCTACCGGCGTGTTGTGCCCAGGGCCGATATCTCTCAGCACAGAGAAGTCACTGACCACTCCTACTGGCAATTTTGCGGCTTCCGCTAACATCACATTGACAGGGCCATCACGGCTTCTCTTCCACTCTGCTCTGTTGACAGAGCGTGACTGCTGACTGATAGCTGGCTCCCCGCTGCCTACCTGCGGGGAGCCGACCATCAATCAAGCAAGACGTCGGCAGTCACGTCCTGTCAACAGAGCAGTCCATAAGAGGCAAAGCTGCTAATCTTGACCTGGAACAGCTGAATCGCCGGCAGGAGCGGTTAGTGACCTCTGTGCCGGCACCGGGTAAAACAAGCAGGTAATTAACAACTTAGTGTTAGCATTTAGGCCCATAGTCCAAAAAAAAAAGTCTTGGATACACCCAATAATTTTTTTGGTGCCTATTAAACAAAATGGTTGGAAAAGAGGCAAGCGATTGCGACCAATAGCTTCTACATAAATATTGCACCAATAGCTTCTACATAGATATTGCACATGCGCCGGCGCCACTTTGTAATTTTATCTCTTTGTAGCAAATTTAATGAATGTTCCCCAATTATAATTTAAAGGGGTTTCACAAAATCGCAAGTAATAACTGGCTGATCCTGACAGTCAGACCCCAAGAGATCCTAAGAACAGGGTTCTGAAACCCCCAAAATATCAGAGCCTCATCTTGTATAGAGCAGAGGTGCATAACACATACCGCCACTCCATTCACTGTCAACTCCACTGTGAAAGGGGCAGAGCTCCAACACCCCACACAACCTAAGGAAAGGGGTGGCACTTTTTTTTTTTTAAAGACAGCCATGTTTTTCGAATCCTGAATGACCCTAGTGTGAATCTGACTCCACGTGCGATTTGCTGTAAAGTTTGCGCTAACATCATGGTTAATAAGAAAGATCTATCCCCCCCTTCTTTATAATGCTCAGCAGTATCCAACGCCCCCCGTCCCATGAGCCCGCTGTCCTTCCCGGGATGAGGACGTCCGTGCCATCTGCTGTTTAATTCATATATGGCGGAATGACGGTCTTCCAGGATTTCTTCTCTCTGTAATTACTTAAATATGTATGTAGTATTCTCATCGCTTCCCCCCGCTCAGTATTTCTCTTAAGTAAGAGATCAAAGGATCCCCCAGGCGTTATAAAGGACCACTCAGTCAAAATCTTTTCTTCCAGCACATTAAAACTACAAAGTAAAAAGTGAAGTACAAAATAGAAAGTGAACAATGTCAGGTGGGAATACTGTCAAGTGAAAGGCAATGAATAATGGCGGCAAATTGTTTTTCTAAAGCCTGACTCTGCTCCTATCATTTGTGACTGTAGTTAATCAGGAACCTGTCACCACTTCTGTTTTAGTGCATTTTTCTATTCTCCATAAGATTATATACATTTTTGGAACATTTGTCGGTACAAATTTGTGTTTCACACTATTCCTCTTTAATTCCTCCTGAAAAAGTAGAAATGGGGCGTGTCCTGACACCGGCAGCACTGATTGGGTAATGTCGGGGGGGTGTGTCAGTACACAGTAGGACATTATCCAATCAGGGCTGCCAGTGTCAGGCTGTGTAACAATAATTTATTCATGAATTTTCAGGAGGAACAAGAGAGGAACATCACAATGAGGAAATATAAGGAAAGATTCTCCAGAATTGGTATATCGTGTGGAACATAATGCTTTACTAAAACATACCTGTCATGAGACCTGACAGGTCAGCCTGAAAGGGACAGTCTGTTATAACCAGTGCAGCACATGAACAAAAGGTTCAAAGAACTCCAGAAAGAAAATAGGGTGCGGTTCCGTACACCACTCGGAGGTCTGTGCAGTCTGTGGGCAACTCCACACGACACTGCCACATTGCTAGATCCAAAAAACCCAAGGAACCAGATGTTCTCCACCAAAGGGTTAACATTATTATGTCATAGCACATAGAGAGTAAAAAAGCGACGTTTTGGCCACAAAGGGCCTTTTTCAAGCCATATACAAAATATGTGTTCCTTTTGCATATGGCTTTAAAAAGGCCTTTTGCGGCCAAAACGTCGCTTTTTTACTCTGTATGTGCTATGACATAATAAAGATTACCTTTTGGTGGAGAACATCTGGTACATTGGTTTTTTGGGATCTACCAGAAAGAAAATCACTGGGACAGTGTCTAGGAAGCTGAGATACCAGAAACTGTGTGGGGGCGGGAGAGAGAGAGAGAGAAAGAGAGAGAGAGAAAAAGAGAGAGAGAAAAAAGAGAGAGAGAAAAAAGAGAGAGAAAAAGGGGGGAGAGAAAGAGAAGAGAGAGATAGAAAAAGAGAGAGAGAGAGAGAAAAAGAGAGTGTGAGAGAGAGAGAAAAAAAGAGAGAGGGAGAGAGAAAGAGAGAGAGGGGGAGAAAGAGAGAGAGGGGGGAGAAAGAGAGAGGGAGAGAGGGAGAGAGAGGGAGGGAAAGAGAGCGAGAGAGAGACAGAGAGAGAGAGAACACGTATATACATTACACACATTCATACACATCACACACAAATATATATAATATATACAGTACCGACCAAAAGTTTGGACACACCTTCTCATTCAAAGCGTTTTCTTTATTTTCATGACTATGAAAATTATAGATTCACTCTGAAGGCATCAAAACTATGAATTAACACATGTGGAATTATATAATTAACAAAAAAGTGTGAAAAAACTGAAAATATGTCTTATGTTCTAGGTTCTTCAAAGTAGCCACCTTTTGCTTTGATTACTGCTTTGCACACCCTTGGCATTCTCTTGATGAGCTTCAAGAGGTAGTCACCGGAAATGGTTTTCACTTCACAGGTGAGCCCTGTCAGGTTTAATAAGTGGGATTTCTTGCCTTATAAATGGGGTTGGGACCATCAGTTGTGTTGTGCAGAAGTCTGGTGGATACACAGCTGATAGTCCTACTGAATAGACTGATAGAATTTGTATTATGGCAAGAAAAAAGCAGCTGAGTAAAGAAAAACGAGTGGCCATCATTACTTTAAGAAATGAAGGTCAGTCAGTCCGAAAAATTTGGAAAATTTTGAAAGTGTCCCCAGGTGCAGTGACAAAAACCATCAAGCGCTACAAAGAAGCTGGCTCACATGAGGACCGCCCCAGGAAAGGAAGACCAAGAGTCACCTCTGCTGCGGAGGATAAGTTCATCCGAGTCACCAGCCTCAGAAATCGCAGGTTAATAACAGCTCAGATTAGAGACCAGGTCAATGCCACACAGAGTTCTAGCAGCAGACACATCTCAACAACAACTGTTAAGAGGAGACTTTGTGCAGCAGGCCTTCATGGTAAAATAGCTGCTAGGAAACCACTGCTAAGGACAGGCCACAAGCAGAAGAGACTTGTTTGGGCTAAAGAACAGAAGGAATGGACATTAGACCAGTGGAAATCTGTGCTTTGGTCTGATGAGCCCAAATTGGAGATCTTTGGTTCCAACCACTGTGTCTTTGTGCGACGCAGAAAAGGTGAACGGATGGACTCTACATGCCTGGTTCCCACCGTGAAGCATGGAGGAGGAGGTGTGATGGTGTGGGGGTGCTTTGCTGGTGACACTGTTGGGAATTTATTCAAAATTGAAGGCATACTGAACAAGCATGGCTACCACAGCATCTTGCAGCGGCATGCTATTCCATCCGGTTTGTGTTTAGTTGAACCATCATATATTTTTCAACAGGACAATGACCTCAAACACACCTCCAGGCTGTGTAAGGGCTATTTGACCAAGAGGGACAGTGATGGGGTGCTATGCCAGATGACAGTCACCAGACCTGAACCCAATCGAGATGGTTTGGGGTGAGCTGGACCGCAGAGTGAAGGCAAAAGGGCCACAAGTGCTAAGCATCTCTGGGAACTGCTTCAAGACTGTTGGAAGACCATTTCCGGTGACTACCTCTTGAAGCTCATCAAGAGAATGCCAAGAGTGTGCAAAGCAGTAATCAAAGCAAAAGGTGGCTACTTTGAAGAACCTAGAATATAAGACATATTTTCAGTTGTTTCACACTTTCTTGTTAATTATATAATTCCACATGTGTTAATTCATAGTTTTGATGCCTTCAGAGTGAATCTACAATTTTCATAGTCATGAAAATAAAGAAAACTCTTTGAATGAGAAGGTGTGTCCAAACTTTTGGTCTGTACTGTATATATTGTAAGGTAGCGCTGTCATTCAAGTAGGGGATACTCACTCACCAGCCACAAAACCAGATCCGGCACAGGTTTTCCATAAAATCATAACAGTCCATGCGGTTTATTCAGCAGCATAAATCCATAACAGCAACATAAAGCTCTTATACAGCCTAGTGTCCATGACAGTTCAGCTCTGTTACCCTGTAGTCACACAGGTTATGCATACACAGGCTTTCTAGCCTCAGCTATCTCACCCACGTCAGGGTAACCTCATGGTTCTTTCATCATGCTGCAGACGTCCATTCCCTCCTAGGAATCATCAGGCATGTGCAGCCATTCAACACAGCGTTCCTTGCTGTCAGGAAGGCAGCCCCCATCTCTCCCAGACGGGGCCTTCCAAAACGGACCAACCAGGTCCCTGCATTCACTCATGGGACCTACCCTGGCCACCTTATATGGTCCGTAGCCACAACCACCGGGTCACATGGCTATGACCTCATCACAGGTCCTTGAACCACTCATGCACATTTTACAATAGCGTTCTTAACCACACCCCTGGGTGGATTTGTAGGTAACTAGCCCCTGACACATTGAAACAGCACCTCAACAGTATCACTGCTGATCCACACACACATATGTCTCCATCTCAAGGCCACCCACCTTGGGATACATAACGGTCATTCAGTATCCTACACCTATCAGGACACTGGAAATGCTTATAATCTCGTCCTGGGACATCCACACAGCGCCCCCTAGCGGACACAGTGGTCACTACACCACAATATATCCACACACAGGAGAGGAATAATATTTACATCTTTAGACAGAGTAAATTCCTTCATAAGCAAAAATGCAACCTGTGGCTCACTGTCAGGCCACGTTCACACTATCAGTATTTGGTCAGTTTTGATGTAAAATACTGACCAAATACTGACCATCGTGGTCTGAAAAAAAAAATGTCAGCTTGCACTAGCTGCTCCCCTAAATCAGATGAGACTCACCCATTCACGTTTATGGGTGCCCAAAAAAAAAAACAAAACCAGGATTCCATGTCCAGCATCTTATTTGTACAGATAGATTGAAATTCTGTAACACAGGAGACTGTGAATGGTCCTGTAAATGTAAGTGATTAATAGCTGCTGCTGTAAGAAATCGCATTGTATGCGGATGACAAGTGAGAATAAAGTAGTCAGTTTTCTGGATGAACGTCTAGCGATTTTTTTTTTCTATACGTTTGTGTGAATCCGGCCTTAGAGTTTCTGCCATCCCCCCCCCCCACAGGTCCAGAGACTGAGTCTCATCATAGACTTATTAAGAAAAGAAATCCCAAGGAATTACATTTATAAAAGTCATTAAACTGAGAACAGTTAGTCCTCTCCCACTGTGATATCGGATTTCTCATGGGGAGATGAAAAGAAGCGTCCTGTTTCAGAAACCGCAGATGTATTGTGGTTTCTGTAGTGTTCAAGGGAATCTGTCACCAGGTTTTTGTTATGGAATCCGAGAACAGCATGATGTAGGGGCAGAGACCTTGATTCCAGCCTTATGTCACTTACTGGGCTGCTTGCTGTCATTTTTATACCCTGTTTTTTCTGCTGCTAATCTAGCAGTGCTCTGTATAACCACGCCCACACCACTGATTGGCAGCTTCCTGTGTACACTTTGCATAGACAGAACGCTGCCAATCAGTGGTGGGGGCGGGGTTATACAGAGCAGTTGACCAGGAGGCACGAGACAACTTGTCCTGTAGTGATAATCTCCTGCTGATAAATCACTGACTTTGTTGAAACAGCATCACACAGCGTAGTAATTGATACATCGCTGGAATCAGAGTCCCTGGCCCTACATTATGCTGCTCTCAGATTACAAAGCAAAAACCTTCTGTCATATTCTTTTAAGTCTCTGGGACTTCGACTTCTTCACCCATGGCACCTCTGCAGTTTACCTGGCTGTACAAGTCTGGTATGTCTTCTCTTGATGTATACCTCTAACAGATCCCACTATATAGGCATTACACTGTATATAGCAGAAAAAAAAACAGTATGCCAACATTTTTCAGGCTGAGGAAGGTCAAAAACAACTCTCTATGTGATGATTGGGGGCCTATTACTTAGTAAATGAGACATTTCCCACCACATAAGGCAAAGGGAAACTGTGAAAGTGATAGTTTATGCAGTTATAGTTACCGTATGTTGGTATTATTTGAGCACTATATGGCGGTATTTACATTGTGTAGCACTAATACTTAGGCAATATAATATTTTTGCAGTGTATGGGGTTGCTGCGTAGTATTGTTGTTTGCTGCCGAGCATATGGCACTTTTATTTGGGCATCATACTGTATGGGTCCTGTACTCTGGCACTGTATGGGCTGATTATTTGGGCAGGTTAGCTGGGGGCAGGAGAAGGTCCGGCACAGGGCATTTACCAACTAAAGCCCCCCCCCCACTTTAAAATAAAAAAAAATGCAAGTAAATGATTCACATATGATAAATTGCTTGTATTGGTACGACATACAGATACATTACCATCTGTGGCGGGAGGATTTGGAGTATGGAAAGTGCCGGCATCATTTCCTGGACTAATGGAAGTGAAATGGTTAGACGTCCCATAAAAAGCTCTGCCGCGGAGCGATGCGTCTGCTGACTCCAGGCTTCTAAAGCTTCCCGAGAAACTCCATCGCTCCTACTACCAGACTTGGCCCAGCTCACCGACGGTCCGATGGCAGCATGCTACACCTGAATATCATGGTGTATTAGTATTGTAGTCAAATTCCTTTTAATCTGGCATCTGATAATTCAGCATAAACTATAATATAAAATGAAACTTCAGCCTGAGCAGAGACAATCAAATAGTAGATCCCTTTGATTTAAAATCACATAGGGACCCCCAACAATCAGCTCTGGCCTTTTTGTAACCTAACACATGGTGCCCTCACATAAACTATATATATATATATTGCTAGGGGGGGGCATCTGCTGGGATCTCCATAGATCTGGAGAACAGGGGTCCCAAAAGCCTCTGCGATAACGGAACTTTACTGAGCATGTGCGACCATTGTTCCTTTAATGTATGTAGGAGGTTTGGTCGCACATGCTCAGTACTGCTCTGTTCCCATAATGGATTATTGGTCCCTTGTTTTTGGGATTGGTGGGAATCTCAGCAGCCAGACCCTCAGCAATCATACAGTCGTCATCTATGGATAGACAATAAATATCGCCACCCCTTTTAGCATTACACAGAGCTCATTAAAGACCCATCTGTAAAGATACCCCTTTTAAGCCCCCCATACAGTTATATGTCCACCCACCACTCCCAGTATGGTGCGGTTGTGGGGAAGGTGACTTGACGGACGGACTTGACTGGAAGTAGGAGGGAACGGTTGGTGCACTATGGACGGAGATTGACAAGGACAGCAGGGTGATAGCTGGGAAAGACACACAAGAGAGTGCAGTACCTAGAAATGACCACAAGATGGCAGGGGGGAGTAGTTCAGGACTCAACAGCAGCTTAGGGCTTGAGAAAAGCTTGAGAAACGTTTAGTCATGGGGGGCGGGGAGATAGGAACCCAGGAGGGAAATTCCCGGTGAGAGAGGGGATAAATAGGACTGGTTGGGGTTCCAGGCAGGTTAGTCCCAGGAGGAGCTCAGCAGAGGAAGACTCAGGACAGAAGACGGCGAAGAGCTCGACCAGGGGACTGACAGGAGAAGACAGTCAGGGGAGTGGCCCTGACACGACGTACCGCAGGACAGACGAAGCCCCGGGGGTACCGATTGGACGACGACCTCGGGCAGGTGAAGCGCTGGTGGTCTAGGACAGCCCCAGCGAAAGATCCACGAGGGACGTCATCACGACTAAAGGGAAGGTGAAAGGTACCCGGGCCTGGAAACGGAGAGCTGTAAAGGAAATGCGGTGCATGGCTAAGGTCGTCAGGAGGACGGCCAATAAACCCGGATCTGTTACAACTGACTTCTGCCTCCGTCTCGTCTTTGCCGCGTCCGGTCATGGTAAGCAGTGGACCACCCCCCAATCCGGCCCCCTACCACATTTGGTGTAGTCGGCATGATCGCCGCCGCTAATATGACATCTTCCGCGGCAGGCCTGCTCCAGAAGGACTCCAAAAGAATTCACCTGTGGATTACAAATACCTGTGGATTACAAAAAACAGTTCACCTGTGGATTATAATTTGGAGACTTGGTTCCGGTTCATCGCTTGTCATCAGAGGATCCGGGGTGGTACCAGAAGCTGATCAACATGGCTGTGGTACTCCAACGCCAGGAAGAGGCCCTGGCGTTTGCAGTTATTCTGGACGGACTGAGGCCATCTCCAACTTACCCCTGGGAGGAGCGACTGCGGGAGCAGCCGCCGAAGACATCGCCTGGTAGCCTCCCTGCGGGACCCACGAGCCTGGAGGCTGGCCCTGCCGGATGGCGGGGTGAAGATCGGAGGTTGCGGGAGGAGTCGCGGGGTGACCTGTCGGAGGCCGCGGTGCCGGGGAAGGTGAGAGGTCCCCCGGCCCAGCCGGCGGCTCCGCGGCCAGCCCCCACCACCCGGCCTCCCCGCGCGGCCTCCACGTCCCCGAGCCACCCCACCCGGCGGCGCCACATCCGGTGTCGCCGGTGCGGGACCAGCCCGCGGCCGACGCTGCTGCGTTCCACCTGCCAGCAGCGGCCTATCCCCTGAAGCTGGCCGCCACTCCGGCCCCGTCCACGACTCCGTTTGCGGCCTGCCCCGCGGCCGCATCTGCGTCACCCCCGGAGTCGGCAGCGGCCTGCTTGTCGGGCTCTGCGGCATACCCCTCGGGGACCACGGCTGCCTCTGCCCGCCGCCCGGCCCCAGCGGCTGCTGGGTTGCCAGAATCTGCGGCCGCCTCTGCCCCGCTCTCGACCCTGGCCGTGTCCCGGACTCCGGGGCCTACACCGGACCCTCTGTCTGGGTCGCGGAGGTCATACGGAAGAAAAAGGCCAGAGAGCAGGAGGTCTGGAACCTGCTCCATGAGAGAGGGGAGGCTGGCATGGCAGCTTCACGATCTACGGGGCGGCCTGTGTACACCAACCTGGAGAAGGGTTACGGGTTCATTCGGGACCTCGCAACCGGCGAGAAGGTATACATCAACGTGACTTAGATCCGTCACGGCCGGGCATTGCGGGAGGGGGACTTGGTGTCGTACTACAAGGAGTACTGTCCCCGCGGCTACTACGCGGTAGCCGTAATCGCTGAACCCGAAGGTCATGAGCCCCCATAAAAAGGACCCCTAGAGACACTCCCTGCATCCCGGGAGCTCCACGGCTGTGGGGCCCCTTGCTACCGGCTATCAGGAGATGGCCCGGACTGTCGGGATTTTGCTGCACCGTTGTGCAGGCCACAAGGACAGTTTTCCTCCAGGTTAAGAAGAATTTTTTTTATTGTTTGACCTTTTTCCTGACATAGAGGAGATGTGGGGGAGTAGGTACTAATGCTAAAAGAAGGGGGAGTAGTTATATTCTGTTTTAAAGATGCTGTGCGAAAATGTTATGTTGAAAGAAAAGGAAAAAAAAAGAGAAAAAAAACAAAAAAAAAAGGCGGGGTTACTCTGGTTGAGTAACTCCTATTGTTATTAAAGTAGTGGTAATTATATATACGGTATGTTAAAAGTTGATTTAATGAATAGTGTGTGTAACCAAAAAAAAATGTGTGTGTAAAAGGTCCCGGGTACGAGATAGATGTAACGAAGACGCCGAAAATGACTCTTTTAAGTGAAGGACAAAGAGACGAGAGATATCGAACCAGACAGTGAGTGGTCCGTCAGTCAGGTCCCCGACACCACGGATACCCCGAAAGGATGGGCGGGCGCCAACGATGACCTGGTAGGCGAACAGTAGAAGGTAGCAGAAGGGGAGAGTAGTGAGAGGAACACGCCGTAGAGTAGTCCGGGTGGACCTCGCCAACCTGAACGAAGTTGTCACGTGGCGTGCGCACCGGCGAGTAGCAGTAGGCTGCTCGGAGCATGGTGCTCCGGTTTGGTTCGGCCCCCGTGGGCGGCGGGTTTGGCCCAACGACCGGTCCGACAACAGACTGTGGACAAGCTTTAGGACGACGTAGGTAGGGAGTACGATTGTCGGGATGACAATGGACAAAGGAAGGAGGAGTGTGGGGAAGGTGACTTGACGGACGGACTTGACTGGAAGTAGAAGGGAACGGTTGGTGCACTATGGATGGAGATTGACAAGGACAGCAGGGTGATAGCTGGGAAAGACAGACAAGAGAGTGCAGTACCTAGAAATGACCACAAGATGGCAGGGGGGAGTTGTTCAGGACTCAACAGCAGCTTAGGGCTTGAGAAACGCTTAGTCATGGGGGGTGGGGAGATAGGAACCCAGGAGAGGAATTCCCGGTGAGAGAGGGGATAAAAAGGACTGGTTGGGGTTCCAGGCAGGTTAGTCCTGGGAGCTCATCAGAGGAAGACTCAGGACAGAAGATGGAGAACGGCGAAGAGCTCGACCAGGGGACTGACAGGAGAAGACAGTCAGGGGAGTGGCCCTGACACGACGTACCGCAGGACAGATGAGGCCCCGGGGGTACCGATTGGACGACGACCTTGGGCAGGTGAAGCGCTGGCGGTAGATTGGTCTTGGACAGCCCCAGCGAAAGATCCACGAGGGACGTCATCACGATTAAAGGGAAGGTGAAAGGTACCCGGGCCTGGAAACGGAGAGCTGTAAAGGAACTGTGGTGCATGGCTAAGGTCGTCAGGAGGACGGCCAATAAACCCGGATCTGTTACAACTTACTTCTGCCTCCGTCTCGTCTTTGCCGTGTCCAGTCGTGGAAAGCAGTGGACCACCCCCCAATCCGGCCCCCTACCACACGGTACAGTGGCGTTGTCGTTCCCGTTGTCTCAAGACCCAGAAAGCTGAGGCTCAATGGTGGAGCAAAGAGCTGAGGTAAACGGTACATAGAGTTGGGTCACAACAGCTCCACACTGTGTAATGGCCGTTCTCAGGTACTGCATTACCCGATCTGATATTGACTATCTATAAAAATGATAGGTCATAGATATCTTGTCACCCTCAGGTGTTTGGGGCTTCCTATAAAAGAAGCTACATACAGCACTGGCACACAGCGGATTCGGCTCTGCCTCATCTACAGTATAGCCGCAGGTCACAGATGAAAAGATTGGGTTATTGAATGTTCCCAATATCACCCTCCAGGCCCCCAGTGCTCCCAATCCACTATCCTGCTATAATCCTGATGTAATGCTGACGGATGGCTGCTACTATCAGAGCTGGGTCTCCAGAGGAAAACTCTGAGTGCAGCTCGTTATATATGCAGGCAGGCCTACTGATAGGGAGGTTGTAGGACAAGGAGGAGGAGATGTCCTGTGTTGTTGTTTTCCAGTTCACCTTGTGATATTCCACACTGGCAATGTTAAAGTTTTCTCTTTATTTATATTGTCAGACTTGTTGTATGTCACCTTGAGGTAATTGTACGCTGTCATTGGTACACAATGTCGATGATACACAGACGGGGGTCCCCAGCGCCCCCTGAGGCAGCGGCACATCTCACATGCAAATGCGGAGCTCTGTCTGCTGAGAACCTGTGCGCTCTCCCTCAGGAGCTCCTGCACATCACTGATCCTCAGAAGTCCAGAGAGACCCAGACAAGGCCGGAGTATCATGTCTAACCCAGATCTATCTATTATCTATCTATCTATCTATCTATCTATCAATCATCTATCTATTATCTATCTACCATAGCTATCTATTATCTATCTATCTATCAATCATCTATTATCTATCTACCTATTATCTAAAAATCCAAAAAGATTGAGGCAGCACACCACATTACAGTTGAAAAAGTGCTCTTTAATGGCCCATATGGCAACGTTTCAGTCCTAGGTGTGGACTTTTCTTAAGCAAAGGTCTCTGCTTGAGAAAGGTCCACACCTAGAAGCGAAACGTTGCCATATGGGCCATTAAAGAGCACTTTTTCAACTGTAATGTGGTGTGCTGCCTCAATCTTTTTTTTAATTTTTATTCATAAGGACTGGTATGTACCTGTGAGGCTTTGCATCCTATCCTAACTGTGCTGTTCTACTATTTTTTAAATCTATTATCTATCCTCTATCTATTATCTATATATCTATCATCTATCTACAGCTCTGGCAAAAATTAAGAGACCACTTTCAAATGTTCAGTTTGTCTGATTTTTCTCTTTTTATAGGTAGATTTTTGAGTAAAATGTAAATTGCTCTTTTATTCTATAAACTACTGACAACATGTCTCCGAATTTCCAAGCACTAAATTTTGTATTTATTCTCAGAAAATGAGAAATGGTCAAAATAACAAAAAAAAGGAAGTGCTTGCAGGCCTCAAATAATGCTAAGAAAACAAGTTCATAATCATTTAGAAACAACAATACTAATGTTTTAACTCAGGAAGAGTTCAGAAATCAATATTTTGTGGAATAACCATGATTGTTAATCACAGCTTTCATGCGTCTTGGCTGCTTTTCACCAGTCTTTCACACTGCTTTTGGGTGACCTAACGCCACTCCTGGTACAAAAATTTAAGCAATTATTCTTTGATGGCTTGTGACTATCCATCTTCCTCTTGATTACATTCCAGAGGTTTTCAATGGGGTTCAGGTCTGGAGATTGGGCTGGCCATGACAGGGATTTGATGTGGTGGTCTCTTAATTTTTGCCAGAGCTGTATTATCTATCTATCTGTCTATGTATCTATCTACAATCTATCTTTTCATTCTTAACTACTAGTGGAACAGCTACATGAATTGTACAATTTGTAACTTTTCATATTTTGCTCATTTCATTACCACTTGCACCTACATTTTTTTCTCACTTAAATTCATGCAATTGAGGCAAAAAAAAATAATTTTTGCAATTGAGTTTTCCTTAAAAAATGTTGCACCGTTGGCCTCCTGTGTCTATTGCTGGCTGCAGAAGGAGGCGACGGGTGGATAACCCCCCCAAACGTCCTGCAATAACTGGAGCTGGCGGTATGTTATTCCATATGAGAAATGCCCAGCAGGTGGGCCGCACGCCGGATGCGGCACTCAAAGGATTTTCTCTCTGGCCCCTACTTCCTAATAGCTGGACTGTTTCTGTTGTGTGTCATCATTTTCTAATAAGATCAAGCCGCCCCGGATGCAGCCTTAACCTCCTCATTGCCAGGAAGAAGCACGCGATTCAAGGCACGAAAGCATGGTATACTGAGAAGCCCACCTTAAAAAGCATTACTAATCATCCCATATTTCACCAGGACCCTCATCTGTTAACTACTCTAGATCAGAAAACAACTATAAAGCTTGTCTCCAACTCTGAAGGCCCTGCCGTGTCCGTGAATTAGGCCAGGTTCACACTGAGTTTTATGTGCAAATTTTCCCATAAAATTGCATTAGACGCAGAACATCCGCAGGTTACTAGGGCTCCTCGGCCAAAAAGGTACTGGCTTTACGTAAAGCCCACCCAAAATTGGGTGTTGTGGGGCTGGCCGAGGTGTTCCCGGATGGGTGCGGGCGTTCCCAGGATAGCGAGATTGATCACCAGAAATGTTGACCACTGAAGGCATTGCAAAGGTAGCCATTGCACCCAAGTACTTGTAACATGAGGCCGGTAAGTAGCCGTGGGCGAGGCACTCATCTCTTACGCCCCGATGCATTTCATGCAGGTGGGGATCCTGGCTGGGTGTGTGGACTTGTGGCATGACGGCGTTACGCCCGTGTAGGCCTCATGTAACTGATATTGCTGGCTTGCCAGGACCAGGTGATGGACAGTTCAAGGAGGGAGACTATGAGGAACTGGCCCTGTTCTAAAGATTATTGGACCAATGGACAACGAGCGGAATCCGCGGCTCTAACGGCTGCAGGCTTTTTCCAGCACAGAGCACCGGTTACGTCAATCATATTGTGTTCTGTTTGAGATTTGCTTGCTCATCAGTTCAGCCTCAGGAATTAATGTTTCCATTCAGTGACAGTAAGCAGAGGAAGACGTGCAGGCTGGATCTTATGCATAGATAAGGCCAGACCCAAGGTTGGTAATCAAGGAAACCAATCATTCCATTACTCTCCTCAGTGTCTCAGGGGCCTCAAGCCTTTATTCTCCAGGCACTAGTCCCAGTGTGTGGATGGGGATAGTAGATCCAGCAGAGCCATCACTACAGGGGGTCACGTTGCTTATTTTAACCTTGCAGATTTAAATCTGCATAATGTCATTTATTTTAGTGTTTTTGCTGCAGATTTCACCCATACTAATGAGTGGTGAAAAAACAGCAACAAAAAATCATGTAAAAAAAAGCTACACAAAAGCGTGCATATTCTACTCGGTGTATTTCCTGCCAACACATCAGGATTTGGATCAGAATTTCTGTTGCAAATCCGGGTGTGTGTACATACTCATATATATATATATATACACACACACACATATCTCATGATCTGCATTAAAAAAAAACCAAACAAAAGCAAAACAGAAGTCATGGATTTTCTGAGGACCTTATTCATCAAGCAGTTTTTGACAATTTAACTAAGTTTAGCAATAGTGGAATCCATGTAATCATCAATTGTAGTGCGCTGATACATTTACTTAGTAAAGCATCCTCCATAGGCCGAACATACCACTTCTGTCTTCAAGACTTTTCTCGTGCTGCAACAGTTCTCTGGAATGCACTACAACTGGCAATCTGGATAATTCCACAATTTTAAGTGGGCTCTAAAAACATATTGGCTTATCACCTCACCTTGCTGATCTTAACAGTTCTCTCTTTTTCCTTCCTGAATTTTTGTAAATTCAGGCAGTGTTCAGACAGGCATAGATGCACAGGTAGCACTCATGCTCAGGCAACTTTACTGGATCCTCTTGGTTTATTTTTTCCTTTTTCTCTACAGTTTCTGTTGGTGCTTATTATAGTTCCCAAATTACTGCTATTACATTACATAAAATCCACTTCTAGCACTCAGCCTCCTGGATATTATCCATCCGCAGCCGTTCTAGGTGATTGTCATTCCCGTGGCTTACATGAGGTTTTACATTGGGTCTGTTCCTTGATGATATTTCTCACTGCAGTTTAAAATTTTAAAAAAGCTCCATAAAGTCACTGATTTAAGCCATTTCCGCTCTGAATGAGAAGTTTTGTAAAAAAAAAAAAAAGTTGCATTTTCGTGACAGTTTTGCTCAACCAAAATGGGCAAAACTGGGGCAGGAGGTGTGCCAAATAGGAGCGTGATGCCACAGCCATTCTGATCGATGACGAGCTGGGGCAAATCTAACTCTGGAGATCGTACTCCAGTTTCTGACTGGAGTACCATTTGTGGAGAGCCGCTTATCTCTATTGTTCTTAAAATGTTTTTTTTTTTTTTCCAGACGTTTTTGAAGGATTGTTTAGTGTTTGCTTGTTTTTCTGCACTGTGTATTGGAGCCTTTCGCTTTGATAGTGTCAAATTTGAAGTATTTTACAACTATATAGAAAGTTTCAATCATCAAAACTGTCTAACAGAAAACCAGGCCATGTTGCCCATAGCAACCAATCAGAGCTCATCTTTCATTTCTCCAAAGCAGTTTTAGAAATGACAGCTGGGCTGTGATTGGTTACTATTGGCAACATGGCCTGTTTTTTTTTTACTCAGTCTTGATAAATATGGCCGATGTCAAAGATAGTTCTTTCTGGGTTAACATCTACTTTCCCTGCAAGTCTAGGGTGGATTCATTTCCCTGCTGGTGATAGGTGCTGAAAAATTGAACCGGACATGATTGGGCTGATGTGGATCAGTATGTCCTTGTCCGGATCATGGACGGGTGGGAATTTTATCAGTGACAGGGTACTTTTAATCCCTGTGTTACAAAAACGACACAGCAAGACAGATTCCTGACCACCACTGCATTTATTCTTTATGGGTCAGCTAATAAAAAGCCTTAAAAAAAAGTATTAGGCTGCCCCCATAGGGAATGAATGGAGTTCCCCATTCTGCCGATCCAGGCGGCTCACAGCAGTCAGACCCCTACAGAAAGGGCATGCTATAGAAACTTGCCCTGTGCCTAGGAGCCAAATACATGCAATACATGCATTATCATTACTATGGGCATTATTGCGCCCGGATGTATATTCCTTCTTCATGGCAGGACTATTCTTTCCGAGTCACATATAGGTTGGAATTATTGTGTGGGTCATAGTCTTGGATCTGGAGAAAAAAAAAATCTTTGTAGGCGAAACATCTGTATGTGGGGTCTGTGTCTGGGATTTCAACAGGATTTATGTGGGGTGTGGAGACACGAGGGTCAGTGGGGGCTCTCGTCTGCTGGCCTGACTGTTTTTAGAAAGACCGCATGGACCGGTGTAACAGGCCAGATTACCCCCGCCCAGAATATACCTGGGGTTAAAGTGGCCTAGGCCAGATTATACCCCAGGTATATTCTGGCCCAGAGGGGGGGGGGTTAATCTGGCCTGTTACACCGGGGCACTTCCCACTGAACGCTCGTACTCCTTTGCCATATGCAGAATACTACTCAGACAACTCTGGGTGAGGGTAACAGTGTAGCAATACTTTATTGGACCACAAACAGACAATAACATATCGTACAGTCGCAGCAAGTACATAACATGATGCAAATGAGAGTCTCACCCTTCCGCTGGCTCGCCAAGAATTAGAACATCTGCAACTTCAGGGCTTCCAGGGCCAAATACCCCAACCAGTAGAACCCCAGTTTTTGTGGGCACCAATAGAGAGGAGGTCGCGGCAAGCTTAGGAAGCTGACAGAGACCATTGAAGTATGTGGCCAAGTGCCCGGATTGTCCCAACTTGGGTTGTCCACATGTTTCCGCAAGTTAAGTGGATGGGCAGTGGATCAAATCAAATCTCTGGTTGGAGCCATGGTATCTTGGCTGCTGTCCTATAGAGTCTCTTTACAGAAGGGAAGAGATCCGTTTTATAACCACAGTTGTCCATCAGGGCATTATCCACAGGTTTGGGCGGAGTTGTTCATTGTTCGAGTATTCCATTAACCTGCATATTTTGTCCTGTAATGTTTGCAAAACAGCAAGCTGCATAAATGGATACAATGAGCAATGAACATATTAACATCGATTGTTCAATTAACCTGCATCTTTGTATTCCAAGGTTATTTTGACAAATAAATTGTAGGGCTGATACAATGGGTAATCAACAGGCCTTCAACAAATCAAAAAATATCAATTAAACCTACAATAAGGGTCAAGGTTCAGTCTCATATGAACAATCGCACATGTCCCTGGGACTACTGATTAATACGCGATGTGGTCACATGAGGCTCTCGTCTTTTGTGGGGGCATTGTAGAATAGAGTGGTCTGGTATGTAGTCTGTATATTTTAGGTGGTCAGGACAGGTGTTTGTATATTTGGAGGAGTCTGTATTGTCAGCGGTCTGGTGTGCAAATATAAGGAGGTGGACATGCTGCCTACATTCCCCCTTGAAGACACGTGGGTTTAACTTGTAATGTGTATTATGACATGCGTTATTAGTGACAGTGTTATAGTTTACCCAACAGTAGGGAGCGTTAGGGTTAATGATTGAGACCAGCCCAGAGAGGGAGAGTGTAAAGTGAAGGGACAGAGACAGTTTTCTGTCAAGAAATCAGATAGGGTCCAGCCTGTAACAGGAGCAGACCTATGGTCTGATAAGTAAGTATGACGTGGGTGTCCCTGGAGTGAGTGGAGACCGAGGGAACGGATAGCAAGATCCAGGAAAGAGGCAAGAGAAAATGACAGAAGGTGTGAGTGGTTCTCGGGACCTGGGGCAGAAAACCTAGCAATGCAATACCGAGCTTGCAAGTCCAGAAGGTAACTAGACGGAATACAGCAGGGATCATGAGACGAAGAGTGTCCCTGGCGTTAGTTCCAAGGCGTCGATCAGCAGAGAAGTAAATATCTGTTGTATATTCCGTAATTCCCACCAAGTTATTGTTCATTAAAAGACAGTTCCTTGTTAAGTGGTTTTCTCCATCATTGAACTTTGTAAGACCTGTTCCTGGCCAGGCAAAGTCACCAGAATCATGCAGCCTGCAAGGGCGGAGCACTCCCATAGACAAAGTCCACACACCCAGCCAGGACCACCAATTTCATGCACTGTTCCAGGGCGTGGAAGATGAGTACCTTGCCCACGGCTACCACCCCGTGCCATGTTACACATAGATGGGGGTCTAATGTGGGGTCAGTATAGATGAGTGTCTAGTGTGGCGTCTATATAAATTGGCAGTCTTGTATGTGGTCTGTATTTGTTTCAGGGGTCTGGTGTGTGGTCTTCATTCATTTCAGGGTGTGTGAAGAGGCCATATGTTACATTTGTGATGAAAAGTCATAGGTTAGTGGTATGTCCTTATATGATAGGGGCAGAGCATAATTGGAAAATATGTGTTATATCTCTGATGTCTGGTAAGTATGCATTTAAAAGGTGTTATATTAAGCAAGTAATCACCTAGTGTGGATCATTGGAGGGTCCCACCACTGGGGCCCCCACTAATCTGGACCATGAATGAAGCAGCAGTGCACACGTTTCACCATTGCTCCATTCAGATGGGACACTGCAGAACTCCTTTCTCAGGATCACAGGGGTCCCAATGATGGAACCCCCAGTGATCAGCTATGTATCAGTGATAATTTGCTACATGTTATGAAACCTTTTGACTCTATGGGCAAATATTAAAGAAACCCTCTCTATGTTCATCACTGTTGTAGGTGTTACCTATTCATTTTTGGGGTTTTCCATCCTCATTCACTCACTGATGTTTTACTATAAATGAATCCCACCGAATTTTTCTTACTCTTTGAAGTTTCTATAACTTTTGGTCCAAGGCGGTATAACAACTGAGCATATATAGCATTCTGCCCTTCCTGTGTATACTGGGGATCCTGCATAAGTATTGTCATTTTCATTAGTTGTGATGCTATTTTTGGTTTCCCATATATGATATCATCTGGGGAGAATCGACACTATATGTCTAACCTCCAATGTGTTAACTTTTTCTGGTGCAAAAAGCAAGCCTGCTGAGCTGATAATGAACATATGCCGCCTTAGTGCCACATCACCCAACAACCCCATTCTTTCCTTTAAAAAAAACAAACATACTGTTGAATACCCATTTGGGGATTGGAGTGATAAAATAAGCAGCCCAAAAAAAGTAGTTTCAGTGCTTTAAAGAGGACATTTCACCCAATTTTTCACATTGAACTGAACCAACGATGTACCAGTGGCTGCAGAACAAACTAAAATGTTTATGTTTTTTTTTATTTCGCTTCTTCATGGCTGAGATTTTAGAAATCAAAGAATTTTACACCTAATGAGGTAATTTTTGTTCAGTCCAATTGGGCGTTATCAGAAAGTTTTCACTGAGGGTGTGTACTTCTTCCTCCTGTATGATGTTGACCTATTATAAGCAGGCAGCAACCCTATAGGGAAAGAAGAGCACGCCCCCACCTTAGCTTAGAACAGGCGGTTTCTGTGTGAGAAGTAATGACAGTCTGATCTCACTGCAGAGTGATTATAAGATGCTGTGAGTATAGCAGACCTGAGTGTCATTACTGACACTTTTGAGCTTTCATCTCCTGGCAGTGAGGGTAGGAAAGTACAGCTGAATTTCTTCTGTCAACTCTTCTCTAATATAGCTGCCAGCTCAGTTGTACTGCCCTCAGCCCACATAGACTTCCAGGAGATGAAGCTCAAAGTTGTCAGCAATCACAGGTCTGCTATACTCACAGCAACTTGTAATCGCTCTGCAGCGAGATCAGACTGTCTGTCATTATGTGTCTCACATAAGTGAAAGCTTGTTCTAAACTAGTGTGGAGTGCGTTCTTCTTTCCCATAAGTGTTCTTATTTCCTCTACTTATTATTGGTCAACATCATACAGGGGGAAGAAGCACATGCCTCCAGTGAAAACTCTTTGGTAACGCTCACTTGGACTTAAAAAATAAATTAGGTGACAAATATTGTTAGGTGACAAAGATTGTTGATATCTCTGCAACATAGAGGTAAAATTCATAAAAAGTTTTATTCTGCTCTCCAGAATTGCATTGGGTGTCCAGTACAACATGGAGCAGTGGGAGGCAGAGTGTGAAATCGGGGCGCTCTGTTGGAGGACCTATAGCCATGAACATAGGGGGCCAGAGTGTCAGACTGGTCGGCTCTGAAGAAGGGCCCACAGTGATGAGTGGTTGAGGACAGGGTGTCCCAATGGATAGCTTTGCAGGCCATGCCTGTGAGCGGTGTTGAGCAGGGATATGGGTGTCAAAGCAGGTGGGACAGCCTGACCGTGAGGATGACGGGGTTGGCGCAGCATTCAGTTATTTGCTAGGAGGTCCTGTCTTTCTTAATAACGCCCCTACTTTAAGGGATTGTTGAAGAAAAAAAAACATAGCTGCTTTCTCCAACCAAAAATGGCGCCACATCTGTCATCACAGTGTGTGTGGTATTGCAGCTCAGTCCTGTTAACTTCAATAGAGCTGAGCTGTAATTCCAGACACAACCTATAGACAGGTTTGGTGCTGTTTTTTGGATGAAAGCAGCCATGTTTTTCTAATCCTGGAAACTTCTATAAGTATATAATTGGAAGTTAAAACCCAAAGCATACACTTGTCCTTCATAATAACATATACAACCACCTGAGTGATTCCCACCCTGCCAATATTGCCATTTTATGCCTTCTTTTTGTCCTTCCATTGTAAACACTCGCCCACCCCAGCACACTCCTACCTACCACACATTCAGAAATCTACAAGCCATTAACCCTCATACACTTTCAAACTCCCTACACTCATCACTGTCCCCAATCTCCTCTTTTTCCTGTCCTGATCTGGCTGTACATCAGTACAATGACACTCTCAGAAGCACCCTAGACCAAGAAGCCCCTCACCCTCAGAACCTCCAAGCACAGAGTAAAACAGCCCTGGCTCACAGCACAAACTCTTCAGCGATGCTCTAGGAGTGCTGAACGCTTATGGAGGAAAACTCGCACACCAGAAGACTTCATCCACTTCAAATTTATGTTAAGAACCTATATCTCTGCCCTCCACCTCGCCAAACTGACTTACTTCACAACCCTGATCTCCTCACTGTCCAACAACCCCAAGAAACTTTTTGACACCTTTCACTCCCTCCTCAGGCCGAAAGCACAAGCCCCTATCACAGACTTCTCGTCCGACTACATGCACTACTGACCCCATTCCCTCACATCTCCTCCAGTCTTTCTTTCCAGTCTTTCTCTCCAGTCGTCGTCACTACTCACCTAACTGCAATCTTTAATCTCCTCGGGCATTTTCCCATCCTCCTTCAAACACTCTATCATTACTGAATTATTAAAGAAACCCTTTCTTGACCCATCCTGCACAAATAACTACAGACCAGTCTCCCAATCTCCCCATCATCTCTAAACTCTTGCCTTGTCTACTCCCGCCTTACCCGTTACCTCACCACTCATTCACTCCTAGACCCTTCACAGTCCAGCTTCCGCCCCCTACATTCGACAGAAGCTGTACTCAAAGTTACCAATGACCAATGTAACGGTGACCACTCTGCTCATTCTTCTCTACCTATCTGCAGCTTTTGACACTGTTAACCACAGTCTCCTACTCTCTAGGCTCCAGTCACTAGGCATTAAGGACACTGCCCTCTCCTGCTTCTCTTCCCATCTTTCTGACTGCTCCGTCAGTGTTTTGTTCGTTGGCTCCACTTTGTCTCCTCTTCTTCTCACTGTTGGCGTCCCTCAGGGCTCAGCCCTTGGCCCCCTTATCTTCTCTCTCTACATGGCCCCAGTTGGACAGACCATCAGCAGATTTGGCTTTCAGTACCATCTTTATGCTGATGACACTCAACTATACACGTCATCCCCTGACTTAACCCCCGCTGTATTACAGACGCCAGTGACTGTCTGCAGTCTCCAACATCATGTCCACCCTGTATCTGAAAGTCCAAAAAGTATAAAGAAGAAAACAGCCGCACTCATAAAACTGCAAGATGATCAGTTTAATTCTCGGTGAAGGGATTATACCACCATCAGGATAATAATGTTAGGAAAATAAACACGTTAAGTAGCGAGTGACGTTTCGACCCTAACTGAGTCTTTTTCAAACATCGCTAAACTTAACTGTTGGTAGGGATGATGTATAGCTCCACAGGTAGGGACTGAGAAGGCTTTGTTAACTAGGAAGATGCCGCAGTGTTTCCAATTACAGGGGAAGATAGGCTTGGATGTGGATCCTTATGGCTTGGTGATTCCTGCACCCATTCATTATAGGATCCAATTCAAAGTATGTGTTCTCACCCACAAAGCTCTCCACAGTGCGGCGCCCCCCTACATCTCCCTCATTTCTGTGTATCGGCCTAGCCAATCGCTGCGCTCTGCAAACGACTTTCGACTAACCTCTTCAGCTTCGGACTGGAGCACCTTGGGCCCACCAGAGAAAATCATTCTTGGGGCCCACTTTGTAGCTACATAGAAATAAATTCAAGACCACAAATTGTGTGGTAAAACACGCTAATATCAGGGTACAATATAAGGTATTACACGTCTTAATTATGTAGCAGGGGTTGGGGTAGAATCATAGAGGGTTAGCCCCTTCATAGAATATAATGTAGCCTCCCTCATAGAATATAATGTAGCCCCCCTCATAAGGCATAATGCAGTCCCCACCATAGAATATAAAGTAGCACCCTCATAGGGTATAATCCAGCCCCCCTCATATAGTATAATGCAGCCCCACCACAGAATATAATGCAACCCCCCATAGAGTATACTGTAGCCCCATCATATAGTTTGATGTAGCCCCCCAGAATAAAATGTAGTCCCCTGAGAATAATGCAGTCCCCCCACAGAGTAGCCCCCCTCATAAAGTATAATGCAGCCTCTCTCCACTCCCATCATTGTCCTTATCACCACCTCCAACATTGCCTTCTCCCCTATCATTCTCCCCCACCACCCCATCACTGCTCATTCCACCACCTCAATCATTGCCTCCTCCCCCACCACCATCATTGTCCATCCCATCCATCATTGCCTCCCCCACCACCATCATTGCCCATTTCATCACCTCCATCATTGCCTCCCCCATCATCATTACCCATCACCTCCATCATTGCCCATCACCTCCATCATTGCCTATCACCTCCATCATTGCCTCCCCAATACCATCATTGCCCATCACCTCCATCATTGTCTCCTCCCACCACCATCATTACCCATCACCTCCATCATTGCCTCCTCCCACCACCATCGCCTCCTCCCCCACCACCATTGTCCATCATTGCCTCCCGCCACCACCATTGCCCATCACCTCCATCATTGCCTCCCCCCACCACCATCATTGCCTCCTCCCACCATCATTGCCTCCTCCTCCATCACCATTATTGCCCATCACCTCTATCATTGCCTCCCCACCACCATCATTACCTCCCCCACCACCATCATTGCCCATTTCATCACCTCCATCATTGCCTCACCCACCACCATTGTCCATCACCTCCATCATTGCCTCCCCACCACCATCATTGCCCATCACCTCCATCATTGCCTCCCCCACCATCATTGCCCATCACCTCCATCATTGCCTCCCCAACCACAATCATTGCCCATCACCTCCATCATTGCCTCCCCCACCATTATTGCCCATCACCTCCATCATTGTCTCCCCCACCATCATTGCCCATTTCATCACCTCCATCATTGCCTCCCCCACCACCATCATTCCCATCACCTCCATCATTGCTTCCCCCCAACATCATTGCCCATCACCTCCATCATTGCCTCCCCCTCACCATCATTGCCCATCACCTCCATCATTGCCTCCCCCACCATCATTGCCCATCACCTCCATCATTGCCTCCCCAACCACCATCATTGTCCATCACCTCCATCATTGCCTCCCCCACCATTATTGTCCATCACCTCCATCATTGCCTCCTCCCCCACCACCATCATTGCCCATTTCATCACCTCCATCATTGCCTCCACACCACCATCATTGCCCATCACCTCCATGATTGCCTCCCCCCACCCCACCATTATTGCCCATCACCTCCATCATTGCCTCCCCCACCATTATTGCCCATCACCTCCATCATTGCCTCCCCCACCATCATTGCCCACCACTTCCATCATTGCCTCCCCCACCGCCATCATTTCCCATCACCAATATCATTGTCCGTCCCCACCACCCCTCTCTCACACACACAACCACAATCATTGCCCATCACCTCCATCATTGCCTCCCCCACCATTATTGTCCATCACCTCCATCATTGCCTCCCCCACCATCATTGCCCATTTCATCACCTCCATCATTGCCTCCCCACCACCATCATTCCCATCACCTCCATCATTGCTTCCCCCAACATCATTGCCCATCACCTCCATCATTGCCTCCCCCTCACCATCATTGCCCATCACCTCCATCATTGCCTCCCCCACCATCATTGCCCATCACCTCCATCATTGCCTCCCCAACCACCATCATTGCCCATCACCTCCATCATTGCCTCCCCCACCATTATTGCCCATCACCTCCATCATTGCCTCCTCCCCACCACCATCATTGCCCATTTCATCACCTCCATCATTGCCTCCACACCACCATCATTGTCCATCACCTCCATGATTGCCTCCCCCCACCCCACCATTATTGCCCATCACCTCCATCATTGCCTCCCCCACCATTATTGTCCATCACCTCCATCATTGCCTCCCCCACCATCATTGCCCAACACTTCCATCATTGCCTCCCCACCGCCATCATTTCCCATCACCAATATCATTGTCCGTCCCCACCACCCCTCTCTCACACACACACACACAGCACCGCATCACTCTCTCACACAAAGCACCGCACCACATACACACACGCAGGCACAGACTCACAGCACAGCTAACCTCCCCGCAGCAGCAGCACATCCCGGCAGCCTCTTCCTCGCCGGCAGCTTTCTGACTGAGACAGCTCGTTGGATGATGACGTCATCCAGCTGGGCTGTCTCAGACAGGAAGCATCGGGCAGGAAGCAGGTGAGGTGGAGGAGGGCTCTCTCATCTGCAGACTGCAGTGCACACACAGGCACGCTGTGCACAGCTCACCTCCTAGAAGCCGGCAGTAGCAGCAGGTGATGTGAAAGAGCTGCCGCGCAGCTGCACTGTTCACATCATTTGCATAGCTTACTTGCTGCTGCCGGCTATAGAATAGAGTGTGCACCGCTCGATGCACACTTCACAGGGCAGGGACTAAAGAAGGAGGCTGGAGCCGAGGCTGGGTCCCACCGGAGGATTCTCCGGTGTCCCGATGCTTCAGTCTGACCCTGAACCTCTGCACTAATCTGTACCTCCCACTCCCGACTCCAAGACTTCTCCCGTGCTGCGCCAATCCTCTGGAATGCTCTACCCCAAGAAATTAGGTCCATCCACAATTTGCATAGTTTTAGGCGCTCCCTCAAAACACATTTGTTCAGAGTGGCCTATCACGTTCACTAATCCCAGTCATTCTATGTGTAAGTGTGTGTGTGTAGCCCATTCACTATCTCCATCCATCCCTCACTCCCTCAAGATGGCTGGACCACCATTGTAAATACACACCTGTGCTTTGTATCTCCCTCACCTCATTGTAGATTGTAAGCTCTCACCAGCAGGGTCGTCTTATTTTGCTTTAATTATTGTATTGTTAACGTTGTTACTTATGACTTGTGTTTTGGAACTGTTAAACTGTAAAGCGCTGCGGAATATGTTGGCGCTATATAAATAAAGATTATTATTATTGAATGACCAGTATCTTCATGGCCATGGCTTCAGGCATTATACATATGAAATAAAGATGACCCATTGGCGTACAACGTATACATTGTCCTATACATATTCACCATAGACACGTTTGGTTCTGCACAATCATCTCCACTCCCAGCCCCTCGGGAACAGACCTCCGGAAGCCTTTATTTGATCATTATTTTCTGAAGGTTTTATTGATGTGCACAACCTGTTATTGTCAATCAAGGGGTTAATGGGTTCCCGGTTAATATCCCCATATCGGCTCCCGGTTGTGCAGCCCTGGGCACGGTGCCTGGTATTTAAAGACGGGCGAGAGCGAGGAAAGAAAGGATGGGGGGGAGCGCGGTGTGAGAAGGGGGAGGGCCGCAGCGTGCGAGACGGGAGGGAGGGGGGCACTGTCTGTATGCAGCAGAATGGCAGAGCGGGCGGGCAAGCAGCGGGCACGGCCTGTGAGTAAAAAGAGGGAGTGAGGGGGGTGGGATACGGTGAGAGTGGGTAGGCGGGGGGGTAAATGGTTTACAATTCTCTTTTTACTTTGGGGGCTCCTGGGAGTTTATTTTTGGCCATGCTCTTAGGCACCTGCTGTCCTGCATCCAAGCAGGCAGGAAAGAGTGAGGGGCAGCGACTGTGCACACTCTATAATGTAGACCTGCAGCCCACCTCCCCTCCTGTCAGTATGTCACTGCCCTGTGCCCCTCTCCCCGCCCAGTGACCCTGAATGGCCTAAATCAAAGCCACAATGGATTCACACCTCACCATACCGCCACATGGTGCAAACACCTCTACCCATAGAGCCAATGACCATGACCGACACACTCAGGCTCCTTACACAAGGCTGCTCATATCGACCCCAGACAGTATACAGGCTCCTACGTCTACCCCCAAGCTTGCGTATACAGGGGCTACCTGGTCACAAAATGGGCATACAAGACCTAGAGGTGTCAGCGTGTGCCAGGAGACAATGGCAGGAACAGTGTATGCCAATGTGCCCTGCAGACCTCGGATATGGGGCTTACAGGAAGGCCGCTCTCACCCGTATCAGCATCCACGGGGGGCGTTACTACCTGCTAAGGGGGGCACTCAGGAGCATTATTGATTGTAAGGGGCTCTCGGACAATAAAGGGCACTCTGAGTGTTATTGCTTGTTAATAGGGCACTTAAGGGGCAATAATTCATTTTTAAAGGGGCATTAATGCTCTATAAGGGGCTGTCGGGGATCGTTACGTTATATGGGGCACTTGCTTAGGGTTTATTCATACGTCCATATTTTTGCATCAGTGTTTGTATACCAGACCCTGCCTGACACTGGAAAAAGTCCAAATTTACTGCAAGACCAATAATAACGATAATGCTACTATATAAGATTAAAGGGGACCCGTCATCTGATTCATGCCGCCCAAATGGCGGGAAGGACGAATCAGCGTCTCATTGCAGCCAGAAATATTTTTCTCCAAAACACTTTCATAGAAAACATAATTTAAAGATCCAGTTAGGGACCATAGCTGGAAATCTGACTAGTCCAACGTCGCCCCTGTCCGGCTCTTCCCAGCGCTGCTGCTGGTGATCGATAGGTCTGTCACTGGTGCGTACGTAGGGAGACACCTGTCAATCACCAGCGCCAGCAGCAGCTATGGGAAAAGCTGGACAGGGACGACGTTGGACTAGCAGATTTCCGTCTGTGGTCTCCGGCCATACATATTTTTTAAAATGGAGCGTTTTAGAGAAAAGTTTATCTGGCTGCCTGTGGTTCGGGCAAGCAGCATGAATCCATCAACAGGTTCCCTTTAAATAATACCACCACTTAGTGACAGAATAAAGCCACCATACTGATCATTACCAACATGGCTGTATGAAGACCAATATCACCATCAATGCTGCAATATAAGAAAAAATAATATTGCCAGTCCGTAACCACATATTGCCAGCATATAATAATAATGTAGTAATAATGCCGCCAACCTCACCAGTAACCAAAACTACCATAATACACCATATCGTGACCATGTAATGGTAGATTCCAAATTATTCAACAAAAATATACAGTGTATAAGCAGCATTCGTGGCCTTCTTGTAAATGCAACAGAACGTCCACCAGTTATAGTCCACACTGGTCTCATCTCAATCCACTCAAAAAAAACCCCAAACATCTATGGACGTCAGCATATTCCATCCATCAGTGAATTCTGAAATTCATGAAGCGTCATGCAGAAGATTTTCAACTAGTAGCCTCCTTATGTGCCCCACCCAATACAAAGTCCCCCGTGTCCTGCACAATGCTAGTACCCTCCTTATGTGCCCCCACAAAATAAAAATGTCCCCGTTGTGCCTCTAGACTAATAACGTCTCCCTGTGCTTCATTATAATACTAATGCCCTCCTGTATCCCCTTAGTTTTTCAGCAAAATTATTATTATTAGTAATATTACATCTCATTGTGAACCCTAACAACATTAGGTGTTAATAATATCCCACTGTACATCCTTTTACTAATGACCTCCATTATCCTTCCTTTTAATAATTACCCCCTTTGTGCCTCCTAATAATAATAACCCTCCAGTGTGCCTCCTCTCCCTTTGATAATGACCCCCCACTGTGCCACTCCTGCTTTTGATAATGCTCCTATGACCTCCCCTATTCTGATTCCCCTCCATTTGATGATGACCCCATGTGCCTCCCTTCCTTTTGATGTTGACCCCTCACGTGCATTGCTGGATCGCCCCCAGAGGCCGTGGGGTACTCAGTGCCGGGCCCGTTGACTTCAATGGGAGATGTCACAGTGGCAGTGACCCGGTCCGTGGCCTCAGGCGGTCAATGTAACAGGGGGTAGAGTGATGGGGATAAAGTTGCTGAGATGATTCGTGATGCCACCTGTGGTTTCTGGTCAGTTTGACCAGCGCTGCAGGGTTGCTTCCCTGGGACAGATGGAACTACTCATGTAGTTCCAAGGCTTTACTCACAGTCTGGTGCACACAGATGCCCGCTTCGGTGCCATGTCCTCCAGGTCAGGGGCTCAGCCAACTCCCAGGCAAGGTAAAGTACAGCTTTCCAGCACTCCTCCAACATGTGCCTTCTCTGAACGTCTCCTTTCTAGCGCTTGTAATGAAGTACTTGTAGTTGCGTATTAAACTCAAGTTCCTCCTTCTTGATGTTACTTAGAACTCTTCTTGTACGGCAGACAGCTGTAGCCTGCTTCGGGAACTCCTTGCTATCATGTCCCGGCTCACTCACGTTGCTGTTGTGCCCCCAAGTCTTAGATCGGAATAAAGTGGTGATGACTTCTATTCCTCCGGTGTCTGCTGCAGGAACATCAGTATCCATACAACCTTGGGGACCGGACCCTGGCCATGCGCTTCAAACTTGAGGAAGGGCTCTGCTCTGACCCTAATCCTTAGTTCTCGTCTTCTCCTTACGTTCCGTACTAAACTATCTTCCTTCTGAAGAATCAGGCTTTCTATGGCTCTTTCCTGTACCAGCAGCTCCAGGTCACAGGAGTCTGCTGCAGCACTTCCTTCACTCCATCCCTCTCAGGGGATCTTCTCTCACCGACTGACCTTTTCCTAATATTCTCCCGCTCTCTTGTGCAGTCTAAGCTCCACCCACCTTCCAGCACTCTTCGTGTTCCAAGCAGGGAGCCACTAAGGTTGCTCTGCTACACAACTGGTGTGCGTGTGGAATGTGAGTGTTGGAGTGTGGTCAGGTGCCCCCTCCTTACCTGGATGGTGGGGTACCACACCTCAGGAGGAGATGCAGTACCTCTGTGGCGACTGAACCCTCAGGGGCGCCACATTGCCTCCTTTTTACAATCACACCTCATAGTGTGCCTCCTCTCCATTTAGTATTTACCTCTCCCATGTGCCTCCCCTCCTTTTGATTAAAAAACACTAGTTCTTCAGATGTGATGATTTTTAAGCCGGATGAAAAATAATCGTTCTTGGCAACACATTGACCCTTGTATGCAGGTGATGTGCTGTCGATAATATTCTATGGAGACAGAACGATCATGTTACTGACCATTCCGTGTATGTAGGTTATTTGTATGTGTAAACAGGCCAGAAAATGACGACCAATAGGTTTATATATAGTGAATGCATGTGTTTAACGGGCTTGATCAGCTCTTGTAAAAGGATCATTAAAGGGAATCTGTCTGCAGGTTTTTGCTATGTAATCTGAGAGTAGCATAATATAGAGCAAGAAAGCCTGATTTCGGGTATGTTACTGGTCTGCTTGGTGCAGTTTTGATAGAATCCATGTTTTGTCTGCTGTAGCTCTAGCAGAGCTGTAAATGCTGAGCTGTGTATAACCCCACCCACACACCTGATTGGCAGCTTCCTGTGTACATTGCCAGTAAGGTGCCAATCAGTGGTGGTGGGCGGGATTGCACAGATTAGTCTGATTGCTCTGCACATGTGATATAGTCCTGTAGTGATAATCTCCTGCTGATAAAATACTGATTGTATTGAAAACCACAACGCACAGCCTAATAAGCGACATATCCCTGTAATCAAGCTCTCGTGTCCTATATTAAGTTGCTCTCAAATTAAATAGCAAATACCTGCTGACAGATTCCTAATATAGACAACCCTTGATTGTACATAGGTCGGCGTCTACACGTTTATTAGCTGCTGCAAACAACTGTTGTCATTTTGGCAGTCTGAGCCTGTCCATGTATTATGACGCACAGCACTTGGGGCCCGATGACTAGAAGCACAGGAGCTGCTGTTCACCGGGCCCCATACAGCAGTAAGGGCAGTAATGCCCTGATGGCGGCCCTGATTGTATGGATGACTGTGCCTTTTCCACTTTTCTTTCCTTCCTTAATATAGGATGGATTTATCATACAGAGTAAGGCTAGAGCTTCATTGTTATGCTGCAACAGAGGTGAGCCAACATGGCTGCCTTTAGTTTGGGTTTCTTTAACGAAGGCCATGCATAACACAAGTGACGCCAAGATTCTCGGGGAACTTGTGGAATATGATTGTAGCAGGAACACCACAGCCCCATACACTGTGCTGAAGTGAATGCCACCTATACACAGCACTCTCTCTGGAGCCCACGTGCATGCTCAGCAAATCAGAGCATCCATGTGTTCTCAATAGAGAGAGGGTGTCCTAGACACCTCAGGTCTCACCTGCAGAAGCAAAAGGCTCTTGGGTTAAAAATCTCCATATATAATCCTTCTCTCCCCAGATTTCACATGTGTGTGTGTGGGGGGGTTGGGAGACCCTTAAGCACATTATATCAGAGATCTGAGAGTTTAGTGGGTAATAATGTAACGTATATGAGGGCCCTAGGACCTGCACCTAGTGTAGAGCCATAATCTGGGGGCCACCCCAACATGAAGACAGGGAATGACCAAATCCATTGAATTGAGGTTCCTTGGGCCCACCAGTGGCAATAATTCTGAGGGTCCACATGTTAATCAGTTCATAACAACCAGACCCTACTAACAAGGGGTTGACTCTAAATGGAGTTGACCTCTCCTCGACCTGTTTCTTTAGGAGCTCAATATTACGTCAGATCCTTCCTGGGACCACCCGACAGTCTTTTCGTGCTTCAGTAGGGCCAATCCTGCTCATTTTTCTTCAATTTCCCCTTCCTCTGCCAAATATCATGTACAGCTGACAGTTGGTGTTTATTAGATTCTATGGGGGATGAGGAGCTAGAGGCCGACACAGACATTCTGCTGCAAGTTCTCCTGAAACCATAGTTACAGTCCTCCATAGAACTTTGAGAACCAACTGTCACCTTTTATCTTAGCAATGGGAAAAAAAAAATGTGTAGAATTTTGAGAATTAATGATCCGTCCAGGAGGAGAAAGAAGCAGATTTCGCTGATAAGATATATTAAAAAGTTTCTTCTTTTTTTGAGTACTATTAATTTATGAAGGCAGGAAAAAAATAAAAACGACAATCACTCTTTAACCCCTTTCTGACATTGGACGTACTATCCCGTCCACGTGACCCAGGCCCGTATGACCGTTGGCGGGATAGTACGTCATCGCGATCAGCTGCGCTCACAGGGGGAGCGCAGCTGATCGCGGCCGGGTGTCAGCTGATTATCACAGCTGACACCTGGAACTATGTGCCAGGAATGGACTCGGACCGCCCCCGGCACATTAACCCCCGACAGACTGCGCTCAAACATGATCGCAGTGTACCAGGGGCATTGGGAAGAATCGGGCAGGGAGGGGGCCCCCTGCATGCTTCCCTGAGCCCCTCGGAACAACGCGATGTGCTCACGTTGTTCAGAGGGCCTCCTTCCTGCAGGCCTCCAGATCCAAGATGACCACGGGGGCCTTCGGGGTCCTGCAGGGAGGCGGCTTTCTCACTGAGAAAGCCTCCTGCAGTGCCTGTCAGATCGCTGATCTGACACAGTGCACTGCAAAGTGTCAGATCAGCGATCTGACACTATACAGTGATGTCCCACACTGGGACGAAGTGATAAAAAAAAAATATTCCCTAATAAATTTTTTTTGTAAAAAAAAAATAATAAAAGTACACATATTTAGTATCGCCGTGTCCGTAATGAGCCACCCTATAAACTGTCACACTAGTTAACCCCTTTAGTGAACCCCTTAAAAAAAAAAAAACAACAAGGCAAAAAACAATGCTTTATCATCATACCGCCAAACAAAAAGTGCAATAACACACGATCAAAAAGACGGATATAAATAACCATGGTACTGCTGAAAATGTCATCTTGTCCCACATAAAAAGAAGCCGCCATAAAGCATCATCAGCCAAAAATAAAAAAGTTATAACTCGCAGAATAAAGCGATGCAAAAAAATCAGGGTAAGGGCTAGGGTTAGGGGTGTGTTGGGGTTAGGGTTGGAGTTAGAATTGGGGGTTTCCACTGTTTGGGCACATCAGGTACTCGCCAAACACAACATGGCATCTGATCTCAATTCCAGCCAATTCTGCATTGAAAAAGTCAAACTGTGCTCCTTCCCTTCCAAGCTCTGCCATGCGCCCAAACAGTGGTTTACCCCCACATATGGGATATCAGCCTACTAAGGACAAATTACACAACAACTTTTAGCATCCAATTTCTCCTGTTACCCTTGGGAAAATAAAAAATTGGGGGCAAAAATATCATTTTTGTGGAAAAAAATATGATTATTTTTATTTTTTTGCCTCTACATTATAAACTTCTGTGAAGCACTTGGGGGTTCAAAGTGCTCACCACACATCTAGATAAGTTCCTTGGGGGGTCTAATTTCCAAAATGGGGTCACTTGTTGGGGGTTTCCACAGTTTAGGCACATTAGGGGCTCTCCAAACGTGACATGACACCTGCAGACCATTCCGTCAAAGTCTGCATTCCAAAACGTTACTACTTCCCTTCGAGCCCCGACGTGTGCCCATACAGTAATTTTCTCCCACATATAGGGTATCAGCATACTCAGGACAAATTGGACAACAACTTTTGGGGTCCAATTTCTCCTGTTACCCTTGGGAAAATAAAAAAATTGGGGACTAAAAGATCATGTTTGTGTAAAAAATATGATTCTTTTATTTTCACGCCCGGGCGTTATAAACTTCTGTGAAGCACTTGGGGGTTCAAAGGGCTCAACACACATCTAGCTAAGTTCCTTGGGGGGTCTAGTTTCCAAAATGAGGTCACTTGTGGGGGGTTTCCACTGTTTAGGCACATCAGGGGCTCTCCAAACGCGACATGGCGCCCAATCTCAATTCCAGCCAATTTTGCGTCAAACGGCTCTCCTTCCCTTCCGAGATCTGCCATGCGCCCAAACAGTGGTTTACCCCCACATATGGGGTATCAGCGTACTCAGGACAAATTGCACAATAACTTTTGGGGTCATGTTTCCCTTGTGAAAATAAAAATTGGGGGTGAAAAGATCATTTTTGTGGAAAAAATATGATTTTTTAATTGTACGGCTGTACGTTTTAAACTTCTGTGAAGCCCTTGGGGGTTCAAAGTTCTCACCACATATCTAGATAAGTTCCTTGGGTGTCTAGTTTCCAAAAAGGGGGTCACTTGTGGGGGTTTCCACTGTTTATGGTCTCCAAATATGACATGGCGTCCGATCTCAATTCCAGCAAATTTTGCGTTGAAAAAGTCAAACGGCGCTCCTTCCCTTCTGAGCTCTGCCATGCGCCGAAACAGTGGTCCCCCCACATATCAGGTATCAGCATACTCAGGACAAATTGCACAATAACTTTTGCAGTCCAATTTCTCCTGTTACCCTTGGTAAAATAAAAAAAAAAATTGGACCTAAAGTAATTTTTTTGTGAAAAAAAATCTTAAATGTTCATTTTTTTAAACATTCAAAAAATTCCTGTGAAGCACCTGAAGGGTTAATAAACTTCTTGAATGTCGTCTTGAGCACCTTGAGGGGTGCAGTTTTTAGAATGGTGTCACTTTTGGGTATTTTCTATCATATAGACCCATCAAAGTGACTTCAAATGAGAAATTGCTGGTCAACTTTTAACCCTTATAACTTCCTAACAAAAAAATTTTGGTTCCAAAATTGTGCTGATGTAAAGTAAACATGTGGGAAATGTTACTTATTAAGTTTTTTGTGTGCCGTATCTCTGTTATTTAAGGGCATAAAAAATCAAAGTTGGAAAATTGCGAAATTTTTAACATTTTCGCCAAATTTCCGTTTTTTTTCACAAATAAACGCAAGTTATATGAATTAAATTTTACCACTAACATGAAGTACAATATGTCACGAGAAAACAATGTCAGAATCACCGGGATCCATGGAAGCGTTCCAGAGTTATTACCTCATAAAGGGACAGTGGTCAGAATTGTAAAAATTGGCCCGGTCATGAACGTGCAAACCACCCTTGGGGTAAAGGGGTTAAAGACTGGACTCATATACACTGGAAAGCCTCAGGTTGATTCACAATAATAGTGTTTTACTAGTAGCATTTGTAAGACAAGGTTAGATGCAAGATAAGGGGAAATTACAACATACCATGATTAGATCTTAGGTTTGGGATAGAAGAACCAATTCAGAAAGCCTTCAGGAGAGGAAGATAACCGGGATTTCACCTGTTAGGTCAGATTGGAGATGAGATTAAAGAGTAAACAATTTAGTCTTGTACAAGTTGAGTTGGCAGAAGAGGAGATTGATTCAAGTCGACAGTCAAGTCAATAATGATGACACATCAGGGCCCGTTTTGTAGATCATCTGAGTATACTTGGAGCATCTGAATCTTTATGTAGAAGCTGGATATCAGGAGTAAGAATGATCCACCAACATGGTCTAGGTATTATTGTCCCATTTGTGGGCTGCTCTGTAGCTAGAGGACCCATGTCTGCATTCTTTCTTTTTTAGAGACATAAAGCTGGTTTGCTGAGATTGCCATGGGTAAACAAGTTTGGTGAGTCCTGGCATCTTTTCAGGCTTGTCCCTTGCTGACTTTTATGGTCCCTTATTTCCACAATTGTGCGATGGTAGTGGGTTGCCCCAGGTGTCTACTGGTTATGTCGCAGGCCAAGTGTTAGCATATAGATGTGTTGAAGTTGGGTAATACTTCTTTTATCTACTGATAGAGTATCATATTATGAATGGGGAGGAATGAAAAAGGTGTGTTATCTCCAGTTTCTATAGACCTGTGCAAAGCGGTTTTCCAAGAATGTAATAAAATGGCATCACATAGTTCATATTATAGCCAGTCCTAGTCACAAGTCAAGTCTGAAGAAACACATCTCCCGAGACCTGTGTCTCAACTTACAGAGGAGATGTATCATAATAAGCAATCATAAAGGAGCTGCTGGTATGAGAAGGGCTGTGACATCAGAAAAAAATAAATCTCACCTGAAAGCGCATGCAGAGTGGACAGAGGCTGGATACAAAATCCTTTGTGCTTAGTCAACCAAGTAGAAGATTAATTTCTTCTCATGTCAAAGCCCTTCTCCTCTGCTCACTGAGGTATGTGTGCTTACGATACAGCTCCTCTGTCATTTGAGACACAGGTCCCAGGAGCTAGTTTTCTTCTTCAGACTGAAGCTGTCACTATCCAATTCTTGGAGCCGTGTCAGCTTCTGGATTACCGCATGTAAACCTTTTTTTTTTCCTTCAAGCCTTTGGCTTAAGGTTAGTTTTGCCCCCGGTGGCCACGGGTGTCATTGCATCCTAAAAGTTGCTTTGGTTACCTTTTGCCCCCGGTGGCCACAAGTGTCATTGCACTTGATGTTTTCTTTGCTTTGCCTTTTGCCCCCGGTGGTCACTGGGGTTATAGCAGCTTTTTGGCCCCTGATCATTTGACCATTCCCTTTTCCTATATATGGTAACATGGTCTATGAGCAGGTGGGTGATAGCGTCCTTTTGGGATTCCTACCACGGTGAAGGGAGCAGCTGGCTGAGGTGTGAAGCCACTGCAGAAACCTGGTGAAGTTAGCAGCTGGCTTGAAGGTTGGAGCCACTGCTGAAACTTGTGTTGAACTCTGTCTGCCCGGTGTCCGCAGCAGAGTGAGATGGTGAAGGTGGCAGTTGGCTCTGAGGTGTCGATTTACTGGGAAAAGTTAATCCGGTGATGCACTCTGCTGCCTGGTGCTGCAGCAGAGCAAGATAAGTGTTTTTAGTGTTTCCCCTGTTTGTATTTTTCCCTGGTGTGTATTAGTGCAGCGGTGGGATTAGTCTCTGCACCATCCAGCTCACTAGTAAGGGATAGGTGCAGGGTGAGCTAGGGTTTAAAGGTATCCTGCTCGGCGCCAGATGCGGAACCAGCATAGGGACTGTCAGGAGTGTAGAGACACTGACTCAGGGGAGTGCAGGAGGTCTCCACGTCCCCGTTCCCTATCGCAGGGCCCTCCATTGTATCGGTTTCCCTGGTGTTTCCCTTTAATATTTAAATTCGCCCTGCTGGAGGCGGGGTATCCAGGGTCACGTGTGTCAGAGAAATTCGCCCTGCTGGAGGCGGTGTGTCCAGTCACACGTAACCATCACAGAAGCCCGTTCTAACAAGTGACTAGTAAGGGCTGACTTTTGAATTACGTGACAACATTTTATTACATTCTTAGAGAACCCCTTTCAGTTCGCTATACAGTATAATTTGGATTAATGTTGGCCAAACCCACCAATTTGGGCATCACAATTTACTTTATGAAAGCCTCATGACTTTCCGTCAATGACAAATGTCACAATATGGCCAGTTATTTTGTTCTCACAGGAGATAAGCCTACAGATTTTGTTAGAGGTGTCTGGTAGTTACCAAAAATGCAATGTCGTGTAGCCCCCAGATTTGTTGAACTTCTGCCTCTTCGGCCGCTTTGGCTCAGTGATGCAAAAAGAGTGAACTCATTCTTCTATGGATCTATGCTTTTCTTTTAACCCGCTATCACTAAAAAATGTCTGGTCATTTAGGAACAAAACACTTTGGTTGTGAAAATGTGAAAGGAGTTTTTCAAACTTAGCAAGTTATGAACTAGTTATAAGACAGCCGATACCTTACAGATCATTTGGGGTCCCACCAGTGGGACCTCCACAATCCTGGGAACAGGGCTCTGAAGCACTCCGTTTAAAGAAAATCTGTCGCCAGGTATTTTCTATGTTTTCTGATAGCCGCACGATGTAGGGTTTGAGACACTGATTCCAGCGATGTATCAATTAGTTTACTGGTTGCCCCAGTTGTGATTGAATTTTAGTTTTGTCTCCTGCAGATCTAACAAAGCTTGATTCCTGAGCTGTGTATAGCCCCGCCCTCAACACAAAAAGCTGCCAATCAGTGGTGGGGGCGTGGTTGGACCGGGAGGCACTAGACATCTAGTCCTGTACTCATAATCTCCTGCTGATAAAACACTGATTTTATTGAAACAACGAAACACAGCCCAGTAAGTGACACATCGTTGGAATCAGGGTCTCTGCCCCTACACATTGCTGCTCTTAGATTACATAACAAAACTGCTGACAGATTCCCTTTAAATAAATAATGGTTGCGGATACTTACTTCCGCTCTATTTGTTTTTATGTGGCTGACGGACATAGTCGAGTACAGCTCTACACTTTTTCCCCCTGCTGCTCTCCTGAATATTCCATTTTTAGGTTGTTTTTTTTTGTTATTTTTTTAAAAACTGGGCTTCTTCCCAGAAATGAGGGCCAAGGAAATCTTATCAGTCTTGATTTGAGGTTCTGTGATGGTTGTGGTCATGGAGAGGAACATTATACCGCCTAGTGGTATGCCATCAGATACTTATTGTAGTAAAATATCCAAGAAACCAGGAAGGATTCTGAAATACTGCAGGCGCTAACAAATCAGATCAGAAAAATTTAACATTTTCTCTAGCGCCACCTAGTGTAAAAATATTTTTTTTTTTAAAAAAATCAATGATCAGAAGCTTTTTTTATTACAAAAAATGTCTGTCACTTAAAACTTTTCCAGTTTTAGTTTAAAATTTTCTACTAATCTTTGTACTTTTGTTCACCTTTTGGGGCTAAATTTTTTTTCTTATACTTAAAGGGTTATTCTCAAGTTTTGAAGTTGTCCCTTATCCATAGGGTATCGGATTCATTTCCAATCACTGGAGGCACAACCGGTGGGATCCAAATCGATCCTGAGAACAGGGGCTTAGAAGAGGCCCACCATATCAATAGAGTGAAGGTCTATCGACCATTGCTTCATTCACAAAGCATTCTTCAATGCCCCGGTTCTTGGGATTGATGTGGGTCACGCAGTGGTCGGAACACCAGCGTTTGGGGAGTTATTCTGTATTGCTATGCACAGCGACAGCTCAGAGAAAGCTGTCGGCCCGACGTGTGCACCTGGGGGAGCGGCCCAGGGGGCATATGCCTCCCTGCCACCCGGCCCAGCCCGCCCCTGCATGGATAGGAGATCTTACAAACTTGAGATTACCCCATAAAATCTATTTATTTTTATAGCCTGTTATACTGTCTATTGCTGGCTGCTGAATGAGTCAGCTGAGAATCGGTCAGTGAGCTAATTCTAATTATCCAGTGGGAGAGTTTTTAACTCTTTTTATCCCTCTTTTTAGCGTTCCTTTCGGCCGATTTATAACCACCGACCACATCAAAATGAAATGTGCAGGGAAAACTAAAGAGTCTATAAAAGCCAAAAGGTCGTAAATTTTTTTAATTAAACCGTATTACAAAAATGATTTTTATATCCAAATACATGCATTTAAATATATATATTTCTAAAAATATATATATATCTCCAGAGGTTAACAACTTTGAATTTTTTCGGCAGTGGCATATATTAGCACCTCCGGTTAGAGGTGTAAATTTGGAAATCCTGAAGACACGTACCTCCAATGAAAGGCTCATGTAAAATGTGCCAATAGATGTATGAAGAGACACTGATTGTGCTGCTTGCTGATTTGAAGGTGGAAGTGGACCTCTTGGGCCCCTGTGTGGCTGCACAGGTTGCACCAATGATATGTAAACCACTGCCGATTTGTGTATACAGCTCTTATGCAGACCTATGTGACTCCATGAGAATAGTCTACCAGCTAACCTAGTAGGAGAAGGAGAGGGGGCAGATATAAGAGTAATAGCAATGCAGAATCAGACTACACTGGCACCATGGAGATACGTAGCGCTCCATATGAGTTGTGTATTCACAGGAGATTTTTAATGAAGACTCTAGATTAAGTGAAAAGTGGGCGGCTTTGGCTCTTAATTTATTCCTGCTGTTTCCCTGATTATTTTTTTTTAAATCCACCATGCAGTTCTTGAGATATGGGCTTTTTTATTTTGTGCTTACTTATAAGGTCCTTTACTAAAGTTCCTCGGGGGCGTGTCCTTTGACTGATTCCCATGTGAGCCACACCCCTTTGTAAAGACACATAAAAGGAAGTCCTAAATATAAAGTCCCATATCTCTGGAACAGTACGGGGGATTAAAAAAAAAAATAATAATCAGGGGAGCAGCAGCAATAAAATGGTAAAACTTTTGACCTGGTGATAGATCCTCTTTAAAAAAAGGAACCTATAGTCAGGTATCCCTGTTATACTTGGCTTTCACCACTGTAAAGCCTTTTCAAAATGGTATTTTACTTCTACGCCATAGTCCTGCATACCTGAAAAAATTACTTTATTCTTTTCATGTGTCATGTACAAATCATTGCTGAGAGGTCCGTTGGGCGGCCCAGATTGTCTTCTGCACATCTGCTGTATTTTAGAATTATTTTATAAAAATTTAATAAGTTATAACCTATCCAGCGGATAGGTAATAATTTGTGTTCCCCGGACGACCCTTTTAACCAGGGATTGTGTACATTACATTACTCCGTCATTAATTGCTGAGTTGTTTACGGGACAGAGAAATGGGAAGGTCAGGGATTATTATTATTATTTATTGTTATAGCGCCATTTATTCCATGGCGCTTTACATGTAAGGAGGGGTATACATAAAAACAAGTACAATAATGTTAAACAATACAAGTCATAACTGGTACAGGAGGAGAGAGGACCCTGCCCGCGAAGGCTCACAATCTACAAGGGATGGGTGAGGATACAGTAGGCGAGGGTAGAGCTGGTCATGCAGCGGTTTGGTCGGTCGGTGGTTAGTGCAAGTTGTAGGCTTGTCGGAAGAGGTGGGTCTTCAGGCTCTTTTTGAAGGTTTCGATGGTAGGTGAGAAGCTGATATGTTGTGGTAGAGAGTTCCAGAGTAGGGGTGATGCGCGAGAGAAATCTTGTATGCGATTGTGGGAAGAGGAGATAAGAGGGGATTAGAGAAGGAGATCTTGTGAGGATCGGAGGTTGCATGCAGGAAAGTACCGGGAGACGAGGTCACAGATGTATGGAGGAGACAGGTTGTGGATGGCTTTGTATGTCATGGTTAGGGTTTTGTACTGGAGTCTCTGGGCGATGGGGAGCCAGTGAAGGGATTGACAGAGGGGAGAAGCTGGGGAATAACGGGGGGACAGGTGGATTAGTCGGGCAGCAGAGTTTAGAATAGATTGGAGGGGTGCGAGGGTGTTCGAGGGGAGGCCACAGAGCAGGAGGTTGCAGTAGTCAAGGCGAGAGATTATGAGGGCATGGACTAGGGTTTTTTGCAGATTTTTGGTTGAGGAATGAACGGATTCGTGAAATATTTTTGAGTTGAAGTCGGCAAGAAGTGGAAATGGCTTGGATATGTGGTTTGAAGGAGAGATCAGCATCAAGGATTACCCCGAGGCAGCGAGCTTGTGGGACTGGGGAGAGTGGGCTGCCATTTACTGTAATGGATAGGTTTGTTGGGGGGGTCACTTGAGATGGGGGAAAGATGATGAATTCTGTTTTGTCCATGTTAAGTTTCAGAAATCTAGCAGAGAAGAAGGATGAAATAGTGGACAGACATTGAGGGATTCTGGTTAGTAGGGAGGTGATATCTGGTCCAGAGATGTAGATCTGTGTGTCATCAGCATAGAGATGATACTGAAATCCATGTGATTCTATGAGCTGTCCCAGGCCAAAGGTGTAAATGGAGAAGAGCAGGGGTCCTAGGACTGAACCTTGTGGGACTCCGACAGATAGGGGGTGAGGAGGTGGTGTGTGAGTGGGAGACGCTGAATGTCCGGTCTGTTAGGTATGATGAGATCCAGGATAGGGCCAAGTCTGTGATGCCAAGGGATGAGAGGGTCTGTAGTAATAGGGAATGGTCCACTGTGTCAAAGGCAGCCGACAGGTCCAGGAGGAGGAGGACAGAGTAGTGTCGCTTGCTCTTGGCGGTTAAGAGGTCATTGGTGACCTTAGTAAGGGCAGTTTCAGTGGAGTGGTGTGACCGGAAGCCAGATTGTAAGCGGTCGAAGAGGGAGCAAGAAGAGAGATGAGAGGACAGTTCAAGTTAGACGTGTTGTTCCAGTAGCTTGGAGGCATAGGGGAGAAGTGATATAGGGCGATAGCTAGATACAGAGGATGGGTCAAGAGAGGGCTTTTTGAGGATAGGTGTGATGGAGGCATGTTTAAAGCTTGAGGGGAAAACACCAGTTGTTAGTGATAGGTTGAAGAGATGGGTTAGGGTTGGGATGAAGACTGTGGTGAGGTTTGGGATGAAGTGGGAAGGGATTGGGTCAAGTGCACAAGTGGTGAGATGTGATCTTGAGAGTAGAGTGGAGAGTCGATCTTCTGTAATGGTGGAGAAGTTGGTTTTGGAGGTGGAGGGCTGGGAAGTCAGGAGGAGGGGCTCTGGGGGTTGTTGACCAAAACTGTCTCTGATGGTATCAATCTTCTGCTTGAAAAATGAGGCAAAGTCTTCAGCTGAGATGAGTGGGGAGGGAGGAGGTGCTGGGGGACGGAGGAGAGAATTGAAGGTGTTGAATAACTGTTTAGGGTTGTGAGACAGGGAGGATATGAGAGATGAGAAGTAGGTTTGTTTAGCTGTGGCGAGTGTGGTCTTGAAAGTAGTGAGGGACTGTTTGAATGCGATGAAGTGCCCGTTGGAGTGGGATCTTTTCCATCTGGGCTCAGCAGCCCTGGAAGCTCGCCTCAGTTCTTTGGTCAGGCTGGTGTGCCAGGGCTGTCTGTTGATTTTGCGAGCTTTGGTATGTGTAAGTGGGGCAGCAGATTCCAAAGCTACAGCTATTGTGGTGTTATATAGAGCAGCAGCGTCATCCGCATTGTGTAAGGAACTTATATCTGTGAGAGGGACTAGGGATTCAGAGAATGAGTGTAGGTCAAGGTATTTAAGATTTCTGCGAGGGTGTGAAAGTTTGTGGGGTGGGGATTGTAGACATGGAGTGGAGAGGGAAGAGAATGTGAGAAGGTTGTGGTCAGAGAGAGGAAGAGGTGAGTTAGAGAGGTTAGATAGGGAGCAGAGGCGAATGAAGATGAGGTCCAGTGTGTGGCCATCTTTGTGGGTGGCTGTAGAAGACCATTGAGTGAGGCCGAAGGAGGAAGTGAGAGATAGAAGTTTAGTGGTAGCTGAGAGGGAAGTGTCAATGGGGATGTTGAAGTCGCCCATGATGATAGTAGGGATGTCTGCGGAAAGGAAATGAAGTAGCCAGGTGGTGAAGTGAGTTGATATAAATGTTCACAGTCATTGTACAGCACTGCAAAATGCGTTGTTGACGTAGTAAAAGTAAATTATAATGCTAACAATAACTCTGTCCTTTTAGGCTGATGCAGCGACCAGCTTCCTGCGAGCTGCCAGGGCTGGAAACCTGGACAAAGCGCTGGACCATCTGAGGAATGGAGTGGATATAAATACATGCAACCAGGTAAAACGCACCCCTATCCATAATATATCATGTATAGCACGCTTTATGCAGTCATGTTTAGGCTTTAGAAATAAAGATGGATCAAACATTTTTCCCCCATTTCCAGTCTTTGAGCTTTTGGCATAGATGTTCTCCAGAACTTTTACTGGCAGAATAGCCTCCTTATACAACCACTAATATTCAGTAGCACTGGTTTTATTCTTGGCTACTGGTGATCCCGTTTGGCCTCATGACTTTGAAGCTAGTCCACATAGTATTTTCCGCATTCTCGGCTCTCACGTAGATCTATGGAGAGAGACTACACTACAATCAGAACTTTGCTCCCACCTGCAGAAGAAACTTGTATGATTTATCCTCACGTCTACAAGTGGGTTTCACGTAGGTTTCACAAAGAACCAAAAACTTTTCAAGCTATCGTACCTTATATACTTTTCTATTCTGAATTCAAAAGCCATGAATGATAAAAATCCATTATCTTTCCTGCAATCTATGGTTTAACTATCTGTAGACTAAGTAGACCAAGAACAAGTGGCTCCTAAAGTCTCTCTCTACTTCAAAGGTCTTGACTAGAAGCGGCCAAACTTTTTCAGTATGAGATATTATTTTGTGGGGTTAGGTGATCTACTAGGGGATCACCATGTATAGATATCCCTTTTTCCGTTTCCCTAGTTGCCCCCATGACAGTGATAAGTAGAGGTTTATAGAACCTGCACCTCAGCCATGAATTCTTAATATACGACCCTGCTGCTTTTCCCTTTTGCTAGTCCTTGATGGCTCACACCAACCCTAAGTGAGTCCCAAACCATGTAATAACGCTGACCCATGAATTGAACCTTCAAGATGGTTGTTTGCCATGCTAGAAAGAGAACACAATATGATCTTGATTTCGAGGTCTACCTGCCCCTTCTCAGAGGCCTACTGGTAGATCATGGTCTTCTGTTTGGCCACCACTGATTTAGACCACATAGAATTGTCACAAACAGTGAAGTAGACATTATCTCAAAATCTTGTGTTCCACCATAAGTTTCCACTTCAGTGACACCACCATTGCGGTTCAGCCGGCACCTTTAGGTCTCCTGGAGAATATCGGGCGTGTGGGAAAGGTCCAGCCTCATATGTCCTGTGATCCTGAGGGGGAGATATGTGGTCAGACCTGTCCCACAGGCCGTGTATTCTGCCCGACCTCACCGTGCCTTCTGACCTTTCTTCTCAACCAACACTGTGATGTCGGATATGTCTTGTCTGCTAGCCCAGATTTCGTCTTCTGAGCGTCTTAATTCACGATTCACCATAATTACTGTTGATTTTTGAAAGCTTACTTTCTGGTCTTGTGCAGGTAAAATGTTTAACTTTGCCCCCTTTACTTGAGACTCTCCCGAAAAACAAATACCTTCATTTGACAGAGGGCTTCTACCTTAGATGGTTTGTTAGAGTCTGTCCATGAATGATACTTACTGAGGACTCACTGATTTCATCGGGTGCTGCGCAGTGCTCCATTTTTCTGTATGCAGCAAAGGTACACATTGCCTACATTTAGGCTATGTGCACACGCTGCGGATTGGTCTGCAGATTTGTATCTGCGGAACCGCAGGTAAAATGTCCTGCGGTTTTACCTGCGGATTGGCCTGCGGTTTTCCCCTGCGGTTTATCACCTCTACAATGGAGGAGATGGTAAACCGCAGCAGAATCCGCAGAAAAGAAGTCACATGTCATTTCTTTCTGCGGATTCAAAACCGCAGCTTTTCCGCAGTTAAAAATCCGCAGCATGTGCACAGCAGAATGTAGATCCCATAGGATAACATGCTACTGTACACTGTCTGCAGAACTGCTGCAGATCCGCAGAGGCCAAAACTGCAGAGGATCCGCAGCAAAAACTGTAGCGTGTGCACATAGCCTTAGAGGTGGCTATGAGCTACAGTTGCGCCAGTTGCTAATTGACTTTAAATATTTTTTGAAAACTATTTTTCTTCCTGTTAAAGGGTTTTACTGGGCAATGAAAAAGCGGACAATTTTTGCTCCTATTTTATTCCCGCTACTCCCCTGAGAATTCAGTGCTTTTTCTTTTTTATAAATCTGCAATACGGTTCCAGAGATATGGGATTTTTGGTTTAGTGCTAATTTTTATGGTCTTTCGTAAAGAGGTGTGGCTCACAAGGCAATAATACAGAAAAGTATAAAGACACGCCCCTGAGGATCCTGTGAGCCACACCCCCTTGTAGATCTCATAATAATTACCGTAGCACTTAATAAAAGGTTCAGATCTCTGGACCGCATTTTTAAAAAAAAAACTAAAAATGGAATACTCAGGAGAGCAGCAGGGGAATACAAGAAGAACAAAAACCGGCCACTTTTGATATAGTGACAGGACCTCTTTATAGAGTTTATACCAGTTAAAAATAATGCAAGAAGTAATACTCAGCATCATGGATCCCACACATCGGTCCCTGCTGGATGCTTCTGCCTGGTCACATCCTCAACACTTCAGAAATGCCTGGATAAGTTTGTTCAGCCGTCACTGGCCGCAGCGACGACTCGCCTCTACTAGAGATTGGTAGTCATTTCTGCCTATTTCCAGTTTGTTGATGTTGGGACTGAGAAATAGAGAACAGCGAGGGCCAAGTGAGCACTGGAACAAGACCTGTGTGGGTGAGTTATCAATTATGTTATCATTGTTAGCCAATTTGAACCTTTTTAAGAAAAATTTTCAGCAGTTGAAGAACCATTTTAACCTACCCATACACATAAGATAAAATGTTGGCCAAAATAACCAATTTTGACCATTTTGTCTGAACATCATTATTATTATTTTTTATTTTTAATAATGAAGGGGTTACATACAAAACACAGATATAAATTACAATGAACAAAATAAATTACAATGAACAAAATAACAATGGCAGATAAGCACGGGGAGCGAGTGCCCTTCTCTCATGGGCTTTCAGTCCTCAGGATGATGGGGAAGGAGCCAGTAGGTCGAGGGGTTCCAGCAACTCCGGTGGTGTTGAGGTGGTATCTTGGTCATTGAAGGCTGTAAGCTTTCTTGAAGAGATGGGTTTTTAAGTTCCGTCTGAAAGTTCCAAGTGTGGTGGATAATTGGACGTGTTAGGGCACAGAATTCCAGAGGATGGGGGAAACTTGGGAGAAGCCTTGGAGGCGATTGGGTGAGGAATTTATGAGTATGAAGGAGAAAAGAAGGTCTTCTGAGGACCAGACATTATGTGTGGAAAGATGTCATGTCGGGAGATTAGTTAGATATAAGGAAGAGACAAATTATAGACGGCCAAGTAAGTCATTGTTCGTAGTTTGAACTGGATAACTTGGTGATTTGGGAGCCCATGAAGGGATTTGAAGAGGGGAGAAGCGAAGGAGTAGCGAGGAGAGAGGTGTGTTAGTCGGGCAGCAGAGTTAGGGACGTACTGGAGAGGTGCGAGACTCTTAGAAGGAAGGCCACAGAGGAGTAGTCGATTCAGGAGATGATGAGCGCAAGCACTAACATTTTAGTAGATTCAAGGTTGAATAAGGGACAGATTCTGGAAATATTTTTAAGTTGGAGGCGGCAAGAGTTGTTGAGGGCTTTCTTGTGCAGATTGAAGGATAGGACAGAATCAAGGCTTACTCCAAGACAGCAGACTTCCAGTACAGGGGAAAGCGTGATATCATTTATTGTAATAGATGGATCAGGGAGGGAGGGTTAAATGAAATGGAGGAAAGATGAAAATTTCCGTTTTGTCCACTTTGAGCTTCAAGATTCGTGATGAGAAGGAAGATATGACTAATAGACATTCTGGGATTGTGGACAGCACAGAGGTGATGTCTGAGGCAGAGAGGAAGATCTGAGTGTCATCAGTGTATAGATGGTACTGGAAGCCATGGGACTGTATGAGCTGTCCCAGACCATGGGTATAGATGAAGAAGAGTAGGGGTCCTAGGACAGAGCCTTTAGGGACACCGACAGAGAGAGGATGGGATGAGGAGGGATCCATCATTTGGGAATTATAAACAATTAGTGGATGACGCCAGGGCTGACAAAACCGAGATCTTTCAGGTTGGATTTTTTTAGCCTTAATGGATAGTATCTGGAAAAGGGTATGGTTTAAGAGAATGGGTATGGTTTTAACAAAAGGGTATGTGTCTTTAACAAATACCTGAATTTTGGCACAAAATATTGGCACAGACTAAACGAGTAATGGCATAAGACACAAATAAACGTCTAACATGTCTAGCAGGATGCAAAATTTGGGTCATGTTCTGCCTGCCTGATACAACCCCTTTTTAAGTGAAAAATATTGAGCCCGATTCATTATTTGCATTTTTTATGTAATTTTTCTTTTTTTTGTCTTATGGTATTCGTTGATATTTTTTAACTACAGAGTCTTCAAACTTGTGCACGCACGTGGTTTGTAAATTTTGCGCAAAATCAAAAATGCTCTATATTTTTGCCACTTTACTTTTTAGAGCAGAAAGTTGTATGTTCCCCAAACTGTGCCCACGGTGGTAAACATAAGAAAACAATAAAAAAAAAAGCAGAAAAATGTAAAATAAATCTTTAGAAAGGTGCAAATTAAAAGCAGAATAAGGCGATAATGAAAAGCAGGCGAAAAACACCAAAAATATAAGTGTAAATGCAATAATGAGTCGGGCTCGTTGTTCCTAACCTGCCATAATTAATTCCATAATAAAAAAAATATTCTTTACTTGACCCCATAGTAATATTTCGACCCCATAGTAAAACCACAACTTGTGACAAGTTTGACATGGGAATATAGTCACTAATTGATATTAATACAGGGAGGTATAGAGGTATATAGTATATACTGTATCGCTGACTGCTTCCAGGCCGCTTAATGAACTTAATCATATTTTCCATTTATATGCTAATTCCTCTTCATTTCTTCCAAAACGGTTAATTTGAAGAGGTGTTAAGTGAGGTACAATTAAATCTTTAATCTCATATACCCGCACTGGGGGGCCAGGACCGATAGCACTGCCTGGGGGGCCAGGACCGATAGCACTGCCTGGGGGGCCAGGACCGATAGCACTGCTGGGGGGCCAGGACCCATAGCACTGCTGGGGGGCCAGGACCCATAGCACTGCTGGGGGTCCAGGACCTATAGCACTGCTAGGGGGTCCAGGACCGATAGCACTGCTGGGGGGCCAGGACCGATAGCACTGCTGGGGGTCCAGGACCTATAGCACTGCTGGGGGTTCAGGACCTATAGCACTGCTGGGGGTCCAGGACCTATAGCACTGCTGGGGGTCCAGGACCTATAGCACTGCTGGGGGTCCAGGACCGATAGCACTGCTGGGGGTCCAGGACCGATAGCACTGCTGGGGGTCCAGGACCTATAGCACTGCTGGGGGTCCAGGACCTATAGCACTGCTGGGGGTCCAGGACCGATAGCACTGCTGGGGGTCAGGACCGATAGCACTGCTGGGGGGCCAGGACCAATAGCACTGCTGGGGGTCCAGGACCTATAGCACTGCTGGGGGGTCCAGGACCGATAGCACTGCTGGGGGGCCAGGACCGATAGCACTGCTGGGGGGCCAGGACCGATAGCACTGCTGGGGGTCCAGGACCTATAGCACTGCTAGGGGGTCCAGGACCGATAGCACTGCTGGGGGGCCAGGACCGATAGCACTGCTGGGGGTCCAGGACCGATAGCACTGCTGGGGGTCCAGGACCTATAGCACTGCTGGGGGTCCAGGACCTATAGCACTGCTGGGGGTCCAGGACCAATAGCACTGCTGGGGGTCCAGGACCGATAGCACTGCTGGGGGTCCAGGACCGATAGCACTGCTGGGGGTCCAGGACCGATAGCACTGCTGGGGGTCCAGGACCGATAGCACTGCTGGGGGTCCAGGACCGATAGCACTGCTGGGGGTCCAGGACCGATAGCACTGCTGGGGGGCCAGGACCGATAGCACTGCTGAGGGGCCAGGACCGATAGCACTGCTGGTGGTCCAGGACCTATAGCACTGCTGGTGGTCCAGGACCTATAGCACTGCTGGGGGGCCAGGACCGATAGCACTGCTGGGGGGCCAGGACCGATAGCACTGCTGGGGGGCCAGGACCGATAGCACTGCTGGGGGTCCAGGACCGATAGCACTGCTGGGGGTCCAGGACCGATAGCACTGCTGGGGGTCCAGGACCGATAGCACTGCTGGGGGTCCAGGACCGATAGCACTGCTGGGGGGCCAGGACCGATAGCACTGCTGAGGGGCCAGGACCGATAGCACTGCTGGTGGTCCAGGACCTATAGCACTGCTGGTGGTCCAGGACCTATAGCACTGCTGGGGGGCCAGGACCGATAGCACTGCTGGGGGGCCAGGACCGATAGCACTGCTGGGGGGCCAGGACCGATAGCACTGCTGGGGGGCCAGGACCGATAGCACTGCTGGGGGGCCAGGACCGATAGCACTGCTGGGGGGCCAGGACCGATAGCACTGCTGGGGGGCCAGGACCGATAGCACTGCTGGGGGCCAGGACCGATAGCACTGCCTGGGGGGCCAGGACCGATAGCACTGCCTGGGGGGCCAGGACCGATAGCACTGCTGGGGGGCCAGGACCGATAGCACTGCTGGGGGGCCAGGACCGATAGCACTGCTGGGGGGCCAGGACCGATAGCACTGCCTGGGGGGCCAGGACCGATAGCACTGCCTGGGGGGCCAGGACCGATAGCACTGCTGGGGGGCCAGGACCGATAGCACTGCTGGGGGGCCAGGACCGATAGCACTGCTAGGGGGCCAGAACCGATAGCACTGCTGGGGGCCAGGACTGATAGCACTGCTTTGGAGCCAGGACCGATAGCACTGCTTTGGAGCCAGGATCTATAGCACTGCTGGGGGGCTAGGACCGATAGCACTGAGGGGGGGCCAGGACCGATAGCACTGCTGAGGGCCAGAACTGATAGCACTGCAGGGGGGCCAGGACTGATAATGCTGCTGGGAGTGGAGGTGGGGCTGGGACTGATAACACTGCTGGTCGCTGCATTTGCATCATTTCCCTTATTATACCAGGCATTGCTGGCATTTATTAGGCAAAAAGCGCAGTCCGTTTCCCTTTATTGGGGGGTGAAGCTTTAGGTGGTCCAAAAGTAGCCATCACACCTGATGTCTGCTGCCTGAGGGGGCACAAAGATTTACCTACCACATATCAGGAAACCAGTATTATAAATGGTCCATTACAAATTACACCTTCACCTATGACCACATCATAAATACAATTCTTACCTACGTGGTGGAAGTCGATAACAAGGATTATGGTGCAGTAGAAAGTAGACATTTCCATGTCCTGTATGAGGAGTTGGCCTTCGAAAAATTGGGTTTCTCTTGTGGTTCCAAGAAACGCCAGTTTTACTCATCATGTAATACTGCTTTTCGCCTGCGGTGTCACTGTGGAATAAATATGTAGCTGCTAACCGTTTTCACCAATGATTAACTCTGATCAAGATGGGCTCACACTTTACCTTGGCAGAGACATATGGGAATTTTTAAGAAAGCGTAGAAAAATCAAGTCTAGTAATAAATGGGGGCTGATTTAACTATACGTCATTGGCATAGCCCTAGAAATCACCAGCTTAGGCCTTTGAAAAATTTTGTGTTTGATTCTTTGGCATTAGGCCATGTTCACATGATGCAATTTTTGCTGCAGTTTTTTTTGAAAATCTACTTTTTTCAAAAACGCTATGATTGTATAATAATGTTGCAGCAAAAAAGTAGCTGGCGAATAAGGCCTAAATAGAGCGTAAATCTTAGCAAATTCAATATTTGGACAAAAATGTGCCCCCCAAAGCCATAAATCTACCCCGTACTGTGATGTTACCGCTTGCGTTGTAGTGTGACCTCACTGTCCGCTGCATTGCCAGCCCCATAGCCTCCATGGTTTTTTTCTGTTCAAAAAGATTAACCCCTTCTTTCCCGCAGAATGGGCTGAATGCTCTGCATCTATCCAGCAAGGAGGGGCACCTGAAAATGGTGAGCGAGCTGCTACACAAAGAAATTGTGCTGGAGACCACCACCAAGGTGAGAGCTACTGTCCGTCAACTAATCCTGTCTCACATTTAATGACTCTCGTATGTTATATCGTATAATGAGCATTTGAGCAGTTTTAGGGGGACTTTTTTTTTTACTTAAAGGGACATTCCCATCTCCAAGATCCTATCCCAATATGTAATAGGCATAATAATAATAATATTAGCAAATGCCTCCAATTAGAAATGTAGTATAGTTCTTCTGATTCTCTATGTCTCTTTCCTCATGTGAATCTATTACAGGACCTTAGGTATCCATGGTTACAACCAATGATATAGTGACAGCTAATTGCCAGTGCTTGTAACCATGGAAAACTAAGGTCATGCAATGCCTGCATATGAGGAAAAAGACATAGCTAAACAGAAGAACTATTCTACATTTCTAATTGGAGGTTTTGCTAATATTATTATTATTATACCTACTTCATATTGGGATAGGAACTTGGAGAAGGGAGAAAACATTTGGAGAATACCCCTTTAAATGCATGTATTTGATGTTAAAATGTATTTTTTTCAATTGGGTTTCATTAAAAATCATGCACCATTTGAGTTTTACAAGCTCTTTGTTTACCTGCAAATTGAACTTTGATGTGGTCATAAATCAGCCAATGGGAGCTTAGAAAAGATAAAAAAAGAAAATCTAAAAATGTTCTTGTGGCAGAATGAGCTCACTGACAGATTCTAAGTTAACTCATTCTGTGGTCATCAATTGACAATGCAACACAGAGGCTGTAGAAGGCAAGCGGTGCAAAGTGTTAAATAGAAGCCAAATGTAAAAATCATTTTTAGCCCCTGATACACGCATTTAAAGTGTAGGAGTACACTTCCGAAAAAAGTGCACGGCAGAGCGCACGGTCGCTCTGCCGTCACAATTGCAGTCTCTGGCCCCGCCACATATATCCGGACCCCGACAGGGACACAGAACGCAATGTGAAAGCCCCCTTACTTACTTTATAATGGCCAGCACACCTTTTTAAGGTGATCATTAACCCTTTCCTGTTATGGCCAATTTTCGTTTTTACCCTTTTTTTTTTATTTCGCCGGCCGAATGACGGTTTAGCTCCAATGGCCGGGGAAGGGGGATCTTTGGATCCAGTCAGGGTGATGTTATGGGATCACCAGTTATCTAATCAAAAATATGGATCATATATAATCTGTAGGGAATGTGCCATCTATGGACGGCTGTGCCTAACCCTTCTCTGTATGTGTAACCATCTTAAATATCCCCCCTCCCCATCGGCTGTGTAGAAAGGTAACACAGCGCTGCACATTGCTGCCTTGGCCGGACAAGAAGACGTGGTGCGGGAGCTCGTCAATTATGGCGCCAATGTCAACAGCCAGTCACAGGTACCACTGTCCGCCGCCGCATAATGAAATCATGTGTTTCCAGTAATTTCACAAAAAGGTGACCATCGCCTCTGCTTTATGTGACCACAGAAAGGCTTTACGCCCCTGTATATGGCAGCTCAGGAGAACCATCTTCCGGTGGTGAAGTTCCTTCTGGAAAGCGGAGCCAACCAGAACCTTGCCACAGAGGTCAGTAAATGTGGTGACATAAGAAGTCACTGTTTCTTGATGTTCGAGCTTATTTCCACTGCAAATTTTAAGGTAATTCTAAGAAGAGGAGACATTGGGGAGCTGTTTGATGAGGTCAGAACAATTATGTTGGCATTAAAGGAGTATTCTCATCTTCATGACCCAATCCCAATATGTAATGGGTATAATAATAATAATAATAATAATAATATTAGCAAATACCGCTTGTTAGAAATGTAGTATAGTTCTTCTGATTTGCTAAATTGCTTAGCTCATGTGCAGGGCACTGCAGTAGCTTAGGTATCCATGGTTATGACCATTCATATAGTGACAGTTAGTTCTTAGCAGTTGTAACCATGGATACCTAAGTTACTGCACATGGAGTAAGCGACAGAGCTAATCAGAAGAACTATACTACATTTCTAATTGGAGGTATTTGATATAATTGTTATTATTTCACCTACTACATATTGGGATAGGATCTTGGAGATGGGAATAACCCTTTCAAGGAAACACTGGAGTCACAGATTATTTTCTTTGTGTGACTAACATAGCAGCTAGGGTCAAAATAGTTTTGATGCCATAAAACCAAAAATTTGTTATTTATTGAGATATAATAAAGTGTTTTTTTTTATTTATTCAAAAATAAAAGGTCCTCATACCAAGATTCAAGATAGGCGCCACTGATCACTGGAAATTTTGCCACATTCCCATTTAAATTAATGTCCTTTATAATTTTAGAATACGTCCCGACAGGGACCACGACCATAGAGAATCCATCACCCTCGTCACGTGCTTGCCATAGATGAGTGCCATGCTCCGTTCTGTTGTCCGTGCGCTCTTGGTGCAACCGTCCACAAGGTTGTAGCAATACCGAGAAATCCAGGAACCAGGTCATCAGACGTCCTCACAGAAAAATCACGTTTCGGCTGCACGGGAGCCTTTATCAAGCCATAAAAAATGTATATCTCTGCTTTTCTATCCCTTGATAAAGGCCCTGCATGGCGAAACCTTGTGATTTTTCTGTACTAGTAAAGTTCCCAAAAGGAGGATGTCTGGTGCCCTGGTTTCTGGATTACCCTCAAAACTGAAACCTGTTTCCAGGTGGCCATAATGTGTTATGGTTGCAAAATGATCGTTCGTCATCAGATGATTAGATCATTCATGGTGTACAAACAGGAGGCGATGTGCTGCTGATAATGGTGATATTCTGTAGGCACAGGACGATGGTGATAACGATCGTTCTGCACATCTGTCCAGCGTAGTCTCTATGTGCGTAAAAAGACATAGGCCAGAAGGAGAAGCTTGGGGCCTCCGTCTGGTGACTGGAGACCTATGGCAACATTAAAGTATATGCCGGGAGCTCTACATTAACACACAGTGTGCACTTAGACTAAGCTTGATTGACAGGTCTCTCCCTATTTGAGTATGACGTCAGACACAAATAAGGAGAGACCTGTCAATCAAGCTTAGTCTTAGTGCCCTTCAGGAGTATTCTATGCTACAAGCACATGTGGCGGCACATAGCATCCGCCATACAGAACTGCGCACGAGGCTAAAGCTTGAAATGCGGCATGCGAGATTTTGTGAAACTCCACCCAAAAAAAAAAGACAAAAAAACACATTAGCTGGTATGTATAAAAAATGGCACAAAGGAGAAGTAAACATGAACAAGCAAGGAAATCACATCCGATAAACAGATCCGGTAACAAATCAATCTAAAAGGGTGTGGGGCACGGACAAGGATCACGGGCTGGCCCCCTAGCAAGAACAGCTGAGTAGAAGAGCAGATATCCAGCAACCACCTGACTAAGAGCCTTAGTGCTCGAAACACGTAGGCCGATTGTTTCTATCTTATCCTCCTTACATTTATTTTTTTGTTTAAGTGCAATTAATAAATTATATTTTTATAATACTTTTTTCACTTCGGCTGCTTGATATCTGCACTTCTACAAAATGGAGAAGTATCTTATTTAGCATGGGAACCCTTAATCTCCTCCTCCCCCCAGTGAATGGGTATGGTTGCGAGAACATCAAACCTAATTGAAATGCGTTGGCTATCTACGGTAATTATATATAATAGAATGGTCCTGTTCCTTTTACACGTGCGTATAATACCATTTCGTAAACCACTATCCTCAGCATATGAGCACAAGGGGCATTTGATGGCGGGTTTCCAGCTCATCCTGGTTTTATCGCTTCTTGGCCCCTGGGCACGATCCCATTTCTTGCCAGTGGCCTCTTTTGTCTTTTGGTTAAAAAGGCGAACTTTTTAAAACTTCAGCTCACAGCTGGGTTCTGTAGAAAGGATGGCTGACCTACATTTACAGAGAGAGCGCGCAGGATGTAGCCAAGTTTCGGGCTGTCTCCATAAAGATGGGTCACTGACCTATTAAACAGTATCCCAGTGTGCAGCCTTTTTTCTGAAGGACTCAGTGATACTATACCAGCCGGTGCCCCGCCGTCTTGTACCTTTTGATGTAAGTTCCCGCATCTGTCCACTCCGTACTGTTACCTCTAATAGTCTAGATGTAAGCTTTCCCATGTATGATCTTCTCACACGCAGGATGGATTCACCCCGTTGGCCGTAGCTCTGCAGCAGGGACATGAGAATGTGGTGGCTCACCTCATCAGCTACGGGATGAAAGGAAAAGTGAGACTTCCCGCGCTGCACATTGCAGCTCGAAATGATGACACCCGGACAGCTGCTGTTCTCCTGCAGAACGACCCCAATGCAGACGTCTTGTCAAAGGTCAGAATACATGACATCACTTGACAGGGCCACAATCCACCCCCCTTGGGGTCCCATCCTTCATCTTACACCCTATTTTTTTACTGTTGGTGCACACTTTGGGGCATTTTCTAGCATGATGGTTAAGTGATTCGTTTTCTTACACACACTAGTCATAATTACTTTTTTTGCACCCTTATTGCAGTACTTGACATTACATAAGATATTCCATGGCCACTATATTAGGTGTATCCGTCTAGTGCAAGGTAGGAACCCTCCTTTCTTTGGTTTCATGCATTCTAGTTTTCGCAGGCGAGGCCACTCCAGGAAAAACCCAGCAGCTTCTTTCCTGAAGCGGCTCTGCCTGTAGTTTTGCTGTCGTTTTCACAGCAGCTCCGCTACTGGCACTGTTATGATTGAGTCACCGAGGAAAAAAAACAAAACACAAGCTCAGCCCAGAAAATCAGAGAGGTTGGAAACTAGCGGATTGCAGACCCCTGATCCTATCACACAACTAGCAGTAGCCGTGGAGTGTTCCTACGGTGATCCTAGACACCTCGTCACAGCCGGAGATCTAAATAAGCCTAAAGAGAGAAAAGGGAAAAACTGACTGCCCCAGAGCAGACCTCAAAGCAATAGGCAGCCCCCAACATATAATGACGGTGAAGCAAGATGAAAACACTAACACAGATAGAAAGATAGGTTGAGCAAACGATGGGGCCCAAGCTAACTAAAAAGGACCGGACAGAAAAGCTGCTGTCTGCAATCCGAGAAAACCCTGCTAAAAATATTACCAACACAACTGATAAGCAAAAAGGACCCTGAAGTCACTAGACTTCAAACCCTATATCAGCACTCAGAATATTCTGGAAGCAGAGCAAAAGAGAACACTGATCAAGGAAAAAGAATCCGGCACACCCCCGGCCGGGGATGGCTGAACTCAAAAAACAAGGTAAACAAAACCAAAACTAATAAGTTCTATAGCAGAGCAAAAACTTATCTTTGGGAAGCAGGAATCAGACTGGTCTCCAAGAATCCAGCAGAGAAATCACCAGCGACTCAGAAGGGCGTCGGCTGCCTTATATCCAGTCTGTAGTTCCCGTTACCCAGTCACAATCCACCTGATCAGGTGTTTGGTTTCTTTAATCCAAATCAGCCTCACTAGCTTCCTTCACCAGAAGAGGGAGATCCTCGGACACAAAAGATGAATGAACAGATGAGCTCACAACATGGCACCTTTTTCCTTATATTTTCCTTAAGAGAGCAAGAGCCTCCCGAAGAATGAACATGTTACTTCCTTCAACCTCTCCTGGGTTTCCAAACCCTGAAGAAGTTAAATGAAGTGATGTAAGACTGAACATGTGCAAGGCAATGTTGTTTTGACATTGCTGTGTATTATGTCCATTTTTTGCCATAGAATCCACCTGAATAAAACACCATGTGCACAAACAGTAGTCACTATTAAGTTTTGTTCACACAGAATTTTTTGAAGAGTTCATGAGTTTTTCAAGCAGAAACGGCTATAGGAAATGTTCTTGATTTGGGGTATGTTCACGCGATGTCTTTTGCAGGCAGATTCTGCCTGGAATTTGCCTACAAAGGTGCGACAAAAAATGAGCTTAATGCACAGCAATGTAAAAGTGAGATTGCTGTGCACACGTTCAGTCCTTTTTATACTTCTTTTAGCTGGTTCAGGGTTCGGAAAGAGACCGCCAACATTATCTGTATTCAACTTGGCCTAGGAAAGCCTTGGTGATTCTGTTGTTGGAAATAACACACCGTGTACACATAAACCTTAGTTGGTGGACACATTTCCGCCGCTGCTGTCAGAAGTTCATTTGGAGAAGTTCCACCAAAATGACGGAACCTCAATGGACACAGTTATGACTCAGTGAGGACCGTTGGGCACCATTGATGTGATCTATTCCACACATGATATTTTGGGTAGTGTGAAGCTTTTGTTGACATGATAGCCTCACATAGTTGTACCTGACTTGTCTGGATCTTCTGTTCCACCAAATCTCAAAGATGTCCAATAGACTGGAGACCTGTGTGGAACACTCATGTTTGTGGGACCATCTGCTGAGACGATATGATTGGTGATAAGTGGACATCAGCATATTAATAGACGGTAGCTACACAGCATTACACCTCCACCAGTCTGAGAACTCACCCAAACCAACAGGGATACGAAGTTAAGCCAAAATGTCAGACCACCATCTTCATGATGCATCAGAAATTCAGACCAGGAGAAGAGGAGAACTTGCTGAGGTCTTTTGCTCTTTAGCCTGTTGACTTTAAATGATTATTCCTATGTTATAAAGTGATAAGATATCACTAGGATATGTAATAACTATTATTAGTGGGGTATTGACTTTTGGGTCCTCCACCATTCTTGATAATTAAGGAGTTGTACTGCTGGTGGGGCACCTTGACACTCCTCGAGGAACTTCCTTATGGCTCAATTCTAGTGAATGTGGTCAGCCAAAGTTCCCTGCACAGAGAAAATAGCATTGCAACAGCTCTGTGGCCCCTTCATTCAATGGGGATCCCGGAGGTCAGACCCCACAGTTATAAAGCGACGGTAATACCCCATTTATGTTTCAGCATGCTGTAGATTCATCAGTCGCGTGTGTTGTACCTGTGTCCTTTCTGTGATCTGTTCATGTGTTTGCCTTGCAGACAGGATTTACACCCCTGCACATTGCGGCTCATTATGAGAACCTCAATGTGGCCCAGCTCCTCCTGAACAGGGGCGCAAATGTTAATTTTACACCTCAGGTAAGAATAATTGTCTTTCCTCTCGTCTGAAGTTACTCATTGATCTTTATTTCTCATAATCCGATGTGAGTTCTTGTTCTATCCCTAAGAATGGTATTAGCGCTCTGCACATCGCCTCCCGGCGCGGGAATGTTATCATGGTGCGCCTGCTGTTGGACAGAGGAGCCCAGATAGATGCACTAACCAAGGTAATGGGAACCACAGTGGGATCTGGCGTGAAGTCAGAACTCCCTGCGGGGGAGCATTTCTCTTTTTTTGTTTACCTTTTTCTCTTCATAGCTGTCATTGTTATAGGGCATTGTTCATGACACTCTTGGATTATAGGAACACTGTGCCTGACACCATTATTGGGGCACTGTGCCTGATAATGCTATAGGGGAATTGTGTCTGCAACTGTTATAGGGCTACTCTCTTTTATCCCGTCATAGGGGGCACTGTTGTAGATACACTATGCCTAATACTGTCACACGAACACTGTTTTAGGGACATTATGACAGTCTCTATTTTAGGGAAACTATGCCGGTCCCTGATATACAGATATTATGTTGGACACTGGTATAGAGGCATGATATCATGAACACTATGATGGACACTGTTATAGGGGCACTGTATTAGGGACACTAAGCTACATGTTGTTATGGGGACACTTCGTTAGGGACACTATGATGGGCACTGTAATAGGGACACCTGTATTAGGGACACTATAGTGGGCATTGTTATATGGCATATTGTCCATTGCACAGTTTTATGAGCACTCTCCCACATCGCCATGTAATAATCACAGAATCTTAGAATATTAGAGTTGGAGGAGATCTCCAGGGACATTGTGTCCTACACCCTGCTCAGTGCAGGATTCACTAAACCATCCCAGACAGATGTCTGTCCAGCCTCTGTTTGAAGACTTCCGTTGCAGGAGAACTCACCACCTCTCGTGGCAGCCTGTTCCACTCATTGATCACCTTCACTGTCAAAATGTTTTTTCTAATATCTAATCTGTATCTTCTCGCATTCAGTTTCATTCCTTTGCTTCTCATGTTTCCATGTGCAAATGAGAATAAGGATGATTCCTCAAAACTGTGACATTCCTTCACCTAACCGTAGCTTTGTCAATCCCATACTTGGTCATTTTTTCAATAAGGATAATATGAGATAGTTTATCACATGCTTTGCAGAAGTCGAGATATACTATATCTACAGCATTTCCTTGATCCACCCAGTCAGTGATTCCATCATAGAAGGAAATTTTATTAGTCTGGCATGACTTGTTTGCTACAAACCCATGCTGGCTGTTGTTAATTACTGTATTATTATCCAAGTACTTGCATACATACTGTTTAATAATTTATTTGAAGATCTTTCCTGGTATAGAAGTAAGGCTCACTGACATGTAATTTCCTGGCTCCATCTACTTTCCTTTATTGAAGAAAGGGACAACATTTGCCTTTCTCCAATATTCTAGCACTTCAAATACTCTGGCTAGTGGTTCTGCAATTTCCTCTGCTAACTCTCTAAGTACCCTAGGATGTAATTCAACTGGACCAGGAGATTTAAATGCATTTAAATTAGCTAAGTATTCTCTCACCATCTCGCTTTTTTATTATTTTATTCCTTCTATGGCACCATGAAGATCAGTTGATGTTACAATTGCTTTCTTAGGCTATGTGCACACTTTGCGGATTCTGCTGCGTTTCCGCAGCGGTTTTGGCCCTGCGGAAACGCAGCAGTTCCGCTGACATGGTACAGTACAATGAAACCCTATGGGGTTTCAAAAACGCTGTGCTCACGGTGCGGTTTTTTCTGCGCGGTTTTGCTGCGGTTTACAGACCGCAGCATGTCAATTTTTTGTGCGGTTTCCGCAGCGGTTTCACACCTTTAACATAGTAGAGGTGTGAAACCGCAGGGCAAAACCGCAGACCAAACCGCAGGTCACTTTACCTGCGGTTTTACCTGCATTTCCGCGCGGAAAAACCCGCAGCGGAATCCGCAACGTGTGCACATAGCCTTACAGGACACAGATGCAAAATAAGAATTTAAAAGTTCGGCCTTCTCAACATCATTTTTGACCACTTCATCCTTTTCATCCTTTAAAAATCCTATAGCACCTTTGACTTTACTTTTGTTTTTGACATACCCCCAAATCCTTTTTTGCTACTTTTGGTCTCCCTTGAAAGCCTGACTTGATTACTGGCTTTAGCTCTTCTAACTCTTGACCTGCATTCCCTGCAAACAGCATTATATTCTTCTTTAGATATGCCCCACTCTTTCCATTTGATATAAATTTCTTTTTTCCTCTTTAAGTTCTGTGTTCATCCATCCTGGCCTCTTTAAATGCTTCCAATTCTTCCTTAATTTCAGGATTGTTACTGATTGTGCCGTGAGAATTTCATTTAGAAAAATCTCCCATCCTTCTTGGACATTTCTGTCCTTTAGTATATCCAGACATTGGACATTTCCTACCCTCCTTCTGAGTCCATTAAAATCTGCATTTCTGAAGTCCAACCTTAAAGTCGGAGTCCTCACTGGTCTTCCTCCTCTTGTAATCCAAAATTTGAGAATAGCATGATCACTGCCTCACAACTTCCCAGCCACCTTTACTCCATTTCCTCCCTGTTGGTAAGAGTTCCAGGATTGCAGATCCTATTGTTCTCCCTTCTACCTTTTGAAAGATAAAGCTGTCAGCAAGAACAGATAAGAATTTTCTGGACCCAGAACTTTTGCCTGAGAAAGATTCCCAACAAAAATCGGATATTTAAAATCTCCCGTGATCACTATGTCTTACTTTTTTGAAAACAGAGACATCTGATGAAGAAAGAGTCCATCCATATGTTTAGTCTGTCCAGGTGGCCTATAGTAAATACCTACAGTAGTGTCCTTTCTGTTCTTCTCTCCTTGTATTCTTACCCAAAACAGTTTCTGCAGAGCTACCACTCTCTACAGCTTGGATCTCTGTGGAGATATATGTTTTCCTAACATACAAGGCAACACCTCCTTCCCTCTTGTCATTCCTGTTTCTAATAAATAAGTTGTATCCCTAAAGGTTTGCATTCCAATCATGTGTATTATCCCACCAAGTTTCAGTGATGCCTATGACATCATATCTGTCTTCCTGTGTTAGCAGCTCCAATTCTCCTTGTTTGTTTCCCATGCATTTGTATAGATATATTTTAGTTTGCAGACGGTTTCTCTTGCTCCTCTACTTTCTTTCAGAATTTGTTGTTTTTGTTCTTTATTTCCACTTCTAATAGCAGGGTTCACAAAATAATTACTTAGCTGCATTTTTCTTCCTTGCCATATATTTTCCATTCCATATTGCTCTACTGTAGTTTAAAGCTCTCCTGATGAGTGTAGCAAGGCGTCTACCAAATATGTGTAATAATCACCATGTAGTATTCCCTATTGTTGAGTGTGTGAGCATCTCTTCTGTATTTCTTCCGCAGGATGAATTGACCCCTCTACACTGTGCTGTAAGAAATGGCCATGTCCGGATCTCGGAGATTCTTCTGGATCACGGAGCCCCAATACAAGCCAAGACAAAGGTACTGATACTGGTGAATTGGTAAAATTTTAAGTTTTGTTTGCAGTAACATAACTGCGGTATATGGTCGCGATCCTAACCAACCACCTACAAGGTCCTGTCCTGAGGTCCGGTCACTACATTGACCCTCCGCACCCTGTGGCTACATGGCCGCTCTGTAGATAAGAGGCGCTCTCTTATAGCAAGTGACCTATGCTTTCTGTCACAGAACGGGCTGTCTCCCATTCATATGGCGTCGCAGGGAGATCATCTGGACTGTGTGCGGCTTCTCCTCCAGTATCAGGCTCTGATTGATGACATCACGTTGGATCACCTCACTCCTCTGCACGTGGCGGCACATTGCGGCCATCATCGTGTGGCAAAACTTCTCCTAGATAAGGGAGCAAAGCCAAATTCCCGGGCCTTGGTGAGTTATGTAAATGGTGACGTCAATTGGCACTATATAGCGGTAGTTCATGGGCTTTATATGACAGTACATTAACAAATTATACGGTATTTTTTACGCTGTATATGGCACCATAGTGTGGCATTTTGCACGCTATATGTGGCAATATATTGGCTATATGGTAGTACTTTGTACTCTTCTTATGGAAGTATATTGAACTATATGGCAATATTATGTAAGCTGTATATGACAATATAATGTCACTATATGGTGGAATTATGTGGGCTATATATGGGACTATATTGACATTATGTGGTGTATTATGTGGGCAATATATTGGCACTCTATGGTGGTTTTATGTGGGCTTTATTTGGCCTTAACTTGGCACTATATGGTGTGAATTATACTGGTGCTATTATGTGGTGATATGTGGTTTCTATATGGCAGTATATTGGCACCATGTGTTATTTTATGTGGGTTGGATATAGCAGTTTACTGTCAATATATGGTGATATTATGTGGGTTCTATAGGATGATATTGACCATGTATTCATGTATTTAGTTGTTTTCTGGGCTATATATTGGTACCATACACTGCGTTCCAAATCATTATGCAAATTGGATTTAAGTGTCATAAAGATGTAATTTTTTTTTGTTTTTCAAATAAACTCATAGATGGTATTGTGTATCAGGGCTCTTTGGATCACTGAAATCAATCTCAAACGTGTGTGATAATTAGTTTACCAGGTGAGCCCAGTTAAAGGAAAACTACTTAAGAATGATGTTCCACATTATTAAGCAGGGCACAGGTTTCAAGGAATTTAGGAAAGAAAACGGATCTCTCTGCTGCTGAAAAGCATCAAATAGTGCAATGCCTTGGTCATGAGATCAAAGCATTAGATATTTCCCAAAAACTTAAACGTGATCATCGTACTGTTAAGAGATTTGTGGTTGATTCTGAGCACAGACATGTTTGTGCTGATAAAGGCAGAATGAGGAAGGTTTCTGCCAGGCAAGTTCATAGGATTAAGAGAGCAGCTGCTAAAAAGCCATTACAAACCAGCAAACAGATATTTAAAGCTGCTGGTGCCTCTGGAGTCCCTCAAACCTCAAGGTGTAGGATCCTTCAAAGGCTTGCTGTGGTGCATAAACCTACTATTCAGCCACCCCTAAACAGTGTTCACAAGCAGAAATGGTTGCAGTGGGCCCAGACATACATGAAGACTAATTTTCAAACAGTCTTGTTTACTGATGAGTGTCGAGCAACCCTGGATGGTCCAGATGGATGGAGTAGTGGATGGTTGGTGGATGGCCACTATGTCCCAACAAGGCTGCGACTTCAGCAAGGAGGAGGAGGAGTCATGTTTTGGGCCGGAATCATGGGGAAACAGCTGGTAGGGCTCTTTAAGGTTCCTGAAGGTGTGAAAATGACCTCTGCAAAGTATATAGAGTTTCTGACTGACAGCTGTCTTCCATGGTATAAAAAGCAGAAATGTGCCTTCAGGAGCAAAGTCCTCTTCATGCATGACAACGCACCATCCCATGCTGCAAAGAATACCTCTGAGTCATTGACTGCTATGGGCATAAAAGGAGATAAACTCATGGAGTGGCCACCATCTTCCCCTGACCTCAACCCTATAGAGAACCTTTGGAGTATCATCAAGCAAAAGATCTATGAGGGTGGAAGGCAGTTCACATCAAAACAGCAGCTCTAGGAGGCTATTCTGACTTCATGCAAAGAAATACAAGCAGAAACTCTCCAAAAACTCCCAAGTTCAATGGATGCAAGAATTGTGAAGGTGATCTCAAAGAAGGGTTCCTATGATAGCATGGAACTTGGCCTGTTAGGAATGTTTTGAAGTTAAATAGCTTTTTTACTCAGTGAATGTGACCTCCTAATGCTGCAAATTCCACAAATGAGCATTTTCAGTTCTTTAAAACAGATCAAATGTTTAGAAATTCTACTGTGCCTAATAATTTGGAACAGTGCAATTTGAGTTTTTAGTCATTTTGGAGATTATACTGCTATCATTGGGAGGGTTCTTCAACAAAATTTGATGTATACTCTAACCGGTGACGACTTTTATTAGAATGACTGTCATTTGTACTGACTATTTAGGAAAATCATAGAAAAATATAATTTGCATGATAATTTGGAACACAGTGTATAGTGGTATTATGTCGGCAGTATATGACAATATATGGTGGTAGTTTATTGACACTATATGATGGGTATATGAGTGCTGTATACGGGAATTATTTGATGGTTTAATGTGTACTTTATATGGCAGCATATTGTCACCATATGGTGATGTTATGCAAGTATATGGCACTATTTGTATATTTATTGTATTATGTGGACTATATATGACAGTATATATGGTGGTGGTATATATGGTGGTATTATGTGAGCTTTTTTTTACCATGTATAAGCATTATTATTATGTTGACTGTATACGACAGTATATTGGCATAATATGGTGGTTATATGGGATGTATATGACAGTATACTGGCAGTATATGGTAGTATGATATGGGCTATTTATAGCTGTATGTTTGCACTATATGGAGATTTTATACGGGCTGTACATGGTACAATTCTGGCATTATATTGTGATATTATGCAATCTGCATATAACAATATATTGGGACTATATGGTGGAATGACATGGGCTGTAATGTATATTAACACTATATTGAAATTTTATGTCGGCTGTTTAAGGCAGTACATCATCACTAAATGATGGAATTATGTGGGATGTATAAGGCAGTATATAATCACTAAACGATAGTATTATGTGGGATGTATAAGGCAATATATCGGCGCTAAATGATGGTATTATGTGGGATGTATAAGGCAATATATCAGCACTAAATGATGGTATTATGTGGGATCTATAAGGCAGTATATTGGCAATAAATTATGGTATTATGTGGGATGTATAAGGCAATATATCAGCGCTAAATGATGGTATTATGTGGGTGTATAAGGCAATATATCGGCGCTAAATGATGGTATTATGTGGGATGTATAAGGCAATATGTCAGCGCTAAATGATGGTATTATGTGGGATCTATAAGGCAGTATATTGGCAATAAATTATGGTATTATGTGGGATGTATAAGGCAATATATCAGCGCTAAATGATGGTATTATGTGGGATGTATAAGGCAATATATCGGCACTAAATTATGGTATTATGTGGGATGTATAAGGCAATATATCGGCACTAAATGATGGTATTATGTGGGATGTATAAGGCAATATATCGGCACTAAATGATGGTATTATGTGGGATGTATAAGGCAATATATCGGCACTAAATTATGGTATTATGTGGGTGTATAAGGCAATATATCAGCGCTAAATGATGGTATTATGTGGGATGTATAAGGCAATATATCGGCACTAAATTATGGTATTATGTGGGATGTATAAGGCAATATATCGGCACTAAATTATGGTATTATGTGGGATGTATAAGGCAATATATCGGCACTAAATTATGGTATTATGTGGGATGTATAAGGCAATATATCGGCACTAAATGATGGTATTATGTGGGATGTATAAGGCAATATATCGGCAGTATTATATAGCAGTATAAGCTGCTCTAAAATATGAAAATAATTGTGTAAAAATGGGAAGTAGACACCTTATTTTTCTTGTGCCTGGGGCTGATTGCCTACATAGGAAAATAATAATCTGACCTGACTACATTCTCCTGGTCTGCTAGCTATTAGCCTTTCTTCCCGCTCCTTGCTTGTGTGTCTCCTTACCCTGGTCAGCAGTCTGTCTTCTACATCCATCTATGGTTCATGTCTCCTGTGTTTCCTCTGTGCTTTCACCCTTGTTTTCTTGGCTTAGTCCAGATTCTGAGCCTTTTTTCTTGCCTTGTGTAGAATGGGTTCACCCCTCTTCACATAGCCTGCAAGAAAAGTCATATCAGAGTGATGGAGCTTTTGTTGAAGTCTGGAGCCGCCATTGATGCCGTCACGGAGGTGAGATCTCATCAGGATACATTTTATTTTCTCTTTTTATTAGGACATTTGTATAATGGAATATTAAAATTGAAGTATGAGGTACATTTGTGCCCACTAAATTTCTTCCACCCACAAAAGAGGATTGAGAGGGCAGCTACTATGTCTTCTTATATATACAGTTGAAACCAGAAGTTTCCATCCACTATATAAGAAGACACATCTGCATGTCTTTCTCAATATCTGACATGATATCGGAATAACCCTTTCCTGTTTTAGGTCAACTAGGAGTACCATAATTATTAATATTTGCCAAATGCCAGAATAATGAGAGAGAGAGAGAAAATGTTTTAAGGAGTTTTATTACTTACTGCAAAGTCAAAAGTTTCCGTCCATTTCATTGATATTTGGTACCATTGCCCTTACACTGAATGACTTGGGTCACACGTTTGGGAACTCCTTCCACAAGCTTCTAACAATAGTTGGTCGGAATTTGGTTCCATTCCTCCTGACAAAACTGGTGTAACTGATCCAAGTTTGTAGGTCGCCTTGCTCGCACCGGCCTTTTCAGCTTTGCCCATAGATTTTCAATAGCATTGAGATCAGGGTTTTGTGATGGCCGCTCCAAAACATTGACTTTGTTATCCTTAAGCCACTTTGCTACCATTTTGGCAGTATGCTTCGGGTCATTGTCCATTTAGAAGACCCATTTCTGCCCAAGCTTTAACTTCCTGGCTGATGTCTTGAGATGTTTCTTCAGTATTGCCACATACCGTATATTCTGGTGTATAAGCCGAGATTTTCAGCCAATTTTTTTGGACTGAAAGTCCCACTCTTGGCTTATACGCGAGTCATATATGGGGGTCGGTGGGGGAGGGGGATTGGGGGGTGTCAGAGACCATACTCCCCCCTCCCGGCATGGTCTCTGCAGCCCCCCTGCTTCCCCCTTGATCTCAGTGTCCCAACTGTTCCTGCATTCAGCGGTCACGTGGTACCGCTCATTAACCCCTTACCTACAATTGACGTAATATTCCGTCCATGTGACCATGGACCTAATTACCATGGACGGAATATTACGTCATCGCGATCAGCGGCGCCCACGTGGTGAGCGCCGCTGATCACGGCCGAGTGTCAGCTAATTATCATAGCTAACACCCGGCACAATGTGTCAGGGGCGGTCACGGACCGCCCCCGACACGTTAACCCCTTGCACACCGCGATCAAACGCGATCGCGGTGTACCGGGGGTTAAAGGGAAGCATCGGCAGGGAGGGGGCTCCCTCCGTGCTTCCCTGAGCCCCCCACGGCAGCGCAATGTGCAGCGCTGCTGCGGGGGGCTCTTTCCCTACAGGCCCCCGGATCCAAGATGGCGACGGGGGCCTGCAGGGAGCTGACTTCCTCACTGCCTGCAAAGCGCAGGCATGAGGAAGTCTGCAGCAGTGCCTGTGACAGATCGCTGATCTGTCACAGTGATCTGTGATGTGACAGATCAGCGATCTGTCACAGGACAGTGATGTCCCACCTGGGACAAGGTAATAAAGTAAAAAAAAAAAAAAAAAAAAGTGTTAAAAATAATTAAAAAAAAATCGCTAAATAAATTAGTAAAAAAAAAAAAAATATTCCCCAATAAATCCATTTTTTTCAAAATAAAAAAAACAAAAACAATAAAAGTACACATATTTGGTATCGCCGCGTCCGTAATGACCTGCCCTATAAAACTGTCCCATTAGTTAACCCCTTTAGCGAACCCCTTAAAAAATAAAAATAAAAAACGAACCAAAAAATAATGATTTATTATCATACCACCGAACAAAAAGTGCAATAACGCGCGATCAAAAAGACGCATATAAATATGCATGGTACCGCTGAAAACGTCATCTTGTCCCGCAAAAAACGAGCCACCATACAGCATCATCCGCAAAAAAATAAAAAAGTTATAGCTCGCAGAATAAAGCGATACAAAAATAATTACTTTTTATATAAAATTGTTTTCATTGCATAAAACCGACAAAACATAAAAAAACGACCTAAATGAGGTATCGCTGTAACCGTACTGACCCGAAGAATAAAAACGCGTTATCAATTTTACCGCACGCGGAACGGTGTAAACGCACCCCCCAAAAGAAATTCATGAAACGCTGGTTTTTGTTCATTCTGCGTCCCAAAAATCGGAATAAAAAGCGATCAAAAAATGTCACGTGCCCGAAAATGGTACCAATAAAAACGTCAACTCGTCCTGCAAAAAATAAGACCTCACATGACTCGGTGGGTCAAAATACGGAAAAATTATAGCTCACAATATGTGGTGATGCAAAAACTATTTTTACAATAAAAAGCGTCTTTTAGCGTGCGACAGCCGCCAAACATAAAAACCGCCATAAATAGTAAGTCAAACCCCCCGTTATCACCCCCTTAGTTAGGGAAAAATAATAAAACTAAAAGAAAATGTATTTATTTCCATTTTCCCGCTAGGGTTAGGGTTAGGGTAGGGTTAGGGTTAGGGCTAGGGTTAGGGTTAGGGTTAGGGCTAGGGTTAGGGTTAGGGTTAGGGTTAGGGTTAGGGCTAGGGTTAGGGTTAGGGCTAGGGTTAGGGCTAGGGTTAGGGTTAGGGTTAGGGCTAGGGTTAGGGCTAGGGCTCAGATTAGGGTTAGGGGTGTGTTGAGGTTAGGGTTGGAGTTATAATTGGGGGTTTCCACTGTTTGGGCACATCAGGTGCTCTCCAAAGGCAACATGGCATCTGATCTCAATTCCAGCCAATTCTGCGTTGAAAAAGTCAAATGGTGCTCCTTCCCTTCCAAGCTCTGCCATGTGCCCAAACAGTGTTTTACCCCCACATGTAGGGTATCAGCCTACTCAGGACAAATTACAAAACAACTTTTGGGGTCCAATTTCTCCTGTTACCCTTAGGAAAATAAAAAATTGGGGGCAAAAATATAATTTTGCGGAAAAAAATGTTTTTTTTATTTTCACGCCCAGGCGTTATAAACTTCTGTGAAGCACTTGGGGGTTCAAAGTGCTCTCCACACATCTAGATAAGCTCCGTGGGGGGTCTAGTTTCCAAAATGGGGTCACTTGTGGGGAGTTTCAATAGTTTAGGTACATCAGGGGCTCTCCAAACGCACATGACACCCGCATACCAATCCATCAAAGTCTGCATTCCAAAACGTCACTACTTCCCTTCCGAGCCCCGACGTGTGCCCATACAGTAGTTTTCTCCCACATATGAGGTATCAGCGTACTCAGGACAAATTGGACAACAACTTTTGGGGTCCAATTTCTCCTGTTACCCTTGGGAAAATAAAAAAATGGGGACTAAAAGATGATGTTTGTTGAAAAAATACGATATTTTTATTTTCACGCACGGTCGTTATAAACTTCTGTGAAGCACTGGGGGGTTCAAAGTGCTCACCACACATCTAGATAAGTTCATTAGGGGGTCTAGTTTCCAAAATGGGGTCACTTTTGGGGGGTTTCCACTGTTTAGGTACATCAGGGGCTCTCCAAACGCACATGACACCCGCAGAACAATCCATCAAAGTCTGCATTCCAAAACGTCACTACTTCCCTTCCGAGCCCTGACGTGTGCCCATACAGTAGTTTTCTCCCACATATGAGGTATCAGCGTACTCAGGACAAATTCGACAACCACTTTTGGGGTCCAATTTCTCCTGTTGCCCTTGGGAAAATAAAAAAATGGGGACTAAAAGATCATGTTTGTGGAAAAAATACGATTTTTTTATTTTCACGCCCGGACGTTATAAACTTCAGTGAAGCACTGGGGGGTTCACAGTGCTCACCACACATCTAGATAAGTTCCTTGGGGGGTCTAGTTTCCAAAATGGTGTCATTTGTGGGGGGTTTCTACTGTTTTGGTACATCAGGGGCTTTCCTAACGCGACATGGTGTCCGATCTCAATTCCAGCCAAAAACGTCAAATGGCGCTGCTTCCCTCCCGAGCTCTGCCATACGCCCAAATAGTGGTTTACACCCACATGTGGGGTATCAGCGTACTCAGGATAAATTGCACAATATCTTTTAGGGTCCTGTTACTTTTGGAAAAATAAGAATTGAGGGTGAAAAGATCATTTTTTGTGGAAAAAATATGATTTTTTAATTGTACTGCTGTACGTTATAAACTTCTGTGAAGCCCTTGGGGGTTCAAAGTTCTCACCACACATCTAGATAAGTTCCTTGGGGGGTCTAGATTCCAAAATGGTGTCATTTGTGGGGGGTTTCCACTGTTTTGGTACATCAGGGGTTTTCCAATCGCGACATGGTGTCCGATCTCAATTCTAGCCAAAAACGTCAAATGGCGCTGCTTCCCTTCCGAGCTCTGCTATGCGCCAAAATAGTCATTTACACCCACATATGGGGTATCACCGTACTCAGGACAAATTGCACAATAACTTTTAGGGTCCTGTTACCCTTGGAAAAATAAAAATTGGGGGGTGAAAAGATCATTTTTGTGGAAAAAATATGATTTTTTAATTGTACCGCTGTACGTTATAAACTTCTGTGAAGCCCTTGTGGGTTCAAAATTCTCACCACATATCTAGATAAGTTCCTTGGGGGGTCTAGTTTCCAAAATGGGGTCACTTGGGGGGTTTCCACTGTTTAGGTACATCAGGGGCTCGCCAAACGTGACATGGCGTCCGATCTGAATTCCAGCCAATTTTGCATTGAAAAAGTCAAACGGCGCTCCTTCCATTCTGAGCTCTGCCGAGCGCTGAAACAGTGGTTCCCCCCCACATATCAGGTATCAGCGTACTCAGGACAAATTGCACAATAACTTTTGCAGTCCAATTTCTCCTGTTACCCTTGGTAAAATAAAGAAAATTGAACCTGAAGTATTTTTTTTGTGAAAAAAAGTTAAATGTTCATTTTTTTTTTAATATTCAAAAAATTCCTGTGACGCACCTAAAGGGTTAATAAACTTCTTGAATGTGGTTTTAAGCACCTTAAGGGGTGCAGTTTTTAGAATGGTGTCACTTTTGGGTATTTTCTATCATATAGACCCCCTCAAAGTGGCTTCAAATGTGAAGTGGTCCCTAAAAATAAAATGGTGTTGCAAAAATGAGAAATCGCTGGTCAATTTTTAACCCTTATAACTTCCTAACAAAAAAAAATTTTGGTTCCAAAATTGTGCTGATGTAAAGTAAACATGTGGGAAATGTTATGTATTAAGTTTTTTGTGTGCCGTATCGCTGTGATTTAAGGGCATAAAAATTGGAAAATTGCGAAATTTTCAAAATTTTCGCCAAATTTCCATTTTTTTCACAAATAAACGCAAGTTATTTGAATGCAATTTTACCACTAACATGAAGTACAATATGTCACGAGAAAACAATGTCAGAATCACCGGGATCCATGAAAGCGTTCCAGAGTTATGACCTCATAAAGGTACAGTGGTCAGAATTGTAAAAATTGGCCCGGTAGTTAACGTGCAAACCACCCTTGGTAGTGAAGGGGTTAAACTCATGAATATGCGCATATTTAATGAGCGGTACCACGTGACCGCTGAATGCAGGAACAGCCTGGGACGCCAAAATCATGCTGGAAGCAGGGGCTGAAGAGACCGGGCGCCAGGAGGGGGGTGGTGAGTATGATGGGGAAGCAGAGCAATACTTACCGCTCCCCGTTCCATCGCTGTCTCCAGATCCTCTGGCTGTGACATTTAGCGGAGGGCACGATGACGTAGTCAGTGCGCGCCCTCTGCTAACGTCACTGCACAGGATCCGGGAAACAGCGGTGGAACCGGGAACGGTAAATATAGCCAGTGCCGGGGGCCTGAGCCAGCGGCTGCACCGGCACCTGGCCCCCAGCGACGGAGAGGTGAGTATGTCTTTTTTTTTTATAGCAGCAGCATATAGGGGGTATTCATGTATGGAGCTTCTACTTGGGCCACCATTAACCCTTGTGCAGCATATGGGGGTATTGATGTATGGAGCTTCTACTTAGACCACCATTAACCCCTATGCATCATATGGGGGGTATTTATGTATGGAGCTTCTACTTGGGCCACCATTAATCCTTGTGCAGCATATGGGGGTATTGATGTATGGCGCTTCTACTTGGACCACCATTAACCCCTGTGCATCATATGGGGGGTATTGATGTATGGAGCTTCTACTTGGACCACCATTAACCCCTGTGCATCATATGGGGGGTATTTATGTATGGAGCTTCTACTTGGGCCACCATTAACCCTTGTGCAGCATATGGGGGTATTTATGTATGGAGCTTCTACTTCGGACACCATTAACCCTTTGTGCAGCAATATATGGAAGTATTTACCTATGGAGCATCTTTTTGGACCACCATTAACTCTTGTACAGCACCATCCTCGGCTTATACATGAGTCAATAAGTTTTCCCAGTTTTTTGTGGCAAAATTAGGGGGGGTCGGCTTATACACGAGTATATACGGTAATCGTCATTTCTCATGATGCCATCTATTTTATGAAGTGCACCAGTCCCTCCTGCAGCAAAACAACCCCACAACATAATGCTGCCACCCCCATGTTTCACGGTTGGGATGGTGTTCTTAGGCTTCCAAGCTTCTTCCTTTTTCCTCCAAATGTAACGATGGTCATTATGCCCAAAAAGTTCCATTTTAGTTTCATCAGACAACAGGACATGTCTCCAAAAATTAAGGTCTTTCTTCCTGTGTGCATTTGCAAACATTAATCTGGCTTTTTTATGCTTCTTTTGGAGTAATGGCTTCTTCCTGGCAGAGTGGCCTTTCATCCCATGTTAACACAGTACTCGTTTCACTGTAGATATTGACACAATCTTGCCAGCCTCCTCATCATCTTCACAAGGTGTTTTGCTTTTGTTCTTCGGTTGACATGCACATGTTTGACCAAAGCACATCATCTCTGGGACACAGAACTCGTGTTCTTCCTGAGCGGTATGATGGCTGGATATTCTGATCTTGTTTGTACTTGTGTATAATTGTTTGTACAGATGAACTAGGCACCTTCAGGTATCTTGAAATTGTACCCAAGGATGAGCCAGACTTGTGCAAGTCCACAATTCTCTTCCTGATATCTTGGCTGATTTCTCGAGACTTTCCCATGATGGTACACAAAGAAGCAGTGTGTTTCAGGTGTGCATTAAAATACATCCACAGGTGCACCTCTAATTAACACAGATTTTGCCAAAAAGCCTAACAGAAGCTTCCAAACACATGACATCATCATATGGGCAGTCCAGAATTGTTTAAAGGCATAGTAATTATAGTGTATGCAAACTTTTGACTTTGCAGTAAGTAATAAAAATGCCTTAAAACATTCTCTCTCTCTCTCATTATTCTGGCATTTAGCAAACATTAATAATTATGGTAATCCTAACTGACCTACAACGGGAAAGGTTTATTCTCATTTCATGTTAGATATTGAGAAAAACATGCAGATGTGTCATTTTATATAGTGTATGTAAACTTCTGGTTTCAACTGTATGTCAGTAAGGTCATGGGGTACAAGCCTGCAGTCACTTTTGTGAAACCTCAAATCAAGCAATGTACGCGCTGTCATAATTGTCCGCTGCCAGGAGCTGGCGGGCGCATGACTGCAAATATATATATATTTGCATACATGAGGTCACATGCCGACTAGACATGTGTAACCTTGCTCAATACAAGTGTATTGAGCAAGGCCGGATTTGTCTAGTCAGAATGTGGCTGGAAGTCGTACATATCACATACTTGTGGTCACCGGCGCAGGAACCAGAGAATCTTGAGAGCGTGCATTGTGCACGCTGTGAGGATTCACAAGGCTACAGTAACATATAGTGACTGCAGATGTGAGTGCCAAGGCTGGACAACACCTTTAACTGGTTGCATATGTTATTAATGCCATTGATTATGGACGGAGGTGGAGATACCACTTTCACTAGCGCATCAAGAGGATGTCTTATGGGTTTATCTTTGTCCTTTTTTTGTGAGTTCTCATGCAATCATGCTCTACGATTCTTTCCAGTCCGGTCTTACGCCACTTCATGTTGCTGCCTTTATGGGACATCTACCCATTGTGAGAACCCTACTTCAGAGGGGGGCATCACCCAATGTCTTCAGTGTGGTCAGTATGAAATTATACCATCTATTTCATCTATATAATCTAAGCATCATATGGATCATAAGGGTAGGGGGCTACACGGCGACTTACTGTGATGCAGGTCGCACAGCGAAAGACCGTTGTATGCTGGTAGCTATATTGCAGCGTAATGCAAATGAATGTGATCAGGAAAGTTGCTAGAAATCCAACTGCTTCTGCTTGTCACAGTTGCTGTGCTTTGTGGGTCATAATATGATACCATTCACTCGCATTTAGCCGTAATGTAGCAGTGATCTTTGGCAGAACCACCTGTGTCACTGCCAAAATCACCATTTAGCCCCCAGCCTTATTGCATGATTATTACATTTCTGCAGAACTCAAAAATAATGTAATTGAACCAAAATTGAAACCTGTTATGATCTGTGTGTTCTTTGTTTTTTACAGAAAGTAGAGACGCCGTTGCACATGGCGGCGCGTGCGGCACATACGGATGTGGCGGAATTTTTACTGCAAAACAAAGCAAAAGTAAATGCAAGAGCTAAGGTGAGTAATACAGGCTGACATTGGTGATGGATGGGGGGCACTATCTATTAAGTCATTGCTGATAAACAGTTAAATAGTCTAAAGGACTAAAGGTAATCTGTCAGTAGGCTTTTACTACGTAATCTAAGAGACGCATGATGTAGACGCAAATCTGGATTACCACCCAAAATACAGCCCACAAATAAGATGGTGATTCCTGCAATAAATCAAGACTGGTAGTTTGGTTATACTTACACTTACAATAAAGAATGGTGGTGGATCGGTGATGCCTACAGTGAAGCATGGCGATGTCTCTGTGAAGCAACAATAAAGCATGGCTGTGGTTCGATGATGCCTACAATGTAGCATGGCGGTGGTTCGGTAATGCCTACAGTGTAGCATGGCTGTGGCACAGTGATGCCTACAATGTAGCATGGTGGTGACGCGATGATGCTCTGTGCTGCTTTGCTACATGTAGCACTGGAAACCTGTAGCTTACAGAGAGCAAAATATATTCAATCAACAATCAGGAAATCATAGGAAAAAACATCATGTCTTCTATGAGGAAATTGAAGCCAATTGATCCCAAGCATACCTCCAAGTCCACCAAAGCTTGTTGTCAGAAAAAGACTTGGAAGATTCTGGATTGACTGTCACAGTCACCTGATTTACAATATCTTTGGTGGGATGTTGGGATATGCAGAAGGCGATTTCAGCATAATAGCCCAAGAATATGGGTGACCTGGAGGTATAGGCAGATTATAATGAGGGGAATCTGGGCCACCACATCTTCGTACATCTACAAACAAGGAGCTCTCCTGAAGCTCCGCTGCGGCTCGCGCTGCATCTTCTGTGATGTGTCTGCGCCATAACGTCTTCAGCTGGTGCGATCATGTCATCAGCATAGCATCAGCATGCATGGATTGGCAACAAGAAGTGGAGCCTCGAGGCTCAGAACGAAGTGTCGGGGGAATGGGATATAGATGAGTATGTGGGGTTTTTTTTAATATGTGTATGGAATGTGCGAGGGCTCATACTGTATATGGGAGGCTATGTGAGGGCTCACACTGTATCTAGGGAGATATATGGGGGTTCATACTGTATATGGGGAGCTATGTAGGTGCTCATGCTGTATATAGAGTGGCTTTGTGGCGCTCATCCAGTATATAGAGAGGTTATGTGAGGGCTCATACTGTAAATAGGAAGTTTTGTGGGGGCTCCTACTGTATGTAGAGATGCAATGTGGGAGCTCACACTGTGTATAGAGCTAATACTGTAAACAAGGACTATGTAAGGGCTCATAATGTATATAGAGGGGCTATGTGGAGGCTCATACTGTATATAGATAAGCTATGTGGGGGTTCATACAGTATATAGGAAGTTATGTGGAGGCTCATACTGTATGTAGAAATGCTATGTGGGGGCTCACACTGAATATAGGGAATTAAGTGAGCACTCACAGTGTTTATAGGGCTAATACTGTATACAGGGGCTATGTAAGGGCTCATACCGTATCTAGGGAGCTATGTGAGAACTCATACTGTATCTAGGGAGATAGCAAAGCATTTGCAAGTTGCCCTTTCCTCAGTTCAAACTTAAATTAATAAATGGCAGTTAACAGGAAGAGTGGAGGTCAAGATAAGGTCTGGAAGACCAACCAAAATTTAATTGAGAACTGCTCATAGGTTTGTTGGAGAGTCAAATCAGAACTCCCGCTTGACGGTGAAAGACCTTTAGAAATATTTAGCAGACTCTGGAGTTGCGGTACATTGTTCTACTGGTCAGAGACATCTGCACAAATATGTCTGTTTTGTCTTTTTAGTGGCCATTGTGAACATGCTCCTACACGTTGCATGTATACCAACTTATATTCCAGTTCATTTCTTTTATTTTTTTGCTGTATATAAGGGGGCTGTTGTGAACTCATTTTCTGGTCTACTAGTTGTGAGTTCTCCTTCCGGGCTCCCTCTGGTGGTAACAGGAGGTAGTGAGGTTGATTTAATTAGTAGAGATCTGCCACCTGATGATGAGGATAACGATTGGATCTCTGGAATCTCAGACTGGATTTAAGACAGCCGACGCCCTATTCTGGTGCTGGTGATTCCTTCTGGCTTTTCAGGTCTTGGTTTTCAGCTCTGTTCCAGTCATCTCAAGCTAAGTGTTTCTGCTAATTTTCACACTTGATTTTGTTGGTCTATTCAGTTTTTTGTGTGGTCAGCCAGCCCCGGCTGGGGCTGTGCTGAATTTCCACTCTTATTTATCTATATTTGCCAATTTGCTTTTTGTTACTTATTAGATTGGCCTCTTTTTTGCTCTGTCTCAGAATATTTCAGAGTGCTGATATAGTGGGAGAAGTCTAGTGACTTCAGGGTTAATTTTGTTATCAGAATTGTTGGACATTATTTTTGTAGGGTTTTTTGGGCAGATTGCAGACAGTGTCTTTCCTTTCCTGTCCTTTCTAGTTAGTTTGGGCCCCATCGTTTGCTCAGCTTATTTTCCTGCCTGTGTTTGTGTTTTCATCTTGTTTCACCGTCAATACATGTGTGGGGACTGTCTATTCCTTTGGGGTCTGCTCTGGGGCAGTTAGTTTTCCCCTTTTCTTGCTTTAGGCTTATTTAGTCCTCCGGCTGTGACAAGGCGTCTAGATTCATCGTAGGAACGCTCCACGGCTGCTGCTAGTTGTGTGGTTAGGATCAGGGGTCTGCAATCTGCATAGTTACCAACCTCTCTGGTTTTCTGTGACTTAGCTTGTTTATTTTTCCTCCTCGGTGACCCATTCATAACAGGGGGCTGTGTATGGGCTCATACGGTATATAGGGGGATGTCAACATACTTTACTGTGCTCAATATTAAGTGATGCAGTTAATATTAATACAAAATAATCAAGAATGGTATCAAGAATCCTGGAATCTGCCGCAAAAGTAAAGCAACAGCGAGACGTCCTACTTTATGTAGATTTATACTGCCAGTTGTAGAAATGTTCTTCGGTGTTCTCTCTTTCGCTGATCCACGTCTGTCTCACTTTGTTTGGAACCATAGAATCCCTAAATGGACAAGGGTTTGGGTGTATGACATGAGAACGCTATGAAGAGCTCAGCTTATATGAAGATCTGTCAAATCTGCAGGGTTTGGGCGACCAACGGCAATCAGGGTATAAAATGAGAAAAATATTCATAGGATATAGATGATAAATTATTGATCGTTGTGGGTCTAACTGCTGTGGTCCCTACCAATCCCGACAATGGAGCAACGGTTCATTCATTGCTCATGGGCCTTGATCTTCATAGTAGGGCAAGTTGTAGGAAAATGTATTAGAGAATTTCTTGCAGTCTGGAAAAGTCACTTTAAATGTTTCCATGATCCATCCATTTTGGAGGTCCAGTCCATAGAACTGTACTGGTATGCACAATAGACTGATACATCTCCATCCATCGGCTGAAGGATAGAGGGGAGGACACGCGAACATTGGATTTCTTTGATCCTTATCTGTAGGAATGTCGGATTAGTCTTCTATCCTTGGTTCCCACATTTATAATTTTTTTGTATTACTGTCTCGCAGGATGATCAGACCCCTCTTCACTGTGCTGCCCGCTCAGGGCATTCGGAAATGGTACGTTTGCTGTTATCTCATGGAGCTCACCCGGATCCCCCCACTACTGCAGGCCATACACCTTTACACTTGAGTGCACGAGGGGGGCACATCCAAACCACCGAGCTTCTGCTGGACAACCAAGCTGCACATACTTCCATGACCAAGGTAAAACCTGAAATGCCGTGTGTCATTTGCTAAATGTACGTTCTGACCAAGGCAAAGGAAATGGCGGAGAAGGTGCTCTAGCACCCAAATGATGTACCACCAGCTGCCCCCTGCCCTCACCACTATGCTTCAGTAGCGTCTACTCACATAAATCAGAGGTGGGCCACCATATACAGTGGCCCCAAATATTTCCCATGCTGTGGAGTGCCTCCATATACACAGACTCAGCTAGCGAGGGCCTCCATACACAGTGCTTTGCGAAAGTATTCGGCCCCTTGGAACTTTTCAACCTTTTCCCACATATCATTCTTCAAACATAAAGATACCAAATGTAAATTTTTGGTGAAGAATCAACAACAAGTGGAACACAATTGTGAAGTTGAACGAAATTTATTGGTTATTTAAAATTTTTGTGGAAATTCAAAAACTGAAAAGTAGGGCGTGCAATATTATTTGGCCCCTTTACTTTCAATGCAACAAACTCACTCCAGAAGTTCATTGTGGATCTCTGAATGATCCAATGTTGTCCTAAATGACTGATGATGATAAATATAATCCATCTCTGTGTAGTCAAGTCTCCGTATAAATGTACCTGCTCTGTGATAGTCTCAGGGTTCTGTTTGAAGCAGAGAGAGCATCATGAAGACCAAGGAACACAACAGGCAGGTCCGTGATACTGTTGTGGAGAAGTTTAAAGCCGGATTTGGATACAAAATGATTTCCAAAACTTTAAACATCCCAAGGAGCACTGTGCAAGCGATCATATTGAAATGGAAGGAGTATCATACCACTGCAAATCTACCAAGACCCGGCCGTCCCTCTAAACTTTCATCTCATACAAGGAGAAGACTGATCAGAGATGCAGCCAACAGGCCCATGATCACTCTGGGTGAACTGCAGAGATCTGCAGCTGAGGTGGGACAGTCTGTCCATAGGACAACAATCAGTCGTACACTGCACAAATCTGGTCTTTATGGAAGAGTGGCAAGAAGAAAGCCATTTCTCAAAGATATCCATGAAAAGTGTTGTTTAAAGTTTGCAACAAGCCACCTGGGAGACACACCAAACATGTGGAAGAGGGTGCTCTGGTCAGTGATCCTGGAGTCAGTGGCTCTGTTGGGGCTTACATCTGATGCCCTCGATAACAGGATTCAGGCTTATTCTTTGACACGGACATTGACTTTAATGATGCGCCGTGTGGTCTGTCGAACATCACTGTATCAGCCTACTTGAGGCATGCACCAAAACACAGTTGACTACGTCATAGTGCCCACCTCAAATCGGTGGATATGGCTAAAAATGATGTCTGACAGAGCACACACTGACTCTGTCTGCACCATTATAGTTAATGTCCCAGTCAGCGCAAACGCCCGATTCCCATTTTTCAGGGATACAAACATAAGCCCCGATAGATAAACTGATGTGGGGACAAATGCGATGTGGATCTCAGCCCCGTATCTTGGCTTCCGAATTTCATAACTTCCCCTCGTTGCCCAGTTCCCTTCCCTGGCTGATTATTTCTCGGCTGAGTTGTTTGTTTTCTTTGTATATATTGTCTTCACTGACCTCATTGTCACTTTGAAGTATTGCTTACCTTCTCCTTCTCTCACCTTAGAAAGGTTTCACGCCTCTTCATGTGGCTGCAAAGTATGGGAAGATCCAGATTGCAGAACTTCTGGTAGAAAGAGGAGCTCATTCCAACAGCGCTGGCAAGGTGACCTTTTATCTCCATATTGCATGGACATTGTAATGCAACAACTTCAAGAAGAAAGCTGTGTCCTCAAAAGGGAATCCAAGAGGGTTTTAGTCAGTGGCATAAATAGAATCTGGTGGCCCATGGTGCAGAATTTGGACCTGGGCCCCCACCTGCATGTTGGGCAGATATATGGGCTCTTGTAGCCCTCTAGATCCTATAAAAACATGCATGTTCGCCCCCCATGTAATAATGTCCCGCATCCAGGGTCCCTTCCTATAATAATGTCTCTCAACGTAGACCCCTTTATTCAATAAAGTCCCACATCAATAGCCCTTTCATATAATAATGTCCACCAGCCTGGGCCCCTTTATTTAATAATGTCCCCCATCGGGAGACCCTTCCTATTATAGTGACCCTCATCTTGGGCTCATTTATTTAATAATATCTCCAATAATAGGAACCATCCTTTAATAATGTCCCCATCCTAGGCCCCTCCTGGGTATAATGTCCCCCATCCTGGGCCATTTACAGGTATCATGTCCCTTGTCCTAGATCCATTCCTGGTATAATGTTCCCCATACCGACCACTGGGACCCCGAGAGAACCAAGATCTCTGCCGAGCCTTATGTAAATGGAGGTCAAGCTTGCACACTACCACTCCATTAATTCTCTATAGGAATGCTGGAGAAAGCCAAGTACAGCTCTCCGCAATAGAAAATGAATGGACATGAGGTGCGCAGCCTCGACCTCCGATCTATTCAGATTGGGATGTCTGGGGGTCCTAGCAGTGATCAACAAGTTTCCTCTTTATTATTTGAAACTTGGCCATTTTTGTAAGTCTTTTTAGTCATTCTTTCTTTATCACAGACTGGACTGACCCCTCTTCATGTAGCCGTGTATCACAATCACCTGAACATCGTCCGTCTTCTGTTGAATAAGGGAGCGTCTCCTCACTGCACTGCACGGGTAAAGGCAAGAAATACATTATTTACATAGAAATATTACACAACATATACATAAGACACAATATATACAGATACATAATGCACAATGTACACATGTAAGCAATATATACAGAGACATAATACACAATATAGACATAGGCACAATATATACAGAGATATAATACACAATATTTACATAGACACAATACACAATATATACATAATGCACAATATATACAGAGACCTGCACAATATAGACATAGGTAAAATATATCCATATACTTAATACATAATACTTAATACACAATATATAAATAATATACAATATAAACATATAAATAGTACACAATATATACAGAGACACAACAGACAAAGTATACATAGAAATAATATACACTAATACAAATTAAAGGAACACTAAAATCCCACATCCTAGATATCACTGAATGAAATATTCCAGTTATAAATCTTTATTCATTACATAGTGGAATGAATGTACAACCCCCAGAGCCCTTCCTCCCGACTTCCCAGCCCTCCACCTTCAAAACCAACTTCTCCACCATTACAGAAGATCGACTCTCCACTCTACTCTCAAGATCACATCTCACCACCTGTGCACTCGACCCGATCCCATCCCACTTCATCCCAAACCTCACCACAGTCTTCATCCCAACCCTAACCCATCTCTTCAACCTATCACTAACAACTGGTGTTTTCCCCTCAAGCTTTAAACATGCCTCCATCACACCTATCCTCAAAAAGCCCTCTCTTGACCCATCCTCTGTATCTAGCTATCGCCCTATATCACTTCTCCCATACGCCTCCAAGCTACTGGAACAACACGTCTACCTTGAACTGTCCTCCCATCTCTCTTCTTGCTCCCTCTTCGACCGCTTACAATCTGGCTTCCGGTCACACCACTCCACTGAAACTGCCCTTACTAAGGTCACCAATGACCTCTTAACTGCCAAGAGCAAGCGACACTACTCTGTCCTCCTCCTCCTGGACCTGTCGGCTGCCTTTGACACAGTGGACCATTCCCTATTATTACAGACCCTCTCATCCCTCGGCATCACAGACTTGGCCCTCTCCTGGATCTCATCATACCTAACAGACCGGACATTCAGCGTCTCCCACTCACACACCACCTCCTCACCTCGCCCCCTATCTGTCGGAGTCCCACAAGGTTCAGTCCTTGGGCCCCTGCTGTTCTCTATTTACACCTTTGGCCTGGGACAGCTCATAGAATCTCATGGCTTTCAGTATCATCTTTATGCTGATGACACACAGATCTACATCTCTGGACCAGATATCACCTCCCTACTAACCAGAATCCCTCAATGTCTGTCCACTATTTCATCCTTCTTCTCCACTAGATATCTGAAACTCAACATGGACAAAACAGAATTCATCATCTTTCCCCCATCTCACGTGACCCCCCCTACGAACCTATCAATTACAGTAAATGACTGCCCACTCTCCCCAGTCCCACAAGCTCGCTGCCTCGGAGTAATCCTTGACGCTGATCTCTCCTTCAAACCACATATCCAAACCCTTTCCACTTCCTGCCGACTTCAACTCAAAAATATTTCACGCATCCGTTCATTCCTCACCCAAGAATCTGCAAAAACCCTAGTCCATGCCCTCATCATCTCTCGCCTTGACTACTGCAACCTCATGCTCTGTGGCCTCCCCTCAAACACTCTCGCACCCCTCCAATCTATTCTAAACTCTGCTGCCCGACTAATCCACCTGTCCCCCCGCTATTCCCCAGCTTCTCCCCTCTGTCAATCCCTTCACTGGCTCCCAATTGCCCAGAGACTCCATTACAAAACCCTAACCATGACATACAAAGCCATCCACAACTTGTCTCCTCCATACATCTGTGACCTCGTCTCCCGGTACTTTCCTGCACGCAACCTCCGATCCTCACAAGATCTCCTTCTCTACTCCCCTCTTATCTCCTCTTCCCACAATCGCATACAAGATTTCTCTCGCGCATCACCCCTACTCTGGAACTCTCTACCACAACATATCAGACTCTCACCTACCATCGAAACCTTCAAAAAGAGCCTGAAGACCCACCTCTTCCGACAAGCCTATAACCTGCAGTAACCACCGATCGACCAAACCGCTGCACGACCAGCTCTACCCTCGCCTACTGTATTACCACCCATCCCTTGAAGATTGTGAGCCCTCGCGGGCAGGGTCCTCTCTCCTCCTGTACCAGTTATGACTTGTATTGTTTAAGATTATTGTACTTGTTTTTATGTATACCCCTCCTCACATGTAAAGCGCCATGGAATAAATGGCGCTATAACGATAAATAATAATAATAATAATAATAATAATAATAATAATAATAATGTGTTGAGAACAATAAAACATAAAAATTATCAATGTAAATCAAAATGACTATCCCATGGAGGTCTGGATTTGGAATGATACTCAAAATCAAAGTGGAAAATCAAATTACAGGCTGATCCAACTTCAGTGAAATTTCCTCAAGAGTAGGAAATGATGCTCAGTAGAGTTTGAGGCCTTCAAGTGCCTGTATGACCTCCCTACAATGCCTGGGCATGGTCCTGATGAAGCGGCGGATGTTCTCCTGAGGGATCTCCTCCCAGACCTGGATTAAAGAATCTGTCAATCTTGATGTTCTCTGGCAATAGCCAATCACCCTGCACGGTGTTGGGCTGAAAGCTCAACACCCACTTGTGGACGTCGGGCCCTCATACCAGCCTCAAGGAGACTGTTTCTGACAGTTTGAGTAGACACATGGATGTTAGTAGCCTACTGGAGGTAATTTTCCAGTGCTCTGGCACTTTTCCTCCTTGCACAAGGGAGGTGATAATGGTCCTGCTGCTGGGTTGTTGCCCTTCTGCAGCCCCCTCCAAGTCTCCTGATGTACTAGCCTGTCTCCTGGTATCTGCTCCATGCTCTGGACACTGCGCTGACAGACACAGCTACCCTTCTTGCCACAGCTCACATTGATTTGCCATCCTCGATGAACTGCACTACCTGGGCAACTTCTGTGGGTTGTAGACACCGCTTCATCCTACTGTACAGTACCTCTGGGGGTGAGAGCAATGACAAAATGCAAAAGTGACCAAACAACAGCCAAAAAGGATGAGAACAGATAAATGGTCTGTGGTCACCCACTGCAGAACCACTTCTTTATAGTGGGGGTCTTGCTAATTGCCTATCATTTCTACCTATTGTCTGTTCTATTTGCACAACAGCAGGAGAAATTGATTCATAATCAGTGTTGTTTCATAACTGGACAGGTTGATTTCACAAAAGTTTGATTGACTTAGAGCTACATTGTGCTGTTTAAGTGTTCCCTTTTTTTTGAGCAGTGAACAATATATACAGAGACACAATATATACATAATACACAATATGCATATACATAATGCGCAATATATATAATAGACAATACAGTGGTATGAAAAAGTGTTTCCTCCCTTCTTGATTTCCTATCCTTTTGCATGCAAACATGGCACACTTAAATGTTTCAGATCACCAAACAAATTTAAATATTAGACAAAGATACCACAAGTAATCACAAAATGCAGTTTATAAATGAAGGTTTTTATTTTTAACGGAAAAAGAAATCCATACCTACAGGGCCCTGTGTGAAAATGTGATTGCCCTCAAACCTAATAACTGGTTGTCAACTGGAAAAAAGTGTTTGTAATAACTGGCAATGAGTCTTTTACAACAGCATCTCAATCGGATTAAGGTCAGGACTTTGACTAGCCAATCCAAAGTCTTAATTTTGTTTTTCTTAAGCCATTCAGAGGTGGGCTTGCTGGTGTGCTTTGGATCACTGTCCTGCTGCATAACTGATATGCGCTTCAGCTTGAGGTCCCGAACAGACGGCCGAACATTCTTCTTCAGGATTTTTTGGTAGACAGAAGAATTCATGGTTCCATTTACTACAGCAAGTCTTCCAGGTACTTAAGCAGCAAAACAGCCCCAGACCATCATACTACCACCACCATATTTTACTGTTGGTATGATGTTCTGTTTATCAAATGCTGTGTTGCTTCTACACCAGATGTAATTGGACATACATCTTCCAGAAAGTTCAACTTTTGTCTTGTCAGTCCACAGAGCACTCTCCCAAATGTCTTTGGGATCATCAAGATGTTTTCTGGCAAAACTGAGATGAGCCTTTATGTTCTTATTGATCAGCAGTGGTTTTTGTCTTGGAGCTCTGCCATGCAGGCCATTTTTGCCCAGTCTCTTTCTTATGGTGGAGTCATGAACACTGACCTTAACTGAGGCAAGTGAGGCGTGCAGTTCTTTGGATGCTATTGTGGGGTTTTTGTGACCTCTTGAATGAGTCATCGCTGCGCTTTTGGTGTAACTTTGGTCTGCCGGCCACTCCCGGGAAGGTTCAGCACTGTTCCATGTTTTCACCATTTGTGGATAATGGCTCTCACTGTGGTTCACTGGAGTCCCAAAACTTTAGAAATAGCTTGATAACCTTTTCCAGACTAATAGATTTCAATTACTTTGTTTCTGATTTATTCCAGAATTTCTTTAGATTGCGGCATGATATCTTGCTTTTGAGAATCTTTTGGTCTACTTCACTTTGTCAGGCAGGTCCTATTTAAGTGATTTCTTGAGAACAGGTGTGGCAGTAATCAGGCCTGGGTGTGACTAGGGAATTTGAATGCAGCTTCCCAAAGATGTGATAAACCACAGTTAATTTGTTATAAGGGAGGCAATCACTTTTCCACCCAGGGCCCTGTAGGTCTGGATTTCATTTTCCCTTAGTAATAACGACCTTCATTTAAAAACTGCATTTTGTGTTTACATGTGTTATCTTTGTCTAATGTTTAAATTTGGTGATCTGAAACATTTAAGTGTGACAAACATGCAAAGGAGTAGGAAATCAGGAAGGGGGCAAACACTTTTTCTAACCTCTGTATATACAGAGACACAACATATACATAATACACAATATATGCAGTGACCTAATACACAATATATACATAATACACAATATATAAGTAGACATAATACACAATATATACATAATACACAATATATAGACACAATGCACTATATATATAAAAAATACACAATATGCAAATACATAATTTACAGTATATATGATAAGCAATATATATACACACAATATATACAGACATGTTAAACAGTATAAAACATTAGATATAAGTTGTTTGACCTTAATTAGACAACTGTATGGGAGCATTATTACATTATTACATCAGTATGAACAAGAAGGCAATAATCTGGAAACAGATCAGAAGTTGAGCGCTGGATGTTTGCCATTTCATTTTTTTTTTTAAAAATTAACAAATTTAAAAATTGTTGGCAGCAACACATCTCGAAAGAGTTGTGCCCGGGCCGTCTCTGCCATTGTGGAGAATCCCCCACTTCTTTTACACCAGTCTGTAAACCGTCTGGGAAGTGAGGAGAGAATTGTAGGAGTTTTCGGAGAGGAATGTTGTCCTATTCTTGTCTTATGTGGGATTCTCGTCGCTCCGCAGTTCGGGGTCTTCTGTACCAGATTTTTCATTTCATAATGCGCCATCATAATGCCGCCCCGATACCATCAGAGATGCTAGAACTCTGCGCTGATAACAACCTGGGTGGTCCTTCACCTCTGAGTCTGCAGGATGCGGCCACTGAGGTTTCCATAAAATATTTCACACTTTGATTAATCCGACCATAGAACTGTTTTCCATTTTGCCTTATTCCATTATAATTGATCTTTGGCCCAGAGAAGAGGGCAGCGTTTCTGGATCATGTTGCTATTTGGCTTCCTTTTTGCATGATAAAGATTTAACTTGCACTTGTGGAGTGTGCGGCGAACTGTGTTCACAGACAATGATTTCTGGAAGTATTCCTGAGCCCAGACAGTGATTTGCAAGACTGAATATTGCCTGTATTTAATGCAGTACTGCCTGAGTGTCCGGAGATCATGAGCATCCAGAATTGTCTGTCAGTCTAGTTCCTTGTGCACATGGATTTCTCCAGAATCTTGGAACCTTTTGATGACATTATATAATGTACAACCCCTTGCAAAAATTATGGACTCACCGGCCTTGGAGGATGTTCATTCAGATATTTGATTTTGTAGAAAAAAGCAGATCACAGACATGGCACAAAACTAAAGTCAATTCAAATGGCAACTTTCTGGCTATAAGACACACTAAAAGAAATCAAGAACAAAAAATGTGGTAGTCAGTAATGGTTACTTTTTTAGACAAAGGAGAAGGGAAAAATTATGGAGTCACTCAATTCCGAGGGGAAAAATTATGAAATCATGAAAAACAAACCAACAAAAAAACCTCCAACACATCACTAGTATTTTGTTGCACCACCTCTGACTTTTATAACAGCTTGCAGTCTCTGAGGCATGGACTTAATGAGTGTCAAACAGCACTCATCATCAATCTGGCTCCAACTTTCTCTGATTGCTGTTGCCAGATCAGCTTTGCAGGTTGGAGCCTTGTCATGGACCATTTTCTTCAACTTCCAGCAAAGATTTTCAATTGGATTGAGATCCGGACTATTTGAAGGCCATGACATTGACCTTATGTGTCTTTTTTCAAGGAATGTTTTTACTTTTTGCTCTATGGCAGGATGCATTATCATCTTGAAAAATGATTTCATCATCCCCAAACATCCTTTCAATTGATGGGAAAAGAAAAGTGTCCAAAATATCAGCATAAACTTGAGCATTTATTGAAGATGTAATGACAGCCATCTCTCCAGTGCCTTTACCTGACATGCAGCCCCATATCATCAATGACTGTGGAAATTTGCATGTTCTCTTCAGGCAGTCATCTTTATAAATCTCATTGGAATGGCACCAAACAAAAGTTCCAGCATCATCACCTTGCCCAATGCAGATTTGCGATTCATCGCTGAATATGACTTTCATCTAGTCATCCACAGTCCACGATTGCTTTTCCTTAGCCCATTGTAACCTTGTTTTTTTTCTGTTTAGGTGTTAATGATGGTTTTCGTTTAGCTTTTTTGTATGTAAATCCCATTTCCTTTAGGCGGTTTCTTACAGTTCGGTCACAGACGTTGACTCCAGTTTCCTCCCATTCGTTCCTCATTTGTTTTGCTGTGCATTTCCTGTTTTGGAGACATATTGCTTTAAGTTTCCGGTCTTGTCGCTTTGATATCTTCCTTAGTCTACCAGTATGTTTTCCTTTAACAATCTTCCCATGTTGTTTGTATTTGGTCCAGATTTTAGACACAGCTGACTGTGAACAACCAACATCTTTTGCAACATTGCGTGATAATTTACCCTCTTTTAAGAGTTTGATAATCCTCTCCTTTGTTTCAATTGACATCTCTTGTGTTGGAGCCATGATTCATGTCAGTCCACTTGGTGCAACAGCTCTCCAAGGTGTGCTCACTCCTTTTTAGATGCAGACTAACGAGCAGATCTAATGTTTTGCAGGTGTTAGTTTTGGGAATGAAAATTTACAGGGTGGTTCCATATTTTTTTCCCACAGAATTGAGTGATTCCATAATTTTCCCCTCTGCTTGGTCTAAAAAGTAACCATTACTGACTACCACATTTTTGTTCTTGATTTCTTTTAGTGTTTCTTAAAGCCAGAAAGTTGCCATTTGAAATGACTTTAGTTTTGTGCCATGTCTGTGATCTGCTTTCTTTCTAAAATTAAACAACTGAATGAACATCCTCCAAGGCCGGTGATTACATAATTTTTGCCAGGGGTTGTAGATGGAGGTTATTCAAAGTCTTTGTAATTTTTTACATTAAGAAATATTTTTCGGAATTTGATCCCCATTTTGTACACGCAGGTCACAAATTGGTGACCTCTGACCATCTTTGCTTCGGAGAGACTCTGCCTCTCTAACATGCGTCTTCAATATAAAATCATGAGAGTTACTTGAAAATTGACCCTCCAACTGTTTTTTTTAATAGTAACACTTACTTTTTCAGCCTGCTATCACAACTTTTTTGAGATGTGTTTCTAAATTAGTTGATTTTTTTTTTTTCAAAAGAAATGGAAAATTGTCTAACGTTCACCTTCTGATCTGTTCTATGTTCTGCTGTGGATAAAATACGGCTATACAAGATTTTTAATGTCATTGCTTTCTTGTTTTCTTTACAGTTTGCACGGTGTCCCATCTTTTTTTTGGGGGGGAATTGGTGTTGTACTATATGGCATTTATAGATGACCATATTGTGTTGCAGAACGGATACACTCCCCTACACATGGCAGTAAAGCAGCGATCTGTCGACACAGCCCGAGCTTTGCTGCAGTTTGGTGCCACTTGCAATGCGCAGTCTCTGCAAGGCGTCACTCCCCTCCACCTCGCCGCACAGGAAGGTCACGTAGATATGGTGACATTGCTGCTAAGCAAGCAGGGAAATGTGCACCTGGGCAATAAGGTAAGGACCATCTAATAGATTTTTTTTTTATCTACATTACCCTAAAGCTGGCGTCACACGTTACATATATACTTTATATACAGCTTAGCTGATCTATGACATCCTCTGTATATGTGAAAAGTTTTTAGGGGGGAGATCAGAGTGCTATTACCAAGGATAGATCTTTGAATGGACCGAGATTAAAAACAGACTGATAGACTTTCTAAAGAGTCTGGTCTCAAAAAAGAGCCGCTCTCCTCTTCTGTTCCTTTGTGTCTTTGATCACTGAGAGTCTTAGCAAAGATCATCACATACTGAAAACTTTGAACACATAAGGGGGAGAAAAGGAGCTTTCCGGGATTGATGACCTGTCCTTAGGCTGGGTGCAGACGAGCTTTTTTTTTGTCATCCGAGAAAATCGAATCAAGTATGCTGATCAGAGTTTGACCAGAGTGGGATCCAATTTTCTCCGATGAGAAGATGGAGAAAAAAAAATGTTTCCATTTTGCCAGTCCGTGAAAATCGGACTACACTTAGATGTCGTCCGAGTGCAGTCCGATGGCTTCCACGCACTCATTGACTTGCATGGCTGAGTGCGATTTGATTATCAGGTCAAACTCGGACATGCTGCCATTTTTCTTTCCCAGACCGACTCTGTTCGAGGAAAAAAATCGGACCCATGCATGGCACCATAGACTACGAACTCATTGACTTGCATAGCGGAGTGCGATTTTATTGTCAGATCAAACTAGGGCATGCTGCGTTTTTCTTTTTTGCAAGGAAAAAGAATGGACATAGCATAACATTGGTCCAAAAACACGGTCATGCGCGTGGGCCTTTAGTATGGGCCACGATCAGCTGTTTTCAGCTGTAAGCATGCTCTAATTTTGCCAAATCATAGAAATAGAAATCTAGATGCACTCTTATTCACAATTAATGACACCTTTGTCGCTCCAACTTCTGCTTTTTTCTTGCCCATTTTTCTATCCATTTTTCAAAAGTAGATACGGCCAAGAAAAAATTGGCAAATTTTAATGACAATTTGGCCTCAAAATGGTCAACTTTCTAGTTCCACAAAGTAAAGTCTTCCCATCAATGTATTAAACCTTTGGGAACCTGAGCAGTGCTGACCGCATGTGTATCTGACGTCATGTAGTGTTTCTGCAGATAATCTGTGATGTTTCTTGGTGTCCACAGAGCTCCCTCACCCCGCTCCACTTGGCCTGTCAGGAGGGCCACCTTAATGTAGCAGAAATCCTGGTGTCCCACGATGCTGCAGTGAGCGCCGAGACACGGGTAAGTCTACAGTCAAACATTGACTTCTACATGGTGTATGGTTCCTAATCACACAATCAATCACCAACTAACATATAGTGCTCCCCCATTTTCTTTTTGTGACAGATAGATTCTGCACTGTTGATTTAGAATCATCCAGCAACTGTGGGGGTTAAAAATGGTTATAGCAGACAAAGAGTGGTTAGCTCAGCTCCAGGGGATACTGGGAAAGTTGTTATTGTGTCCTGGACATCCAAGAGTAAGGTGTGTGCTAGAGAGTCTCCTGTCAGACTGAAATCAGACAAGCTGTATAGACCAGTTCTTCCTGGGAAGTGATTTCTGTAATCATAGAAGCAGTCAGGACAGCCAGGAGCATCATTATTACCTCAAAATAGAAGTGAGAGAGCTACAGGACCGGACTCATCCCCATCACCCCACCTCACTGCATGAGCAAGTTACAGTTCGGCTTATGTTAAAGCACTGTGTGTGAAGAGAAGTTATCTGTGAAGAGACTTTCATATATGCTGATGGAACATTGAATGAAGAGAAGTGATTCTGTGTGATGAAAAGAAGCTTGGATAAACCCACTGTGATCAAGTCTGGCTCAGCACTGTGTCATAGCTGTGTGCCTGTAAACCATTACCTCCCCTCTACTGATAAGAATTATAATTAACTAGCTGAAGGGCCCGGCGTTGCCCAGGCATAGTAACTAACTACGATTAGTTATAACAAATTATAATGATTATATCTATATCTATATATATATATATGAACAACGGCAAAGCAAGATCCAGCAATAACGTGAGCAATCCAGGATGCTGTTAAAAAATTTTACTTTCTTTTTATTCATAAATCCATTAAAATGCAATGGTCCAAGCAGTTCAAAACAGCAATAACGCAGGAAAGTAGTGCAGATAGGACTACGCGTTTCAGCGGTAAAACCCGCCTTCTTCACGGTCCAGAATCTAATCTGCTTTCCAAACATGGAACCTTATATACATCCCACTCCCATCAGGGTAATTATAAACATATGTGAGAGACTTAAAAACATGAGCTAAAAAAAGATATATATATATATATATATATATATATACACACTGAGTGTAGAGCCCCGCCCACTCCGCATAGCCACACTCACTATAATATCCCACATCGTCCCGTCAGCCAGAGCCACCGGACTACTACTCCTAATATCCCACGTCATCCAGTCAGCCAGTGCCACCGGACTACTACCACTAATATCCCACATCATCCCATCAGAGCCACCGAACTTCTACCCCTAATATCCCACATCATCCCGTCACAGCCACCGAACTTCTACCCCTAATATCCCACATCATCCCATCAGAACCACCAGACTACTACCGCTAATATCCCAGATCATCCCGTCACAGCCGCCGGACTACTACCCCTAATATCTCACATCGTCCCGTCAGCCAGAGCCACCGGACTACTCCCCCTAATATCCAACATCATCCCGTCAGCCAGAGCCACCGGACTACTGTGGGAGAGAGGGTCACCCGAGTGTCCGGGTCGGAACCAAGGGCGCCGTCACCTAGATTCCGGGGGAAACTGTTTCCGGGGGATAGAGTTCAGGGACGGACTGGTAAGACTGACAGATGGGCTGGGGGAGGAGCCGGTATAAAAGGGGCGGGGAATGAGAGTCACAGTGAGTCAGCAGAACGGGACAGAAGGAGCAGGAGACCGTGGTAGCGACTGAGAGCCAGAGCGACTCACCGGAGCGAGGAAGGAGGCCAGAGACAGGAGAGACACTCCCCCTGGACAACAGTGGGACGGCGCCGAGATTACCATCCGAGAACCGCTGCTCTGCATCGACCAGTGGCCGCTGCCGCCTTACTCCAGCCCGTGGCTGCGGCCTGCCCGCGGTCACCAGCAGCCGCTGCCGCCTCCCTCCAGCCCGCAGCTGCGGCCTGCCCGCTGACACTCGCGGCCATTGCCACCTCGCTCCTGCCCGCGGTTGCAGCCTGCCCGTGGACACCAGCGGCCGTGCCGCCCCACCCCAGCCCGCAGCCGCCCCACTTCTACCCGTGGCCGCGGCTAGTTCAGTGCCGTCGGCGGCCACCCCCCCGCTCCAGTCCGCAGCAAGGGCCGGGCCATTGCTCGCCACTGGTCCTCCGTTGCAGTCGCTGGCTGCGCAGGTGGCCTGCCAGCTGCCACCCCTCATCGCCGCTGTTTGCCCCGATCCGGGCGCTGCGGCCTATCTGTCCAAGGACTCTTCCAGGGCCCGTCGTGCCCCTGCTTCAAAGGAGCGTCGGAACACTCGAAGACTGCAACAGATCTTCAGCGGCTGGGCCCAGCGGCTACTAAGCCGAAGAACTAACGTCCGGGACGCCGAGGGACATCAAGCCGGTTGAGTGACACTATACAGATAAGGACCCATAGTCGGCCATACCGCGGCCCTATTGTGACCAGCTTTGCCGGACTTAGTCGTGTTCTTATATTTCTGTGTTCGCTTGTATGGCGTCCTTGCGAGGACAATTCCTGTTATCTTGTTCGGTTGCTTAGACTATCCCTGCGGATAGTTACCTATAAACCTATAAAAGTTGTTACCAAAAGCACAAGACAGTCTCGCGTCTCGTCACTGCATCCTGCGTACCTGCTAGTACCACATTTGGCATAGTCGGCAGGATGCAGTCTCCGAACGCAGACAGCGGTACTCCCGACCAAAGTGGGGCCGCAGGTGCTGCCGATAATGGGGGCCCCCGGTCCAGCATTTCTTTGGGGGCTATGCTAAGCAACCTGCCATGGTTTTCCGGCTCCAATACCCTGTTGTGGAGCTGGACAGAGCGCATGCGGGGGCTCTTCCGCATGCATCCAATGACCCCTGATTTAGAAGTGGAGGTAGCTCTCATGGCGTTAGATGGGGAAGCCCGGAATTCGGTAATGTTGAGGCCCCCGGGACACCGCAACACCTTTGCTAGGGTCTTGCGGATTCTGGAAGAAACTCATGGGGATCCAACAAACGTGGGAGAGTTCAGGACCTGGTTGTTCAGTCGAATGCAGGTAGAGGGGGAGACCATCACCCATTATATGAATGTCCTCCAGGAGTTATACACAGCCATCGAGCGGAAGGACGGAGTAGGGGTAGGACCTATCGACATTACCCTACGTGACCTGTTAGTGACTGGACTCCAGGACCCGTTAATAAAACAGGCATTGCGGAGGCAGATCCGAGTGAACCCACGTATAGCTTTCTCTGAGGTGGGGAGTCAGGCCCGGCTACGAGAGCAGGTGCAGGGGATGACGCTCCCCGTGGGGAAGGCCCGAGGCATGGAGGCATCCGTGAAAGCTGCCGGAGAGCCCCAGTGGATTGAGGAAGTGAGATAGGAGCTGAAGAGTATCCGAGGCGAGCTGGCCAAAGTCAAGAAGAGAACTGAGCCCACGCCTGGGCGGCCTGGCTTCAATTCCCGGGGCGGCCGGGCCTCACAGTTCCGGTGTTATGAGTGCGGAGAACCGGGCCACTTCGCACGAGAGTGCCCGCGGCGTGGGAGATACCCACCCCGACGGACATTAAACTAGAGGGCTCCAAGCAAGGGGGATGCCGCTCGAAGCCGGAAGCCACAATAAGGGGTGGTGGAAGTCCCGAAGATCTGGTTGCCAAGTGCCCAGTAGTACGGGCAGAAGTCGAGGGCCGCGCTGTACGGTGCCTAGTAGACACGGGGTCGCAAGTAACGACCATGCCTGCAACCTACTTTTGGCAGCATTTCCCGGAGGCAGCAAGGCCCCAGTGGGTGCCCATGATAAAGCTGGTAGCCGCAAACCAACTGCCGGTTCCAAATAACGCTGTGTGGTAAACCCCTCGGCCGCCGGGGAGTGGTCCTGACCCAAGGAGAAACTAACGACCCCCATCCAGTTATCTTGGGTATGAACATATTACGGGAGTTCGGCAATATACTCCTCAACGACCCCACGCAGGAGACCCTGAGCCAGTGGGGTTCCCGCACGGCCCAAGGGCAGGTCTTCCAGCAGTTGGTGCGGGAGGCGCGAGTGCTCCAGGATTGCCAGGAGGGCGAGGCGCTGGGCAAAGTCATCGCGCCGGCGGCTCCCCTGCTCGTGCTTCCCCCAAGGCAGACGGTGGTGGCCCTGCCGATCCGCTCCCCAATGTCATTGGAGGGCGTGGAGATGCAGGTGGAGCCATGCTACTCGGTGCGCCACCCTGGCATACTGGTAGCTCGCTTCCTGGCTACGGTGCGGGAAGGGACCGTCCTGGTGCGTTGCGTCAACCTGGAAGACCAAGATATCGTCCTGAAGCCCTGAGCCGAAATGGCCAAACTAGTAAGGCCTTTGGAGGAGGTGCTGCCAGCCCCCACAGTCCAGTTGAAGGTGCAGCCCGAGGATCCTTGGGCAGTAACTATACGGACCCTGCAGACTGCCGAGTCCTCGACCCAGGAGAAAGGTCGAACCATCCTGGAGAGAATGCGGGCCGAGCTCTCCGGCCTAACGCCAGCCCAACTTCTCCAGGTAGAGACACTTCTCAGACCATATTACAGTGTCTTCGCTAGCCACGAGGATGACTTTGGATGCACCATGGCCATCATGCATGGAATCCCTATGGCAGGGGCGGCCCCCATCCGGGAACGATATCGGCAAATCCCTCCACAGCTATACCAAGAGGTGAAAACCCTACTGGCCCAAGTGCTCCGAAAGGGGGTCATACGAGAAAGCCAGAGCCCCTGGGCGGTTCCCATTGTGTTGGTACGCAAGGAAGACGGCACCCTGCGTTTTTGTGTGGACTATCGTAAGTTGAATGCCTGCACCATCAAGGATTCATATCCACTGCCCCACATAGAAGAGTCTCTGTCCGCCTTAGGAAATGCAACATACTTCTCAACTCTAGACCTGACCAGTGGGTACTGGCAGGTGCCGATGTCAGAAGACAGAGCCAAGATGGCATTTATTCTTCCCATGGGGCTGTTTGAGGTCAATCGTATGCCGTTCGGGCTGGCCAACGCCCCAGGAACCTTCCAACGGTTGATGGAGCGGTGTCTAGGAGATATCAACTTTGAAGCCATGCTGACATACCTGGATGATATCATCATCTATTCCGCCACATTCGAGGACCACCTACGGCGGTTGGGGCAGGTGCTCCGCCAGCTGCAGAAGTACGGGTTGAAGGTAAAGCCCCAGAAATGCCACCTGATTCGCACTCAGATCCAATATCTGGGGATTGTCGTCTCGGCAGAGGGTGTTAGACCGTCCCTGGAAAAGGTTGCCGCCATCCAGGGGTGGCCTACCCCTGAGACGGTGAAAGACGTGCAAGCCTTCCTGGGGTTGGCCGGCTACTACCGTCGGTTCGTGAAGAATTTTGCATGCCGAGCCCGATCCCTGCAGGACCTGCTAAAGGGGGCTCCTGCCGGGGCGAATGGGCAAAAGATCCAGTGGCAGCAACCGCAAGAGGACGCGTTTCAAGATCTTAAGGCTGCACTCTCGGGAAGCCCCGGTGTTGGCGTATGCGGATTTCTCGCAACCGTTCATACTGTATACCGACGGGAGCCTCCAGGGATTAGGGGCTGTGTTGTCACAGGTTCAGGACGGCCGGGAAAAAGTGATCGCCTATGGTAGCTGGTCGCTGCATGACTCCGAACGCAACCCTGACAATTATAGCTCCTTTAAGCTCGAGCTCCTCGCGGTAGTGTGGGCAATGACGGAGCGGTTCGCAGAGTACCTGGCGGACTCTGAGGTAGTGGTGCGGACGGACAACAACCCGCTAGCCCATTTGGAGAATGCCAAGCTGGGGGCTCTGGAGCAGCGGTGGGTGGCTCGGACGGCTAAGTTCAACTATAAGATCATCTATAAGAGAGGGGCTGAAAACGTGCACGCTGACGCCCTCTCCAGGATTCGACACACCACCCCAGGGAAAAATCAAGACGACGAATTGGAAGGAGAAGAGACGCCGTTCGCCCTCACCACCGCCGCGCTTACCGCTGCCGTGCAGGGAGCGCCCCACGCGAAAGGTGGATCCAACAGCAGCAGGAAGATGGAGAAATTGGACTCCTGCACCGGTAAATTGCCCACTAGTTCGCAGGGACAGACTTTGACCCAGGATATGTTGCTGATGTTGCGCCAATGGGAAAAACTAGTCATCAGAAAGGGGCTGTTATATCGGAAGACCGTGTCCCGGACGACGTCTGCTACAGCGTGGCAGATGGTCGTGCCCGGAGCCCACCTAGGCAAACTGGCGCATGAAGCCCACGAAAAAGGGGCTCACTTCGGTGCTCAAAAGACTTTGCAATGGTTACAACAGATAGTTTACCACTCGCGCTTACACGCCGCTGTGGAGGAAGCTTGCCAAACCTGCCGCCCATGCGAGCTTGCTAAACCACCCGCACAACGAGCCCTGGTGCAAACAATCGTAACATCAGCTCCCCTTGAGCTCCTCACGGTGGACTATCTTACCATAGGTCCTGCATACTAGGAGTATGAACATTGTCTCGTTATGGTGGATCATTTCACCAAATTCGCCGTGGTCACCATCACCCGAGACCAAACTGCAGAGTCGGCCGCCTATGCGATTTGTAAAAACTTCATCCAAGTGTATGGCTGCCCGCAACGAATACATTCGGATCAGGGAGCGTGCTTCCTAGGAAGAGTCATGGAAGAACTGCATCATCTCTATGGTATCGATAAGTCTCGGACTACACCATATCACCCGCAGGGGAACGGAGCCTGTGAACGATTTAATCGGACACTAATTCAAATGTTGCATACCCTGGAAAGCGACCAAAAGGCCCGCTGGCCTGAGTATGTCCCTGAACTGGTGTGGGTTTACAACAACTGAGTGTACCGGGTGACCGGTTATACCCCCTATTCACTGCAGTTTGGACGAGAAGGCAAAGGGATTACAGAAGTGGAGTTAAACCCGGAGGAACCTCAACCCTGGACTGGAGTATCCTCTTGGGTCCGGAGCCACCGGCACCGATTACAAACCCTCCATCGAATCGTCCATACAAAGCTTCAGGACCTAGAACACCAGGGGAGAGCGCTACCGCCACCTATTGACTTTCAAACTGGGGATCGGGTACTCGTGCTAGATCAGCGCCCCCAAAACAAGTTAGAGCCACGGTGGGAGGAAAACCCGTACCGAGTGTTGCGCCGAATAAGCCCCGATGGGCCTGTGTATGAAATACAATCTGAAGAAAATGGCGCGCCTGTCACTCGTGTTGTACACTGTAACATGCTACGGCCCTGTGTATCCACTGACCCCCTGCGATCAGAGCCGACCCCTCAGGTCCCGACCCCCCGTCAGCGGTCTGGGACCTGGATGATGAGGAGGACTCCCCAGCCGTGTCCGCGGGCCATCCAAGTAGTGATATCGCAGTGGACCCAACCACCCCACCAGAATCAACCAACCTACCACCATTCACCACCCCAGAAAACTCCACCACAACCGAACTTAGACGCTCCGAGCGGTCAAGAGCTGGCAAACCCCCTGAACGCTACGAACAGGACCAGTTCGTATGGTGACAAGAACTGTCGTCTCAAAAGACTAACTCGAGTCTACTAATACCCTTGCCCGAGGACTGGCGAGCATACATGGTGGGGGAGTGTGGGAGAGAGGGTCCCCGCCGAGTGTCCGGGTCGGATCCAAGGGGGCCGTCACCTAGGTTCCGGGGGAAACTGTTTCCAGGGGATAGAGTTCAGGGACGGACTGGTAAGACTGACAGATGGGCTGGGGGAGGAGCCAGTATAAAAGGGGCGGGGAATGAGAGTCACAGTGAGTCAGCAGAACGGGACAGAAGGAGCAGGAGACCGTGGGAGCGACTGAGAGCCAGAGCGACTCACCGGAGCCAGGAGGGAGACCAGAGACAGGAGAGACACTCCCCCTGGACAACAGTGGGACGGCGCCGAGACGGTCGTCCGAGAACCGCTGCCCCGCATCGACCAGCGGCCGCTGCCGCCTTACTCCAGCCCGCGGCTGCGGCCTGCCCGCGGTCACCAGCAGCCGCTGCCGCCTCACTCCAGCCCACGGCTGCGGCCTGCCCGCGGTCACTCGCGGCCGTTGCCGCCTCGCTCCTGCCTGCGGCTGTGGCCTGCCCGCGGACACCGGCGGCCGCTGCCACCCCACCCCAGCCCGCGGTTGCGGCCTGCCCGCGGGTCCCAGCGGCCGTTGCCGCCTCACGTCAGCCCGCAGCTGCGGCCTGTCCCCCGCCGCCCGCAGTCGCACCGCTTCTACCCGCGGCCGGGCCGTTGCTCGCTGCGGGTCCTTCGTTGCAGTCACTGGCTGCGCAGGTGGCCTGCCAGCCGCCACCCCTCATCGCCGCTGTTTTCCCTGATCCGGGGGCTACGGCCCATCTTTCCAAGGACTCTTCCGGGGCCTGTCGTGCCCCTGCTTCACCGGAGCGTCGGAACGCTCGAAGACTGCGACAGATCTTCAGCGGCTGGGCCCAGCGGCTACTACGCCGAAAAACCAACGTCCGGGGCGCCGAGGGACGTCGAGCCGGTTGAGTGACACTTTACAGATAAGGACCCGTAGTCGACCATACCGCGGCCCTATAGTGACCGGCTTTGCTGGACTTAGTCGTGTTCTTATATTTCCGTGTTTGCTTGTATTGAGTCCCTGCGAAGACAATTCCTGTTATCTTGTTCAGTTGCTTAGACTATCCCTGCGGATAGTTACCTATAAACCTATAAAAGTTGCTACCAAAAACACAAGACCGTCTCGTATCTCGTCACTGCATCCTGCGTTCCTGCTAGTACCACACTACTACCCCTAATATCCCACATCATCCCGTCAGCCAGAGCCACCGGACTACAACCACTAATATCCCACATCATCCCATCAGCCAGCGCCACCGGACAACTACCCCTAATATCCCAGATCATCACGTCACAGCCACCGGACTACTACCCCTAATATTCCACATCATCCCATCAGAGCCACCGGACTACTACCACTAATATCCCACATCATCCCATCAGAGCCACCGGACTACTACCCATAATATACCACATCATCCCATCAGAACCACCTGACTACTACCGCTATTATCCCAGATCATCCCGTCACAGCCGCCGGACTACTACCCCTAATATCTCACATCGTCCCGTCAGCCAGAGCCACCGGACTACTCCCCCTAATATCTCACATCATCCCATCAGGCAGAGCCAACGGACTACTACCCCTAATATCCCACATCATCCCGTCAGCCAGAGCGACCGGACAACTACCACTAATATCCCACATCATCACGTCACAGCTGCCGGACTACTACCCCTAATATTCCACATCATCCCGTCAGAGCCACCGGGCTACTACCCCTAATATCCCACATCATCCCGTCAACCAGAGCCACCGGACTACAACCCCTAATATCCCACATCCTAACTTCCATACCGGGGATCCCTTTAAGAGAGGCCTGAGGTCAAAACCAAAGCGCTGGATGGATTTGCCCTGACTTCTATACCAATGATCCCTTTAAGAGGGAAGATGTGCCTATGGGATGGAAGATGTGTGATGGGTATATGGGCTCGGGTGGGGGTGATTCATTTCTGTCATGTGCTCTCTGCTCCTTTCTGGGGGGCAGACAATGGCTGGGAGCTTATGTTCCCGGGAATGCTAGATTTCTCCCACCATGGCAGTGTCTGCTGAGGTGTTGTCGTAGAGTGAGAAAACTATTGCTCGTAGTAACCAATCACAGCTCAGCTTCTTTTCTTAGTGATTGGTTGCAAGGAAAACTGTTGCTCATGGCAACCAATCACAGCTCAGCTTCTTTTAAAAGCTCTGGTGAAATGAAAGATGCTTCGTTATATGGTGATGCACACACATACATACATACATACATACATACATTCACTTTTATATACAGTATATATAGATGGTCACCCTGAGTAAGATTTCCCCAGGATTCCAAAGAACTCATGTTTCTTTTGTATTGCCTTCATATCCTGAGTGGCATACATGCAACATTTATAAAAGGTTTTTCAGAAGTGGCAGCTTTTATTATACAGTATTGTACCACAGCTGCTACGGAACATCTTAGTACACACCACAAGTTTTTCAGATCATCTTTTATGAAATCAATGCCCCATTTTATGTGCCCCTATGAATACAAATCCTAGTTGCCTAGTAAAACTGGTTTCTCACATCCGTAGTTCACAGTTCGAGTACGGACCAAAATGTTCAGTCCGACCTCAGGTCTCCTGATCAGAACTCAACAGCTTCATAAACGCCTATGAGGCCGGTGAGTTTGGTTCAGGAATTCTAAGGCTCGGACAGTGAAACGCGGATGTATGAAACCCACCTTATGGTGAAATTCACTTTACAAGTCTTTTCTTTTAGATGGGCTTCACTCCACTTCATGTCGCCTGTCACTATGGGAATATCAAGATAGTAAAGTTTCTCCTGCAGCATCAGGCCAATGTGAACGCAACCACTAAGGTGAGCATGGTACTGGGACTCATTTTTAGGGCCTTTGACCCCTAAACTGCTTCATTGGGACTGCAATACTGACGCACATCAAGTGATCAGCTAGGATTTTGCATACAGTGATCTCCACAGATGCGTAGACTGGGCTCACACGAGCGTATTTCATGGTCCGTGTATGGACTGTAATGCCCGGTCTGGCGGTGGTTCACCCGACTCGAACTCATATGTGTCTATGAGGCTGTAAGTTTAGGTCTGGAGACCTTTTTTGTGAACCTGGCCTAAGAATGAGTTGCTCAATGTCTTGTGTCATGTAGACATGTTTGACCGTGCTCCAAGCACTTCTATGGATTTCTGTAAGTGTTAGTGATTGTGTGTGACCACCGCTCCTTTTGATTGCAGTGGTGGTCATGCATGGGACCCTCATTGACTGCTTGGATATCCACTTCTTTGGGTCTACGGGAGTGATAGTGTCCATCCCTACCATAGACAGTGAATAGAGCAGTGGTCATGTATGCGTAAGACACAACACCCTGTTCTCGTGACTGATGGGGGGTCCCAGCAGTCAGACCACAAATGATCATACATTACAGGCCAGGATTTCTCACGGACACCTTCATGGGCTTGGTTGGCATTTTGCTTATTCATCTGGCTCGTAACTGTTATTTTGTAGATGATGAGGGTAATGATCCACAAAGCTCTCACAGAAACAAGTAATATATGTTATTTGTATATTTTCCATTTTAGTTGGGGTTTGCTCCACTCCACCAGGCCGCCCAGCAGGGGCACACCGACATCGTCACCCTTCTCTTGAAGTCTGGCGCTTGCCCTAATCAGGCTAGCATGGTGAGAGCTGCCAGTTGCCCCTTGACCACTTCTGTCCTTACGTCTCGTCCTGTCTCTTAGAAAACGTCTTCTGGCTCTGTTGTTGTCCTAACCTCTCGTGATCTGTCAGTTTTGGGCTATCATTGTACTTTATCACCTTGTCCTGTTTTTTTTATTTTTCTGTTTTTCCTGTTCCTGTCACCTGTCGTGTCTCCCGTTATTCTGCCTCATCGCCCATCCGATGCCACTTCTCGGCCTCTCACGCCTCATTCTTTTCCTCATTGCCCTGTTGCATCCTCCCGTGCCCTACACCTCTGCAGAATGGGATCACGCCGTTGGCCATTGCAAAGCGTCTAGGATACATCTCTGTGACAGACGTTCTGAGTCTGGTGACCGTTGGACCACTCGCCCAGGTGAGTAATATGGAGGGAGATGATCCAGAGAAGCTACAGGTGTCGGGAGTAAAACATGGTGAGACTGTAGTGAAATATAACAGGAGGTAGGTAAATGTCCAGGACTTGAGGGAGCACAAACCGATCTGGTTCTATTGTGGTAGATAGTTGTGAAGTGTAAGAAATGAGGTCACGGAGCAATAATGCTCATAGCCCCTTAATTCGCCACCTCGCGTAGTGGCCATCTCCCCCGACGTCTGCTGATCCTATTGTTCTGGGCCACTTGGCAGCAGCTTTTCCTTAGAGAACACAAGAGCTCTGGATCCATCCTGTGTATGGGGGTGCTGGGAGAGATCACTATTGGCCAAGTAACTGTGTGCTTGTATTGTGTATGGGGGCTGTATCCTGATGCAGATAGGGCAGAGGGGAGAAGCTCCTGCTGCAGCTAGGGCAGTGCGGCTGAATGCGGCAGGATGTGGCTGAGCTCCTGAGATATTGCTCAGTTTCTCCCTCTCTGTCCTTATACCTGTATGTAATTATCAGATCTTGTAAGCAAACAATGCCCAGAAATTCATGAATGCCATTACGATTTTCAATCAGGCTATGTACACCACAAATTTTTTTCCAGTCTACCTTTTCTGTGCATACAGTTCTAATGCAAATTTATTCATCTTCATGTTAAAAAAAAGACTAAAATCCAAACGCTATATAATCGCCTACAATAGAGTAATAAATAATCATTTAAATCTTAACTATGAAATAATTATGTAATAAATAATAATAATAATACTTTATTTTTATATAGCGCTAACATATTCCGCAGCGCTTTACAGTTATATAATGTAATAAATTATATGTAATACCCTACAGTCTTACTTTCTCACATCATTTCCTACCTTTTATGCTATTTTTTTTCTTAATTGAGTAAGATACCAAAACATAGGAACCTTAAGGAAAGGGAGAATGACTGTAGAATCTGACTACATAGTTTGTTTGTAGTCTGCTACCATGGAGACAAATAAATAGAACATGTAAAAAGAAACTGAAAGTCTATTGAAAGCTTCATCTTTTTTTAATTTTAGATTCATAAGCATTCATTTAAAAACAAATTGATTACGATGGCGGATATGGCCTGTAAAAAAAAAAAAATTGTTCCCAATCAGAAGACAGCAAGGGAGGATGAGAAGCAAAACAATCTCCTGTATATGGCCGACTGTCCCACATATGGTCAATTTAGCAACAGGTTTAGAAGTCATTTAAAATGGATAGTAATCCTATTCTACTAAAACCGGTTCTGGTTCAGAATACAGGGTCTGGTTTTTTTTTCGCTTCAGAAACAGCGCCATCCTTATCAGTAGGCCGTGTCTGGTATTACAGCTCATCGATACTGAAGAAAATGGGGTTAAGGTGCAATATTAGACCCATATCGTAAAAAAAGCGTAGAAAAAAATTAGACTCTTGTTTCTAATCCTGGAAAAGCTCTTTAAGCATTTTGCTCCCTGACAGAACTGCTGTCTGTACAAGACTTCACAGCCCCCGTCTGAATGAGCCATAGGGGGGTAGCTCAGATCATACGCAGGGCTTCACGATGGAAAACAGCGTGAAGCCACTGCTGGAGTCATCACTACAGCGGATCATTGATTTTCGTGCCTGGAGATATCTTCTCTTCATAGTATTGAGTGATCCCTTTAAGGCTGCAATATCCAACATATTCCAGCTCTAGATTGTGTAGATACAGAGAGGATGTAGTCGGGCAGGGAAAAAAAGGTGGCAGAATGACCGAGCGGGTGTCAGGGACAGATGGTGACTTTGTCTCTCCCACAGCTAGCCAACGAAAGGCACAGGATGAGCTTCCCAGAAACTGTGGACGAGATGCTGGATGTGTCGGAGGATGAAGGTGAGAGGAGCCGTTCTGTTACCCAAGAGCATTAACGTGCTCCTGCCCTCAACCCCCCGTCCTGCCCTCTTGTGTCAGCGTATATCCCTCCCATTATGGGGGTCTCCACTAAATATATTTATCACTTATCCACCAATCCTAAAACAAGGGTCCCAAAGTGCTCTGGTAAATGGTGCAGTAGTGCGCATGCACGATGATGAGCATGCGCACTACCACTCCATTAACTTTGGAGACCCATGTTTTGGAGATCAATGGGGTCGAAGTGGTGGGATCGTCAATGATCATACACCCATAGGATAGGTAATCAATATATTGCGTGAGAATGTCCTCCAACTCCTTTGTTCACCCTGAATTGGGCCCTGGATAAAACTGTGGCTCTTCTTACTTTCCAGGAACCCCCCACTTGCCTCTACATGGTAGGAACTATGGTACTTTTTGCCAATCACAAGACTCATAGCCAATCCATTCTGCTTCTTCCATCCCATCAGCCTTGTCTAAAGAGTCACAAAACTGCGACATCCCACAAATATCGAATTTCCTCTTTGGCCGGTCACAAACTTAAAGGGTTATTCTCCAAAAAACAAGTTATAACACCTCGGCACTCCTGGAGCGGAGTTGTGGATGTGTGTATTCTGCTCCATTCATTGTCTACAGGACTGCTAGAAATAGCTGAGACTGTACTCCACAGTCCCATAAACCATGAATGGCGTGGAGGCCAACCGCGAGCACCTCTGCATTCAACACGAGCTGCGGAGCTCCGTTCTCAAGGTTCTAGAACCCCGATCATGGGATTGTCGGAGGTCTCAGCTGTTGGACCCCAAGCAATCAGCAAGTTATCTTATAGATAGGGGAATAACTTGTTTTTTTGGGGAGGAATAACTATATAAAGGAACTATCCAGGGAAAACTAAGGCACAGTTAGACCTTGGGTAGAGTCTTATAGGATGGACCATGTCACGTCCCACCACCCAGGTCCTGCCATCGCCATAACACAACGTATGAGCTTTGCCTGGAGTATTTCTTTAAGTGTAACATCAATATTATTGTTTTATAGTTTATTTCTACATTTTGGATATGGGATATAAAGTTTTATATTAAGGGCAGGGCAATATTCCACAGTCCGGATTACTTCGTACCACTACATCCGTCCTTACACTCCTCATATTTGTCCTTGCAGTTATACAAAACCTGCATAAATGTGATGCTGATCCATCCAAAAAGCTTCAAAGGTCAATAAGGCAATAGCTGCTGACTGCAGTGCCCGAGACCGGGACGTCAATATGAGCTTGGCTGTGCCTGACAGTGCGGCGGCGGACCCTCATTCACCACATTAATCCAGATAACCCCACCAGGCTGTTAGTATAGGGGGATGCATACTGTACATCCAGACTGCTGCTATAGGGGGCTCCAGACTTCACATCCAGACTGCTGCTGTGGTGAGCTCCAGGCCTCCAGACTGCTGTTATACGGGGCTCTAGCCCTCCAGACTGCTGTTATATGCGGCTCTAGCCCTCCAGACTGCTGTTAAATGGGGCTCCAGGCCTCCAGACTGCTGTTATATGGGGCTCTAGCCCTCCAGACTGCTGTTATTTGGGGCTCCAGGCCTCCAGACTGCTGCTATAGGGGGCTCCATGCGACACATCCAAACTGCTGCTATAGGGGGCTCCAGCCGACACCTCCAGACTGCTGTTTTGGAGGCTCCAGACTACACATCCAGACTGCTATTATAGGAGGCTCCAGCCGACACATCCAGATTGCTGTTATAGGAGGCTCCAGACTTCACATCCAGACTGCTGCTGTGGTGGGCTCTAGGCCTCCAGACTGCTGTCATATGGGGCTCTAGCCCTCCAGACTGCTGTTATATGGGGCTCTAGCCCTCCAGACTGCTGTTATATGGGGCTCTAGCCCTCCAGACTGCTGTTATTTGGGGCTCCAGGCCTCCAGACTGCTGCTATAGGGGGCTCCATTCGACACATCCAAACTGCTGCTATAGGGGGCTCCAGACAATACATCCAGGCTGCTGTTATAGGAGGCTTCAGCCGACACCTCCAGACTGCTGTTTTGGAGGCTCCAGACTACACATCCAGACTGCTATTATAGGAGGCTCCAGCCGACACATCCAGGCTGCTGTTATAGGGGGCTCCAGCCGACACATCCAGACTTCTGCTATAGGGGGCTCCAGACAATACATCCAGACTGCTGTTATAGGGGGGCTCCAGACTATATATCCAGACTGCTGTTATAGGGGGCTCCAGCCGACACATCCAGACTTCTGCTATAGGGGGCTCCAGACAATACATCCAGACTGCTGTTATAGGGGGGCTCCAGACTATATATCCAGACTGCTGTTATAGGTTGCTCCAGACTACACATCCAGACTGCTGTTAGGGCTCCAGACTGCACATCCAGCCTGCTGTTATAGGGGACTCCAGACTATGCATCCAGACTGCTGTTATAGGGGGCTTCAGACTGCTGTTATAGGGGGCTCCAGACTACACATCCACATCCAGACTGCTGTTATAGGGTGCTCCAGACTACACATCCAGACTGCTGTTATAGGGGGCTCCAGACTACACATCCAGACTGCTGTTATAGGAGGCTCCAGACTGCACATCCAGACTGTGTTATAGGGGGCTCCAGACTACATATTCAGACTGCTGTTATAGGGGGCTCCAGCCGACACATCAAGACTTCTGCTATAGGGGGCTTCAGACAATACATCCAGACTGCTGTTACAGGGGGGCTCCAGACTAAACAGCCAGACTGTTGTTATAGGGGCTCCAGACTACACATCCACATCCAGACTGCTGTTATAGGGGGCTCCAGACTACACATACAGACTGTTGTTATAGGGGGCTCCAGACTACACATCCACATCCAGACTGCTGGTATAGGGGACTCCAGACTACATATTCAGACTGCATTATAGGGGGCTCCAGACTACACATTCAGACTGCTGTTATCGGGGGCTCCAGACTGCACATCCAGCCTGCTGTTATAGGGGGCTCCAGACTATACATCCAGACTGCTGTTATAGGGGGCTTCAGACTGCTGTTACAGGGGGCTCCAGACTAAACATCCAGACTGTTGTTATAGGGGCTCCAGACTACACATCCACATCCAGACTGCTGTTATAGGGGGCTCCAGACTACACATACAGACTGTTGTTATAGGGGGCTCCAGACTACACATCCACATCCAGACTGCTGGTATAGGGGACTCCAGACTACATATCCAGACTGCGTTATAGGGGGCTCCAGACTACACATTCAGACTGCTGTTATAGGGGGCTCCAGACTACACATCCAGACTGCTGTTATAGGGGGGCTCCAGATTACACTTCCAGACTGCTGGTATAGGGGACTCCAGACTACATATCCAGACTGCGTTATAGGGGGCTCCAGACTACATATTCAGACTGCTGTTATAGGGGGCTCCAGATTACACATCCAGACTGCTGTTATAGGGGGGCTCCAGACTACACATCCAGACTGCTGTTATAGGGGGCTCCAGACTGCTGTTGTACAGAGCTCGACTACACATCCAGACTGCTGTTATAGAGGGCTCCAGACAATACATCTAGACTTCTGTTATATGATGTTCCAGACTACACCTCTAGACTTTTGAAGAGAACCTGATTGCTGGCCCCAGTGCAGAGCGAGTGTCATTCAGGGTCGGGGGTACGGTTACAGCCGCGGCTTTCTATACTCAGAGCCTTGAGTGAAACCTCGTCTGCGTCGCCCCCGTGACTGAAACTGGAACACAGCCGACGGGAATAAAGTTCATTTTCTCCCCACAGTGATCTGCTAAGTGCTTGCGTCGGCAGGTTGATAACACTATTAATGTACAGATTAACCCCATATCTTCAGGTTAATAGCGTTATTTCTGGTGACAGGTTCCCTTTAAATACAGCCTTAGATACAGTTTTTAAGTTTCTTGCTTCCTGCATTCGCCACTAGGGGGAGCTTAGGAGGTTACAGTTTATACACTGAGTTCAATATTGAAGCAGTATACACTAACTTGAAGAGCTCCCTCTAGTGGTGGCTTCAGGTAGACAGAAATGTATCATTGACAATATATCTAAGGAGGCAACTTTTAATAAAGTGTAACTCTTCTCACGGTAAATACTAAAAATCTAATCACAAACAATGATTTAACTAAGAACCCTACAGAAACCAGCGTCGTTCCCATACAGAAGCACCTAGTAATTGCCTTGTTTAATCTTTAACTCTTAATTAATCTTACTGTCCGCAATATTATGCTAAACAAAGAATCAGCGATTTATTGTGCGTTGTTACGGTGCAATCGTTTTCATCATTACACTTGGGCTTTAAAAACTTTCTCTCGGTGCTATAAAGTGTGTTAATTAGATGTTAGTTTTGCACGTCATTGTATAAACAGTGGTAATTAGCGGGTTTCATTAGGTTTCCATTGACAGATAATTAGCGTTCATTTACAAGGAGAATGCTTTTAGTCATAGTCTCCATTACTGTGTTATTTATATGCCGTCTTTGCTTTTCTTTGACTCCTTTTTTAAATGAGATATTATTATTATTATTATTATTATTAATAATAATAATAATAATAATAGTAAAACTCAGCAAGTGGCTTTACACCTGGTCAGGTGTCTCCATGATGCAACAGGAAGTTTTAGTACAGGTACAATCAAAATTATGAAGCCTTCCCACCCTCCATTGCAAATCAGGTTTATTAACGAAAGTTACAAACTTTCTGCTGTTTACAATAAACCAATCAAACAAGGACAATGCAAATAACAACTAATATAACAATTGGTTTCTCCAAACCAGGCGCAAAATACCAGTTTTATTCACTACTGCGGTCGGAGAATTATTCACCTTTGTATGACCAGCATCTTTAGTACTTAGTAGATCACCTCTGGCTGTTGTAACCTGCTACAGATATGATGCTTAGTCAGATGTCAGCGTTCCTGAGGAATCCCAATCGTCATGGTCCATGGCTTCCAGCTAGGTCACTAATATTCTTGGGTTTCGGTGCAACTGCCTTCCTTAAATGCCACCAATGATTTTCTGTTGGGTTCAGATTGATTGTGACTGTCACACCTGAATCTTCCAGGATTTTTTCTGACACCAGACCTTGGTGGACTATGAAGATTGCTTGAGATCATTGTCATTTTGGAAGATTTAATCACACCCAAGCTCAAGCTTCCTTACTGAAGACATGATGTGTTCTCTTAAGATTTCTTGATACTTTATTGTATCCAATTTGTTCTCCACACGTTGTAGGTTTTCATTGCCAGAGGAAGCAAAGCAGCCCCAGAGCATCATCGAGCAGCCACTACCATACGTCACTGTAATCATCACTAAGCCACCACCATTCTTCATTGTAGGCATCACTGAGCCACTACCATGCTTCACTCTAGACATTCCCGAGCTGCCATTATGCTTCACTATAGGCATCACAGAGCTATCTCCCTCTTTCACTATAATGATCTCAAAGTCACCACCATGTTTCACTGTAGTCATCACTGAGCTACCATGCTGCAATATAGGCATCACAAAACCATTGCCATGTTTCACTATAGGAATCACTCAACCACCACCATGCTGCACTATAGCCATCACAGAATCATTGCCATCTTTCATTATAGGGATCACTGAGCCACCACCGTGCTTCTCTGTAGGCATCACCGAGCCACCACCATGCTTCACTATAGACATCAAACCAGTTACATGCTTCATTGTTGGCAGGGTGTTCTTTTCAGCACATGCTTCATTCTTTCTCCTACAGACATGCCACTGATCCATAGGTCCAAAAGTTTAAATTTGTATTACCACTTTGTATTACCACTCCACAGAGCAGAATCTCAAAACGTCTATGGCTTGTTCATATGGTTTTGAGCATGTTGGAGCTGACTTTTCTTCTTCATTTGGGTCAGTAGAGGTGTAATTCATACAAAAAGGGTGGGGGAACAAGAGGCGCAATAGTGCCCTATCACTAGTGACACTACGATGCGAGTGGTGTAATGCAGTTCCACTCACCTATTCCAGTTGTGTGACCCACAACTGGCTTGAAAACATAACACAGTATCAGCTGCTGCAGGACCTCCACCGACCACTCCAATGTGGAAAAACTGCCAGAGAATATGGGAAGCAAGGTGTGCCACAGTCCGCGCTGCTGAGTCCACAAAATTACCTGAGATGCAAGATGTTGTAACAAAGTACTTCTTTATTTCTTTATTCCTTCCTACGCGTTTCGGCGCCCTTCCTGGCACCTTCCCTGTAGGTGTAATTCATGGCGTTCATAGAGCTCTTCTTCATCTAATAGCTTCTTACTGTACAAACTGAAACCTTAATTGATTAAGTTGGGGGTTTTGTACACTAATCTTAATGAGGGGCATGCTGGAATAAGATGCGCCAAATTCACTGCACATAAATGAATTTGTCTTGCCAGAAATGTTACTCCCCAGATTTTCCCCAGCATTACCCATTTTTGCGGAGTTGCTTGAAACTAGCTTAAAAGTGGCTAAAATCGCAAAACTTTTGTGCAACTCCAAGTGTTTTACTTTAGTTTTCAGATGTAACACTTTGATGTACCTGCCCCCTAATGCCTGCTGCCACCACTTCTTACTGTAGGTCTTTTGCAGTCACTCAAGGGTTTTTGACCCCTTGCCTCCTCAGGAATAATGACAGTCGGTGACAGCTTCCTCTTTCTGCCAAGTCCAGGAAGTGTAGCCGGTGTTCCTATAACTTTGAACATGTGGACTTTGCTTCTATCTGTATCTCTTGGACCATTCAGTACCTTTGTATTTGTTTGTATCCTTCTTGTTTGTGTAAGGCAATAATCTCCTAACTTTTTGGACCTCTCTCTCGTCCAACCCAAAAATATTAGTGACCTGGAGGCCATTGCTCATGAGAAATGTCTGGCTATACATCACGTTTGCAGCAGGTCATAACAGCCTGAGGGGCTCTACTAAGTACGCTTGTCATGAAGGCACGAGTAATTCTGATACCACACCAGTCAGTAAAAGTTGTATTTTGTAGAAACCACTTGTTATATTAGTTTTGTTGAGCCTGTTTGATGAGGCGCGGGGGCAGCTGGAGGGACCTCCTTGTCCCAGCACAAGTGGTCCATCACCAGTTCATTAAATCCAGTGAGATCTTCTTCTATGATGATTGCCATAGGAAAACTATAAACACATTCAGAGTATGATAAGAATGGGCCCAATCCTTTTTGGGTTTCCATGTGTCCATAGCACTTAGTAAACTGAGTGTCGGCTTTGGATTTTTGCTTTAGATTCATTTATAACACAGACGTCAGATTCAACATAGGCAAACACTTCACTTGTTAATGTAGGCAAACAGAAGTTAAAATGGTGTCCAGACGCCAACATGGATTGTGTCTAGTCAGGTCTTGGAGGAAGAAGTTTGGGAAGTTTTCATCTATGGAATAGGAATATGGATTCTCTACTGGACTACATCAGGCTGCTTTCTCATGTAGTGTTTAGTATTTAGTGACCAAATGTACAATCTCAGGAATGTATTTACACATTAGGTTGGGTCTGCATAGAGCAACACAGCTACACCCGTAGTCCAGACCTTGTGTTCTAAGGACATGACATGAGTTGGTAACCCGCCATATGTATTACATAAAGGGAAGCATCACTCCCCTCTTTATAAGTCACGGCCATGCTTTTCATTGGCATAATGCATACTATTACAGGCTTCTGCAATCTGTGGGCCATTCCTGCCGCACACATCAGATATCTATGTCTTGTGCCTGTTTGCACGTTGTGTGTGTGACCGTCTTCTTGCACAAATTATTATCTGCGTATGTCACTATGTTGTTATGTCAAGCTGTTCCAGAAATCCCCTCCGATGACGGACGTGTACATAGATATGTGGCCGCCATTGGTATAAATGCGAGGCCCAAGTTCTTGGCAGTTGTCTGTATTTCCTCTTTACTGTCTTCAGGAGAGGAGCCTCCAGACTTCAGACCTCCTCACACAGGACCGAGGGAGCCCGATGAAGACACAGATATGGAGTTCTTACCCAAGCTGGATCAGGGGTATGTAAAAATAAACAAATATTAAAAGGTAAAGTTGAGCAAAAAGATTTTCAAGACCTTGGTGGGGTGTCCACTTCATGACGTCAATACATCGTCATCCTTACATCGCAGGGGTCTTGTGATCACAAGAGCTGCCCAGGATGTCCGCATGAAGTTCACAGTGCTCTGGTCCGGCTGCCATGGAGTACCAATATGGCAGCCGGACAAGGCTAGTGTGAACTTTCTCAGTCGGCACCCCCTCAGTGCCTCTTGTGATTATCAGGCCTCCATACTGTCATGACATGTATGGATGTCAATCATTTTACTTGGGGCTATATAATTCCACTTGTCACAGTTCAAAGCAACACTTTTTTAAGTAAGTCCCTACTCTTTTAGGCTCAGGCCACACATAGACCCTCAACAGCAAATTCCCTTATCAACCACTGTGCCGCAACCACTGAGCCGCAACCACCGCCCAAGTCACATACAACCAATTGCACCCCAGGGGCCTGCAACCACCAAAAAAATAACCCCAAAATGGGAAAACCATGTCACAAAAAGCCTTAAATGCCGCACTGCCTGACGCCCACTGTCACAGCAACATGTCATCGGCCAGGGTAGTATCCAAGCAGCCCAATAGTACCCAACCTCACCAGCATCTGCCAACACTAAGTGAACAGATCAAGAAAGCTATCCTTTCAAGGTGGCCTCTGTTACCTCGTTAAGTGACACCATAGAAGACTGATATTTTCATGTCCCAAAAATAATTGTTTGCTTTCCCTTTATAGAGTTGGATCACCCGCAATACCCAGAATTCCCTGTGTCACTCCCGAAACCGTCATACTTAAAAAGGAGGAGGATGAACCGGTAAATAATTCAAGCGTAAGCAGTGTGTATTTATAGGGGTACTTATAGATCATGGCTGAAAGAAAACAATTTTTCATGTGGGTGGGTTCATGTCCTTCATCAGTTTTTCCTTTAGCCAGTAACTCTAAAAATGGCTGAATACAGACACCAGAAAGCAAAGAAAATCATGAGCTAACAAAACAGGATGGAGGTCTGATATGCAGGGAATATCCAGGCAGGTACAATAAGGGACCAAGGCAGTAGACTTATTTTTGCAGGTATTGATTACAGTAGTTCCAATAGTTGTGATTTTGTATGAGCAAAAAGGGACACCGGATCAGTAGAGGGACACCGGATCAGTAGAGGGACACTGGATCAGTAGAGGGACACTGGATCAGTAGAGCACACTGGATCAGTAGAAGGACACTGGATCAGTAGAGGGACACTGGATCAGTAGAGCACACTGGATCAGTAGAAGGACACTGGATCAGTAGAGGGACACTGGATCAGTAGAGGGACACCGGATCAGTAGAGCACACTGGATCAGTAGAAGGACATGGGATCAGTAGAAGGACACTGTATCAGTAGAGGGACACGGGATCAGTAGAAGGACACAGTATCAGTAGAGGGACACGGGATCAGTAGAAGGACACTGTATCAGTAGAGGACACTGTATCAGTAGAAGGACACTGTATCAGTAGAGGGACAAGGGATCAGGATGACACGGGATCAGTAGAGAGACATGGGATCAGTAGAAGGACACTGTATCAGTAGAGGACACTGTATCAGTAGAAGGACACTGTATCAGTAGAGGGACAAGGGATCAGGATGACACGGGATCAGTAGAAGGACCCCGGATCAGTAGAGGGACACAGGTTCAGTAGAGGGACACGGGTTCAGTATAGGGACACAGGATCATTAGAAAGCCACGGCATCAGTAGAGGGACACAACATCAGCAGAGGAACACGGGATCAGTAGAGACATGGGATCAGTAGAGGGATATGGGATCAGTAGACGGACATCAGGCCAAGAGAAAGAAACCAAATCAGTAGAAGGACACCAGATCAATAAAGGGACACTTGGTCAGTAGGAGCAGTAAGTAGAGGGACAATAGTTCAGTAGAGGGATACAGGATCAGTAGAAAGCCACGGCATCAGTAGAGGGACATAACATCAGTAGAGGGACATAACATCAGTAGAGGGACATAACATCAGTAGAGGGACACAACATCAGTAGAGGGACATGGCATCAGCAGAGGGACTCGGGATAAGTAGCGGGACATGGGATCAGTAGTGGGACATGGGTTCAGTAGATGGACATCAGGCCAGGAGAAAGACACCAGATCAGTAGAAGGACACCGGATCAGTAAAGGGACACTGGGTCAGTAGGAGCAGTAAGTAGAGGGACAAGGGATCAGTAGAGGGACATGGCTTCAGTAGAGGGACATCAGGCCAGTAGAAGGAAACCAGATCAGTAGAGGGACATCAGGACAGTAGAAGGACACCAGGTCAGTAAAGGGACACTAGGTCAGTAGGAGCACTAAGTAGAGGGACACAGGATCAGTAGAGGGACACGAGGCCAGTAGAAGGACACCAGATTAGTAGATGGACACTAAAACAATTTGATAATTAGGATGTCGTTATACATGCACAATGCCCAGAATACTTGGTGGCACAGTGGTCACCAAAAAATGTCTCCGGATTGTAGGGGAAATACACATGGGGCATAATGACTGAGACATGACCACATCTTCCATAACATACTAAGTATTAGTGCCCTGATGTTGGACTGTAGAGTGGACGTTAGTGGTGACCTCCATTATTGGCATCAGCAGTCTATGGTGACGTAGCAGAGGGCATCATGGAATAACAGGTCCCTCTAGTTCTCAAGCTGTTGGGGCACTAGGTAAATCTTAGTAAATCCTTGGAGTGGAAGCTAAAAGAAAACATTTCCTCCTACTCAACTAATAATATGTCATTATTTTGCATTGCTAGTTTGCCTGCTTCCTGCCATCCTCAGGTTGCCCACTATTGGGTGGCCCAAATCCATATTATTATTAGCAAAAAAACAAATGTTTCTCTCTGATTTCAGTTGTCCAGGGAATTAGACGATGAATCTCTGATCCCCAGCAGTCCCGCCACCGAGACATCGGACAATATCAGTCCTGTGGCCAGTCCTGTCCATACTGGGTGAGTGACGAGTAGGGCGCAGTGGGGATCTCTGCTTTTCATTACAATGCCACTGTCGTGCATGCAGAGGCGGGCAGTGCCACCTGTGCCTGCAGGAACCCAAAGGCTACATCATAGGTTTGTAGATTTTGCATTCAGACCCTGAAACCTCAAGTTACACCTCTGACTGCACATTAAAACTAAGTATTTAGACAGCACTGTAATAAACCACAGTGTCCTGACTGCAGAAGCGAAGGATCGGGCATGCTTGATTTCAGCATGCTCTACTCTTTACTCTCAAAAGAGAGAGTTAACTCCCAAAGAGGCCTGAAAGAAGCTTATTACCCGAGCAATAGTTTGGCCGACTGCTATCTATTGTGCATGGCCGGCTTGACTCCCCTTCCCATATTCAACATTTTCTTGGCCTTGTCCCAAGTTCATGTGTTTGACGAGTTTAGGGGAGATAGCTGTCGACTGAACGACTGGACAACAAGTATAGAAGGTATATGGATAAAACCAGCTGAATGCTCTTTTTTAAAGGGGTTGTCCACCTTTGGGGACATTTTTGGGTGTTTTTCTGTATCGTATTTTTTCTGTAATTGGGTTTCATAAACAATTTTGCACCAATTTTACCTATACCCCCCTGTTTATTGCTAACTGTAGAAATAAGTTAACAGAGAATCTGTCAGCGAGCTTGTTCTGGAATGGAAGAGTTTCTAACTCTTATTTGCTTCATTTTTTTTTTTTATTTTTAGCTGCTTTTAGGCTACTTTCACACTTGCTTTGTTTTGCAGCGCGTTTTTCCCGCAAAAAAACGCATGGAAAAAACGCATACAAATGCTGCATTTTTTTCAAGCATTTTTATGAGCATGCATGAAAAAAACGCAGCGTTTTTATGCGTTTGTATGCGTTTTTAGTGCGTTTTTACCGCGTTTGCGGTTTTTTCCAACATTAGTTGGCCCCTCACACTAACCCAAACCATGACTTTACTAACCCTAACCCTAACCCTTAACCAAACCATTCCCTAACCCTAACCCTTAACCAAACCATACCCTAACCCTAACCCTGACCCTAACCCTTTACCAAACCATACCCTAACCCTAACCCTTAACCAAACCATACTAACCCAAACCCTAACCCTAAACCCCCTTAACTAACCCTAACTCTAACCCAAACCCCTAATTTCCATTGTCTAACCAATGGTCAACAAAAAAACGCATGTGCAAAAAATTGCATACATGAACATGCCAATGCGCACATATGCGCACCCATAGACTTATAATGGGTGTCTTGCTGTAAAAAAACGCATTGCGCTCGCATGCGTTTTTTTGAGGCAAGTCGGACGCCCAAAAAATGCAACAGGATGCATTTTGTGCGCCCGAGCGCACACCACAAAAAAGCGCATGCTCGTAAAAACGCATACAAACACATGTGTATGCGCACATAAGCGCATCCCATGCAAAATATAGGGAAAAAAGCGCATGCGATTTTTAGCGCTAAAATACAGCGCAAAAAAACGCAAGTGTGAAACCAGCCTTAGCTGATTTTTTGACCGTAGCCCACATCAAAACTTGAATGTGCAAGGAAACAACGAGTCTGTTAAAAGCCAAATGGTGCAAAAATGTTTCATAAAACAGTATTGCAAAAATGATTTTTAGCCACAAATTTCAGTAATAAAAAAAAAAAAGAAAAATTGTCACCAGGGGTGAATAACCCATTTAACACAGCTACCCCATGGGGTCCGGCTTCTCAAACCTTATGGATGCTGCTGATACTTACATGTGAAATATCTATTTAGATTGGCAAAATATTTTTTTCCAGTTCGCACAATCCTGGCAACAAGACAAAAAAAAAAAAAGAAATAGGACAAACTTGGGATGTATAAATATAGATTGTGCAAACCAGAACAGGTTTATAGTAGGTGAATGTTACAGAAAAGCGACCCCGCCATCTCGACAAGTGTTGTGCTGCAGATGGTGTTTTCACATGCCGCCATCAGTAGCTGTCATAAATCTGCTTTAGCAATAAATGTTGGACGACCGCAGGATGGATTATGCAACAAATATTCATGAATCTGCATCAAAGACAAAAGAAAACCTCATACATATGGCAAGCGGGGACCATGGTGATGCAAAACTGATGCTGCCATTTTATTCTCCAAGCCAGCTTTATCACTCAAAGGGCATTAGAAACTCTTACATTGTGCTTCTAGCGTTAGGTAACTTTTCAGAAAAAGCAGTCATGTGTATCTATGAAGAATAATACTGTTTCTCATCATAATATGATTTGTATCCTGTATTTTCACCAGTTTTTCTCCTCTGCAGGCTACATATTGAATTTGTAGTCGTCTCTGAGCTAGTGGATGGAGGCTAGCTGCTATGATATCTCCCATACATGGCACACATAGCTATGAGGGATTCTTGTTCTTCTATCTTTATCCAGCACATGTTGAGGATCTGCAGTAGCATGGAGGACATTATAATGCAGTCTAGCTGTGAATCCAGTTCTGGAGTGAAATAAAACACTTACTAGAAAGCAGCAGAGAACATTATACAGTATTATTGAATAGTATGCCTGTGAATCGAATCTAGCTCTGGAGTGAAATAAAATAATTAATAGAAAGCAGCAAAATGGAGGAAAACCTACAGCATTACTGAATAGTGTAGCTGTGAATCCAATTGTGGGGCGAGATAAGACAATTGCTAGAAATCAGCAGCATGGAGGACATCATCAGCAGTACTAAGCAGTGTAGTTGTGAATGTGGCTCTGTGGTGGAATAAAAAAGTACTAGAAAGCAGCAGCATGGATGACATCATATAGCAGTACAGAGCAATGTAGCTGTGAATCCAACACTGGAGTGAAATAAAACACTAGTAAGTAGCAGCATAAAGGACATCATATAGGAGTATTGAGCAGTGTAGCTGTGAATCTATCTGTGGGTGAGCTCAAACAAATGCTAGAAAGCAGCAGCATGGGGGACATCATATAGTGGCACTGAGCAGTGTAATTGTGAATCCAGCTCCATGATGAGATATAAACCCTATTGTTTACCAAACATAGCCATTGCTCCCCTATTAACATACATCTTCTTTTCCATCAGTATTGTATTATTTAGACATGGTATTATTTCATCTATCATGGGAAGATCATTTGCTAACCAGTTCTTGCTTACGGCTTTCTGGCGTGATAAAATATTTTGATTATGGCCAGCCAGATTGGACACGGACCTTCCTCATCCCAAATAAGGCCCAAAATACATGTCCTTAGGTTAAGTGAGATTTGGAGACCATAGACTTCCATTACTAATTTTCCACCCGGCTTACTCAATTTGGGGCAAGACCAAACCATATACATAAAGTCCTCTCCTTCCTCCCTCCATCTTGGACAAACATCGTCTCCTCTGAGGCTCACCTTACATAATGCTTTGGGGGTCCTGTAGACTCTGTGCACCAAAAATTTTCGAGACCTTCTCTGGGCCGTATTTATCGAGATCTTCCCTATCAATTCAAGGACCTCTTCCCACTCCTCCATAGAGATGTTTCCTACGTCTCTCTCTCCCATCTATCGTTAATCGAGGCATTTTACCGTTTTTTTCAGTGTAAAATGAATTACAGTATTATTTATACTCACTTGTGCTACATAATTGTGCACAGTTCATTGAAACGGCTTTTTGTTGCAGGTTTTTAGTCAGTTTTATGGTAGATGCCCGGGGTGGATCCATGCGTGGAAGCCGTCACAATGGTCTGAGGGTTATTATACCACCTAGGACTTGTGCTGCACCCACCAGAATAACATGTCGCCTTGTAAAACCACAAAAGCTGAACTGTCCCCCTCCACTGGGTGAAGAAGAGGGTCTGACCAGCAGGATCATCGCTCTGGGTCCTACTGGGGCTCAGTTTCTTAGGTGGGTTCCTTAGGGTTGTATCACTTTAGTACCTTGCTCTTTTTCCTAATCGCCTTACTGATGTATATATATGTCACTCCCGTACTTGTAGCCCAGTGGTGGTGGAGATCCCTCACTTTTCCTCGGTGGGACGCGGTGATCGAGAACTGGTTATCCTGCGTAGTGATAACGGGTCAGTGTGGAAAGAACATCAGAATCGTTATGGGAAGGAATATCTGGAAGAGGCACTGAGTGGCATGGATGAAGGTATGATGTGGTCCTTAACCAAAGGAATGGTTATTCCTCTCGAAATAGAAGAAAAATTTTGATCCGAGTTCAGAAAAATTCTATCAGCTTCCTTAAGTTATGGCTGGGTAATTATTTTGGACACACACCAATTTTTAAGGGCTGTTACCATTTCCATAAATGCGTATTGAGACTGACAGCAACGGTGGTCGGTGTCCTAAACAAAAGAAAAATGTCAATATTTCACGAGCGGCATCAAATTTTAATACAGTAAATTGTTTTTACGAGCACTATCCAACAATACCCATATATGAAATTGGGAATAACCTCTTACATTTTAGACACCACTCCAACAATACGCCAATCAAAGCGTTTCTAACTACTTGGACCACTAATGATCAACTGTAATCTGTAGATGGACCTGTCAGCAATCGTTTCCAGATCACAGAGAAGATAAAGCATTACACAACTCCCATTGAAATCACTATGCTTTTTAAGTATTAAATGGACATGCTGGGTCCTGCAGAGTAAGAGAAACTCTTTGCAGCTGCTGATGGTCATGAGCAAGTGACCCATTAAATCAGTATTCCCTAAAAGAGTACTTAAAGGGAATCTGTCAGCAGGTTTGTACTACCTTATCTGAGAGCAGCGTGACGTAGGCAACGAGAATCTGAATCCAATGATGTATCACTTAGATTACTGTGTGCAGCGGTTCTGACACAATTAGAGTTTTTAGATTTAGCATGAAGCAGAGCTGAGAAAACTAACCCCACCCACACCAGGCTCTATAGAGGCAGTGGCATAGCAACTGTTTGTGGCGCTTGGGGCGGTCGAAAAATTAGCCGCCCCTTTGGTCGTTGATAATCCGGAAGCATCCGAAGAGCCCACACTACACTCAAAGATCTAATTTTTAGTCTGCTACTAACTCTACTGTTATTATTTCTACATTTCTAGACTAGTTTCTACGACCTGTGTGGCAGAACTGGATGCCGGCACATGCACACCGTGACTGCGTCACCGAGTATGGAGCTCTGTGCTGGCTCTGATGGCCCACAACCACGCTCAGGGTCAGCGCATGCACACCAGGGCGTGGACCACTGTGGATGTGCCAGTACTAAGCGCTTCCTCAATCAGTAGACCAGTGGCAGCCTGACAGGACACTCAGAAGGGGCACACCCCAGAGACACCTCACCGCCTCTGGGGTCACTGCTGCTGATGGGACATTTATAGGGACCCAGTCATTTACAAACCGTAGATTTATCCACGATCACCAGTGATCATCATTATCTGGGAGAAGAAGGTCCTCCTGACCTCTATCCTGCACCATCATGTAAGAGGTGCAGATATCAGGAGGAGGGAAGCACTGCATGGCGCTGCAGGTAAATGTGAGTGGAGGAAAGCCCAACTCTAGGGTCAGCGGTATAGCGCGGTCATGTGACCCACCTGCTTATGCTCGCGTTGTACCTACCTGACCTGTCATAGATGTCATTACAGCTGCTGCACAGTGCCTCCGCGGCGCGCTTCTCCCACAGAGGAGAGGAATTGCTGCTGCTGCCGCGCCGCCCCCACACACGTGCCGCCTGGGGCGGACCGCCCCCCCCACGCTACGCCACTGCACTGAGGTGCCTATCACAGGAGGGGGCAGAAATCAGACCAGGGCTCACTCACCCAGCTAGTCACATCAATGATAAGCTACTGGTGCTAAAGCAACCATTGTAAGCAAACAAAACCACAAAGCCTGATAAGGGAGGCATCACTGAAATCTGGGTTTTAACCCCTATAGCATGCTGTCTTCAGATTATGTAGCAAAATCCTTCTGACAGATTCCCTTTAAGAAAGGTTTTCTAAGCCAGAACGACTCTTTTGCATGGTTACACTTGTATACTTTGGAGAGTTGATATATTTGGGCAAGTAGTTTTAAAGTTATCATTTGGAGAATGTTGTTTGCTCTGTGACTTTTTACTATACTTACCAAATCTGTTTCCTTCAGGAGCTTAGCTTGTCGTAAGGCCCCCTATAGACATTAGGTAAAAGTCAATGCTGATTTTTCCTAGGATCGTCAGACCATCCAGTGTGTATGAGGGCGCCCTAACTCTCTCCAACAGATTATCTCAGGGCACATACCTGTCGGGTGGTTGTAAAACCATCACCTGATCCTGTTTTTTGAGCCAGACGATAAGGTGCTACCAGATAATTCTCTCTCATAGAGAACACAGGAGCAAACATTTCTGTGTATGGGGTAGTCAGGTGAGATAGCTGTCAGCCGAACCTACGGCCAACAGCTATCTAATATGTATGTCTAGCTTAAAGGGGTCTGTCAGCAGGACTTCACCACCCAAACTATTATATATCCGCGTGTAGCTCTTTGAGAGACAAGTCCAGCAATAACTTTACATGGCCAGTCCTTTCCTCCATTACTGAGAAAACAGCATTTAAATTGATATGCAAATGAGGCTGAAAAACTATGGAAGATCTGAAACCTTTGTCACTCTAGCTCTACTCTATTCTCTATCCATGGCAGTGTCCTCCTGCTTGACTCAGGGCTCCTTTGCCTGAAGCCAGACGGCTTAGAGGGTGTCAGTCAGGCTGGAGAAGGTGGTGCTGATCAGGAAATAGAGCTGAAGTGACAAAGGTTTCTGATCTACAAATAGCTCTTCAGCCTCATTTGCATATCTATACAAACGCTGATTTCGGATTGACCATGTAAAGATATTGCTGGACTTGTCTTTGAAAGAGCTATATGCACATATATATAGTTTGGGGGGTGAAATCCTGTTGATAGACCCCTTTAAGACTATGTTCATATAGCGTCCATTTGTTGGTACACTAGAAAAAGCCAGTGATGTGTATATCAGAGGTATCCATAGGCCCCCATTCACCCAGTGAAGGTCCTTTTGGCCTTGGTTGGGCTGGGTTATGTTAGTACACCGTTGTGATTGCTTGTTCTAACCTCTATGTATTACGTTTTTCTCTACGTTACTGATCTCAGAGCTGGAGAGTGAGGAGGAGTTACATAAGAAGCGCCTTTGTCGTATCGTCACCACTGACTTTCCACTATACTTTGTGGTGATGTCACGGGTATGTCAAGATTGTGAACTCATCGGGCCGGAAGGGGGAGTTCTGAAAAGCCAGCTTGTACCCCAAGTTCAAGCCACCTTCCCCCCAACTGCTGTAACCAAGAAAGTGAAGTTGTCATTGCAAGTAAGTAGCCTCCTAAAACTGAACATGAAAGACTATTACTAAGCTAGGGCTTACCGGCGGTAATGGTGGTGTGACATGAAGACCTAGTGTGACAAGGTCCTTGCAAAAAACCCCAGAGCTTTTGGGTCTTTGGTTGCAGGTAACAAGTTGCAAGAGACCTTTCCTCTATAGATTTTAATGCAAGTTGCAATGTCCTGTGCAACTTAATTATTTTACGCCGTTGTGTCCTCTTAGGCTCAACCAGTGCCAGATGATCTGGTTTCTCGGTTGCTTGGAAATCAAGCAACTTTTGGTCCTATTGTCACCGTGGAACCGAGACGTAGGAAATTTCACCGACCGATAGGTCTGCGCATACCCCTACCGCCATCCTGGAAAGATAACCCCCGAGACAGTGGAGAAGGGGACACCACCAGTCTGAGACTCCTATGCAGCGTCACAGGTGAAGGATCTGGCACTGATGAGACAATTCCTCTTGATTAAAGCCTTCATTTTTTTCTATTTCATATTTTCTTCTCCTACTTGTCAGGTGGAACAGCTCCTGCTCAGTGGGAAGACATTACCGGGACTACTAAATTAGTATATGCCAATGAATGTGCCAATTTTACAACCAATGTTTCTGCCAGGTAAAGCAGTATTGTGTGACTGTATGAGACACTCATTCTAGCAGTTCTCTTATTTTAAGACCTTTTACCATCTCGGCAGGTTCTGGCTCTCGGATTGTCCACGTACGGCTGAGGCAGTTTCCTTCTCAACCCAGCTCTACAAGGAACTTAGCGCCGTTCCGTATACTGCACGATTCGTAGTATTTGCCAAAATGGCAGACGGACGGGAAGGACGTCTACGATGCTATTGTATGACAGGTGACAAGCTGGAGAAGACTTTGGAGCAACATGAAAATTTTTCAGAGGTGGCACGTAGCCGGGACATCGAGGTACACCAAAGACTATAGTTTATCAGCCGCTAGGGTCCCATCTGGTTCAAGACTCTATAAAATCTAGAATGTGAAGGTGTATTTCTTTGATGTGGGACCAGAACCATCCAAAATGTGTACCATAATGGATGATGCCAACTTGGTTTAGGCATGGACCAAATATGTACTGTTGTTTGGAGACAATCAATGACCTCTCAACCTGGCTGATATGTTTAGAAAATGCCACTCATGCTGGATACATGGATAAGAACTAGAGTTGGTGGGAAGTAATTTGCACGACCCGGTCCAACGGCCGTGTCAGAAACCTGTGGCCATTGGATGAGAGCTCTGAGGACTGTCTCCTACCCATCAACATCTATGGCTCTTCATTTGATTAACCAGCCTGTCATGATGTCACATGTGTGCCATGCCAATGGTGGCTCACTAATCAAAAGAAGGGATGTTGGCCGATATGAGGAGGGTCTGAGGACTTCCGACTGATGGCTACAGATGACTGCAGTGGACGCTGGACCGCGTCCTGAGAATCAATTTGCACCAACATATTAGTTGCCTAATTGCAGTGATTCCAAGCAGTAATGTAACAAGCGGGACCTTATGAGCGCCATTCCAATTTTTCTTTACAGATGTCCCACCCGTCCCTAAACATTTGCTTAATGCGTTTAGTCCACAAATATGACCCCTTCATCACAACCCAAAATAAAAACAGACCTCAATCCCTAAATTGTATTCTGACTTCAAATTAAATTCAGCCCCCAAACGAGAACCCGAAATAGAGGCAAACCCCAGACACCCAAAGCAAATTTTCACCCCAAAATCAAATTAGACCCAGAACTCAGACACTTTGGTGCCACCGCTCTACTCATTGTCTCTGGGACTATCGCACTGTACTTAGCTATCTCTTTGGATTAGTGAGGGTCCCAGCGGTCGGACCACCACCCATCACAATATTATTATCCATCATATGCATAAGTGATACCTTGTAATACTGGGAATAACTCTTGAAAATAAATTCAGACCCCAAAATAAATACAAATACCAAACCCTCGAAAAAATACAATACAGACCCCATAATAAATACAGAAATTTTGGAAGTTGTCCAAAACAGATGAGCGAAAAACAAAAGGACCCCACCACCCCCGTGAATGGGACACTGACTCCATCATTGTCTTGTATCCACAGGTTATGGATGGGACGCAACTTTTTGTGGAGTTGTCAGGGAATCTCATTCCTCTCAAGAAAGCAACACAGCAGAGGAGCTTTACCTTCCAAGCATTTAAAGAGAACAGATTGGCGCTACCCATTAAGGTGAGAGAACAACTATAAAGATCATTCACAAGTATAACTGATAGGTACTGTATGCTGTGTGCCGCCACATGGTGCTCCCAAAAACAATGCTTATACCCATTTTGGTTTCAAGTATTAGAAAGATGTCTCACGTGACCAAGACCAGAATTTCTTAAAGGGGATCCTCCTGGATTTTTAAACTTGCTACAAGAAGGAAAAGTATTAATGATAAAAGAATCATTACTGCTGCCACTTCTGTTATCCCTTCCATTCCATAACTCACTTGATCGCTGTGATTTACCCCTCTAAGTGTCATCAGGCATCAATAGATGGGGCAGAGCAGGACTCAGACCCGACTGCTCAAATACCTGCCCATGGAAAGTTATATAAGCTAATGCACAATCCAGAAAAGGGGAGGCACACCCCTGTAAGTACAAAGTAAAAAAAAAATGAAAAACCAAAGACATGAGCTGAAGCACATATTAGTACAAGTGCAACATGTTGGTGCACGTTCATACTGTGACCATTAACAAACACACCCTCATGTAAATAATGTAGTCATGTACTCTCAGCAGAAGTGGCAAAAGACCAGAACTGGAGCAACAGGATATTAAATGGTTCCATTATTTTTTTGTTGTTGTATGTTCACACTGTGGCCATTAACAAACACACCCCCATGTAAGTAATGTAGTCATGTACTCTCTGCAGAAGTGACAGAGGCCCAGAACTGTAGCAATGGGATATTAAACGGTTCCTTTATTTTTTTGTTGCTCCTCGTTCACACTGTGGCCATTAACAAACACACCCCCATGTAAATAATGTAGTCATGTACTCTCAGCAGCAAAGGACCAGAACTGGAGCTACAGGATATTAAATGGTTCCTTTATTTTTTGTAGTTCCTCGTTCACACTGTGTCCATTAACAAACACACTCTCATGTAAATAATGTAGTCATGTACTCTCAGCAGAAGCAGCAAAGGACCAGAACTGGAGCAACGAGATATAAAAGGTTCCTTTATTTTTTTGTTGGTCCTTGCTCATACTGTGGCCATTAAAACACACGCTTCTATAAATAATGTAGTCATGTACTCTCAGCAGAAGTGGCAAAAGACCAGAACTGTAGCAACGGGATATTAAGTGGTTCCTTTATTTTGTTGTTGTTGCACGTTCACACTGTGGCCATTAACAAACACACTCTCATGTAAATAATGTAGTCATGTACTCTCAGCAGAAAAGGCAAAAGACCAGCACTGAAGCAACGGGATATTAAATGGTTCCTTTATTTTTTTGTTGGTCCGTGCTCATACTGTGGCCATTAAAACACACGCTTCTATAAATAATGTAGTCATGTACTCTCAGCAGAAGTGGCAAAAGACCAGAAGTGTAGCAACGGAATATTAAGCGGTTCCTTTATTTTGTTGTTGTTGCACGTTCACACTGTGGCCATTAACAAACACACTCTCATGTAAATAATGTAGTCATGTACTCTCAGCAGAAAAGGCAAAAGACCAGCACTGGAGCAATGGGATATTAAATGGTTCCTTTATTTTTGTGTTGGTCCGTGTTCACACTGTGGCCATTATAACACACGCTTATATAAATAATGTAGTCATGTACTCTCAGCAGAAGCAGCAAAGGACCAGAACTGGAGCAACGGGATATTAAACGGTTCCTTTATTTTTTTTTCACACATTTGCTGTTTGTAGCCTGGTAGACAGTATAAAAATAACTTAAAGATATTCCACGATATGAATCTGCAATATACTATATGCAAAGTATCTATAATTTTAACCCTTCCAAACCTACACTTTAAATGAATGGCGACACCACCAATAAAAAAATAAATAAATAAATAAAAAAAAGGTTACGTCATGACAGAACTCTTTTCATGCGTTTGTATACTGTGAATAATCACTTTTTCATAAAAATGTGCTCCCAAAATGTTTATGATCATGTGATATCCTGCTTCTAGGAGCCCCCCTCCTTTCCCAGGTATATAAATTGTGATGAACCGGTGTAGTATTTAGTTTCTTTCTCTAGGGCGCCACCAGAGGCCGAATAAATAATTACACAATTCCTATCAAAATGAATGGCCTTTCTTAGGACTGACATGCCACAAAAAGAGACCCTTTTCGTAGAGAGAGAAGAAATCCCTTTAAGGCGAAATCTGTTCTAAAGCAAATCAAGTCCTGATTCCACAATTATAGCATAACCGATAGGAAGCCTCAAAACTATAATAAAACGTTAAGATGATAATTTATTAAAATTAGAAATTTTTTTTATTGGTTTTCACAAAAAAGATTAATAAAAGGAGAAAAGTCATAATGATACGGTAGTTATGAGTTATGCAAATGAAATGTAATCTATGTTCTTGCCTAGGTGCGGGACAGCAGCCGGGAACCGTGTGGATCTCTCTCGTTCCTGCGCAAAACTATGAAATATGAACCGTCCCAGCAAGTCCTTTGCCATTTGAATGTCACGATGCCACAGTACACACAGGTACGGCGGGCACCTCAGCAAGGCTGAATGGTTTTACACTATACACTATTATTACACGCCTGGCCATAAATTCGCATTCACCCGTTCTCAGCCTTCTTTACTCCATTTTACATTGAACTTCATTTTTATGTATTAAATATTAATTTTAAAAAAACACAAATAAATTACCAAGTGCTGTAAATACACTGTATGCTACAATTTTACGGTTCCGGTTTCAGAAAACTCCGGTACCAATGACGTTTGTTTAAAAAAAAAAAAAAAAAAAAGCGCATTACTTACCATCCCCAGGTCTACATTCTGAGTCTCTGTTGCTGCTCCCTGTAACTGCCTGCAGTGCTACTATCACTTTGACAGTCAATGTGATCGTGACGTTGGCACTGTAGGTGATATCAGACACTGGGAGCAGCAGAGATTCAGCACTGGGACCTGGGGAGGGTGAGTAAAGGCATTTTTTTTCTGCAACTGGGGGACAGGTGTTTTGCAAAATCATAAAACCATGATCACACATTGAAATTTTGTGTCTTCCACCAGCAATGCATGGTAATTGTTTTTTTTTGCTCACTTTTTATGCTAACATCACACTCAAATGCTGTGGATGGGTATTTGCTCCACTGAACTTTAGTGGGGCTAATCCATTTGCAAGTCCTAAAAATCCACAGCAGATTTGCTTTGTGCCCATCCTGACCAGGTAACATTCCCTTAGAGGGGAAATAAGAGACCTTTTTCCAAAAGGCTTACATAAGGTACATTTTTGGAATACACTTCATAAATCAAGGACAATGTCTAAAATTGGCTTTGACAGGTTTCGTATCTTAAAGCAGTTTAGGATGGAGGGGGAGACACAGAACATGGAGATACTTAGCTTTCTATGATTTCATTCAGTTTTTTTGTATGCAAAATGGTGGTAAATTACAGCCAGGATTCAAACAAAAGGCCTATGAGTCCTGCTTCTCCCCCACCACACATAGAGAGAAAGCCTGTGAGTCCCTCTTACAAGCACCCATACATAGAAAGCCTGTGAGTCCCTCTTCCCCCAGCCAGACAGAGAGAAAACCTGTGAGTCCCTCTTCCCCCACCCACATATAGAGAGAAAGTCTGTGATTCACTCTCCCTCCAGCCACACATAGAAAGAAAGCCTGTGAGTCCCTATACTCCCACCCACACATACAGAGAAAGCCTGTAAGTCCCTCTTCCCCGACCCACACATAAAACATGAGTCCCTCCTAAACCACCCACATATAGAGAGAAAGCCACACATAGAAAGAAATCCTGTGAGTCTCTCTCCCCCATCCACACATAGAAAGAAAGCCTGCAAGTCCCTTTTTCACAACCCACTGATAGAAAGACTGAGTCTTTCTTCTCCCCCCCCACACAGATAGAAAGCCTGTGAGTTCCTCTTCCCTCACCCACATATAGAAAGCCTGTGAGTCCCTTTTCCCCCACCTACACATAGAGAGAAATCCTGTGAGTTTCCCATACACAGAGAGCCTGAGTCCCTCCCCCCTCACATTGAGAGAAATTCTGAGTCCCTCCTTGCCCACCCACACATAGAGAAAGCCTGTGAGTCCCACTTCCCCCACCTACACATAAAGCATGAGTCCCTCCTCCCCACCCACAAATAGAAAAAGCCTGTGATTCCCTCTCCTCCTACCCACACATAGAGAGAGAACCTGTGAGTCCTTCTCCTCCACCCACACATAGAGAACCTGTGAGTCCCTCCTCCCCCACCCACATAGAGAGAGAACCTGTGAGTCCCTCCTCCCCCACCAACACAGAGAACCTGTGAGTCCCTCCTCCCCCACCCACATAGAGAGAGAACCTGTGAGTCCCTCCTCCCCCACCCACACAGAGAACCTGTGAGTCCCTCCTCCCCCACCCACACATAGAGAGAGCGCCTGTGAGTCCCACTTCCCCCACCTACACATAAAGCATGAGTCCCTCCTCCCCCACCCACAAATAGAAAAAGCCTGTGATTCCCTCTCCTACTACCCACACATAGAGAGTCTGTGATTCCCCCTCCCCACCCACACATAAAGCATGAGTGCCTCCTCCCCAAGCCACACATAGGAAGAAAGCCTGTGAGTCCTTCTCCCCCACCCACACTTTGAGAGAAAGCCTGTGAATCCCTCGTCCCCCACCCACATATAAAGAGAGAACCTGTGAGTCCCTCCTCCCCCACCCACACATAGAGAGAGAGCCTGTGAGTCCCACTCCCCCCACCTACAAATAAAGCATGAGTCCCTCCTCCCCCACCCACAAATAGAAAAAGCCTGTGATTCCCTCTCCTACTACACACATAGAGAGTCTGTGATTCCCTCTCCCCCACCCACACATAAAGCATGAGTGCCTCCTCCCCAAGCCACACATAGGAAGAAAGCCTGTGAGTCCTTCTCCCCCACCCACACTTTGAGAGAAAGCCTGTGAATCTCTTGTCCCCCACCCACACATAAAGAGAGAACCTGTGAGTCCCTCCTCCCCCACCCACACATAGAGAGAAAGCCTGTGAATTCTTCTCCCCCACCCACACATATAGATAAAGCCTGTGAGGCCCTCTCCCCACCCACAATTAGAGATAAAGCCCCCCTTATCCCCCACCCACACATAGAGAGAAACCTTGTAGTCCCTCTTCCCTCACCTGCACCAAAACATGAGTCCCCACACATAGACAAAAAGCATGCAAGTCCCTCTTCCCCAACTCACACATATAAAGAAAGCCTGTGAGTCTCTCTTCCCCCACCCACACATAGAGAGCCTGTGAGTCTCTCTTCCCCCACCCACACATAGAAAGCCTGTGAGTCTCTCTTCCCCCACCCACACATAGAAAGCCTGTGAGTCTCTCTTCCCCCACCCACACATAGAAAGCCTGTGAGTCTCTCTTCCCCCCACCCACACATAGAAAGACTGTGATTCCCTCTCCTCCCACCCACACATAGAAAGAGAGCCTGAGCGTTCCTCTTCCCTCACCCACACATAGATAAGGCATTAGAGTCCTCTCTCCCCCATGAACAAACAGTATTTGTTCAGCCTGTGTGTGGTAAGAAAACAGGACAGTCTATGTGTGAGTGGGGAAAGTAGGAGTCACAGGCTTTCTCTATGTGGACATGGGAAGGCAGGACTCACAGGATTTTTCTTGCAGGCATTTTCTATATGTGGGTAGGGGGAGCAGAATCCACAGGGTTTTCTCTGTGTTGCTGAAGAAAGCAGGACTTACAGGCTTTTTCTGTTTGTGGGTGGGGTAAGCAGGACTCACATGCTATATGTGTAAATAGTGAATCAGGTGTTATTTATATTAGGCGCTGCAAGCAGGACTCACAGGCTTTTTCTTTGTGGATATGTAAGCAGGACTCATATGCTTTCTTTAAGTGTGGGGAGGGAAACAGGATTCACAGGCTTTTGGGTATGTAGGCAGGACTCACAAGATTTCTCTCAGTGAGCAGGTAAGCAGGACTCTGACTTTATCTGTAGGTGGGGGAATTAGGAGTTGTAGACTTTCTATGGGCAGAAAAGCAGAACTCACAGGCTTTCTCTCTATGGATAGATAAGCAGGACTCACAGGCTTTCTCTCTGTGTGTAGATAAGCAGGACTCACAGGCTTTCTCTCTATGGATAGATAAGCAGGACTCGCAGGCTTTCTCTCTATGGGTAGGTAAACATTGCGCAGTTTTTTTTCTCTGGCACAGGGGAAGCAGGCCTCGCAGGCTTTCTTTAACTATTGCAGATAATCAAGCTTCACAGGCTTTCTCTGTATGAGTAGGCAAGCAGGACTCGCAGGCTTTCTCTCTATGGGTAGATAAGCAGGACTCACAAGCTTTCTCTCTGTGGGTAGATAAACAGGATTCACACGCTTTCTTTGAGTGTCTATGTCAGCAGGACTCAGACTTTTTCTAGGTGCACAGGGGAAACAGGATTCACAGGCTTTTGGGTATGTAGGCAGGACTCACAAGCTTTCTCTCAATGGGCAGGTAAGCAGGACTCTGACTTTATCTGTAGGTGGGGGAATTAGGACTTGTAGACTTTCTATGAGCAGAAAAGCAGAACTCACAGGCTTTCTCTCTATGGATAGATAAGCAGGACTCACAGGCTTTCTCTCTGTGGGTAGATAAGCAGGGCTCATAGGCTTTCTCTCAATGGATAGATAAGCAGGACTCACAAGCTTTCTCTCTGTGGGTAGATAAACAGGATTCACAGGCTTTCTTTATGAGTGTGGATGGCAGCAGGACTCAGGCTTTTTCTCTGTGCACAGGGGAAACAGGACTCACAGGCTTTTGAGTATGTAGGCAGGACTCACAAGCTTTCTCTCAATGGGCAGGTAAGCAGGACTCTGACTTTATCTGTTGGTGGGGGAATTAGGACTTGTAGACTTTCTATGGGCAGAAAAGCAGAACTCACAGGCTTTCTCTCCATGGATAGATAAGCAGAACTCACAGGCTTTCTCTCTGTGGGTAAATAAGCAGGACTCACAGGCTTTCTCTCTATTGGTAGATAAGCAGGACTCACAGGCTTTCTCTCTATGGGTAGGTAAACATTACGCACAGTTTTTTTCCTCTGGCACAGGGGAAGCAGGCCTCGCAGGCTTTCTTTAACTATTGCAGATAATCAAGCTTCACAGGCTTTCTCTGTATGAGTAGGCAAGCAGGACTCGCAGGCTTTCTCTCTATGGGTAGATAAGCAGGACTCACAGGCTTTCTCTCTGTGGCTAGATAACAGGACTCACAGGCTTTCTCTCCATGGGTAGATAACAGGACTGGCAAGCTTTCTCTCCATGGGAAGATAAGCAGGACTCCCAGGCTTTCTCTCCATGAGTAGATAAGCAGGACTCCCAGGCTTTCTCTCTGTGGGTAGATAAGCAGGACTCACAGGCTTTCTCTCCATGGGAAGATAAGCAAGATTGACAGGCTTTCTCTCTATGGGCAGATAAGCAGGACTCACACACAGGCTTTCTCTCTATGGGTAGATAAGCAGGACTCACAGGCTTTCTCTCCATGGGTAGATAAGCCGGACTCACAGGCTTTCTCTCTATGGGTAGATAAGCACGACTCACAGGCTTTCTCTCTGTGTGTAGATAAGAGGGACTCACAAGCTTTCTCTCTGTGGGTAGATAAGCAGGACTCACAAGCTTTCTCTCTGTGGGTAGATAAGCAGGACTCACAGACTTTCTCTCTAAGGGTAGATAAGCAGGACTCGCAGGCTTTCTCTCCATGGGTAGATAACAGGACTCGCAGGCTTTCTCCCCATGGGAAGATAAGCAAGATTGACAGGCTTTCTCTCCATGGGTAGATAAGCAGGACTCACAGGCTTTCTCTCTATGGGTAGAGAAGCAGGACTCACAGGCTTTCTCTCTATGGGTAGATAAGCAGGATTCACAAGCTTTCTCTCTGTGGGTAGGTAAACATTACTCACAGTTTGTTTTCTCTGAGCACAGGGGAAGCAGGCCTCACAGGCTTTCTTTATGTATTGGTGGGGGAAGCAGGGCTCACATGTTTTCTGTATGTATAGATGAGGGAAGCCGGAGTTTGCACCCTTCTCTATATGTGGACGGGGATAGCAGGACTCACAGGCTTTCTTTATGTATTGGTGGGGGAAGCAGGGCTCACATGTTTTCTGTATGTATAGATGAGGGAAGCCGGAGTTTGCACCCTTCTCTATATGTGGACGGGGATAGCAGGACTCACAGGCTTTCTTTATGTATTGGTGGGGGAAGCAGGGCTCACATGTTTTCTGTATGTATAGATGAGGGAAGCTGGAGTTTGCACCCTTCTCTATATGTGGACGGGGATAGCAGGACTCACAGGCTTTCTTTATGTATTGGTGGGGGAAGCAGGGCTCACATGTTTTCTGTATGTATAGATGAGGGAAGCCGGGGTCGGCAGCCTTCTCTATATGTGGACGGGGATAGCAGGACTCACAGGCTTTCTTTCTGTGCACAGGAGAATCAGGACTCACAGTCTTTCTTTATCTGTTGGTGGGTGAAGCAGGACTTGTAGGCTTTCCATATATATAGGTGAGAGAAGCAGGAGTCAGCAATCTTCTCTATATGTGGGCAGGGATAGCAGGACTCACAGGCTTTCTTTCAGTGCACAGAAGAAGCAGGACTCACAGGCTTTCTATTTTTGGGCAGGGGAAGGACTTACAGGCTTTCTTTATAGTTTGGCAAGGGAAACATGTCTCAGTCATTCTTTTGTGTGTTGGTTGGGGAAGCAGGACATACAAGCTTTCTATTTGTAGAGATTTGGGAAGGAAGACGTACAAGCTTTGTCTCTGTGTCCAGACTCTAGGGCCATAATTCAATAAGACTTTTATTTGGCAAATTAGTCTTAATAAAGGGAGATCTGGAAAAAGGAGTTTTATACCAGAAGACTAGCAAAAATGCCTTAATGAGATGGGGTCTATGGCTTCTCTAAAATGTGGGTGGGGACAGTAGGACTCACAGGCTTTCTTGAATCATGACAGTAGTTATATAGTTTTTTCTTACATAAAAATACTGAGTGGAATCAAAGAAAATGAGATGTTCCCCACCTGTAGACTATGCTACCCTCAGATTATACACCTGACGAAACCTTTAGATGTGGAACTTGTCACCTCTAGTTGAGGTTATTGGGCTGGACAAAGGGGGATTGTCAGTAATAAGAAATAAAGGAATTGCACTTGTATCAGGAGGAATTGTTGAATTGCATGTGTGTATATTTCCACCCTGAACCATTAATTTGCAGTTTTCCTTTGTGGACGGTTGTCTAGTGTATAATTTGTCTGTGTTGGGTCATTCAGCTTTGGCTTCGCTTATTGTGTCTTTGCCTTCCATTACATGTTGTGGTATATAGCTGTTTCTTGTACTTATGTTCTGTGTGGCTGTGATGTTGTTGCTATTGTGCTTGTCTTGTGTTGTTACGTTTTTATTGTGCTTTTTATTTTATTTTTCATTATTTATTTTTTTTCTTTTTTTGTAATTCCTGCGATGTGCTCGTGTCCATGTCCTGTCCTGCATTACACTAAGTGTTACCATATTGTACTATTATGTAGTTGTGTAAAACTTGAGTTGTGTTATCACAGGGCCCAGGCAGCCTGGACAGGAGGAGGACGCTGACCCCACTTGCTCTAAGAGAGCGGTACAGCCTTCTGAATGACAGCACAAGGGGTGAGACAGAGGGTATAATAGTTGGGCACACTGGGCATATTGAGTATATTGTTGGTGAAAATATATGTGACATAGTGAGTTATAAGTGCAGGAGAGCTTGGAAACCGGGTTACATTACCGTCCAGTACTCTCTAGTAGAGATAGGCGGACCGATGGATGTTTGGGTCCTGCGGGTTCGGCCGAACATACAGTGTATATTGTCAATAAACATACAGCCAGTATAAAGTCTTTTATTTTAAGTAAAAAGAAAACACACTTTTACTTTTTTTATTTAAAAATAGCAAGTACTAATTATACTCACTTAACTCCCATTCCATTTAATCCATCGTCTCCTGTAATAAAACAAAAATTAAAAAACAACAATATCCCTCTCCTGTTCGATGTTCTGTCCCATGCCGTAATCCATGTCTGGTGATTAATAGTTTTCAACCTGGATGGTGCCAACATGCGACCGTCCAGGTTGAGAACCACTAATGAATGAGCTGCTGCGAGTGCAGCATCAGTGAACAGTGGTGAAATCATCAAGGTCACCGCTGGTCACTGAGGGTGCATTCCAAGCCGGGTCAATGAACTAAGGTCACCGCTAATACAGTGAGAAAGTGTTAACGATTCAGAGGCGACTTCATCACAGTTTACATTTACTGCAGTGAAATTTTTCCAGTGAACTGCGGTGAACTCACCTCCGGGAACTCATCTCTTTCTCTCACTGTACTAGCGGTGATCTCACCGAGGTCACTGCAGTTCATATGGGCCTGCTGGGAACACAGCCTCAGTGACCTGCAGTAACCTTAATGAGGTCACCGCTGTTCATTGATGCTGCGCTCGCAGCAGCTCATTCATAAGTGGTTCTCAGCCTGGACGGTCGCATCTTGGCACCGTCCAAGTTGAAAACTGTTTATCCCCAGACATGGATTATGGCATGAGACAGAACAATGTGAGGTGACAGGTGAGGGATATTGTTGTTTTTTGTTGTTGTTGTTTTATTACAGGAGACGAGGGATTCAATGGAATGGGTGTTAGGTGAGCTTAACTGTGTTTGTTACTTTTAAATAAAAAAGGAAAGACGTTATTCTTGCTCTGTGTTTATTTATAATATAACTATAGGATTAGCAATGGATATGTGTCTTGTAGACGCCTCTCCATTACTTACCCATGGGCTTGATGTCACCAGAAAATACAAAGGTGACATTAACCCCACTTGCCACCGCTTCAGGGCAAATGGGAAAAGCTGGGCAAAGTGCCAGAATTGGCGCATCTAATACATGCGCCATTTCTTGGCGGCTGCGGGCTGCTATTTTTAGGCTTGGGGGGCAATATCCTTGGCCCCTTACCAGCCTGAGAATACCAGCCCCCAGAAATCTGCTTTAGCAAGGTTGGTTGTCAAAAATGAGGTGGACACAACTCCGTTTTTTAAATTATTTATTTAAATAATTTTAAAAAGTGCGGGGATCCCTCTATTCTTGATAACCAACCTTGCTAACACAGACAGCTGTGGGTTGCAGCCCCCAGCTGTCAGTTTTACCTGGCTGGTTATCAAAAATACAGGGGAACCCACGCTGTCTTTTTTTAATTATTTATTTAAAGCACAGGCGCCGGCTGATGAATACTCTCATCAGTCGCTCCTGCTCTCACTGTTATTAGCGGCAGCAGGCATTGGCTGATGGGAGCAGTAGTCCCATCAGCTGACGCCAGTGAACAGAGGTAAACTTTTTACTTCCGATTGCAGCTGCGGGCTCACGCTGTCATTTGACAGTGTGGGATCCACGGCTGTCTGAACGGCCATAATGATTTTACCGTCGATCAGAAGCAGTGTTTGCTGCTCTGTCATGCACATGACAGGGCAGCAAACACCCAGTGTTCGGGCAGCCAAGCCAAACAGTGACACGGACTTCCCGGTGAAGTCCGTGTTCAGTGTCCGTGCCTGAACAGTAGGTGTTTGGTATGGACGCCGAACTTTACTGTTCAGGTTCGCCCATCTCTACAAGTTACCAAGACAATTTTGGTCAAAATTTGTAAAAAGTTGGGTAAGGAAAAACCATAGAAAGACAACTTCCAGCTCACCCGTCAATGCATCCTGATCTTGGGAGCATGGACCCGCTGTGTCAAGGCATGAAGCATCCAAAGAAAAAAGCGTCCAGTTCGACCAACTTAGTGAAATGGCAAGTTTATTCACTAAACTTCATACATCATGAAAGTAGATCATGATTAAGGGAGCTTAGTCTCCAGAAACGTGTCGATTCTACCACTTGTCTGCCATTGTACCAATGAATTTTATCCTCCTATGTATGAAGTTTGGTGAATAAACTTGCCATTTCACTAAGTTGGTCGAGCTTCGAGCTAGACGCTTTTTTCTAAGGAAAAGCCATACATTATAGTTATCATTGTCCAGCATTGGAAAAACATGGCTGCTATCTTCCAAAAACATTGCCTTGTCTGGCTAAAGGTTCTGTATGATATTACTTTAATACATCTGAGTCGCAGTTCCAGACACAACCCATAGACAGAAGTGGCACCCTTTCTGGTAGAATGTAGCCATATTTTTCTGATTTTAGGCAACCCGCTATAGCTAAACAATAAGGCCTCATGATCTGTACACATATGTAATGTTGAACCATTAACAATCTATGGGCCCAAATATGAATATAGTTCACTAAGAATTGACAAAAAAATAAAAATGTGGAAGTGATTTGCTAGCAATATCAGTTCATTATGACTGGTACGTAAGAAGGAAGGTAGGATTTGAGTGTATGTGGGAAAATCAAGGCGGTAGCTAGGAAATAATCTGGGACAGGTCAGGGCAGTATATTTTATATGTAGTAATATATCTCTTTGCACTCCTTTGTCTTGTTTTCTTCCTCCCTACATATTTCTCTGACTTTTTCTTTCTGATACTCATATCTACCCTCAACAACCATAATCTTTAATCAGTAGCAAAATGAAGGTTTTCTACCCTATAAGATGACACCATGTGGCGGCAGATGGAGTACTCAGGATTCTGGCGTACAGAGCCACAGGGACTCCATGTGCCTCTATACAGCCTTGTTCTGTCTTCCCACAGTCCCCCTGTTCTGTCCTCTCATCATCCCCTTGTACCGTTTTGTCACAGTCCCTTTATCCCGTACTATTACAATCCCATCATTCTGTCCTCTTAAAGTCCCTTATTATGTCCTCTTACAGTCCCTTTGTTCTGTTCTCTCACAGTCCCCTTGCTCTGTCCTACCTTAGAACGCTTGTTCTGTCCATACATTCCCCTTCTTCTGTCCACACAGTCCCCCTGTCTTGTCCTCTCACAGACCCTTTGTTCTGTTCTCTTATAGTCCCTTGTTCTGTCCTCTCACAATCCCGTTCTGTTCTCTCACAGTCCCTTTGTACTGTCCACTTACAGTGCCCTTGTTCTGTCCTCTCACCGTACCCTTTTGTTTTCCTCTTACAGTCCTCTTGTCCTGTCCTCTCACAGTCACCTTGTACTGTCCTCTCCCAGTTGCTATCTAGTGATTCTTCTGTCCCCTCAGTCTCATTGTACTGTCCTCTCAAAGTGATCTTGTTCTTTCCTCTCACAGCACCATTGTACTTTCCTCTCACAGTCCTCTTATTCTGTTCTCTCATATTCGCCCTTGTTCTGTCTTCTCACAATCCCCTTCCTCTGTTCTTTCACTGTCCTTTCATAGTGTCCTCGCAGTCCACTTGTTCTATCCTCTCACAGTGCACTTGTTCTGTCCTCTCCCATTCCTCATGTTCTGTCCTCTCTCGGATCCCTTTGTTCTGTCCTCTCATACTGCCCTCTTACTTTCCTTTCAGTCTCCTTATTCTGTTCCCATCCCAAGGTCCATCTTGTTTTGCTCTCATGATCCCTACTGTCCTCTCACAGTCCCCTTGTTCAGTCCTCTCACAGTCCCCTTGTTCAGTCCTCTCACAGTCCCCTTGTTCAGTCCTCTCACAGTCCCCTTGTTCAGTCCTCTCACAGTCCCCTTGTTCAGTCCTCTCACAGTCCCCTTGTTCAGTCCTCTCACAGTCCCCTTATTCAGTCCTCTCACAGTCCCCTTTTTCAGTCCTCTCACAGTCCCCTTGTTCAGTCCTCTCACAGTCCCCTTGTTCTTTCCTCTCACAGTCCCCTTGCTCAGTCCTCTCACAGTCCCCTTGATCAGTCCACTCACAGTCCCCTTGTTCTTTCCTCCCACCGTCCCTTTGTTCTGCACTCTCACAGTTCCCTCTTGCTTTCATCTTACAGTCCCCTTGTCATGTCCTCTCATAGTCCCATTGTTCTGTTCTCTCACAGTCCACTTTGCTTTATTCTCTCACAGTTCCCTTGTCTTTTGTCTCACTGTCACCTCTTTCTGCACTCTCACAGTCCCCTCTTGCTTTCATCTTACAGTCCCCTTGTTTTGGCATCTCACAGTTCCACTTGTGTTGTCCTCTAATAGTCCCGTTTTTCTATCCTCTCATAGTTCCCTCTTGCTTTCCTATCATAGTCCCTTCTACTGTCCTCTCACAGTACCCTCTGCTTTTCCGCTAACAGTCTCATCTTGCTTTTCTCTCACAGTCCCTTTTACTCTCTTTTCAGTGGCCATTTTACTGTCCTCTTACAGTCCTTCTACTTTACTTTCACAGTATACTCTTACTCTCATTTTAGTCCTTCTTACTGTCATCTCACAGACTCTTTTACTCTCACCTTACAGTCCACTTTATTGTACTCTCATATTGCCCTCTCACTGCCGTCTTACGCTGCCCTATGACTCTATTTTTACTGTCCAGCATCACTTATTTATTACAGTATTTCAGTTTCTTATACATTCTCTGTCTTTTTTGATAATCCCTGCTCTTCAAAGTCCCCAATCCCTTCTTGTACTCCACTTCAGTTTCTCACCTAGCCCTCCTTATTATCTGAGGATCTTAAAGGGGTCTTGGAGACACAAATATTGATGGGCTATCCTTGTTATTTACTCACACTCTTACTCTGTTCTTACACTCATACTGTGTTCTTACACTCTCTTTCTCAGACTCTTGCTCTGTTCTTACACTGTCACTGTTCTTACACTCTTACTCTGTTCTTACACTCTCTAAGGGTACTTTCACACATCAGTTTTTTACCATCAGTCACAATCCGTTGGCTAGCGGATCCGGTGAAAAAATGGATCCGTCGCATAATTTTTTCCATCCATTTCTTCCGTTTTTCGACGGATCCATTTTTTAAAAGCCGGCAATTCAGTGCGCTGTACAGTAAAATCGCACTGAAATGTTAGAATCGAAAGAATAGATATATACACATAGAATATATATATATACTGTATATATATACACTGTATATACATGTCATTGAGACACACACATATATATATATATATAGTTCGTAGAGTTCCGCATAGCATAATAGCCGCTAAATCAATTGCCGACTTCTGTAAAATCATTCCAGAACCCGACATGAAATGCATACAGTAAACCATGTTATAGCAAAACAATTTATATATGTCAGTGTTTAATCAATTTAGTAGTTTGTGTTAGGAAAAATTTGGAACTCTATGGGTTAAATTTAAGGCTATAATCGCGGAAAAAAATTGCGTGGGCTCCCACACAATTTTCTCCGCCGGAGAGGGAAAGCCAGTGAGTGAGGGCAGCCACCCCAGAAAAGGTGCATCTGTAAGATGTGCCTTTTCTGGCACTTAGCCTCTCTATTCCCATTGCCTTTAGCGGTGGCTCATGGGTTAATAATAATGGGTTAATATCACCTTGCTATTGAAAAGTGACATTAAGTCGGGTTACCAATGGAGAAGTGTCAATAAGACACCTATCTATTATTAATCCTATAGTAGTAAAGGGTAAGAAAAAAAGACACACACACATTAATTAAAAATTATTTTAATGAAATAAAAAGTTTTTGACCAAATTTATTATTCTGCTAATCCAACATAATCACTTGTTCTGTAAAAAAAGATAAAATAATAAAAAAAACAACAATATCCATACCTCTCCGCCGTTCAATCAGGTCCTCCGCTGCAATCCATCACAAGGGGTTAACTAGTTTACAAGGGGGACCGGTGCTAATGCTGCCGACATGGCTGTAAACCACTGCAGAATGAATGAAATCATGTCTGCTCAGGTGCCCTGGCTGACTGGAGATGAACTAATAAGCGTGGGAAAGTTTTACTCACACTCTTACTCTGTTCTCACACTCTTACTCTGTTCTCACACTCTTACTCTGTTCTCACACTATTACTCTGTTCTCACACTATTACTCTGTTCTCACACTATTACTCTGTTCTCACACTCTTACTCTGTTCTCACACTATTACTCTGTTCTCACACTATTACTCTGTTCTCACACTATTACTCTGTTCTTTGATTTGTCACAAAACCTGATGTCAGCAAAGTGAATGAGAATTCTCAAGTCTCCTGCACACGTTGCTTATTTAAGACTTGAAGATTTAAATCTTAATTCTTTCAGCATTTTAGCAGCAGATTTCACCAATACTAATGAGTGAGGAAAAATCTGCACCAAAAATGCAAGTAAAAAACATGGAGCAAAAATGCTGCATTAGGCTGGTTTCACATTAGCGGTTTTTAGCGCAGCGCATCGTGCCCATCCATGCGCATGCGTCATGCGCGCCTATGTTTAACATGGGGGGCGCATGGTCTAGCGTTTGCACGCGTTCGTATGCTTTTTTCTGTGCATGCGGTTTTTTATCGTGTGCACCTAGGCGCGCCTGACGCAACCTGTTGCATTTTTAGGTCCGTCTAACGGCATCAAAAAATGCATGCGCACGGAATGTGACAAAATAGCGCATTACATTTAAAAACACATGCGTTTTAAGAGTTAGCATGGCTAGAAACTGGCTAAAATGCATGCGCCTAAAAAACGCAAACGCATGCAAAGCGCGTGATGCATTTTTGCGTTTCTATTGCGCACAAAGCGCTGCGCTAAAAAACGCTAATGTGAAAGTAGCCTTATTCCTGTCAAGAGATGCAGAAATGTCTACATCAAATTCTTAACATTTGCACATACCTTACTCTGTTCTTACAATTTCTTTTACTCACACTCTTAGGCTATGTGCACACGCTGCGGTTTTGGCCGCTGCGGATTTGCAGCAGTTCTGCAGACAGTGTACAGTAGCATGTTATCCTATGGGATCTACATTCCGCTGTGCACATGCTGCGGATTTTTAACTGCGGAAAAGCTGCGGTTTTGAATCCGCAGAAAGAAATGACATGTGACTTCTTTTCTGCGGATTCTGCTGCGGTTTACCATCTCCTCCATTGTAGAGGTGATAAACCGCAGGGGAAAACCGCAGGCCAATCCACAGGTAAAACCGCAGGTCATTTTACCTGCGGTTCCGCAGATAAAAGATCCGCAGACCAATCCGCAAACGTGTGCACATAGCCTTACCCTGTTCTCACACTATTACTCTGTTCTCACACTATTACTCTATTCTCACACTCTTACTCTGTTCTCACACTCTTACTCTGTTCTCACACTCTTACTCTGTTCTCACACTTACTCTGTTCTCACACTCTTACTCTGTTCTCACACTATTACTCTATTCTCACACTCTTACTCTGTTCTCACACTCTTACTCTGTTCTCACACTTACTCTGTTCTCACACTATTACTCCGTTCTCATACTCTTACTCTATTCTCACACTATTACTCTATTCTCACACTCTTACCCTGTTCTCACACTATTACTCTGTTCTCACACTATTACTCTGTTCTCACACTATTACTCTGTTCTCACACTCTTACTCTATTCTCACACTATTACTCTATTCTCACACTATTACTCTGTTCTCACACTAATACTCTGTTCTCACACTATTACTCTATTCTCACACTATTACTCTGTTCTTACACTCTTACTCTATTCTCACACTCTTACTCTATTCTCACACTATTACTCTGTTCTCACACTATTACTCTGTTCTCACACTCTTACTCTATTCTCACACTATTACTCTGTTCTTACACTCTTACTCTATTCTCACACTATTACTCTATTCTCACACTCTTACTCTATTCTCACACTCTTACTCTGTTCTCACACTATTACTCTGTTCTCAAACTCTTACTCTATTCTCACACTCTTACTCTGTTCTCACACTATTACTCTGTTCTCACACTATTACTCTGTTCTCACACTATTACTCTATTCTCACACTATTACTCTGTTCTTACACTCTTACTCTATTCTCACACTCTTACTCTGTTCTCACACTCTTATTCTGCTCTCACACTCTTACTCTGTTCTCACACTCTTACTCTGTTCTCACACTATTACTCTGTTCTCACACTATTACTCTGTTCTTTCACTCTTACTCTATTCTCACACTCTTACTCTGTTCTCTCACTCTTACTCTGTTCTTTCACTCTTACTCTATTCTCACACTCTTACTCTGTTCTCACACTATTATTCTGTTCTCACACTCTTACTCTGTTCTCACACTCTTACTCTGTTCTCACACTCTTACTCTGTTCTCACACTATTATTCTGTTCTCACACTCTTACTCTGTTCTCACACTCTTACTCTGTTCTCACACTATTACTCTATTCTCACACTATTACTCTATTCTCACACTCTTACTCTGTTCTCACACTATTACTCTGTTCTCACACTATTACTCTATTCTCACACTCTTACTCTTTTCTCACATTATTACTCTGTTTTCACACTATTACTCTGTTCTCACACTATTACTCTGTTCTCACACTATTATTCTGTTCTCACATTATTACTCTGTTCTTTCACTCTTACTCTATTCTCACACTATTACTCTGTTCTCACACTATTACTCTATTCTCACACTATTACTCTATTCTCACACTCTTACTCTGTTCTCACACTATTACTCTGTTCTCACACTATTACTCTATTCTCACACTATTATTCTGTTCTCACATTATTACTATGTTCTTTCACTCTTACTCTATTCTCATACTATTACTCTGTTCTCACACTATTATTCTATTCTCACACTATTACTCTGTTCTCACACCCTTACTCTGTTCTCACACTATTACTCTGTTCTCACACTATTACTCTGTTCTCATATTCTTACTCTGTTCTCACATTCTTACTCTGTTCTCACACTCTTACTCTGTTCTCACACTATTACTCTATTCTCACACTCTTACTCACTCTTTCTCTGTTCTAACACTCTTACTCTAGTCTCACACTTACGCTGTTCTCACATTCTTACTCTGTTCTCACACTATTACTCTGTTCTCACACTCTTACTCTGTTCTCACACTATTACTCTGTTCTCACACTCTTACTCACTCTTTCGCTGTTCTTACACTCTTATTCTGCTCCGACACTCTTTCTCTGTTCTTACGCTCTCTCTTACTCACACTTCCACTTTATAATGCATTTTCTCCCCTCTTATATTTCACATTTTAAATTAAATGTGCTGCATTCTTCCGCTCGTTTAATTTCTTTTTCCTTTTGTGCTCCTCCTATATCACCCCCATTTTCCCTGTCTCCCCAGGCTCTCTCAGTGGGACAGACCGTTTTGACATGAAGATGGCCGTTATATCAGAGCACCTGGGTCTAAGTTGGGCCGGTGAGCTTACACACCAACACTGGAAGACTTATGCCCTTCATGTTAATTATAAGCCGTGATATATCTTTGTGGAGGCAGCATCTGTTCTCCAAACAAACAATTAATCAAGGGACTAAGCATATTGTCACAGTGTCCTTGTCATTGGGGCAGAGGAAAAAAAACACATCCGTATCACTTACTGTGTATTCCTATTCAGCATTTTTGGTTTTTTTTCCCCTATTTTTGTGGATGTTTACAGTTGCTATAGCATAGGGTTTGTGTCAGCAGTATTTTATACATTTTTTGGAATCAAAGAGCACCCCCTACTGGCCATATGGGGCACTACAAGACGCATTACTAGGCTTTATTTATAGCATTACCATTAAGTTGCCCTTTTATCATGATTTTGCTAGCAAATAATAATAATATGCCAGTGTTACCACATTGCTTTGTTTTCTTTTATGTCATATACTCATAACCACATTTTGGTTTCATGGTTACAGCAACCGATACTAGATAAATGGTCCCCAAAAAATTAACAAGTATTTTTTTCTTTTAGCTTATCGTAAATGGTCACTTGCCTTTACACAGACAGACGATAATATAATAATATGAATACAGTGATGTTAGATTTTTTTTTTTTCAGAAGTGCTTGCAGTAATACATTTTTCTGATATTCTGTGGGTGTTTTTGGAGGGTTTTCCTATGATTTTTGTGGTCTTTTTTACTGTCATTTTCCTGTCCTTTTCTATTCACTCTATTGACCAATGAAGAAACCGCTAGTGTTTTTGTAAGCAAAAACAATGCAGAATGCTGTAAAAAGCATCATTTCAGCTTTCCTATTGACTTGTATTATAAAGTGCAGAGCGTCTTCGGAGCGTAAAGACAAATGGACATGTTAATTCTTTCCACTGCTCGCCATTTTTAGAAACCTAAAGAGATTGAAAGAAGTTTAAACGCCTGAACATACTGAGAGCAAGATGTTTTACATAGAAAAGCATATGTTCATTCTTTTTATCATTATTGGATTTTTTCAGGCGATTTTTTCAGGGTATGTCCTGTGTGTATACCGAAAAGGGCATGTCCTGTGTGTATACCGAAAAGGGTATGTCCTGTGTGTATACCGAAAAGGGTATGTCCTGTGCGTATACCCAAAAGGATATGTCCTGTGTGCATACCCAAAAGGATATGTCCTGTGTGTATACCCAAAAGGATATGTCCTGTCTGTATACCGAAAAGGATATGTCCTGTGTGTATACCCAAATGGGTATGTCCTGTGTGTATACCGAAAAGGATATGTCCTGTGTGTATACCCAAAAGGGTATGTCCTGTGTGTATACCCAAAAGGGTATGTCCTGTGTGTATACTCAAAAGGGTATGTCCTGTGTGTATACCCAAAAGGGTATGTCCTGCGTGTATACCGAAAAGGATATGTCCTGTGTGTATACCCAAAAGGGTGTGTCCTGCGTGTATACCGAAAAGGGTATGTAATGTGCGTATACCCAAAAGGGCATGTCCTGTCTGTATATCGAAAAGGGTATGTCCTGTGTGTATACCCAAAAGGGTATGTCCTGTGTGTATATCGAAAAGGGTATGTCCTGTGTGTATACCCAAAAGGATATGTCCTGTGTGTATACCCAAAAGGGTATGTCCTGTGTGTATACCCAAAAGGGTATGTCCTGTGTGTATACCCAAAAGGGTATGTCCTGTGTGTATACCCAAAAGGGTATGTCCTGTGGGTATACCCAAAAGGGTATGTCCTGTGCGTATACCCAAAAGGGTATGTCCTGTGCGTATACCCAAAAGGGTATGTCCTGTGCGTATACCCAAAAGGGTATGTCCTGTATGCATACCCAAAAGGGTATGTCCTATGTGTATACCGAAAAGGGTATGTCCTGTGTGTATACCCAAAAGGGTATGTCCTGTGTGTATATCGAAAAGGGTATGTCCTGTGTGTATACCCAAAAGGGTATGTCCTGTGTGTATACCGAAAAGGGTATGTCCTGTGTGTATACCGAAAAGGGTATGCCCTGTGCGTATACCCAAAAGGGTATGCCCTGTGCGTATACCCAAAAGGGTATGCCCTGTGCGTATACCCAAAAGGGTATGCCCTGTGTGTATACCCAAAAGGGCATGTCCTGTGTGTATACCCAAAAGGGCATGTCCTGTGTGTATACCCAAAAGGATATGTCCTGTGTGTATACCCAAAAGGGCATGCCCTGTGCGTATACCCAAAAGGGCATGTCCTGTGCTTATACCCAAAAGGGCATGTCCTGTGTGTATACCCAAAAGGGCATGTCCTGTGTGTATACCCAAAAGGGCATGTCCTGTGTGTATACCCAAAAGGGCATGTCCTGTGTGTATACCCAAAAGGGCATGTCCTGTGTGTATACCCAAAAGGGTTTGTCCTGTGTATACCGAAAAGGGCATGTCCTGTGCTTATACCCAAAAGGGCATGTCCTGTGAGTATACCCAAAATGCATGTCCTCATGTCCTGTGTGTATACTCAAAAGGGCATGTCCTGTGTGTATACCCAAAAGGGCATGTCCTGTGTGTATACCCAAAAGGGCATGTCCTGTGTGAATGTGGTAGGGGCTGGGATTGGGGGGTGGACCGCTGCTTACCAGATGAGACAAAGACGAGACGGAGACAGATTCCACTTGCAACAGTTCCGGATCTTTATTCGTCGTCTTCCTGACGACCACAACCACGCACCGCAGCTTCTTTACAGCACTCTATCTCCAGGCTCGAGTACCTGCACCTTTGCTCCAGTCAAAGTAACATCCCTCGCGGATCTTTCGCTGGGGCTGTCGTAGACCAATCTACCGCCAGCGCTTCACCTGCCCGAGGTCGTTGTCCAATCGGTACCCCTGGGGCCTCACTTGTCCTGCGGTACGTCGTGTCAGAGTCACCGCCTCGTCTGTCCTGCGGTACGCCATGTCAGGGCCACCCCCTTGACTGTCCTCTCCTGTCAGTCCCCCGGTCAAGCTCTTCACCGTTCCGTCTCCCGTTCTGAGTCTTCTTCTGTCGAGCTCCTCCCAGGACTGACTCCTTGGAACCCCAACCAGTCCTACTTATCCCCTCTCTCACCGGGAATTCCCCTCCTGGGTTCCTATCTCCTCACCCCCCATGACTATGCGTTTCTCGAGCCATAAGCTGTTGTTAAGTCCTAAGCTACTCTCTCCTGCCTTCTTGTGGTCATTTCTTGGTACTGCACTCTCCTATCCACCTTTCCCAGCTGTCACCCTTCTAACCTGTCAATCTCCGTCTCTAGTGCACAAACCATCCCCGCCTACTACCAGTCAAGTCTGTCCGTCAAGTCACCTTCCCCTCACTCTCCCTCCCTTTGTCCATTGTTGTCCCGACAATCGTACTTCCTACCTACTTCGTTTTAAAGCTTGTCCACAGTCTGTTGTCGGACCGGTCGTTGGGCCACACCCGCCACCCACGGGGACCGCACCCAACCGGGAGCACCATGCTCCGAGCAACCTACTGCTACTCGCCAGCTCGCACGCCACGTGACAACTTGCTTTCAGGTTGGCGAGGTCCACCCGGACTAATCTACGGCGTGTACCTCCCACTGCTTTCCCCTTCTGTTACCTTCAGTTACCTGGAACGCCATGACCGAGGCCTTTCGCCTACCAGGTCACCATTGGCTCCCGCCTGTCCGTTTGGGGTGTCCGTGGTGTCGGGGACCTGACTGACGGACCACTGTCTGGTTCCTTGTTCTTCGTCACTTCATCCTTCACCTAAAAAGGAGTCATGGTCGGCGTCTTAGTTACATCTACCTTGTACCCGGAACCTGTTACATACACAATTTTTTTTACACAATTTTTTTTTTTAACATACTGTTACTTTTACGTTAATAACAACAGGAGTTACTCAACTGGAGTAACCCTTTTTTCCCTTTTCTTTAACTCCTTCTTTAAACACATTATTTCAAACATAAAATGGAAATACTCCCCCTCCCTTTAACATTAGCACTTTTTCCCACATCCCCGCTGTATCAGGAGAAAACAATAAAACCTTTTCCTCAACTTTCAATGCATAACTGTCCTCTTTAGGCCTGCACAGCGGTGCAGCGAAATCCCGACAGTCCGGGACATCTCCTGACGGCGGATGTTACGCCAATCCAGCAGGGGAACCCCACAGCCGTGAGGTTCCCGGGATGTGTCGACTGTTCCTGAGCCTCGAGTGTTCTTTTTGCCCAGGGCTCAGGGGTCATCACCCTCCTGAGAGATGAGTCAAAAGGGGTAGAAAGGGCCGAAAGTGGTTCCACGGCACGCGTTCCGCGCCAGTTCTCCACTTGGCAACCAGTAGTCCACCACCGGTGGTGGCGTGGACGCACTCATCTCTGTTGATGTGGTAGCTTCGCTCCATCCGGCCCCCAGCTCCTGCAGTTCCAACCGCAGGTGAGGGACCGGGGTCGTTGACCGGTGAGAAGCGGAGCGGCAAAGCTGGGGCCTGCTAGTGTGGATGGCAGACGGCTCCGCGAAGGCGGCGGAGCCTGATGACCCGGCCGAAGCCGCAATCCGGAGCGGGGCCGGAGCAGCCTCGGACCTTGATGGGCAGGCCGCAGCCACAGTATGGAGTGCGGCAGTGGCGGCCCCGGACATCGGTGAGCAGGCCGCAGCTGGAACCATGAGCGAGGCAGAGGCGGCCGCGGGTGCCGCCGGGTAGGCCGCGGTCGGTGCCGCATTCGTACCAGAGGCGGCCGCGGAGCAGGCCACAACCGGAGCCGAAGAGGGAGTAGCGGCGGCTGTCAGCAAGGAGGCTGCGGAGACAGACGGCCCAGCCTCCGCGGCGGACTGGAACAAGGTCGCGGCAGCAGCAGGCCAAGACAGGTAGGCAACCACCGGGGTGTGAAGTTCGGCCGGGGTGGCCGCTGGTCTGCTCCGCGCCCGGCGACGCGGGACGGGGCGCCGCGGCTCGGGGCCATCGACGAGCATGGGGTGTGGGAACGGGACCTGCCTGTGGGGCCGCTGGCCAAGCCGGGGGAACGCTCACCTTCCCCGGCGCCGCAGCTCCTTCTAGGCCGTACCACCGTTCCTCCAGGGGTCAGTGCGGGGAGTCGCTGATATCCGCTGCTCCTCCGCAGCTCCCGGTCCCGTCATTGGAGGTCCACTGCTGTTCTTCGTCCCGCCATCCGGCAGGACCAGCCTCCAGGCCCGATAGTTCCGCAGAGGGGGTCGGTAACAGTTCCCCCAGTGGCTGCCACGGGTAGTCCAATTTAGCGCCACCCTCCTCCTGCCCGGCGATCACCAGCGCTGGAGAGGCGCAGAGTCTTTTTCGGGTTTTCCTCTGCTGACTCCAGACACAGTCCCAATTTTTATTCCACTCGGGCACCATCTTGCAAAGTTTCTTTCCCGGTCCGGATCCTCTGATGACAAACGATGATCCGGAACAAAGTCTCCAAATTATAATCCACAGGTATTTGTAATCCACCGGTACTTGCAATCCACAGGTGAGCAGTCCAAGTTCTTCTAGCTTCTCCAGTCGCAGGCCTGCCGCGGAAGGTGTCGTATTAGCGGCGGCGATCCTGCCGACTACGCCAAATGTGGTAGAGGCCGGGATTAGAGGGTGGACCGCTGCTTACCAGACGAGACAAAGACGAGACGGAGACAGATTCCACTTGCAACAGTTCCGGATCTTTATTCGTCGTCCTCCTGACGACCACAACCACGCGCCGCAGCTTCTTTACAGCACTCTATCTCCAGGCCCGGGTACGTGCACCTTTGCTCCAGTCAAAGTAACGTCCCTCGCGGATCTTTCGCTGGGGCTGTCCTAGACCAATCTACCGCCAGCGCTTCACCTGCCCGAGGTCGTCGTCCAATTGGTACCCCCGGGGCCTCACTTGTCCTGCGGTACGTCGTGTCAGAGTCACCGCCTCGTCTGTCCTGCGGTACGCTGTGTCAGGGCCACCCCCCTGACTGTCCTGTCCTGTCAGTCCCCCGGTCAAGCTCTTCACCGTTCCGTCTTCCGTTCTGAGTCTTCTTCTGTCGAGCTCCTCCCGGGACTGACTCCTTGGAACCCCAACCACTCCTACTTATCCCCTCTCTCACCGGGAATTCCCCTCCTGGGTTCCTATCTCCCCGCCCCCCATGACTATGCGTTTCTCGAGCCATAAGCTGTTGTTAAGTCCTAATCTACTCTCTCCTGCCATCTTGTGGTCATTTCTCGGTACTGTACTCTCCTATCCACCTTTCCCAGCTGTCACCCTTCTAACCTGTCAATCTCCATCTCTAGTGCACAAACCGTCCCCGCCTACTACCAGTCAAGTCTGTCCGTCAAGTCACCTTCCCCACATGTATACCTTAAAGGGCATGTCCTATGTGTATACCCAAAAGGGTATGTCCTATGCACATAGCCAAAAGGGTCTCAGGACTGGCTCTTTCAGCATCCATAGGAAATGCACCGACGCCATGATGTAACTGTGATGACGTCTGGGGCATCGATCCTTTTTCTTAAGGGGGTATGTTCAGGGGTCAATAATAATTGTTAAGGGAGCACACAAAACACTATTGTTAAGGAGGCACTCAGGAGGCATTATTCATTAAGGGGGCTCACTTTATGAGAGGACAGTTGTAGCAGATAAAGGGCACTCGGAGAATTATTACTTAAGAGGGTGCTTATGGGGCATAGTTCCTTTATAAGAGACACAGAGGCCTTTACACCTCTTTAAGGGGACTTTTTTTTAGGAAGCCCTCAGGCATAAGCACTTTATAAGGGGGCACACAGATTTTGTCACTAACGAGGCATAATTGGTGCAGGTGACGCTAGGCCTCAGCAGGCCTGAATGGATATAATCTACCCAGACCACTGTATATATACGACAAGTCATTCATGGATCCACCATCCACAATAGACATTTGGCTGGTTTAAGACTTTTCTTTTCGTCATATTAATTTCTTGTTCTTTTCATCATGTTTTTTTTACAAGTTGTTTTTGATGACTTTTTATTTTATTACATTGATATCATAGGGGTTTTTTTTTTTGCATGATTTAGATCCTAAACCATCTAACCATGTTGCATAAATGCTATTTTTTTTCTCAGCTTTTTTTGTATGGATAATCAATTGTATTTAATTAGGACCTGTCACCAGGTCAAAAGTAGCCAGTTTTTGCTCTTATTTTATTCCCACTCCTCCCCTGAGTATTCTGCATTTTTATTTTTCTAAAATCCGCCATATTGTCCCAGAGATATGGGCTTTTTTATTTAGCGCTAATCGTTTTGGTCTTTTACCAAGGAGGCATGGCTCGCGGGATTATCTGGGGGCGTGTCTGTTGGCTGCACTGCATACGTACTCTGAGTCACGCCCCCACTATTGGCGCTAAATAAACAGGTCCAATCTCTGGAACCGTATGGCGGATTTAAGAAAAACGAAAAACGACATACTCAGGGGAGCGACGTGATAAAGTGAGAGCAAAATTGGCCACAATTGACTCTGTGACAGGTCCTCTTTAATAGATCAAGCAAAAGGGATATGATTTAGTGATTGACTGACTTGCCTTTAAATGCAGAATCGGGGTATTTCTGCTCTAAAAACTGCATTAAAATCACTGTATTAAATCTGCTCCAAAAATGCATAAAAAAGGGAAAACACGTGGAAAAAATACAACAAACGGATTGCACATTTTGATGTGGAAACTTGTTAAAAAATTGCAGAAAAATAATTTTTCAAAAGATATTGTATGTACAGTAAAGTAATAGCCCCAATATACACAAGGACCATAAATCCCCAATACATTTAAGGTACATTTAACCATCATTTTACTTTTTATTTCATAAGTTAATAGTACACGTGAAAATAAGCAACTTTGTAACATAGCGCATCAGATAAATCTTTTTTCTCTACTTGATTTGATCTTTTGCTCTCTATTCAAGGTTAAAATTTGTATTCAGTGAAGACAGATTTTCACGTTACTAAGACAGGAGATGACAGTTGGTGCTTATAAGATTCTATGGAGGGGGAGGAGCTAGACAGCGACAGAAGTTCTGCTGCAAGTTCTCTTAAGAACTTCATGAGCACCAACTGTCAATCTCCTACACTTCCGTCATTATCGGTTTCTATAGGTCATGTTGAATGTTACACAGCGACCAGTGCATTGTAAAGTATTACATTACTCTGTGGTGACGGTGGATGTGTCCTGTTCGCAGAGCTGGCGAGGGAGCTGCAGTTTGAGATGGACGACATCAATAGGATTAGAGTGGAAAATCCAAATTCACTACTGGAGCAGAGCGCGGCGTTACTACACCTCTGGGCAACGCGGCAAGGTTCCAACGCAAAGCGTACGTATACACCGAACGGTGGTGGGCCGACATTGGCATTTGCCAGATGACAGGTATTATCACACACCGGACATTATTAAGGTCTTATAGGTAATTTGTCTCTAACCCTTTAAATACACCCCCGCAGAGCCAACTTCTGGTGGCCCTTACTTACATTGATTTATCAGTGTCATAGTGCCACACTTTGGGCCCATTGTAGGTTCATTTGGTATCACAAACATCCCTCAAGTGATATGTGATACCATTACCATTAATCATAGGATCAAACCATGACCTACCAGTCCGTGGCTCCCACTTATATTATGGGCAGCAGGGCTTTTGTGCTAATTGCTCTACCTCTACAAAAAAAGTGATAGGACAGGCTGAGAGGCCGAGTCCAAGTCATCAGAAGGGGTTGTTAGGTGTACCATATAGCTGATACCCTGCTGCAATGGCTGGGATTGGAGATAACTCTGATCTTGGTTTTTAACCTAAATGCTCTGCTCAATGGCAACCACTATATTTAAAGAGAATCTGTCTGCTGCCTTTTGCTATATAATCTGAGTACAGCATGAGGTAGGGGTTAAAACGCAGAATTCAACGATGTGTCACTTATCAAGCTGTGTGCTGTTGTTTATTTACAATGAAGGTTTTATCACCAGGTGATTATCATGGCTGGGACTATTTGTCTCATGAGCACAGGTCTGACTCCTCCCCCTCCTGTGATAAGCAGCTAATTGTCTGTAGACTATATACATACAGAGCCTGTTGTGGTTGGGGCTAGCTTTCTCAGCTCTGCTTCATACTAAATCTAAAAACTCTGATTGTGTGAGAACCGCTACACCCAGTAATCTAAGCGATACATTGTTGGAATCAGGGACTCTTTGCCTACATCAGGCTGCTCTCAGATGAGATAGCAAAAACCTGCTGACGGATTCCCTTTAAGAGACCGGACAGACCAACATACAGATGGCAAATTGTAGGAGCAGCCTGGAGTGTAGATAACTCCAAGCACAAATTAAACAACTTAGATGCCGTGGTTAATATCAAGCGCTGCATCTAAGGGGTTTGAATGAGGAAGTGTATCTCCTTCAGCATGACAACTTCAAGCGTGGGGTGCTAGTGGGTTGTTCTGGACTAAACAAAGGTCCCCAGGTCTGTCATCTTTGTATTTCTGCAAAATTCACTGTAATACAAGAGTATTGCAGTCCGTTACTTTTTATTATTAATGCAGTGGAAGACCTGTACACAGCCCTGCGAAACATAGACCGCAATGAGATCGTAACCATGCTGGAAGGATCTGGTGGGCGTCAGAGCAGAAGCCTCAAGGGGGATCACCGGTATAACAACAGTGACGGATCCATATCCCCCTCTCAGAGGAACGGAACAGTCCCATGGGGGTCCTCACCAGGTAAGAGGCATGTGATAAGACTTATTGTATGTGAGCTGGCGGATTCGTGGAATTAACCTGGACAGCTTGTTTTATTAATTAGCATAGTGGTGGGCGACGGGCAGCCGGGAACCACATGCATTTCTCGGGTGTCCTCCCTGCGGCACTTGGCCTCCCTCTTCCTTCTTTTGTCTACTTTCTGAATATTGTTTTTATATCTCCTAACTCCCATAGTCTGTTTATATTGAATACACATAATACACAGCAAAAAAAAAAAACAATTCTGAGGCATCTTTTATCACACTTGTATGTGGTGCCATCCCTCTGGTATTCCTCCTGGAAATATATGATTAAATTGACAAATGGGTGTTACCGTTCCCCTTCTCAGTAGGGTGTGTCCTACGCAGTCTGACACTAAGCAGTGATTTGAGTGGGTCATACTCTGTAGGGACACCCCCCCAAATGGTAATGCCTATTTCTAAGATGAACAACATAGGGGGGTCAGAGTTTGATTTAAAAAAAAGATCCTTCAGAAGTGATGTTTTCTGGGGAATACAAGAATTTGTTTAAGAAGAGAGAACAGGTCTGTCCCACTGTATACATTTATGGAAAGACCATAATGCAGAGGGAGCAGTTACTGGTAGAAGCACAACATTATACTTAATCTATGGAGCAAAAATGGAATCAAAGGCTTAACTGAAGCCCCCATAATGTGCTAGGTTGACCTCTACTGAAGTAGATGTATCCAGAGCACTTTAAGGGGGTCTATTACCCCCAAACTAAAATAGAACTATTTAGACATTCTTGTAGGGGACTTAGCTGCTGTGTAAATCTTACTGGTACTGTAGATTTTAGTAATTTAGTTTCATATAAATCAGTTTTATTGCATATGCTAAGGAGGAGGGCTTTGGTGCACCCTTGGTGTAGCCAAGGGCTCAATGCACCTTTGGTGTGGCCAAGGGCTCAGTGCACCTTTGGTGTGTCCAAGGGCTCAGTGCACCTTTGGTGTGGCCAGGGGCTCAATGCACCTTTGGTGTGGCCAAGGGCTCAATGCACCTTTGGAGTGGCCAAGGGCTCAGTGCACCTTTGGTGTGGCCAATTGCTCAGTGCACCCTTTGTGTGTCCAAGGGCTCAGTGCACTTTTGGTGTGGCCAAGGGCTCAGTGCACCCTTGGTGTGGCCAAGGGCTCAGTGCACCCTTGGTGTGGCCAAAGTCTCAGTGTGCCTTTGGCGTGTCCAAGAGCTCAGTACACCTTTGGCGTGACCAAGGGCTCAGTGCACCTTTGGTGTGGCCAAGGGCTCAGTGCACCTTTGGTGTGGCCAAGGGCTCAGTGCACCTTTGGTGTGGCCAAGGGCTCAGTGCACCTTTGGTGTGGCCAAGGGCTCAGTGCACCTTTGGTGTGGCCAAGGGCTCAGTGCAGCTTTGGTGTTGCCAAGGGCTCAGTGCACCTTTGCTGTGGCCAAAGGCTCAGTGCACCTTTGCTGTGGCCAAGGGCTCAGTGAACCTTTGGTGTGGCCAAGGGCTCAGTGCACCTTTGGTGTGGCCAAGGGCTCAGTGCACCTTTGGTGTGGCCAAGGGCTCAGTGCACCTTTGGTGTGGCCAAGGGCTCAGTGCAGCTTTGGTGTTGCCAAGGGCTCAGTGCACCTTTGCTGTGGCCAAGGGCTCAATGCACCTTTGCTGTGGCCAAAGGCTCAGTGCACCTTTGGTGTGGCCAAGGGCTCAGTGCACCTTTGGTGTGGCCAAGGGCTCAGTGCACCTTTGCTGTGGCCAAGGGCTCAATGCACCTTTGCTGTGGCCAAGGGCTCAGTGCACCTTTGCTGTGGCCAAAGGCTCAATGCACCTTTGCTGTGGCCAAAGGCTCAGTGCACTCTTTGTGTAGCCAATGGCTCAGTGCACCTTTGGTGTGTGCATTTTTCCACCTCCTCAATTACCATCATCTGCTCCTCCCCTTATGGTGATTGACAGTACCCATTTCAAGTACTGTCTGATCTAAAATCCCAAGCTCTGCACATACTGACACTGGAGGAACCGAGAGCACAGTGTTTGGGCTCAATCAGACATTCAATTTTTATCCATGTATGAAAAAACAGAGGATTATTTTGATCAGAGTGTGATAAGCGTGTGGTCCGGGTGTCATTTGTTTTTCTTGCACATGGAGAAATAAAAATAAATTCTCCACCTTCCCTATTCTTGGATGTCATCTGTGTGCGCTCAATTTCATTCATGGACCCATTTATCAAAACTGGACACGTCGCCACGGTTTTCTGCAGATCGAAAGGTCCGCAAAAAGCCACAGACATATGAATGGCCCCACAGACTATCACAGATAAAAGTGCAATCCACTAAAAACACGGATAGCACTCATGTGAAAATTGGATGTCTAAATGAGCCCTTAGTGTGTTCAGGAGTACTCTTATCCCTCTCCTGCGTGTGTCGGCCACTTGCTGCACACAATGTCACAAAGCAGTGAGTGGCCGCTGCTGACAGGAGAGGGAGAGGAGAACACACAGAGAAACACTGGACTATGTGTGTTCTCCTCTCCCTCTCCCATTAGTAGCGGCCACTTGCTGCACACAGGATCACACAGTAGCGGGTGGAGAGGGTAATGGGTGCACTCACACACACTGACATTGTTCACATTCTCATTCCTCCCTTGTCAGCATCGACCACTCGCTGCTTTGCGATCCACTATGTATCGAGTGGCCGCTATGCACAGGAGCGAGATGAGAATCCGGCCCCTGCACACACTGACACTGTGTATTCAAGTGCATGGCCCCTGCAGTGTCAGTGTGTGCAGGGCTGGCTATTTAAATTGAGCAGCGCTCCAAATTGAACCCTGCCCATCACATATAAGGGGAGGGTGGTGGATGGTATTTGATGGGCCATGATAGGTGGCTACAACAAGGGTGCACCGAAGCCTCCTCATTTACATATGTAATAAACCTGTTCTTATACAAAGCAAAATCACGAAAATATACAGTACTGGTATGATTTTTATAGTTCTCATACTGTATAGTAATTTGTACAGTTGTGCTCAATAGTTTACATACCCCTGCAGAATTTTTGCTTTATTGGCCTTTTTTCAGAGAATATGAATGATTACACCAAAACTTTTTCTCCACTTGTGGTTAGTGTTTGGGTAAAGCCATTTATTGTCAATCTAATGTATTTTCTCTATTTAAATCATAATGACAACCCAAAACATCCAAATGACCCTGATCAAAAGTTCACATACCCCATGTATTTTCCGTGTATTGCCCCCTCTAACATCAATGACAGCTTGAAGTCTTTTGTGGTAGTTGTGGAGGGGGTTCTTTATTTTCTCAAGTGGTAAAGCTGCCCACTCTTCTTGGCAAAACACCTCTAGTTCCTGTAAATTCCTGGGCTGTCTAGCATGAACTGCGCGCTTGAGATCTCCCCAGAGTGGCTCAATGATATTGAGGTCAGGAGACTGAGATGGCCACTCCAGAACCTTCACTTTGTTCTGCTGTAGCCAATGTCAGGTCGACTTGGCGTTGTGTTTTGGATCGTTGTTATGTTGGAACGTCCAAGTATGTCCCATGCGCAGCTTCCAGGCTGATGAGTGCAAATTTGCCTCCAGTATTTGCTGATAACGTGCCGCATTCATCTTTCCTTCAACTTTGACCAAGTTTCCTGTGTCTTTGTAGCTCACACATCCCCAAAACATCAGCGATCCACCTCCGTGCTTTACAGTCGGAATGGTGTTCCTTTCATCATAGACCATGTTGACCTCTCTCCAAATCTAATGTTTATGGTTGTGGCCAAACCAAAAAGTTCAATTTTGGTCTCATCAATCCAAATTACCTTGTTCCAGAAGTTTTGAGGCTTGTCTCTGTGCTGTTTTGCATATTGTAGGCGAGATACTTTGTGACATTCACACAGTAATGGCTTTCTTCTGGCGACTCGACCATGCAGCCCATTTTTCTTCAAGTGCCTCCTTATTGTGCATCTTGAAACAGCCACACGACTAGTTTTCAGAGAGTCCTGTATTTCAGCTGATGTTATTTGAGGATTTTTCTTTGAATCACAGACAATTTTCCTGGCAGTTGTGGGCGAAATTTTCATTGGTCTACATGACCGTGGTTTTGTTTTTACAAAGCCCCTAACTTTCCATTTGTTAATCATAGTTTGAACGCTGCTGACTGGCATTATCAATTCCTTGGATATCTAATTGTATCCCTTTCCTGTTTTATACAAAACAACTACCTTTTCCCGTAGATCTTTTGACAATTCTTTTGCTTTCCCCATGACTCACAATCCAGAAACATCAGTGGCTGGATGAAAGATGCCAGAGTCTGTCTGGATCCCAGAAACTCAGTCAGCTTTTATGCACACACACTGACTACAAGCAAACAGGTCACAGGTGAGGATGTTATCTTTAGTAGCCATTCAAACCCATTTGTGTCAACTTCTGTGCATGTTATCTGGTCAAAATCACCAGGGTATGTGAACTTTTGATCAGGGTCATTTGGATGTTTTGAGTTGCCATTATGATTTAAAAAAAAAAAATACAGTAGTTTGTGGACAATAAATGGCTTCACCCAACCACTAACCATGAGTGGAGAAAAAGTTTTGGTGTTATCATTCACATTCTCTGAAAAAGGTCAAGAAAGCAAAAGTTCAGCCGAGGTGTGTAAAGTTTTGAACACAACTGTAGGTGTGCTGTAAAAGACGCGAGGATCATTGGAAAAAGGATCATGCACGTTGGATTTTGCTTACTTTAGATTTTAATGTTCTAATCCGAGGACGATAATTACTATCAGTCTTATGGTTACATCCAGCACGTTGGCTGTGGGCACAGAATGCATGGCATCAGCACTAACACCTGTATCAGAGATGCATTCACCCAAAACGTCTCCATTTCACAGTAAGGCCAAGTTCACGCACCCTGTGAACCCAACCTTAGGGCTATACTGACTACGGGAGCATGGCTTCCTGCCTCCTTGTATAACCCATGATCGGTGTGATCCATGTCTGTCCCATCGTCTCATCCTCCCCACCCCTGAAGGAATATTGTGGGGCTGGAATCTATGTGTGTGTACGTCTCACCCTTTCTCTCTCCTTTCTCTCACTTCTTTTCTGAGCCTCTTCGTTCACCTCTGACCTCCTCATGCTTCTGTTCTTCCTCTTTCAGTCAGGACCAGGTGCCCCTCCATCCTCAATCCCACCCTAAACCTGAGGGATGTATGTATTTCTGTGGCCTTTAATCAGTCACAATCTCTGTATATCAATATACTACGCATGTTCCATGTACATATTTCAATGCATTTTACAATATTAGAAATCATGGCTTCTTTCTTCCAAAAACAGTGCCACACGTGTCTGAAGGTTGTAGGCGGTATTGCAGACACAACCCATGTACAGGTGTGGCGCTGTTTCTGGAAGATAGCAGTTATGTTTTTCTAATGCAGTGTAATCTCTTCAATGGATGTGTTTTATTGTATTAGAATATTAGATACATCAAACTGCAAATTTCTTTTTAGATTTCTTCTCATGCTTTGGACCTGTGAAGTGGATCTGTCATCAGATTTAACAATATAAACTTCATGCATTATTATTTAGAGCTCTTAGACCTGATGGGACTGATGTACTCACTTTGTTAATACATGTCAGAAAGACTTTATAATCATTTGTGCAGGCTTATACTTAGCTCTGCCCACCTAGTCTGTTTGACAACTCCTCAGTGTTCCTCCTCCCTGTTACTGCTGAATTCTCCGCCCACCTAGCCTGATTGACATTTCCTCAGTGTTTCTCCTCCCTGTTCCTGCTGAATCTCCACTCACCTAGCCTGATGGAAATCTCCTCAGTGTTCTTCCTCTTTGCTACTGCTGAATCTCTGCCCACCTACTCTGATTGACATGTCAGTGTTCCTCCTCCCTGTTACCGATGAATCTCTGCCCACATAGCCTGATTAAAAAACTCCTCAGTGTTCCTCCCCTCTGATACTGTTAAATCTCTATCCTTCTAGTCTGATTGAAATGTCCTCAGTGTTCCTCCTCCCTGCTACTGCTGAATCCCCACCCACCTAGTCTGATTGACATATCAGTGTTCCTCCTCCCTGCTACTGATGAGTGTCTGCAAACCTAGTCTGATTGACATTTCCTCAGTTTTCCTCCTCCCTGCTACTACTGAATCTCCACTCACATAGCCTGATGGAAATCTCCTCAGTGTTCCTCCTCCCTGCTACTGCTGAATCTCTATCCAACTAGCCTGATTAAAAATCTCCTCAGTGTTCCTCCCCTTTGTTACTGCTAAATCTCTGTCTACCTTGCCTGATTGACATTTCCTCAGTGTTGTCTCTGTTACTGCTAAATCTCTGTCCAACTTGTCTTATTGGCATCTCCTCAGTGTTGCTCCCCCCTGCTACTGCTGAATCTCTGCCCACCTAGTTTGAGTGCCATCTCCTCAGTCTTTCTCTTCCCTGTTATTTCTAAATTTCTGTTCACCTAGCCTAATTAAAAAATCTCAGTGTTCCTTCTCCCTGCTACTGCTGAATCTCTGTCCTCCTAGCCTGATTGACATCTCCTCAGGGTTCTTCCCCTCTGCTACTGCTGAATCTCTGTCCTCCTAGCCTCATTGACATCTCCTCAGGGTTCTTCCCCTCTGCTTCTGCTGACTCTCCGACCAACCTTACCTCACTGACAGCTCTTTGCTTCTACTTTCTAACACTGCTCAGTATAAGCTGCAGTCTGTCTGAGTGGACAGTGATTGAATATACTTAAAGCCATTCTGACTGGTAATTCAAGTAAGTACACCAGTCTCTTAAGGTCTAAGAGATTAATTTAGTTATGTATGAATTTTATATGAAGAAATTTGGTGACATCCACTTTAATGGGGTTGTCTACAGTTGGAGACTTCTGTTTTTTACTTAAATTCATATATTTGGGGTTAAAAAAAAAATTTCTTTGCAGTTGGGATTCATTAAAAATGTTGCACTGTTTGGCTTCTACAGGCTCTTTGTTTCCCTGCAACTTCAACTTTGATGTGGTCTGTGGTTATAAATCAGCTTGGTGGAGCTAAAAAATAAAGACATATAAAAGAGTAACAAACTATCAAAATGAGCTCACTGATGGATTCTCTTTCAACTCCTTCTGCAGCCAGAAATTTAACAGTGCAACACCATAAGCTGTAGAAAGCAAATGGTGCAATTTTTTTTTTTAATGAAAACCGATTGCAAAAATAGTTGCCCATGCATGAATTTAAGTAAAAAAAAAAATGTCCTCAATATGGACAACACCATTATATATAAAATTAGGGCGCTGAAGCTTAATTGGGCCACATACAGATTTGGTATCCTCACATAACTAGCACAATTTCCTAGGAATTTACAGAGAATAGTAACTTAGTTTTAGCAGTTAGTCGTCAAAATTCTACTAGAGGAGCCCAAAAGGTCCCCTCTGTCGTAATAGAGGACACCAATGTAAGAGATCCCAGGCTTGAGACAAGTACATAGAAATCTGTTTACTGCCTGCTGCTGGGACGGTCAGCAGAGCGGGGGACCGATGTGTTCTGTATTAGAAAAAACATTTTGACAGTTAGAGTGATCAATGAGTGGAACAGGCTGCCACGAGAAGTGGTGAGTTCTCCTTCAATGGAAGTCTTCAAACAGAGGCTGGACAGACATCTGTCTGGGATGATTTAGTGAATCCTGCTTTGAGCAGGGGGTTGGACCAGATGGCCCAGGAGGTCCCTTCCAACTCTACCATTCTATGATTCTATGATTCTATGTATGTCCGTGTTTGCAAGTGTGTCCATGCGTGTTGTGGTGTACTTGTGTTAGTCAGTACCTATATCCTGTGGGCTGTAAAGCTTTGGCATAATGAAAGAGACGCCCTGGTGTTGTGCCAGTTATTTTTTTTAACACCCTTCTGGTTGCATATCCTAAGTGCTGTTATATTGATGTATACATAAGGTGCATCATGTTGGTGGGATTCTCCCATCTGGTACTGGGGGGTCTCATGTTTCTAAAAACAGCAGAGCGGGTGTGACGCGTGGCTGGGTGGCTGTCACCGATGATGGCTCAAACAGCTGAGTAACAGTGTGGTGACAAGGAGCTTCGCGGCCCGAACATTCAGTATCATACACTCTATATAGGGACTTGGCCCTAATATATCTCACTGTAAGCTGTTACCACTAGCGAAGCCCTCGGTCCTGGTGTCTGCAAGGGAAATTGAGCCAAAGCCATTCACACTGTACAATAACTATTCCCCTGTTTAAATTCTTTACTTCTCATCCTTGACGAAAAGAAAAAAAAAACCTGTGCATTTATTAAAAGAATGCAAAAACTTCATTTTTATGGTTTCTGGCAAAGGGGAGTGGCTCATAGAGTAATGATGCAGAGCAGCCAAAACACACGCCCCAGAGGATCCCACGAGCCACGCCCCCGAAGACCATACAAATCAGCAGTAAATAAAAAAAAAAGCCCAATATCTCTGGAATCATAGGGCAGATTAGAAAAAAAAAATGGAATACTCAGAGGAGCAGCGGAAATAAAATAAGAGCAAAAAGCACATGATGTGTTCATTCTTTTTGCCATGGCTACATCCAGGGACAAGTTCACCAAGCAGTCTACATTAATAATGTAGTTAGAGAAGAGCAATTTGATTTGTGCTGCCCTGGTTTGGCGTCCATTCCTCTGTGACAGCTGGTCTTCACTTCTGCACTCAGCATCCTGGGTACCTCTTAATAGGACCTGCGCCATCATAAAGGGGGGTGCAACTTGTCATGGTGAGGATAGACCTCACCCAAATTAATGACATCACAGGGCCAAGTATGGACAAGAAGTTCCTCAGAAGTGGAGACTATCTACCATGGAGGACCAATCATATTAATCATCTCTACTATTAATATAATCAAGGACCTGGCACATCCACTCACTGACTTCCAACTTGTTTCAACGAGAACTGTGTAATTCCTCATTTCTCCAGTGGTGGCACTGTAGGGAAACTGAGCAGGTGGTTTTACCACTGATCACAGACAATCACTGTGATCAGCCTATAGATGTAGGTTGCTACTATCAGAAAGGCATTGTCTGAGCTGAACAACCCCTTTAAGATATACTGTATACACATCTATTGGATTAATAGATGCTATTCCCATTAGTTCATCAGGTGTCCTTATGTTACATATTTTCCCCTAAATTAAAAATATTACCTTAAAACCCCACCAGGTTTCAATCTCTTTAATATTCCGCCTTACAAATCCTGCATAACTCTACAATGGGTATGGATTACATTTTGGTGCTATGGGAAAGCAAGAAGACCACCCATTAGTAGTGGCAGCCATATGGATGGGCACCCCGCCATCTAACCAAAGCTACAAACATGGCCGAATTGATCAAAGACAACGTCTTGTATTTACTGGTGATTATTCATTTTCTAGGGATCGATGTTCTTGAAATCTTTTGGGACATTAAAGGGGTTGTCCAGCCTTTTATAGTTGATGGCCCAATTTTTGTATTAGATAGATGGTGGTCTGACTTTCGGCACCACTGCCGATTAGCTGTTTGGAGGGACTGCCGTTCTCGTGCTTCAGCCTCTTTGATTTTCATCAGCTTACAGGATGAGGATAGACCATCAATTTTAAAAGTCTGAATAACCTCTTTAATTGGATGAGCACAAAAATTACCCTCCTGAATGTGGGAGGAAGGGGGTATATAGTTGTATCTACTTGTATTTAGAGTGAGTGAGTGTGACATCCCCTTCCCCATCCTACCCTCCCATAGGTAACCCCTTGACGCAGGATGAGCTGCTTTCCCCGGCCTCTCTCAACTACTCCCTACCCTCCCCATTGCGACTGGAGCCGTATTGGAGTGAAGCTTCCATTTTGGATGGAGTACCTATGGCAACAGCTGAGCCAGACGGGGTGCTTGATCTGCCTGATCTTCCTCTTTGGGCCTCTGGCCTGTCCCCATCCCTCGTGGCTCCTGAAGACTCATCCCTGGATTGCAGCAAAGCTGAGGATGAGTGGGATGCCCCGCCACGTCCGTCTTCGGGCTCCCCTGATCTGGATGAGGAGGAAACTGAAGCTGGAGGTCAGAGGTTAAAGATTGTGGTAGGAGAAAGCCAACGAGAGAGAGGGGACGGACGATGATACCTAAACGATCTGTACATGTGTCTCATTGCAGGACCAAAGCGGGTCCAAGCCCGGATCACTGAGACCCCCACAGCGTGCAGAGTGACAGGTGGTAAGGTAGAGAGGTAAGTCTTATGTCCTAGTATGACCCCCCAACATCTCCTGCTTTATGGACATGCGTAACTTTGTAAATGTGACCTCTACTCTCATTACCTCAGTGCAGCAATCTCATCCCTCAAGCTGAAGTACACAAAAAGTGGGGCTTAAAGGGGTTATCCTTCAAACTGAAAACAATGAAAAAAAATCTCTGAAGTAATAACCATTACCCTTCTAACCATAAATTCAAAGGTGTAACCTCAATTCTCTAGTGTCATCTTCACTTTTTTCAGCCTCTTTCCTCGCTCCTCTGCTGCTCTGGTCTCTGCACTTTCGGTGGGCCGGTACAGCTCACCCCATGTGACCAGGAAGGTTCAGAATCTCCTAGGCGAGCATTGCAGTCAGTATGTGCTGAGGCATCATCTCCTGTAGTCCTCCACCAATCTACAGAGGAAATAGTCCCTCACATACGGTCTCAGCGAACGCACTAAAAAATAGTCTAATAAATATCTATAATTCTAATATATATTATTTATCTGCTACCTCATATATTTATCTATCCATTAATTATCTGCCTAATTAATTTACCGATCGATCTACTAACTACTTTGTAATTATTTACCTTATTATATCTTTTTCCATCTATTATCTACCTTGATCTCGCTCTCTTTTTTCATCTATCTATCTAGTATCTTTCTATCTATTTATCTATTATCTGCCTCATACTTTTTGTTTGACAACCCCTTTAATCTACCCAAGCATCATCTCATATGCTAATACTTACCCCACAATGTCTTCCGTTTATCCCTCTCGCCTTACAATGATCTCCTCAGGAAGGTCAATGGAAGATGGCCACAAATGGCGCCTTCCATCGGAGGTAGCCCTCCCTTCCTCTGACGTAGGCGGTTCAAAACGAGGTCTGAACAGAACCTATGTTCCCTGGATCATTTCACATCTACATTTTTTCCATTTTCTTTATCCCACTCACCTGTGTAGACAACCATAGAGACCGACCATACTGCTCCTATGGAGCCAATGAAGAGAGGGGGCCCGTAGTCTTTACTATCGGGCCATAGGAACCTGTGCTAAACTCCATAGCCAATATAAATAAGCAGTGTCTTGGGAGACAATTTCCCAAAGGGTCTTGAGCAAAATGAGGGAAATACGTAATAGTTCAATGTGGCAAGACCTGGCACCATAATGGAGGCCTATTTCAACCTTATGGGGTCCTCTCTCTTCTTTGTACTCCACTTCCTACCTCTCCGACACAGTCAAACTCTTGACTATCTTCTTTAGGTCCTTGCAGTCCTCTTTGGCTTCTTCTACTGGGCCCTACATCAGCCAGAGGTATGCTTCTACCCTGGTAGTCGCTCTCCTGGATGGATATATTCGATGACCAAGAACAGGGTCATTAGCAGAGGGTTTTTTTTGGGGGGATATGTAGGAAGCTTAATAAATTATTTCCACCATCTATAACTATAGATTATTTAATGAAGAGCACACCACAGTGTGAAACATATGTCTTTCCAATCTATAGGGTTCTGGACTGGAGCACAGACGCCCCCTCACCCTCTTCTCCTCGTCGATCTCCTCACCAGGACAATGGTGCCCCCTTGCCATATGAAGAGCTTCATCCAACATTTAAGGGAAGTGCAAGGATACGAGTGACACAACAGAGCACCGTGTATAGTTCGAGCCGGCTGGGAGAGGTAGGTACTCTGAGGACAGGGGGTAAAAGACAAAAATTAAAAGGAGATATCTTATGAAAATCGAGTATGGTAGCGATGAAAATATGGGACGTGTAGTGACTTTTAGGACAGCTCTGAGGTTATATGTCCCTCAGCAACCTCCTCGTCTCTTTCCTCTCTCCCTTTCCATTTTGAGGGTTATTAAATGTCTCTCCGCCTTACTTCCCACCAGCTCCAATTTCAGACCCTCCCATGAAACAGCTGAGACATTCACATACACACAGACATACATCCACCCTGAAGCTTTCATATGGGGCTTCCCCCCAGCCCCGAAACCTGAACGGGGGACCACATCTGCTGATTTTGGGGCGGACATTTGGATCTTATCTCAAAGAAGTGCTGAATCTGAGGGATTTTTGATAGTAGGACATCTTCCTTCACTCCATAGATAATAAGACGTATAACTATGTATACGTCTTATTTTTGGTGGGGGTGAGACCAACATTTTTACCCTTTTTTTTTTTTTTTTAATTTTTTTAATCGCAAGGCTATTTTTATCCCTTTGCTTGGTTACAGTTAATTAAGTAGGATAGAATGTGGGGTTTTGTGACAGAATTGGGGGTCTGCATAGTCCTGATTGGCTTTTTCGTGGTGAGCTGCCAAAATGTGGTTCATATTGTACGTGGAGCTGCAAAGTTTGTATTGCGTCGCCTTCATACTGAGCTAGACCGGGAACTGGGAGAAGGAGGCGTGGATGACGATGAGGAGACTCTGACCACCAAGGTGGTACGACGGAGGGTGATCGTCAAGGTAAATGGTGTGTTCTGTACAGTGAAGGAATTGTTGATGACTTTTATGTGGTCTGTATGTGTGTATGTATATATCTAATATATAAAGCTCAAGTGTGTGTATGTATGTGTGTACTGTATGTGTGTGTGTGTGTATGTGTGTGTGTACTGTATGTGTGTGTGTGTGTGTGTGTGTATGTGTGTGTGTGTATGTCCGGGATAGGCATCCGCACCGTCGCAGCTACAGCCACAAAATTTGGCACAGTCACACGTCTGGACCCCGAGAGATTCATAGGCTATGTTGTGAGGCGAAATTTTAACCCCGCGCGTTCCAATTCACCAAACAATTTTGCCCCTATCTACATAATGGGGAAAAGTGTGTGTGTGTCAAGCCCCGCCCCTCATTATGATGTCATAATGGTTGCCATGGCGATGCTGATGTCATCATAGGTTGCAAGCCCCGCCGCTCATTATGATGTCATAATGGTTGACTATGGGATGGAGGATGTATGATGGGTATATGGGCACTGGACTATGGGATGGAGTATATGTATGACGGGTATATGGGCACGGGACTATGGGATGGAGGATGTGTGATGGGTATATGGGTACTGGACTATGGGATGGAGGATATGTATGACAGGTATATGGGCACGGGACTATGGGATGGAGGATATGTATGATGGGTATATGGGCATGGGACTATGGGATGGCGGATATGTATGATGGGTATATGGGCACGGGACTATGGGATGGAGGATATGTATGGTGGGTATATGGGCATGGGATTATGAGATGAAGGATGTGTGATGGGTATATGGGCACTCGACTATGGGATGGCGAATATGTATGATGGGTATTTGGCATGGGACTATGGGATGGAGGATGTGTGATGGGTATATGGGCATGGAACTATGGGATGGAGGATGTGTGATGGATATATGGGCACTCGACTATGGGATGGTGAATATGTATGATGGGTATTTGGCATGGGACTATGGGATGGAGGATGTGTGATGGGTATATGGGTATGGGACTATGGGATGGAGGATGTGTGATGGATATATGGGCACTCGACTATGGGATGGCAAATATGTATGATGGGTATTTGGCATGGGACTATGGGATGGAGGATGTGTGATGGGTATATGGGCACTCGACTATGGGATGGAGGATATGCATGTTTGGTATATGGGCACGGGCCTATGGGATGGAGGATAATTATAATTTGCTATAACTAACCACAGTTAGTTACTATGCCCGGGCAGCGCCGGGCTCTTCAGCTAGTTTAATTTATATAATAGGACTGTTCTCCAGTCTGTATATCAGTGTATAGGACACTGTCTCCAGTGTGTGCATGTATATGAAAAAAGAAGGATCACTTGGTCCAAAAATGATCTAGTTGGTGCACCCCTGCTAGCTCCTATATATACTGTATATACACACATTCAATTTCTATACTAGGACTGCTCTCTGATCTGTAGAACATTGTGTAGGATGTATACTATACGGAGAAAAGTATTAGGACCCCTTCATATTACACCTACAAGAGCTTTTATGATCTCCAGTTCTACATCCATAGACATTAATATGGAGTCAGCCCTTTTGCAGCTATAACAGTTTCCTCTCTTCTGTGAAGGCTTTCTATTAGATTTTGTAGGTGACTGTAGGTGCTTTTTTGTCTTCATCTAGAAGAGCATTTGTGAGATTAGATGGGAGGGCCAGGCTCACAATCTCTGCTTTATTTAATCCCAGTGCTTTTGGATTGTGTTGCGGTTGAGGCTCTGTTCGACCCTTCATGTTCTTCCCCCAACTATTTCTTTATGGACTTTGCTTTGTGCACTGGGCACAGTGATAAGGAACAGAAAAGTGTCTTCCCCAAACTGTTCCCACAAAACTGAAAGCTAGAATTGTCCAAAATCTCATGTACTAAAGCATCAAGATTTCCTTTTATTGGAACTAAGGGGCTGAGGCCGATCTCTGAGTAACACCCTCCCATAGCGTTATCCCTCCTACACCGAGCTGTACAGCCGGCACAATGCAGTTGGTGGGTAACATTCTCTTGTCATTCACCAAATTCAGACTCCTCCATCAGATGACAGATAGAGAAGTGTGATCCATCACTGCACAGAACACCTTTCCTCCAGAGTTCAGTGGTGGCGGCTTTACATCATTCCAGCCGATGGTCAGAATTGTGCTTGGTGATGTACGGCTGCATGCAGCTGCTCGGCCAAGAAGCTCTCGGCGGGGGGTGCAGTGTTTGTGTTGATTTTAATCCCAGAGGAGATCTGAATTTTGCAGTTATGGAGTCAGCAGAGCGTTGGTGGCCCTTCTGCCCTCTGCTCCTCAGCACTCGGCACCCCGGTCTGTAACTCTCTGTGGTCTCCACTTCGTGGCTTAGTTGCTGCAGTTTCTTCTACATATCAATAATATCACTCACAGGGGATGGGGAAGATTTCGGAGGGAGAAATGTCATGAACAGACTTTTTACCCCGGTGACTCGTATTACAGGACCGCCGCTGGTATCAGGGAGCTCTTTACCACCGGCCATTCTGTCTCATGGTAATAATGGCAGATGGCGAGGACAGGGGTTTTAATGTTATATACCAGGGGCAATGGGGCCTAGGTGTTATCCAGAGGGGGAAAAGAGTTGGATTTTATACACCAGGGCGAGGAGCCGGATGTTATACACCAGGGCAATGGGACTGAATGGTAAATATGAGTGTATTGATTAAGACTTGTGTTCCAATACTTTTCTCAATATAGTGTTCACATATTCTGTATAGATAGATTGACTCAACATTGACAGTTCAACACCAAGAAGAAAAAGTCATGGAATTATGGAAATGACAGGATCAATAGACTTTTAATGATATAGGTTTGGCTACCGTACATTGTCACCCCACACCATAATCTCGAGAGTAGGACCAATGTTACATTGTCTCGTGAAGGCCTCTTCATGGTGTTTCCAATGTGGTCACTTCATATTCAAGAAATAGCGTTTAGTGATCCATTCTATACTTCTATACATTGCCTGCACAAACTTTCACAAAGTGTTTGTACGACATTGGGCTATGAGCAAGATGTCCAGCTACAGGCGCCTCATTGACCTCACACCACCTCACAAAGGCTTTCATGATTCAGAGCAAGCTGGCAATGGAGGAGGCTGGAATGGAGATCTATCCTCTAAAGCAAGGAGTCTTGCTTCTGTCGTGGATGTAATGATAGCTGGAGATTGGTTTGGAGGCCATGTGGACAATGCTATGAAGAGGCCTTCACGTGGTGACAGTGTCCCAAGAGCCTTTTTTCTGCACAATAACTCCAGGCCCCATGTTGCGGGTGCTACTGTGTGTGGCCTAAACGTGCTACCATTGTCTGTAGTGTCTCCGGACTTGTCTCCCATAGAGCACATCTGGGACGTCATAGGTTGGCAATTACAAAGGAGATGCCAGCAGCAGATCTTGATGATTTCGTGCCCAAGTGCATTCAACGCAGCAGAACATTCCTCAGACAACCATTAATATCCTCGTTTTTAGCAACCAAGACATTTAAGTGTGAGAATTTCTGCATGTAATGCTCATACTCCAGAACTGATTAAATCGTGATGTTTTGAAAATTTTCTTTTCATTTTTTTCACAATTTTCTTATCATTAGCATGTATATCCATCCTGTGATTTCCAGAATGCAACGACTTGTCCTTCTTGCTGTGTTGAGGAGTGAATATAAACCTGTTCTCTGGTCCTGGAAGTCAAATGAGATGCTGTGTTTGTGAATGGTGCCGTCCTATAAATCGACGGCATTCTGTGATGTAAGCAGCGACTTGGAGCCACTTTTGACCACCCATTGACCTCTAAATAGCACTTGTAATCTCGTGAGCTATTTACAGTTCAGTCTGGTCAAGCTCCATTAAACTGGAGTATCACATAATAGGACTCGGCCATACGGCTTTGTAATCATGAGTGTCTACAAATGCAATGTGTAGTAATAATAGTTTAGAAATGGCTCCCTGTACCCTAAAGTTATGTCACTTCTTCACCCATTCCAGGGGAATGAAGTCCCTGACATTCCTGGGGAGCAAGTGACAGAGGAGGAATTTACAGATGAGCAAGGGAACATAGTAACGAAGAAGGTGAGTGTCCATTGTGGCGCCTGTGTACTATTGTATTATAGGTTTACATTAGGGTCTTGCCTTTTCTTTGGCCTATTAAGGGGGTCCATCAGATTTCGGCAATTGGTTCCTGCAAGGATGGCTCCGTAGGCTGTGCTAAAACATTTTTCTTAGGGGAAGATCAGCATCTTAGAGGAGTTGTCCAGCATCAATACTCAACCTTACTGATCTCTCAAAGCTCCTGATACCGGTATTGTCTTGACAATCAAGAAATGGCCGAACATGTCTTCTGATCAGCCAATAATTGGGGATTTTCTGCCATGTGTGGTCTGTTTTAGTTGGGGCCAGGAAATGGAAACTAGAGGGGACAACGTAAGCATCATAACAGGAGCTGTGGAGGGATCAGTGAGGATGGGTATCACTTCTTTAATTTTAATTTTTTTTTACACCAGTCCAAGCCCTCCGAAAAAAGGAAGACGATTAGCAACAGAGTTCCTAAAAGAGCCCAGACATACTGTATCTCTGAAAAAAAGCACATTATCCGCTAAAAAAACTTCGAAATTAAAGCACTGATGTACGCAGCTCCTATGCAGATTTATGTGTCTCCCTAGCTACAGACTACATCCCTTTGGTGGTGTCTGGTCATGTGTTTCTCTACGCTTTATTGAAGAGAACCTGTCAAGTTCCACAAGCATTCCCGAAACCGCCACCATTATGGTTTACAGTCCTATTCCTGCATCCCAACTGGCCCAGCCAATTGTTGATACGACCACAAGAAAACAAATTAGATTATGGTCGCTCATCATATGCAAAGACTTAGGAATAATCCGGGAGGACACCACGTCACCCTGAAGGATCCAACCTCAGACACTGTAGTCATAACTCCCTTGGGTGCCATCTCTGCATGTGAGGAGGACATCATCACATTTCTACTGGATTATTCCTAGGTGATTTGGATATTTTGAGTGTCTGCCCAATATAAGTCATATTTTGTAGTCATTCCAAGAATTATCTAACTGTTTTCCTATATTTTCTGTCTTATACTCAAAAGGGTTTTCTCTTATGAGGACAGCGTGCTCGAATAATATGTTTGAGTCCCCGTGACAGCATGTCTCACGCCTGTTTGACAGTCACAACACATGCAGTGTGGACCCATTCATAAAATGTCTTAAAGTAGTAGACAGCTCCTTTAAAGAGTTATTCCCATTTTAGCAGTTTGTCAGCTATCACGGTAGGAGCACTCTGTTATCTCCGGCAAACCCATAAATTATGACGAGAGTGGAGGAATCTCTGAGCCTTGTTCTGGAGATCAGTCGGGGCGATCAGCAAATTATCACCATTTCTAATCTACGAGATCTGCAAACCACAATTTCATGTTGATGGTCGGCTACTTGGGATGCACCTAACATATATTCTCAAGGAATATTGATAATCAGGGGTGGATAAAGACAGCAGAGGCCAAGGGTAAGAAGGCCTCAGGGCCCCTAGTTCTCCAACTTGATAGTGACACCATAAAGGATCACAGACAGAGACTACCCATCTAGGTGCCAATTAAATACAAAAGTTCCCCATATACCAGGAAACAAAGTGAATAAGAAACTCAACTCAAATATAATCCAACAACAACAAATCTCATATGTAAACTATTAAGCACAATTTGAGATCAACTAGAGTTTTTCAAGCATAGTGTATTTTATTAAAGTAATTGTAAAAAGAGCATAAATACTAATGCAGGTTGCAGCTGACAGTAATATAATAATATTTCAAATAGCACATTGAAACAATAGTAAAAATTAAGTAAAAGTACCTCATTAATTTCTGCAGTCAGCTAATATAAGATAATTAAACAGCTCAAACCTGTTTAAATAGTGTGCAAGACCAAAGTAAGGTGTAACCTCTAATCACTACACAGGATGGAATGCTGTTTATAAAGTGCTTTCGTGCCCTATATTAAAATGCCAAATAGGCGTTTTGCATAAATTGCTAGCAGTGTATATAAAGTGCAAACATGCTAAACAAAGACTGCATCTTTTAAGATACTAAAATAAAGTTCAAGTGCTAAAATCATTTTGTAACACTTACATGGAATGTGAAAAAATGCTGCACAGCCTGCCGCCCCTACGCGCGTTACGCCGCAGCTTCATAGAATCATAGAATCGTAGAGTTGGAAGGGACCTCCTGGGCCATCTGGTCCAACCCCCTGCTCAAAGCAGGATTCGCTAAATCATCCCAGTCAGATGTTTGTCCAGCCTCTGTTCTTCTAGGTGCCAGCATGGCCTTTATGTTAGGATGCATGGTTAACATTACCTTCATTTCTTTAAAGCATTACCTTCAAGCTTTAAACATGCCTCATTCACACCTATCCTCAAAAATCCCTCTCGTCACCCATCCTCTGTATCTAACTATCGCCCTATATCACTTCTCCCCTATGCCTCAAAACTACTGGAACAACACGTCCATCTTGAACTGTCCTCCCACCTGTCCTCCTGCTCCCTCTTCGACTGCTTACAATCTGGCTTCTGGCCGCACCACTTCACTGATACTACCCTAACTAAGGTCACCAATAACCTATTAACTGCCAAGGCCAAGCGACACTACTGTGTCCTCCTCCTCCTGGACCTGTCCTCTGCCTTTGATACAGTGGACCACTCGCTATTACTTACAGACCCTCTTATCTCTTGGCATTACAGACTTGGCACTATCTTGGATCGCGTCATACCTAACAGCCTGGACATTCAGCGTCTCCCGCTCGCACACCACCTCCTCACCTCGCCCCCTGTCTGTCGGAGTCCCGCAAGGTTCAGTCCTAGGGCCCCTGCTCTTCTCCATTTACACCTTTGGCCTGGGACAGCTCATAGCATCTCACTGCTGATGACACACAGATCTACATCTCTTGACCAGATATCACCACCCTACTAACCAGAATCCCTCAATGTCTGTCCGATATTTCATCTTTCCTTTCCACTTGATTTCTAAAACTTAATATGGAGAACACGGAATTCATCATCTTTCCCCCATCTCACTCGACCCCCCCCAACGGACCTATCCATTAATGTAAACAGCTGCCCACTCTCTCCAGTCCCACAAGCTAGCTGCCTCGGGGTTATCCTTGACACTGATCTCTCCTTCAAGCCACATATACAAGCCCTTTCCACTTCCTGCCGACTTCAAAAATATTTCCTGGATCCGTACATTCCTCATCCAAGAATCTGCAAAAACTCTAGTCCATGCCCTCATCATCTCCCTCCTTGACTACTGTAACCTCCTGCTCTGTGGCCTCCCATTTACCACTCTCGCACCCCTCCAATTTATTCTAAACTCTGCTGCCCGAATAATCCACCTGTCCCCCCGCTACTCCCCGGCATCTTCCCTCTGTCAATCCCTGCACTGGCTCCCCATTACACAGAGAGTCCAGTTCAAATCCCTAACCATGGCATACAAAGCCATCCACAACCTGTGACCTAGTCTCCCAGTACTTACCAGCACGCAACCTCTGATCTTCACAAGATCTCCTTCTCTACTCCTCTCTTATCTCCTCTTCCCACAATCACATACAAGATTTCTCCCGCGCATTCCCCTATTCTGGAACTCTCTACCACAACATATCAGACTCTTGCCTACCATGGAAACCTTCAAAAGGAACTTGAAGACATACCTCTTCCGACAAGCCTACAACCTGCAGTAACCACTAATCAACCAAGCAGCTGCACGACCAGCCCTACCCTCGCCTACTGTATCCTCACCCATCCCTTGTAGATTGTGAGCCCTCGCGGGCAGGGTCCTCTCTCCTCCTGTACCCGTTGTGACTTGTATGTTTAAGATTATTGTACTCGTTTTTATTATGTATACCCCTCCTCACATGTAAAGCGCCATGGAATAAATGGAGCTATAATAATTTCTGATATCACCTGCAGACAGTTCGGAAGGTCCTCCGCAGGGTGGGGCCACCAGGGTCCACAGAATTGGGGGATAACGAAGACTTGATCATTGAAGGAACATTACAAGAGCCAGATGAGCTTGAGAGTGAGACTCCAAATTACCTGAAGTACGCGGTGCTGCATCGAGAGGTACGAGGCTCTTACATTTTTATTCTTTTTTTTTCCACATTTCCTCGAGTATTCTCAGATGTGACAGATATCTTATGTTCAGTCATTTTATACCATAGATTTAGGCCAATTATTTGATAAGTCAGCTGGATCAGTCAAATGTTGAGTTTAGCTCCATCCTCAAATTGTTGGCGGAAAATAAACATGTTGGATTTTACCACCAAGAGCAATTTCCAATTTGGTTCCTCTTTAAATCGTTCTGCTGTAATCCAGTAGTTTAGTAATTGGCAAACCAATAAAACCAAAGAAGTGAGTTTTGAGGGTGAAGGAAAAGGCTTTTCCGGGATTGGGTACTAAAATCAGATTGGTTGTGTACAAGGTAATTATGGGGATGAAGATACGTGGTCAAGACGTGTTCAATAGTGTATATGTGTCCAATGCTTGTTGCCCAGGCCATTATATTAGTGCATAGTAATAGAGTAGTAAAAGATTGACTCCCTCATTGCTGTCAACTAGTCAGAGTTTCTATTTCGGATCCTGTGAAAAGATTGGAGACGACCAAAAAGGGGAGACTTGTTTCGGGAACAAATCAAATTCCTTTCAAATTTCCTAAAATAAGAAGAGTTATACTCACATGTCCTAGGCCCGACCCGTCATTCGTCCTGCTGCCGCGGCTCCACTCCCCATTCCTCCACTCGCTTCAGATCGGTCTTCCCTTCTTTGGTCAAGAAGATGCGTCACTGCCCACATGAACACGTGAGAACTGGTCAGCGTGGAAGACCAAATTGAGCGGAGGACAAGGCCGGGAGCTGCAACAGTAGGACAGGTGAGCGGCGAGCCTAGGACAGGGGAGTTTAATGGTTTACTAATTTTTTTTTAAACTCTTCCCGAATTTACATTTATTATGTTTCCAGGATAGAGTGGAGCGATTCTGCCGGAATAAAATTTTGGGAGATTCACTCATCTCTATCGATCACCAATTTAAAAGCTGTAGTAATGGTCAAATTCATTGCTATCCATAGCACAGGCCTTGGAATTAAAAGGTTATTTCTATTCTCAGTTTTTTTTTGTAGCTGAGACTGGAATTACTCTGTCCAGACTTTGGAAACAGAGAGTGGCGGAGTTACAATTTTTCCTTAACTCTTGTAGAATTGAATGGTGCAACTCTGGATAGAGTGATACCTATCTCAGACATGAAAGGCTGAGATGGGAATAGCCTTTATTTTACTTACATTTTTAAAAAAAAGTATACAATGCTTTATTTTATTACTTATCCTAAGATACAGCCTGTATTCTACCTCAGAGCTGCATTCTGAATTCTGCAGTTCAGATCATAAATTTACCAGGTCCTGTGTCTTTACATAGCTGTTTTCTATTCTGGTAATCTAGTCTTTACACTAAAAACAAAACTTAAACATGATTGCTGACTGTTCCCAATGACAATCTGTAGAATTATGAATGCAGCTCTGGAGTAGAACCCTGATTATAGTTCAGCATCGACTAACAGAAATACTTTAATGTCTAGTTTCAGTGATGGGGCACTTCTCTGTAATTCTAAGGCAAATTATGTGGACTATCTCGTATTCTTTACTTGCACGATCGTACAGAATCCTCTGTCTCTTTTCCTGTACTTCTGTCTTCGAAATTTTCATGTCTGTTAAGAATTATTCATTTTGTTATTTTTTTTCTCTATCTCATTTCACTGTTGTTTTTACCCTTCTGTGTCTTTGTTTCCTTACTTTCCTCTGTGGTACACGTGTGTCACTCAATGCCTATCCTTAATGTCCACCCCTGACCTCATGTTCTAACCCCCCACGGGGAACTGCTCCCCAACCCGGCAGGCAGAGGACGAGTTTGACTCTTTGAGATCAGAGATCGGAGACGGGAGGAAAGGGGCACAGATTGTGAAAAGAGCCGGCACCAAACGAGTGCAGCAGTGAGACCACAAAACTGGGACACCTAAAATAATGGGGAATCACCCAGGTAATAAATATCAATAAGGGACAATCCCAGGTAACATCTTAACCAGTAGCACCTCTACATTAACTCTGACCAACCTTAATCCCTAAAAATGGCTGAAACTAGATCTGGATTACTTACTCCAGCAAAAATGACAACATGAACCGAAGAATTACGGTACATCATAGGTCTCAACAACATGATATCCCACATCGTCAAACACAATCAGATCCTGGATTTTTTTCCATGCTATATCTGTATCTCTCATATGTTTTCTCTTCTGTTTTCTCCTGATGTGGATTTCTTTTTCCCATTTCCTTATATTTTAGAGGAGCAGTCTTCTTTTCGGGGATCTCATGATGTTTTTTTGCCTTCCAAAGGATCAACACTAGGTTATAGGTTGAAAATCAATGGACTTCTGTCTTCTTTCAACCTTAAAAACTATGAAACTATGGCCAACGGTGAGGGAAAAAAAAGATTATCCCTCTTTCTGGAGGACTCATCCAGTCCTGCACTATATAAACTCACCATTGAGAAGAATGGGAAGGGTGTAATGCTTCATTTCTGCCTGTGGAGGTGCTGCAGGAAAATGTAACACTTACTGTCAGGTTTCCGCACAGAATGCAGCTGATCACAGGAGGTTCCAGCAGGTGGACACTTTGTGATCAGCTTCTTCTTCAAAGGACCTTTCTTATAAGAAATTTATTAGAATTTCCTATACTTAAAGGGGGTGTCCAACCCCTTCTTAAATGCCGTAATCTCCAGAGTAAAAATTAAAAATAAAAGCTTTATACTTCCCTACTGTTCCAACAATGCCGGCACTGGATCTGCCGGCGCTCGCATGACATTGTCATGTCATCTGTGCGTTGCAGTGAATCAGTAGCTGCTTTTAGGTTGCTTCACTCATACATTTCTTGTGCGAAACTCGGATGTCAGGGGAAGGTGTGAACCCTGCAGCCCATTAGCAGACGCTGATTGGCTGCAGCGTTCACATGCATAACGATGTCGCACGGGCGTCGGGAGAGCCAGCACCAACATTGCAGGAACAGAGCAGCTGCAGGTGGTGAGTGTATATATATTTTTTTTTTATTTTGCTCAGGGGACTACGTAATTTAAGAAGAAGTTGTCCCAGTGTTGGACAGCCCCTTTATTAAAGAATAATAATGCTTTCTACTCTCATGGATCTTCCAACTTTTCATTCATCTTGGCTTTTAATAAAGCAGGCATTGTTTACAAGGTATGTTTACTTCTGATACTTTCCCTCAGTCTGACACATCCATTGATCCCATCTGTCTTGTCCAAATCCTGCACCCCCAGCAATCCTCGCTTGCATAATCCGTTCATTCACTCTGTTGCATCTTCTCTGTGCTGTCTGCTAATTTCTGATACTTTCCTTTGTTAGATCCATTGTGAAATCTGTTATCTGCTTCCAGCAGGACTGTCTTTTCTCTGACTTTACTGGGGTCTTCACCCATTTATGTCCTATCGTCTTCTTCTGTATAGAGGGGACCTGTCACCTCTCGATGTTTTAGTACATTTTTGTATTCAGCATAATATAGGAATACTGGATCATCTTTTTTTTATAACTCTGTATTGTGCCGTTCCTCTGTTATTCCTCTTAGAAGTTTATGAATAAATAGACAACTGGGTGTTACCAGTTGGGGGAGTGTCCCTGCACTGTTAGTTACTGTCCTATCAGTGCTGACTTTGTCAGACGGTGGAAGGACACAGCCCATTGTCAAAGGGGGCGGTAACACGCAAGACCAGCAGATTACCTCTTATGTATAGTGGGGATTCCTTTCTCTCCTCCATGGATGATGTTGTAGGGAAGAGGACATGGGTATGTTAAATATCAACTACGACCAGTTCCTTTTGATCTCAGGACTGATAAGCCGCCAGGGATATATGGCAGAGGCCTACTCACCTCTCTTCATTGAAAACGCAATGGCCGCTCCGAGAATTCTTCTATCTATCCATAATTGTTCCATTCCGCAATCTTCCCACAATCCCGATTCTTCTTCACCACATAATATGCTGTCACCTGGCATGACTTTCCTTTACTTTGTTCCTTCCCGTTGATGTATTTCCAGATTCTACACATTTCTAGCTCCTCGTTATGTTGCCCATTTGCAGGCTGATCTCATTCTCACACAATTCTAGAGACCTGTCCAGCCTCAAAGTACTTAGGGGGTCTGATATTTTACTGATTTATCCTTGATCACCACCGTCAACATGTACAAGGCAAGAGCAGCACTCACTAGAATGATACTCCTGAGTTCCGGCTCCGTCATGCGAAAAGACCTCCAACCGAGTTTGTCATGGTATCCAGCCTATTTTGTCCTGTATTTTTGGTGGAATTAGATTGTCATCCAACCTCATTATAGGGGTCTGACTCCAGAGAGGTGGTGTCACATACAAAGTCACTCTCCACTACAGCATGGTTGTTTCAGTAGCCCCCCTTTTACTTTTCCATCACCTTTATCCACCGCAAATAATGAGACACTGCAAGCTTGTAATGGACTTGAGTGGGGGGCCCCCAACACTATGACTTAATGCACACACACACACATTAGATTGACCGAACCCAACGATATTGAAGTTGACTGAACCCAATGATATCGGCGGAATCTGCCAACAGTCTAAATGTGTGTGCCTGACTTTACCCCTTATGATGTCGGGGGATAGATGGTTTGGCAAGTTGGATTCCTAGTGGATGATCTTTTTGTTCTGCAGAAGATAAGCTTCTGCCAGAGGAGTCTAGAGGTGGCGCACTCAGAGAACATTCCTGAGTATAGGGGACACGGGGGAGATAGTGGTCATCTGAGGGAACATTTGGCCAACAGCAAGCTAAAGTGTATGGGGGGCTTTATATAGCACAATGCACAGAGTAGTGTGGAAGTGGGGAGTCTTGGTAGACACTAGAAGCACCTAGAGGAGATATATGGGCTTGGAACCACCAGTTGGCCACCACTCTTGTGTGAAGAAAAGTAGAAGAACTATAAGACTAAGGCTACACAGCGAAGGCAACTAATGTGGTAAACATGGTCATAAGGAAAGAAAAAACTAACCTGGTGGCCATAGCTCAAAGCTCTTTATAGAAGGCTATACTTGGTGTAAGAGCTTCCTAGGTATTGGGCATGGTAGCACCTAATACAAAGGCACATCTAATTATGGCAGCTGCTCTGGGGCTCACAGTTTTTGACTGTTTCAGTTATGAAGGACAATTTAGAAGTGAATTCTTTGAATAGTTACTGTCTGGTGCCATGTTGCGTTTCTTTGCACCAGCATGTATGTACTTGATATAAAGAACAGCACTGCAGTTTTCAGTCATGACTAAATGCGTAAATGTAAGTTATAGAGGATTTATGTTCTAAGGAGAAGAGAAACTTGAGAAGTATGAATGTCAAGCGAGACCAATCAGCTCGAACAGATCTGTTTTAATAATAGGATAAAATTGGCAGCTGACAGGGGCCCACTGCTCAAGGGCATCTCTGTAATACGGGACAGGCAAGATGTATGTCCAGAAATCTGACTTTACAGAGAAATTATCACCTCATTCATTTAATGCCTAGACTAAGATGTAGGAATATATCCACTGGTCTAGTATGATTTACCCTTCCACCAGTGCCAACTCGGCATTATGCGCCACATTCCACCGTAATCATCCTTGGAATCTGCTCCACTTGTCAACCCAGGGACACTCTGTACTGTACATGTGCACCACGGGGCCTGGTAGAAAAAATCAAACTTGGGCCCTTTCTCACTACCCTTCCCCCTCCATCCTTTCCAGAAAAAAAAAAGACGCACTCACAGAGGGGTATAACTCCCAGTTTTTAAAGACATTATGTTAGGAACACAGTAATTGTGCCCTTCCCGAAGCTACTTAGTGTTCTCACCCACTATCATACTCCTTTCATGGTACCTATAGAGTATTGTTCTCACATAGTGAATTCCTCCACACAAATTGCCCCCACAATACCCTCCATAAGCACAGTATTATGACCCCACAGTGCCCTCTAGAGTAATATGTCCCCTCAGTGCTCTAAAAACAATTTGATTTCCTCACAGTGTCCCCAAAATATGATGTTCATACAATGCCCCAACACAGTATGATGTCCCTACAATGCCCCCCACACAGTATGATGTCCCTGCAATGTCCCCAACACAGTAAGATGTCCCTACAATGCCCCCAACACAGTATGATGTTCCTAGCATGCCCCCAACACACTATGGTGTCCCTACAATGCCCCCAACACATTAAGATGTCCCTACAATGCCCCCCACACAGTATGATGTCCCTTCAAAGTCCCCAACACAGTAAGATGTCCCTACAATGCCCCCCACACAGTATGATGTCCCTACAAAGTAACCAACACATTAAGATGTCCCTACAATGCCACCCACACAGTATGATGTCCCTACAAAGTCCCCAACACAGTAAGATGTCCCTACCATGCCCCCCACACAGTATGATGTCCCTACAAAGTCCCCAACACAGTAAGATGTCCCTACAATGCCCCCCACACAGTATGATGTCCCTACAAAGTCCCCAACACATTAAGATGTCCCTACAATGCCCCACACACAGTATGATGTCCCTACAATGCTTCCAACACAGGAAGATGTCCCTACCATGCCCCCCACACAGCATGATGTTCCTACCATGCCCCCCACACAGTATGATGTCACTACAATGCCCCCAACACAGTATGATGTCACGACAATGTCCCCAAGACAGTATGATGTCCCTACAATGTCCCCAAGACAGTATGAAATCCCTACAATGCCCCCCAACACAGTATGATGTCCCAACAATGCCACCAACACAGTATGATGTTCCTACAATGCCCCCAACACAGTATGATGTTCCTACCATGCCCCCAACACAGTATGATGTCCCAACAATGTCCCCAACACAGTATGATGTCCCTACAATGCCCCCAACACAGTAGGATGTCCCTACAATGCCCCCACACAGTATGATGTCCCTACAATGCCCCCAACACAGTATGATGTTCCTACCATTCCCCCAACACAGTATGATGTCCCTACCATTCCCCCAACACAGTATGATGTCCCTACAATATCCCCAACACAGTATGATGTCCCTACAATATCCCCAACACAGTATGATGTCCTCATAGTCCCCCTCCCATACATTTTGAGACACCCACGCAACATCTTGGCCCCACTCATACTATAATGCCCCCACAGTCACCCACATAGTATGATGCCCCCACATACTATAACACCATGAGAAAAAGCAACTTATCTAGCCCCGTTCCCTAATAAGGTACCTCAGTCTATACTGTGGGAGGACACAGCAGGCAGGATCTAGTGACGTATTAGTACCTGCTGCTCTGAGACACAGACACAAAGGCTGAATGATGGCACAGGAAGCTGATGGCTGCCTATTACACCATTGCATTGTTTTCAACTGTACCTGCATCTTGAGGATTCAGATACTGTTGAAATTGTGACGCTGCCACTATTAGCCATGCTGACTCTGCCTCAAACACAATCTGTAACATTCAATGGTAAAATCTACAGAAAATGTTGAGTTACAGGACGATTTCTTCTCCTAGTGTGTCCAAAGCTGATTTCTGTTCACCTCCTGTTACTGGCGTATTGTGGGAGGTCAGTAAATGCGCCCATAAACATTCAAGAACTGTCGTTCAGCTGACTATTCCAAAATCTTCCCATACACATGCATGTCATTTTTTCTGACTTCCTCGTCATACATGCACCCCTGATTTGGCCGAGCATGCAGGTGTTTTCAATGGGGAGAAAACATAAAACCGCTGCCACACACTTCTGGCAGAGGCTTATTTCTCCCGCAAACAAAAGCCTGTGGGTACTGACATTCAACATGTCTGATCTCTATTTTCCTCATTATCTTCTGTCATGGGAGAGTTAGGAGGATCCTCATGCACTTTGCTCAAATGTATGTGACTAACTTTACAGCTAAAAGCTAAGTTATTAGATCACATGTCTGACATCAAAAGAGGGAGATGAAACTTGACTGTTTCCAAGGAAAATCAGCAAAATTTTGCCAGCACCTGTATATAGCAATGGTGATCGTGTTATTGCAGTGATTGCAGTGATCCTGTGATTGCAGTGATCTTGTGATTGCAGTGATCCTATGATTACAGTGACAGCTCCCATATGACCCCGTCTGACCACTGAGTTCAGAGTTTACAAGAGATCATAAAATAATGTTGAATTCGGTAATAAATTGCAATTAAAGAGTAAAAAAAAATATGTAAAGATATGGAAAAAAAATATTGAAAAAAGGATATAAAAGTCTGTAAAAATATATACTGGTATATATAAAAAAAAACTAACATAACTCCCGTTTCTTCTATCTGGAGACCTTGTCCTGAAGCAATAAATTAACCTATGAAGGAAACAGGTCCTTAGATAATATTTTTGCAGGGATGAAGCTAGTGAGGGCTGTTGAAATGGGGTTTCAGGTTATGGGTGCCAGGGGGGGCTCAACAAGCCATTTTGCCTTGTGGGAGGTATAACGTAGTGAAGTAAAATTTTGCTTTCAGTGAAAGAAATTCTTGGCATGTGCTAAGGTTTTCGTAGACAGAGAGGATCCCCAGTAATAATGTGCAGCATTTAACGGCCCCTTTAAGGGGCTAATAATGGTCTGAAAGAGTGTTGATAAGAGCCCACCTTCCCAATCACTGGCCTGAGTATGGGAATCGGGGTTGTGCAAAAGGGCCTTTACAGGAGCACCAATAGACTTGTCGGAGTGGGCAGAAATCCCCCTTGTTAAAGGACAGTAGGCCAATCATACTTGTTGTTTCTTACTAGTTTTGTGATGTGAGGTCCTAACCTGGACCTAATAATCCCCACATCTTGCTACAGTCACTGCATTCCCTCTAGCGCCCCCATTTACAGATGGACATAGCCATTATATGCACATCATGGCAGCGTATGGTCGCGCTGCCACACTCTTCGTAAATGACCTTAAACACTGTAAACCAACGACGGGATTGAACATTCCTCTTCCTTCCTTCTCGTTGGCGTGTGCTCTATATATACCCAGATATTTGAGCTCGATTATATGTGAAGATCTCTGTACGCAGCCTCGTCCCTGACACCTTGTCCCTTGGAGAGGTGATTTATCCTCTGATGATCTACGCGTGTCCTTCGCTGTCCCCCCCTGTCCAATCCAAAAACTAGACCTGATTGCCCCCCTCTAACGTCAGACATCACATGGAGGCAATGCTATGTGACACTGACAGGGGCGAGATGGCCTTTCCCAGGCGGAGATAAATATAGACCTATGATTAGTGCCAGGGAACGCGTCCTCTTACAGGACATAGACGGTAATAACTGGTGAAGGCCACTACTACTGTACACACCTAGTCACCCGGGCCGGCATTACAGGCTGCAACCTGTGCGGTCACACTTACTCAAGCGGGGCAGAAAAAAATGGCTTGGTACTCGATTGTCACCAACATGACCACGAAAACTGGTTTTCTAGCTGTATGTCTGTCCCATGCTATAAGGGTAAACTGCCTTATTGGTCACATGCAGGCTTGGACTGGCCCATAGGAGAACAGGGGAATCTCCCGGTGGGCCCCTGTGCAGATCTGGGCACTGTATGGGCAGTACTTGGCATAATTCACTTGATTCACTCTCTACAGAAAAAAAGCAGCAGCTCATCATTCATTAACCAAACTACCCAGTTTATTATTATATAGCAATATAAGCAATATAGGTACATTTGTGAACAGGGTAGCGTAATATTTGCATGCAGGTGAAAAGTGGGCCCTCCCAAAGTCAATATTACTGGTGGGCCCATGGCACCCCAGTCCGACACTAGGTCACATTTGATCTGCATTGTCATTTCATACTACTAGGGCGCTGGTCGTTGACCTCCTCTGCGCACCAGGACGTAACTGTACGTCGGAGTCAGGGTGCACGTGTATGGAGCGGTGAAACAGTTGGCATCTGCTATCTCGGTCGTTTTATAAAGCCCACCCTGTGGCCGGACTTCATAGAAGAACGGCAATGTCTCTACTGTAATATTACAGTATATATTACAAGCAATCGCAGGTTCAAGTCCCCTAGGGGGACTAAAAAATAAAGAAAAAAAAATTATTTTACTCATTAAAAATTATAACATATTACAGAGGCCCAAAGATGAGGCGGGGCTGGCACTCCCCCAAGTCCGTGGATTTATTATCTAGCAGCTCAGGGCCAACAGCTGAGGGGACGGAGAGAGACAGAGGGCAGGGGATCGGTGTGGCGGATTTTGACTCTGGTACTGGGAGAGACTCATTGGTTCAAGGACTGGAGGCAGGAGGTTTTAAGAAGCTGGGACTGTCATACCCCACTCTGGTCCTGGTACACAAGGTGTGGGAGGAGAGTAAAAGGATTAGGGGAGTGCAACCACTGACGAATTATTCCCCTATATGGCAAAATGAAAAACTGCTGGACTTTGACAAAATGGGGGAATTTAAAAACGGGACGAGGAAAGGAATTCAATACATGGCCCAATTACAGGACTCGCGAGGACTAGTGACTTTTGAGGAACTACAAGAGGAATACGAGTTATCTGAGATCTGTAGATGCCAGTATAGACAGCTCTGCCACTCTTAAAAAGCGCAGAGTGAGACGGTTTCTATGAGGGTCCAAAAAGATATATTGGTGGATTCTGTGTGTAGTGATGGGGGAACAAAAGGAGTTATGTCAGGTATTTATCAGGACTTATGCACACCTTTTTAACTAATTACCCGATTAAGGCTAAAGAGAAGTGGGAAGACGAATTGGAGCCGATAGAAGAGGATAAGTGGGAGGCGATTATGGAATATATACTCCAATTGTCACTGAGTGAGCCAGATAGACTCTCACAAATATATGTGTTCCTTGGAGTGTACAGGACACTTGAAAGACTACCGTATATACTCGTGTATAAGCTGATCCCCCTAATTTTGCCACAAAAAACTGGGAAAACTTATTGACTCGCGTATAAGCCTAGGGTGGAAAATGCAGCAGCTACTGGTGAATTTCAAAAATAAAAATAGATAACAATAAAAGTAAAATTAATTGAGACATCAGTAGGCTAAATGTTTTTGAATATCCATATTGAATCAGGAGCCCCATATAATGCTCCATACCGTTCATGATGGGCCCCATAAGATGCTCCATACAAAATAAACCCCATATAATGCTGCACAAAGGCTAATAATGCCCCCATAAGATGCTCCATAAAATAATATGCCCCATATAATGCTCCATAAAGGTTATGGCCCCATAAGATGCTCCATAAAGGTTATGGCCCCATAAGATGCTCCATAGATTATTCCCCCATAAGATGCTCCATAAAATGATCCATAGATTATGCCCCATATGCTGCTGCTGCAAAAAAATGCCATACTCACCTCTCCTGCTCAGGACCCGGCACTTGAGATATTCACCTGTCCGGGGTCCATCGCTGCTCACCGCTGTCTGTCTGCTTCCTGTGTCAGTGACTGTTCAGCCAGCAGAGGGTGCGGCATGCACTAACCACGTCACCGCGCCCTTTGCTGGCTAAACGTCACTGACACAGGAAGCAGCAGACAGCGGTGAGCAGCGATGGACCCCGGACAGGGGAATATTGGATATACTTACCCCCTCCTGGCGCGGTCTCTGCTGCCCCGCTTCTCCGACTTCCACGGTCTCTGTCAGCTCTTCCTTCAGCGGTCACGTGGTACTGCTCATTAAACTCATAAATATGCGCATATTCATGAGTTTAATGAGCGGTACCAAGTGACCGCTGAAGGCAGGAAGGGAGACCGTGGGAGAAGCGGGGGAGCTGCAGAGACCGCGCCAGGGGGGGTCAGTATGATCTCTGACACCCCCGCTCCCCCTCCCCCACCGACCCCCAGGTATTTGACTCATGTATAAGCCGAGAGGGGGACTTTCAGCCCAAAAAAATGGGCTGAAAATCTCAGCTTATACACGAGTATATACGGTATATAGAGCAGGACTGAGACGGACTTCTGGATGCCCTCATTGTCTGGCTGATGGGGCCGGGATCTTACCCATGTTGTGGCAGTGCTCCAGACTGGACTCATACTGGACAGCGGTTATTAACACTATAGAGGGAGTGTATGACTGTAGAATTGAGATGGATCCTGTGGTTTGTATTTTGGGTTCTGTGGCGAAGATTCAGATTCAAAATCAGTTTAAATTGGCGATAGCTAGGTTCTTATACATTGCACGTAAATTAATAGCCAGGCACTGTGACTGGATAAATGAAGAACCGCTGCCGATACAAAAATTTTATACACAATCAGACATTATTGTAAATATGGAAAAAGGTATTTATGCCAAAAGAAAAAGGGAAAAAACGTTCAATGCATTGTGGACACCGTGGGTGGAGAGACAATGATCTCGAAAGGAGGACGTACTTCTGATGTTTCTATAAGGGGGGAGGGAGGGGATGCGCTGTAATTGGAAATATGTGACCTTGTTGGGCATTGTAATTTCTGGATTCTGTTTCTTTGTTTGAATCTCGTTAGTAAAACATTATCTGATTCAAAAAAAAAATTATAAAATAAAATCAGAACCAAGAATTGACCGTTGCCACATGTTTCTACAAAAAAAAAATGCAATAAAAAATTCTGAACACATCTTATGCAGCCCAAAATTACGGGTCTCAGAACATGGCGACACAAACATTTTTTGTTTTTTTTTACAAAATTGCATTATTTTTCTTTTTTTTTTAACAGCCAAAATAATAAATCTATAACTGTATAAGTTTGGGATTTCCATAATCATACTGACCTGGACAATGAAGAGACCTGAGTAGTCTGGAAAGCTTGCAATGTATTACCATCTTTTCAGTTAGCCATGAAAAGGTATCAACCACTGAGGACTCTCAATTCTGGATATTTACTTGTAAAAAGGAAACACAAAAAAAAATGCAGAAAATTGCAGAATTGTGGTTTCTTTCCATTTTACCACAGGTGGATTTTTTTCCCCACTTTTCTGTACTTTATATGGTAAAATTAATGTCACTAAAAACTACAATTCGTCCCAGAAAAAAAAACCCATATGGGTACGTTGATGGATAAGTAAGAAAAAACATTGTGGCTCTTAGAAGAAGTGGGAGAAGGTCGGATGTGGAGGGAAGAGTGGAAGCCAACAATGGTTCAGTCCTTAAAGGGCTAATGGATTATTCCCGCCTCAATTTTTCACTTATGGAAAGATAAAAATATTTGTAATTTACTTATTCACTGTCAAAGTTTCCAAGAAATGCACTTGTATCTTTCCATGGGTCTGGCCAGGTTATTGGAAGCTCATGTTATTTGCACCTGTGTCATAGTTCCTAGCCTGGTCTCCTATTCCCTGCATCATGGCTCCTAGCCTGGTCTCCTTTCACCTGCGTCATACCTCATAGCCTGGTCTATCACCTGTGTCATATCTCCTAGCCTGGTCTCCTATCACCTGTGTCACATCTCCTAGCCTGGTCTCCTATCACCTGTGTCATAGCTCCTTGCCTGGTCTCCTTTCACCTGCGTCATATCTCCTAGCCTGGTCTCCTTTCACCTGCGTCATATCTCCTAGCCTGGTCTCCTATCACCTGTGTCACATCTCCTAGCCTGGTCTCCTATCACCTGCGTCATAGCTCCTTGCCTGGTCTCCTATCACCTGTGTCATATCTCCTAGCCTGGTCTCCTATCACCTGCCTCATAGCTCCTTGCCTGGTCTCCTTTCACCTGCATCATAGCTCCTTGCCTGGTCTCCTATCACCTGTGTCATATCTCCTAGCCTGGTCTCCTATCTCCTGTCTCATAGCTCCTTGCCTGGTCTCCTTTCACCTGCATCATAGCTCCTAGCCTGGTCTCCTATCACCTGCCTCATAGCTCCTAGCCTGGTCTCCTTTCACCTGCATCATAGCTCCTAGCCTCATCTCCTATCACCTGCCTCATAACTCCTAGCCTGGTCTCCTTTCACCTGTCTCATAGCTCCTAGCCTGGTCTCCTATCACCTGTGTCATATCTCCTAGCCTGGTCTCCTTTCACCTGTCTCATAGCTCCTAGCCTGGTCTCCTATCAACTGTGTCATACCTCCTAGTCTGGTCTCCTATCACCTGTGTCATATCTCCTAGCCTGGTCTCCTTTCACCTGTCTCATAGCTCCTAGCCTGGTCTCCTTTCACCTGCCTCATAGCTCCTAGCCTGGTCTCCTATCACATGTGTCATAGCTCCTAGCCTGGTCTCCTTTCACCTGCCTCATAGCTCCTAGCCTGGTCTCCTATCACCTGTGTCATAGCTCCTAGCCTGGTCTCCTATTACCTGCGTCATAGCTCCTAGCCTGGTCTCCTTTCACCTGCCTCATAGCTCCTAGCCTGGTCTCCTATCACCTGTGTCATAGCTCCTAGCCTGGTCTCCTTTCACCTGCCTCATAGCTCCTAGCCTGGTCTCCTATCACCTGTGTCATAGCTCCTAGCCTGGTCTCCTTTCACCTGCCTCATAGCTCCTAGCCTGGTCTCCTTTCACCTGCCTCATAGCTCCTAGCCTGGTCTCCTATTACCTGCGTCATAGCTCCTTACCTGGTCTCCTATCATCTGTGCCGTATCTCCTTGCCCAGCCAGCTATCACCTGCCCAATAGTTTCTATCCTGGCCGCTATCACCTGCGCCATATCTCCTTATCCAGCTGCCGCTATCACCTCCACCATTGCTCCTAGCCCAGCCGCCTAGTTCTTCTGCAATGACAGTGAATAAGACTTCTCCTGTGTAGGAACAGTAACTCAATACGGTCCATGAACCTAACTCCTGGTGACTTAGGGGATCCAAAGGTGCCTCTGCCTCCGGTGCAGGTTTTCTATTTGGGTCTATGAGGTTTATTGAGACCAGTATGAGATAGTTACCGTATATGATGCGCATGGTGAAAGGCAATGAGGGATTACTCGCTAGTATATAAAATGACACAGACATTTACAATAGGCCTGGCAGGGGTTAATTTGCAGGAATTGTACTTGAGAGAGGGCAATGAAGGACACGTCTAGGACAAGAGATTGGACAGAATAAGGACATGAGAGGCAGAACGTGATTAATTAGTATAAAGGGAACACAATGCCATTTCCGCTCCATATCACTGCTGCTATTACACAGACAATGCCCGCTCTAATTCTGGCCCATCCAGCTAAATATATGCACCAGGCTGCGCCACCGCAGGGACCACTCCGTACTAATCATTGCTGGCAGGCACACAATCCTCCATAGCTGATACACTGAAAGAGCAGAAAACCTCAGGAAATATTAATCCCTGAGTCGACTTCTTCTGTCATGTATTCTGCTTAGCCTATTATTAGTTATATTCGCTTCTGGAAAAGCTGGGGTGGTCACCAAGCTTTCCCAGCAACGGCAGACTGAGGGTCATGTACGTGTGCCCACCATTGGAGTCGCCACACAACTTCCACAGTAGCAACAGATTGAAGGGTGATGTACATGTGCCTACCATTGAAGTCGTCACCCAGCTTTCCCAGTAGCGGCAGACTCAGGGTGATGTGCATGTGCCCATAATTAGTCGATAATGGAAAGGTCCATCAAATCAGCGTTCTTATGCCATGTTCAGTGGCACAACAGGAAAAAATGAGACCCCTGTTCTCTAATACTCGGGGTCTTATGCCTTTACCAATGAGACATTTATCAGCTGGCCAAAAAGGAACCATGAGTCTGTACTAACACTTAATGCCCTGGTCAGTTTGCCCATTTCCCAGAAGGGTTCTGTTCTGTCAAGTTCCTGTTTTCTTTTTTTTCTGGAAAAGTTGGGTGACAATCAATATGGCCACCATTACAGGATGCAAAAGTAGTGTCATCCAGGTTACTGACTGTCAAAATTGGCTCAATTATGCTACAATATAGGAGCAGGGAGTGAATAGTTTCATATGTAGGGGTTTAAAGTGAATATGTCAGGATGATTTTATTACTGAAACTAGTGGTACAGCTGTATCGGTCATAGTACAACAAGAAAAATGAATCCTGTCTTGTAGTAATCCGATGTACCAGCGCTGAGAAATCAAGCTTTGTAGCCACATGCAAATTAACCAGGAAGTGTTTTGGAGGCATTCCAAGTACATGCCCCCAATTTGCATGCAGCTTCAAAGCTTGATTTCTCAGCGCTGGTACATCGGCTTAATACAAGACAGGTGTCCTTTTTCTTGTTGTGCTATGACCTTTACAGCAGTACCATTAGTTTTAGTAGTAAAGTGCTCCAATGTGTTTCCCTTTAAGAAGCCTAGATGGTAGTTATAGTTCCTGTGCCGGTCCTATATGAACGCAGGTTATTATAATGGTGATAATAATGTAAATATTCACTTTCCTTTTTTCTGTCTTTGCCCAGAACTACACCTCAAGTACAAGTTATTGAAGCCGACCTGACTGCCATTTACTGCACCCCCCACAGACTATGAATCAGAACCGAATTCCTCCTCGCTCATCTATTAGCAGACATCTCCCTTCCCGGAAGAATAAATCGCCGAGGGGTCCCTCCCCCTCCAAAGTCCAAAGCAGACGCTCACCCCCCTGTATGCACACGGCATGAAGATTTGCACCCTGCATGTTACAAAGTAATATGCATGAGATGACAATGGGGAAGAGGACAGAATCGCCCCCCTCCCACCCTTCAAATTCACCTGCTATCCCCTCTTCCTCTCCCCCTAGCCATTATCCCTTTAAACCCCAGAAGGGAACAGGGGGCATTAATGGATTTTTATGGCCTGGAAAAAGTGGGTAACACTTAACCTTTTCCCTTCTACACCCTATCCCTGCTGCAAAAAATGCTTTGTGTCTCCGAGGTATATCAGTACTGAGTATGTCTATGCACTCTACGGCGGCATTAAAGGAGCCCCCCAACACCCCCCCTGTCTAATTTATATTCTATGTCTGTCCGTCGACAAACAGCAATAGGAGAATCCCTCCGCCTGGGTTAGGACTGTCTTCCGGGCCATAGGGCACAGCACAACGTTGACCGGGCAGACTGGACATATTGCACTTAATTTGCGCTCCCCCAGATATTTTTTTTTAAAAAAGTGTTTGTTTTTTTTAAATTTCTCCAAAAGCAAAAGGGCTACGCGTTAGAGAATACTCCTTAAAGGGGCGCGTCCTCACCCCTAAAGGGTTCTAAAAGTGTATGTAGATACTCAGTACCAGTATACAGCGTGGCATGTTCTTTTTTTGTTTTTTTCAGGTGGCTATGGCAATTTTTAGGGGGGCACTCGGCACCATTATACAGTGCAGCATGCTTATTCTCAAGCTACCGGTAGTGCATAAAGATAGTCTGCATTATTGTACAGTGCAGTCAGTACCTTCATATCCGGGGGGACGGACGTGTATAGATATAACCAGTCTCATTACATTGCGGAGCAGCATGTCTATTACCAGGGGCTAGGAGTGTATAGAGATACTCACTCTCATGCAGTGCAGCATGGATGCGCAGCGTCTTTATACAGTGCAGCATGCTCATTACCAGGGGCTGAAAGTGCGTAGAGATGCTCTGTCTGTATAGGGGTAGGAGGGGTGCGGGGATTAAACTGCCCCCCTGACTCAGGAATGTGGTTCCAGCTTTAGGGGGGGAGGGGAGAATTCTATATATTTAAAAAAAAAAAAAAAGAAAAAGGATTTAATCGAAACCCCCCCTCCCCACTACAGTTATCCCAAGTCCAAGACCCTCCAGCCCTGCTCCGGAGAGAGAAGAGACAAAAGCACTCACCTTCACAACCTCTCCAGCGCTCTTTTTAGATGCAGTTTCTGATATGCATAAAAAAGCTGATTGTACAATAACTGCTCATATGGGAATAAATACTATGCAATATAATCTCATGGCGAGTCGTTCAATCTGTGCGCAAAGTGTAATATCCAGCGTGACCACACGGCGGTGATGTTGAGTTACATTTCTAGCGCAGACCGGGGGGGGGGTTTGGGGGCACTTAGGCCAAGTTCGGGAGTTTTCCATGGTGCAGATTTTCTGCGACCATTAAGTAAAATAGGTTACCAAAGTTTACCAAAAAAAAAATACTAAGAATGTAGCATTAGGGTAATTATATACCTATTGAAGAAGAACTACATGTCACAGCATGCTCTGGCCGAGTGTGTGCTGCTATATGTTTCGCTATTGAAAGACAATGTGTGATGACTGCAGGCAGAGATCTTGACTGATGCAGGACTTTCACCAGCTGTCAAAGAATAGACTTTATGTGCCAAGACTTTGTTTCTTAGGTTTTTGGTTTTTTTTGCAGACATATTCGCGTTTATGAAAAAAAAAAAATTGACAAAAACATTTGTAAAACAAAACCATAATATACCCAATTTTACCTACAAGAGCAGGAACAGGGGCTCAGAGAGTTCACCAGACTTTATCATTCAAGAAAAGGTTTTCTAGGTTACATCTGGTGTCAACCCAAAGTATAAATATTAAAGAGGATCTATCACTTGTCACATGTAAATATGTAAATTTTTTAAAACTGGGTGTAAATACCCCTGTTCTCCTAAAGCTGGAAGCGTTATTCTTTTGTTCCTGAGATATGGCCTTTTCCTCTCTGTATGTAAATCTAATCTTATCACGCACATGGTCATGTAACTGCACATTATACAGTCATGGACGAAATTGTTGGCAGCCTTTAAATTGTTCCAGAAAATGACGTTTTTCTCCCAGAAAATTTTTGCAATTACACATGTTTGTTATACACGTTTATTTCCTCTGTGTGTATTAGAACAACACAAAAAAAAGAGGAGAAAAGGCAAATTGGATATAATTGTACACAAAACCCCCAAAATGGGCCAGACAAAATTGTTGGCATCAAAATTGTGGTTAAACAACTTTGTTTCAACATGTGATGCTCGTTCAAACTCACCTGTGGCAAGTAACAGGTGTGGGCAATATGAAAATCACACCTGAAACCAGATGGGGAGAAGTTGACTCAATATTTGCATTGTTTGTCTGAGTGTGCCATACAAAGCATGGAGAACAGGAAGATGAGAGAACTGTCTGAGGACTTAAGAGCCAAAATTGTTGAAAAATATCAACAATCTCAAGGTTACAAGTTCGTCTCCAGAGATGTTCATGTTCCTTTTTCCACGGTGCACAACATAATCCAGAAGTGTACAATCCATGGCACTGTAGCTAATCTCCCTGGACATGGACAGCATAGAAAAAATTATGAAAGGGTGCAACGCAGGATAGTCCGGATGGTGGATAAATTCCAAACAAACTTAAGTTGTCTTGCAAGCTAAGGGTGCATCAGTGTCAGCGTGAACTATCCGTCCACATTAAAATTAAATGAAACGCTATACCAGGAGACCCAGGAAGACCCCACTGCTGGCACATGAAAAAGCTAGACTTAAAAAAGCTAGACTGTAGTTTTCCAAAATGCACGTGAGCCAAAATCCTTTTGCGAAAACGCCTTGTGGACAAATGAGACCAAGATAGAGCTTTTTGGTAAAGCACATCATTCTACTGTTTACTGAAAACAGAATGAGGCCTACAAAATAAACAAAACACAGTACCTACAGTCAAATATGGTGGAGGTTCATAGATGTTGTTTGGGGTTGTTTTGCTGCCTCTGGCAATGGGTGCCTTAACTGTGCGCAAGGCATCAGAAGATCTGAAGATTACCAAAAGATTTGGGGTCGCAATATATTGCTCAGTGTCAGAAAGCAAGGTTTGTGTCCTAGGTCATGGGTCTTCCAGCAAGATATTGACCCCAAACTTACTTCAAGAAACACCAAGAAATGGATGCAAACAAAATGCTGGAGAGTTCTGAAGTGGCAGCATTGAGTCCGGATCTAAATCCCATTGAACATCTGTGGAGAGATTCTTTGCAAAAGAAGAGTGGTCCAACATTCCAGTTGGGAGGTGTAAGAGGTTTGTTGATGGTTATAGGAAGCGATTCATTGCATTTATTTGCTCCATAGGGTATGCAACCAAATATTACGTTGAGGGTGCCACCAATTTTGTCCGGAAATATATATGGGTATAACAAGCCATGTGTAGTTGCAATAATTTTCTGAAATAAATACTTCATTTTCTGGAACAATTTCAGGGGTGCCAATATTTTTGGCCATGACGGTATATCATCGTGCACAATCACAGCACATTACATATTATCATGCACATGGCCATGTTACATCCTCTGAGTTTCTTGGAGGAACAGTAGGATGTCAAAGAAGTGTATGAGCCCAGTGTTGCGGTTCCTTGAGATCCTACTGTACCGTCTACATTTTAGCTTCTACAGAGGCATTAGTAGGGTTATTCTGTCAGATTCTATAGGAACCTAAAATAAAACGTTGCGGGTTCATCAGATGCCATATGACGAAGATATTCTACTTAGGTCGGGTTCTGACAAACGTTGACATCATGTAACTTACAGACATGACTCGGTCCGCGTGCAGCTCCATGTTCTGGTGCACATCACGGCCGGGTACAGGAGCTGCCGGTCCTTACGTGCTCTGTTCTCAACCATAAAACAGACCGGACTTGTGAGTGCTGCCTTTTTTTCCTGCTGTGGACATATTGCTCATCTGCACTTGCATATTGGTGATCACGGTCTCTGGTGCTTTCACAGACGTCACAATGACACATTATATACTATGGGGCTATACAAATGTCAGGGGTTTGTTTGTTTTTTGTTTTTTTTTTACGACCAATGATCTACATAAGAAAAGGAAAAATGGAGGTATGTGATACTCACCCATGGAAAAAAAAAGCAGACTCCTGGCATATGAGCAACATCTGTGTGCTGTCCAATTTTCAGTGACTGTCCACTAGGAGAAGTTTGGGAAACCTCCATTAGTTTTTCTTTGCAAATACGTAAAGTAAAAATCGGATCCAGCACGCAGGTGAAAAAATGGGAGTGATAAAACCACTAATGTGCGAGGAAGGCCTAAAGGAGGACAATATGGCAGCACATGGAGAGTGCAGCGCTCTGTAAGATGGACACACAAGAAGGTCGATAGATATGGACGGACAGGGCGTCACATGCCTCATTTATACATAGCACCACCTGGCTTGGCTCCTTTGTTCGCTCCTGGGGTCTATATATGACAGTGTTGCTGTTATGCTCCTTTAGCAGCAGCTTACCTCCCAGAGAACAAAAAGATCGGTCATTAAAAATCCGCAAGTCAAATCCTTCTCTCCCCCTGATATCTGTCAGGGGATGCTCTGAGGCCACCATACACATTATAATGTCGGCCAAATCCACTGATATTGACAGGTTTGTCCAACTTTCTACATGTTAGACTAAAGTCTTTAAGTACACCCAAACAGCTGAAGATATTATTTTTGCCTTATTAAAGAAGGTGATTTAGTAGATACAATGATAGGCTGCCATTATAAAACTCCATCTGTAAGTGCTGTGTGTAGAATTTCAAGTGTATTCTTATTTGATTCAGCTTCATACTGTTTCCCATGCTTGTCTCCTGCTTGTAAAAGCCAACAGGAAGAACCCTATTACAAGCAGGAGTCAGAGGAGAAAGGCTGATGCTGGATTATATAAAAGACTCTGCAATGAAATGACCAATAATCCAGACATAGCACATCCAAGACATACAAAAGAGGCTCTAGATTATTCTGAAATAATAGAATATACTACACTTTATTGACAAAGGTATGTAGAGTTGCTTCTTTCAAGGGTTTGTACAACATTAGAAAGAAAGTTGTTGTTATTTTAACTATAGGCTGTGTTTGGTATTACAGCTTTATCAATCTCAAAGAACCACTAGAAGAAGGGATTTTTTTTTTTAATTTTTATAAATATTTTACATTTTATGAAGTTTTTAGACATGAGGATTATGTTGCCAGATTCTACTAACAATCTCATACCTATGGAGCCTGCAATATGGTCCTTCGCTATACAGTATTCCATAGTTGAAGAAGGATCAGAAATGCGGAATTTTAAATGAATAGTCCACTATAAATCTCTTTCTTGTTGGAATGTTCGCCTAATACAGGTGAGTCACAAGGGGCATCACTAATACTCAAGTATTGTCACTGCTGAAGTATTATACAGGCCCTATGGAAATCAGGGGGTTGTATACAGTATATAAAGCACAACATTGTGATGTTCTCTAGAATGAGAAATGCTCTTTTAAGGGACTCTGTCAATACAGAATGAGAGTTCAAACCAAGTAACGCTGCTCGGTGCACCCTTGCCATAGCCAAACAATTAAAGAGGTTGCCCACTACTTTTACACAGACGTCCTTTCCTTAGGATAGGTCATCAATGTCTGATCGGCTGGGGTCCAACACCCCCTCTGATCAGCTGTCATCAGCCGCCGCCGGCCGGAGTACTCACATGCCGAGCTGCTCCATCTACTTGTAGTGGCTGCAGCAGTGTACTACATATCCGCCTCCTATCGATTTGAATAGGAGGCGGATGTGTATTACCCTGCGGCGGCGGCGGCTACTACCAGAAGGCTGCCAACTCCACAAGTGAGCACATCCAGCCGGCGGCCGCTGCCAACATCGATGACAACTGATTTGCGGTGGTGCCAGGTGCCGTACCCCAGCCGATCAGACATTGATGGCCTGTCCTAAGGATTTTCCCTCTAGTTCCACGCCTCTCCTTATTTGATTGACAGCTCTGGCTTCATATAGGATTTGCCGCTGTGAATCCGCTGCAGATCCGCAAGTGATTTACAGTACAATGATAACCTATGAGAAAAAAATTGGCTGTGCACATGCCGCGGAATATTCTGCACGGAATTCGCAGCAGTTCAATTTTCGCAGCATGTCAATTCTTTGTGCGGATTTTGCAGCGTTTTTACACCCATTCCATTATAGAAATCCACAGGTGTAAAACGCAGGCGAAAGTCTTAGTTACTCACCGGTTAACGGTATTTTTCGGAGTCCATGACAGCACCACCTGAGAGAGGGGATCCGCCCTTCAGGAACAGGAAACCTACAGATACAAAAGGGCGGCACCTCTCCCACGCATCAGTTGGATTACAGAGCACAAGAGGACCACAATGGTTAATAGCAAAATTATATACAGTACTTTACACAACTATTCTTTACCGGTGTACATACAAGAGGAAGAAGTGCACACCCAAATTTAAACTAAAGGGAGGGAATATACGGGTGCTGTCATGGACTCCGAAAAATACCGTTAACCGGTGAGTAACTAAGACTTTATTCGGTCGTCCATGACAGCACCACCTGAGAGATTTACAGAGAGTAATAACTATTTTAGGGAGGGACTACAGCCTGCAGTACCCTTATACCAAAAGAGAGGTCTGTGGAAGCACCCAAGTCTAGCCTATAATGATTATAAAAGGTGCTCGGAGAGGACCAAGTAGCCGCCTTACATATCTGGTCAATGGAGACTTCTGATCTCTCGGCCCACGAGGACGCCATGGCTCTGGTGGAATGCGCCCTCACTTTTGCAGGTGCCGGTCTGCCCTTTGAGGTGTATGCAATTGAAATAGCCTCTCTAATCCACCTAGCTAGTGTATTTTTTGACACTCTACAGCCTTTCCTGGGACCTTGATGGGAGATAAATAGGGCATTCTCCTTTTTCCAGGGGTCAGTAACCGCCAGATATTCTTTAAGGCATTCTCTAACATCTAAGGTGTGTAATTTCTCTTCCTTCTCATTAGCTGGATTAGGGAGGAAGGATGGAAGGACTATTTCCTGTGTTCTATGAAAGCTAGAAACTACCTTCGGTAAGTACGCCGGGTCAGGTCTGAGTATTACCCTATCGTCCTTAAACTGTAAATAAGGAGGACGTCTAGATAATGCCTGGATGTCACTTACTCTACGAGCTGAGGTTAGAGCTACCAGGAAGGCTACCTTGAGGGACAGGTTTTTTATAGAGGCTGATGAGATGGGTTCGAATGGAGCTTCTGTCATGGCTGTGAGGACTAGGTTCAAGTCCCATGGCATGAATCTATCCTTCACCACTGGCCTGGATCTACCTGCTGCCTTGATGAATCTACTGACCCAGTAATTACCCGCGATGTTGCAGCTAAAGAGGGCCCCCAAGGCTGAAACTTGTACTTTGAGGGTACTAGTGGAGAGCCCCATTTCTAGACCTTTCTGAAGAAATTCTAAGATTTGATTTATAGGAGCCGAACCCCCAGCGACTACTCTAGAGTTCTTTAGGAATCTCTTCCAAATTCTGACATAGATCTTGGTAGTAGTGATCTTTCTACTTTTAAATAGAGTGTCAACCAGGTCTGGGGAGAAGCCTTTATCTTTCAGCAGTGTCCGTTCAAACTCCACGCCGTCAGATGTAGGCCAGCCACCTGAGGATGAAAGACTGGGCCCTGGGATAGGAGATCCGGGATCTCCGACAGGACCCAAGGATCGGACACTGACATGGTCCTGAGGCATGAGAGCCAAGCCCTCCTGGGCCAAAACGGAGCGATCACTATAACTTTCGCTCTGTCTCTCCTGATTTTCCTCACCACTAGAGGTAATAGCGATAGGGGAGGGAAGGCATAGGATAGCCCGAAATCCCACTTTATCAGCAAGGAGTCTACCGCCAGGGGGTCTTCTCTGGGATTTAGTGAGCAAAACTGCCTTACTTTCCTGTTTTCTTTGGTGGCGAAGAGATCTATCTCTGGCAGTCCCCACTTCTGTACAATCAGGTCGAAGATAGAGTTTTTTAGGGACCATTCTCCTTGCCTTAAGAGATTGCGGCTCAGGAAATCTGCCGTGGTGTTTTCTTTCCCCTTTATATGTAGAGCTGTTAATGATAGGAAATGCTGCTCTGCTAGCTGGAACAGCCGTTCTGCTACATTCATCAGGGATTTGGAATGGGTCCCGCCTTGGTGGTTGATATACGCTACGGTGACCAGATTGTCGGAGAACACTCGCACATGATGGCCCTGTAGATACACAAGCAGTTCTTTAGCCGCCAGCTCTACTGCTGCCAATTCTTTCAAGTTGGATGACATCTCTATCTGATGATGCTCCCATAGGCCCTGGACCAGAATTTCCCCCATATGAGCCCCCCAACCGGAAGGGCTAGCATCCGTGGTGATTATGCGGGATATGTCATATTCCCAGGGAACCCCTCTGGATAAATTATTCTCATCTAGCCACCATTCTAGGGACTCCCTTGTGTTTCGGGACAAGGTTAGCTGGCCCTCTAAGTAACCCCCAAGCATTTTTTGATGCCTTAAGACCTCGCCCTGTAGAGTTCTTGAATGAAACTGGGCCCACTGGACCGCCGGGATACAGGAGGAAAGTGAACCTAGAAGGGACATGGCTTTCCTGAGGGACATGGTCGGGTTATTGGAAGCGTTCAGGACCTGATAGTGTAGGCGAACCAGCTTCTCTGGGGGCAGACGGCATTCCTGTTTTACGGAATCTAGGATGAGGCCCAAGAATTGTTGGATTCTCATCGGCTGTAACCGAGATTTTTTAATGTTAAGCAGCCATCCTAACCGTTCTAGGGCAGACCTTGCCCTTTGTAGCTGTTGCAAACAATGGTTAGCCGTTTTCCCTACAATCAAGAAGTCATCTAAGTAGGGAACTACTAAAATGTCTGATTCACGTAGATGGGCCATAACTTCCGCTACTACTTTAGTAAACACACGGGGAGCGACTGCTACCCCAAAGGGGAGGGCCGCATACTGGAAATGTTGAACTGACCCATCTAACTGCACTGCCACTCTGAGAAAACTCTGATGATCTGCATGAATGGGTATATGGTGGTAGGCATCTTTCAAATCTAACACCACCATGAAGCAGTTTTGAAACAGTAATTTTATTGTTGAATTAATTGTTTCCATCTTAAATGGACGTGTGACCAGGAATTCATTGAGGGATTTAAGATTTATTATGGTCCTAAAGGAACTGTCTGGCTTGCGGACCAGGAACAAAGGGGAGTAGAAACCTTTCCCCCTTTCTTCCTCTGGAACTTTAGTTAGGACCTTTTTATGGCAAAGATCCCGAACTTCAGCTTCCAGGGCAGACTGTTCTGATGAGGATGACCTAAGAGGAGTGACCTTAAAACGATCTTGGGGAACCCGGGAGAATTCTAGTCGTAGGCCCGCAGTTACCACCCCCAGTATCCAGTTGCTATTAGAGATTAATGCCCAGGCCGGGTAGAAGGCAGCTAGTCTCCCCCCTACCGGAGCAACTAGTCATTGGGGCGGCTTTTTAGTGTCCCGTGCTGGACCTTCCTGGCGCCCCCCCTCCTCCGAACATGAATCCAGTACCTCTCCTTCTTTTGTCGTCCCATCTGCCCTGATCCCTGGACGGCCTCCTACGGAAATATCCTTTCCTGGTAAAGGGGCGTCTAAAAGAGGGGTTCGGCAGACTGGGGAACTTCTTTTTATCGTCCCCGGCCTTCTCTAAAAGTTCATCCAGGACGGGCCCAAACAGGTATTCGCCCTCACAAGGAATGGAACAGAGTCGAGATCTGGCCTGGATGTCTCCTGGCCAGCATTTTAACCAGAGAGCCCTTCGAGCTGCGTTGGATAAACCTGCGGTCCTAGCCGCCATCCTCGCAGAATCTGCTGATGCATCAGCCAGAAAAGCAGCAGCACTTTGGATAACTGGTAAGGCTTTTCGAATGTATGCTCTCGAGGTTCCATCCTTCAATTGGGAATCCAGCTGATCCAGCCAGACCATCAAGGATCTGGCCGTACATGTGGCCGCTACCGCTGGTCTCAATGCACCCGCTGACATCTCCCATGTTCCTTTCAGAAAAGAATCCGCTTTTTTATCTAGCGGGTCTTTTAAGGAGGCCATGTCATCGAAAGGTATGGAGGACTTTTTGGAGGCTTTGGCCACTGACGCGTCCAGCTTAAGGGCCTTGTCCCATTTGGTTACCACTGGGTCATCAAACGGGTACCTTCGTTTGAAGGCAGGTGGCAAAGAACCTCTTTTTTCAGGCTTTTTCCATTCTCTATTTATTAGGTTCTGGACTTTATCATTCAACGGGAAGGATCTGCGCTTTCTGGGATCTAGGACTCCGAACATCACGTCCTGTGCCGAAAGTTCCGGTTTTGTGTCTGCTACCCCCATAGTGGACCTTACTGCTTTAACTAACTTATCCATCTGGCCTAAGGGAAAGCAGAAACGGCTCGAGTCTTCCTCTGAAGATGATGAAGTGGAGGCCGGAGAATCTGAGGAGATATCGATTCCAGGTGCGGCCGAGGACTCTGAACCAGAGAGGTTAACCTCTCTTCCCTTAGAGGAGTCTTTTTTAGATAGGGCCTTCATTTCTGTCCTGATTATCTCCCTCAGGCTTGTGGTGAAGTCCGGTGTTTCTTCCGCCACCTGTAAGGACGGGGAAGAGTGTAAGGGCCTGTCAATCTACCCCTAGGGTACCCCTATCCAACCCCTACCGTTTGTCGCACGCATGGCTGACACAACTTTTTAGGGTGGCCGTCTGGCAAAGGGCAATTACAGAGGGCACATTCCCTGTGCTTCTGCTTCCCCGTAGCTTTCCTTGCCGGGTCACGGAGGGAGGCAGGAGGGTCCTTTAGCCTGGAGGAACTTCTGTGGCTTTGTTCGCCCGTCCGTTTCCTCTTCTGCTGGCCACTCGCCTGTGAATTCACTGTGGCCTGTTTCTCTGGGCGCTCCTGCGCCTCGTCCTGCTGCTCTGTGGGGGCTTCTGTCGAATCCATTGCTGGGCCTTCAGAAGCACCCCAGCAGCGTCACCTCCTGTCTTTTAATGCCTCCCACAGTGTCCGGGTCAGCAGGGCTCTGGCGCGGCACCTCCCCCCCGGGTCCTCCCCCCCCGCGACTCCCCCCCCACATGCTCCGTCCCCCCCCCTCCCCGGGTACCGCGCGCCACCCCAGACCGCCGAGCACCGGCGGCGCATCCCGGAAAGCCGTCCGGCACCCGACTTCCGGTTTCGGCGTTCCCGGCCCCGCCCCTTCCGCTGCGTCACTTCCGCCGCGCGATCAAGACCGCGGGAGCGCGCGGAAAGGAGCCGGCACGGCGCCCCCGGCTCCGGAATGCCTGCCGCCCCCACATGCGCTGACCTGCGCCCGCCGCACAGGCGCGACCGCCAGCCCCCGGAGAGAGAGAGAGAGAGGAGCAAGCGGAGACCGGGTGGATGCAACAGGAGGGGTTCCAGGGGTCATACGTACCTTGTGCCGGCCCTATGGAGACGGCTGTCCACCGGACCCTCTGCTCCGCCTGCTCCAACCACTGTCGTGGTGACCTACCCGGCCCCACCGTGGCGCATCCAGGGACCCGAGCTTGACCGAGGTAGGAGACCCCCCCGCTACCTGGGTCGGTCAGCCGGCCTGGGAATCCCTCGACGACTCCATGATGGACCATCTGTAGGAAGTCCCGTCCTATAGGAACAGGAAACCAACTGATGCGTGGGAGAGGTGCCGCCCTTTTGTATCTGTAGGTTTCCTGTTCCTGAAGGGCGGATCCCCTCTCTCAGGTGGTGCTGTCATGGACGACCGAATAAATCCGCAGGAAATCCGCATAAAAAACACGCAGATTTTTACCTGCGGATTCTGCCAAGAGATGCAGATTCCGCACAGCAATTCGCAACATGTGCACATAACCTTAGGGTGTGTGCACACGCTGCGGATTTTGCTGCGGATCCGCAGAGTTTCTGGCCCTGCGGGTCCTACAGTACCATTTTACTCTATGTAAAATGGAAACCACTGTGCACATGCTGCGGATTTTTCCGCGTGGTTTTGCTGCGGTTTCAAATCCGCAGAAAGAAATGACATGCCAATTCTTTTCTGCGGATTCCGCTGCGGTTTACCATCTCCTCCATTGAGGTGATAAACCGCAGGGGAAACCACAGCCTAATATGATAACTGCAATATATTAAGTGGATACAATTTTTGATCAGAAGAGGAGAAGAAGTGTTTCTTTAAAGTCATTCTCCTTTCTGGCAAATAGAAGGGAGTTCAGATTTAGGGACTCACTTCTATTAGATGGTTTTCCAACTATAGTAAATGATAATTTATTGTTTGAAGTTCTGACTGTTGAAACTCTTGATACTTTTAACTAAATGCTCCCTTACATGTTTAACTAAGGTCGTTCGCACCGGCCATCCTCTTTTGGACAGACTATCCTTTTGCTTTTTCAGAGATAAGCCGCCATCAAAGATGTCTGAAAGTGTCTCTTTCATAGAGAACCGAAGAGTGCAAGGTAGAGCAAGTGCTTCTGTCTATGGAGGAGTCGGGAGAGCAAATGCTCCTTTATATGGAGGAGTCGGGGTAGCAAATGCTCCTGGGTCGCCCTCCCAGGGCTGTGGGGTACTCAGTACCGGGCCGGTGTCAGGGGGATGTATCACAGCAGCGATGACCCGGTCCGTGGCCCTGGGCGACCAAGTAATGGGGAAATGTAATGTAGTTTAAGTGGAATAGAATAGTTTGTGACGCCACCTGTGGTGCTCGGCAAGGGAGGTGTTAAGCCGACGCTGCAGACAGATCCTCTGGGACAGATGGTATGGTGCAGCAGTGATGGTATAGCCCTCCACAGGCAGGGCTGATGTCCCAGGGCAGTGTAGTTGTAATGGTTGTCAAGAGGCGCAGGCAGTGTAAAGGATGGTACCCAGATGTAGCGGTGCGGAGCAAGTTGGCGCAAGAATGAATGGAGGACACCGAGGCTTGCAGTTCCAAAGCTTTGCTCACAGTCTGCAGTACACAATGGTGCCTGCCTCCGGGCTGTGTCCTCCGGGTCAGAGACTCAGTCAACCTCCAGGCCAGATGGAAAGCTCCCTTCCAACACTCCGACAACATGTACCTTTCCTGAACGACTCCTCTATTGCACCTTAAAGTGTGAAGAGCACCAGTACCGTGGTACTCTGGAGTTCCTCTTGTCAGATGTTCCCAAGAACTCTACTCGTACGGCAGACAGCTGTAGCCTGCTTCGGGGACTCCCTTCTCCTGAGTCCCAGCTCTCTAAATCAGTTGCTGTTGTGCCTCAAGTCTTAGATGGGAGTAGTGCATTTACAGCCTACTACTCCACCGGTGTCTGCTGCAGAACCATTAGTGTCCATACAACCTCGGGGATCGGGCCCCGGCCTTGCGCTGAGAACCTGTAGGCAGGGTTCCTCTTCCAACCCACGTCTCCTCTCTGTTCTCTCTACTCCTTTGTTCCGTACTGATCCTTCTCTCTCTTATGGAAGCTTAGGTTGCAGTTCTACGTCTTTCTCCTTCTGTTCCTTTCCTGTGCCAGCTGGCTCAGATCACTGAGGCAGCTGCAGCACTCCTTCCTCCATCCCTTCTTCCAGGGATCCTCACTCCTGTCTGAATGACTTCTTACCCGCCTGACCTTCTGCCAGACTGAACCTCTAATCCTACACTTTCCCACTCTTTTATGTATCTAAACTCCACCCACCTCCCAGCACATCCAGTGTTCCAAGCAGGGAACCACCAGAGGGGTTCTGCTACTCTCTAAGCACTGAGCTGCAATGTGGTTGTGCAGAACTACCCTGTTGTGTGGGGTGCGAGTGTTGGAGCATGGAAAGGAGTTCCCACCTTACCTGGATGGTGGGGCACTACACCTTAGGAGAAGGTGCAGTACCTCTGTAGCGACTGAGCATCAGGGGCACCACACTCCCGTGTATGGAGGAGTCGGGAGAGAGAATGCTCCTGTGTATGGTGGAGTCGGAAGAGCGAGTGCACCCGTGTACGGTGGAGTCGGAAGAGCGAGTGCTTCCGTGTGCGGTGGAGTCGGGAGAGCGAGTGCTCCCGTGTGCGGTGGAGTCGGGAGAGCGAGTGCTCCCGTGTGCGGTGGAGTCGGGAGAGCGAGTGCTCCCGTGTATGGTGGAGTCGGGAGAGCGAGTGCTGCCGTGTATGGTGGAGTCGGGAGAGCGAGTGCTCCCTTGTATGGTGGAGTCGGGAGAGCGAGTGCTCCCTTGTATGGTGGAGTCGGGAGAGCGTGTGCTCCCGTGTATGGTGGAGTCGGGAGAGTGTGTGCTCCCGTCTATGGTGGAGTTTTCGAGAGCGAGTGGTCCCGTGTAAGGTGGAGTCGGGAGAGCGAGTGCTCCTAAAACGGGGACCAGGGAGGAAGTCATGGCTGATGATTGTTCTGTGACACCCTGGTCTCCCGCCACATACACACTATGTCCCCTTTGTGGCATACCTTTCTTCCTGCTTTAGGATCCATCAGGGTCCCCTCTGATCTGCTGAGGATTTGCTTCTGACAGTTTCATACAAAGAGAGACAGAGTCCAGTTCCAACTTCAAATAAACAATTTTACTAGGTTCCAATCATAGTATGTCCAGCTCAGTCACAAGCAACATAGGGTTCATCACAGAGTACATCCTTTTCTTTCCCTGTGCTTTCCTTCACTTCTTCCGGAATGTCCCAGGGTTGTACCGACTCATCCAGTATTGCAGTGTTCCTTCTGGTCAGCCTCACTAACTTCGGGAGTTCCCCTGTCTGTTTCACCCCTGACATCTGCCCACATAGTTAGCTGCCACATATTGGCGCTGCCCTGCATTCTTTTACCACTGTGACCTTAGGCCCACAGGCCCAGGAAGACTGAGCTGCTTGCTTAACGTTACGTTGCCAATTGATATGTCCAGGCTCCCAGGCCCTACCGACTAAGATGGTGGAAACTCAAAGACTTATGCACAGTTGGCTCCTCCTGTGTTAACTATTTCCTAACCTATTCTATGCGTGCTAATGTGTCCCCCTCTAGTAGGCTAACCTCATTACTGTTACAGATCTGCAGCACAGGACTAGGGAAGAAGGGGGAAGACTGACCCTACACTACGACTAGGCTGATACCCTACGATAGAGTGGGCGACCAATTCCTTGCGAATAGACCCACTGACGATCCTAGGTTACTCTCAAGCAAAGACCTAAAGATAGGGGGAAAGGGGTCCCTGAAAGATCTAAGGACTGGGTACAAAAACGGGTAACCTCCTACTAGAAAACAAAGAGAAGGCTGCAGAAACAAACTGAAAACAGTTTGTTCTGTGATGCCCTGGTCTCCCACCACATACACACGATGTTCCCTTCGTGGCATACCTTTCTTCCCGCTTTAGGATCCATCAGGGTCCCCTCTGATCTGCTGAGGATTTGCTTCTGACAGTTTCATACAAAGAGAGATAGTGTCCAGTTTCAACTTCAAATAAACAATTTTACTAGGTTCCAATCTCAGTACATCCAGCTCAGTCACAGAAGCAACATAGAGTTCATCACAGAATGTTTCCTTCTCTTTCCCTGTGCTGTCCCTCACTTCTTCCGGAATGTCCCAGGGTCGTACTGACTCGTCCGGTAATGCAACGTTCCTTCTGGTCAGCCTCACTAACTTCAGGAGTTCCCCTGTCTGTTTCGCCCCAGACACAAGGGCATCTGCCCACATAGTTAGCTGCCACATATTGGAGCTGCCCTGCATTCTTTTACTGCTGTGGCCTTCAGCCCACAGGCCCTGGACGACTGGGCTTCTTGCTTAACGTTCCTTTGCCAACTGCCCTGTCCAGCCTCCCAGGCCCTACCGACTAAAATGGGAGAAACTCACTGATTTACCCCCCCCCTTTGTTAACTATTTTTTAACCTATTCTATGTGTGCTAATGTGTCCCCCTCTATTGGGCTGACTTCATTACTACACTTTCCCCTACATACAATCACATGTATACATAACAACATATAAATATATGACATATACCAGCTGAAACCAGGACATGCTTAAGGGGGGTGGGGCATAAACCAGTCTCTGTAACCCCCTTACACTCCTGTGTATAGAGGAGCTGGGAGGGATAGCTACTGACTGAACGATTGACCATTGTTAGGCAGACTGCTATCTAATGTGTAAGGGGGGCTTATGATTTTCCTGTTTGCAATGCTCTCAGTCCCCCCTAATGCAGCACAGCCCTATTCACCTGGTTGTAAGGAGCTCTGATATGCAAAACCAAAACCAAGATTAGGGGGAGGTAAGACCCCCACTGGTCAAAACGTTATTGCATATCATAGCAGTATGCCACAATATTATCAGATGAGAATATCCCTTTACTCTAGATTTCTTAGTATGGTATTTAAAGTTGTGCATCAATTCACTTGCTATGAGATGTTGCTAATGGTAGACCTGATAAACCAGAAGCGAAATCGGGACCAGAGCTTGCTGAGAAGAAAGTTCATTCTACTGCCGAAAACGGGGCAAAACAAACTGCGCATGGGTAAAATGATCGAGGGCAGCAGTCATGGGTGAGCTGCTGCTTTAAGAAGCCCTGGCATTTTACAGAAAAATGGTGTCCCAGTGTGCTTTCAGGAGTGGGGTGCATCACAATCACTTGTAGGCCAAAGGCACAGCTGCCCAAAATCAGGGGACACCTTATTCCTACACTTAATGCTCCACTCTTCCCCAGGGATTTCCTACCCTGTCCCTTAGTATTGGCGACATCCATCACCTTTCCCTCACAAAGTTTTACGTCCATCTTCCTCTGTATGGAAGAGGTTAAAGTGATCTCCATAGCACCTGTTTTGAGCCTTAGGCTATGGTCATTGCAGGAATGTCCGGAGGGAATCTGGTCTTGCATTGCCTTGTTAGGGGATGAGATTCGTTGGATGCAGTTGAAGAGTCGAAGGCAGAGAAGGGGTTAACAGAATTTACTAGAACAGGTTATTATTATACAAGGAATTCTCCACGCAGGGAGACGTGGTCAGTAACGGCAACAATAGGATTTTTACACAAACACAATATTTGAGAAAAAAGGTGAACGAAAAAAATAACTTATCACTTGCAGTTCTTGTTGGGAAAAGGCTGGAATATGTCCCACCGACGTCGTAGATCATGGGCAATGTCTCTGGCTCAGTTACGGAGGAACGAAAAGCACCGTCTCCCGACTGTGCCGATGTATCCGGTCCCACTTGGCTTGAGTGCGCTGGAACATAGAAACAGTCCTTTATGTGGATTCCTCTGGAGTGGCACAGAACACGAACCACATGCACGCTCGCAGGCTGCGGCTGCATGCGACCCTCTGAAGTAGTCTCTAGGAAAGGAGCAAGTCAGATTGTCTCACTGAGGGCGGGAAGGAGCCATCCAGCAAGAAAGGGTACGAGGACAGCTCAGTAAGGACACAATCAGTTTGCAAGGCAGAACGCTGGGGGATGGATGACGTGGAGTTAGCAGTGGGAGCAGTGGGGAGGGAGTCAACCTTCTCCTTGTTCTCCTGTCACCTTCCTGCCAAATAATAATAATATTTATTTTTATATAGCGCTAACATATTCCGCAGCGCATTACAGTTTTGCACACATTATCATCACTGTCCCCGATGGGGCTCACAATCTAAATGCCAAATCCCCTTCGTTCCCGCGCTCAGTTCCTTTTATCTCCCCCACTCCCCCTGCCCCTGCTGTCCAGTGCAAAGGTCCCCCCCCGGAAGATCCTTCCCCCGGCAACAACGGTGACAGTCCCGATAGTTCCGCCCCAAAGTGAACCGGAAACTGCTGACTCTGTCTCGGCTCATCTTCTTACACCACCCTCTCTTTTCACTCTTCATTCCATGGGCAAGGCATCCTGAGAAACATTAGGTCGTTGTTGGTCTGTTTTAGCGACTTGTTGCCAATTGAACTGTTCCTGGTTGTAACGATTGGGGGGTTGTCCAGCCGTTGTGCGTTCAGAGCGACATAGATTGGAAGGAATAGTGGAGTCTTCTAGTGGAGGTAAAGTTGGATCTGTACCTACCATAACATTTTCTTCCTGGGTCCCAGGGCCCTGAATAACAGACGTATTCTCAGATGGCTGCTCAGGATTTTCTTCTTCTACGGTCACAGGAGGCACCACTTCAAGAACCTCAGGTGTTTCTTCTTATTGCATGGGGTCCTCTGAGAGGCATGGCCAGAGCATACTTCTATGCACCACTTTAGTGGGAGCGTTCTTTTCTCTTTCTGGAGAATCTCATGTACGGGTCCTTCTGTACTGACCTGACGCTTCACTCTGTACGGCCTACTCCCACCGTTTTTTCAGCTTGTCTCGTGAACGTTTCTCCCACACCAACACTCGATCACCAACCTGAAGATATGTCCCTCGCAGAGGGAGCTTCTCAAGGTGCTCCAACTCCCGGAGCCGAGTCTGTACTAGACGATGTAAGGTCTGCAAATGGTGGCGATGTTCTCGGACCCAGGTAGACACCACCGTCCGTGGGTAGTCCTCCCCTGAATCCAGCTCCAGTTCCATGACTTCTTTCCCCGTTCAGCCAAACAACAAGGAGTAGGGCGTGTAACCAGTGGTTTGATGGACTCAATTGTTGTAAATCTACACGAGTTCAGAAGCATACTCCGGCCACCTAGCCTTCCTATCGTCTTCCAGGGTCCTTAGCATCTGGATTAGAGTACGGTTAAACCGCTCACAGGCCCCATTTCCCTGAGGGTGGTACGGTGTGGTATGAGACCTGTCAAACTGATAGATCTGTTGTAACTCATCCAATTACTCTTCCCAAGAAGCAGGCCCCTTGATCAGAATGGATCCGCTGCAGGAATCCATAGACCTGAATTAAATTTTTACAAATGGCATGTGCAGCGGACTCAGCCATTTGGTCCCGGGTGGGTGTTTGAGTAGGAGTTCTTTGTTCTGGGGATTTGGTCAACTCACAGGCTCGACGGAGTCTACAAGCCTCTTCAACTGCTGTTCTTAGCCGAGGGTGGTAGACAAACTGCTGTAGCTACTGGAAAGTTTTTTCAAGACCGAAGTGAGCCTCCTTTTCGTGAGCTTCAGTGGCCACTGTAGACAGCATCGTCTCTGGAATCACAACCTGCCATGAGGCTCCCAACTCCTTTTGCAGTTGAACCTTCCGATATAACAGCCCGTTTCTCATCTGGAAGCCCTCCCACTGCCGGAGTATCTTCAGTGCTTCTGGTGTTAGAGTACACCTCTGTTCCTGACTAGGCAGCTTCTTCAGCATCACTCACTGACTAAACAGAGCAAGTTCACGATCTTCCTCCTGCAACCAGACCCACTCATCCGAGATCTTCCCAATACTTCTTCATGATGGGGGGTCCGTACCTGATCAAGTGTGGCCGCCTCCATCCCAGCGGTCTTCCAGAACCGGGAAACCTCCTCTCCCTCCAGCATCTCATCTTTACGCTTTCCAGGTGTCGCATGTCTTGCTTTGGATAGGGAGTCGGCATGGGTGTTCCCCGCCCCCCTCCTGTAAGCGATTCTTTACAGAAACTTCGCCATCCGGGCCACCCAGTGCTGTTCCAGGGCCCCTAACTTGGCATTCTTCAGATGAGCTAACGGATTATTATCAGTGCGCAACAGCACCTCCGAGCCAGACCGGTATTCTGCGAATCTCTCCGTCATGGCCCACACCAACACCAGCAATTCCAGCTTGAAAGAACTGTAGTTGTCCGGGTTACGCTCAGAATCGTGAAGGGACCGACTAGCATAGGCAATCATCCTCTCTTTCCCGTCCTGCACCTGTGACAACACAGCCCCAAATCACTCACTCAGCGCAAATGACATGCCCTAGGTACTCGATCTGGACCCGGAACAAGTGACATTTCTGTGGTTTCACCTTTAGCCCATAGTTCTGCAAACGGCTCAGTGCCTGCTCTAGTCTCCGCAGGTGGTATTCAAATGAGGCTGCGTATACTATGATGTCATCCAGGTAAATGAGTGTGGCCTCAAAGTTCAAATCACCTAGGCACCTCTCCATCAGTCGTTGGAACGTACCGGGGGCATTAGACAAGCCAAATGGCATCCTGTTGAATTCAAAGAGGCCCATAGGTAGTTTAAAGGCAGTTTTCGCCCAGTCCTTTTCTGACATGGGCACTTGCCAGTAGCCGCTGGCGAGATCAAGCGTCAAGAAGAATTTGGCTTTCCCCAATGGAGACAGAGATTCCTCAATCCGGGGTAGAGGGTATGAGTCCTTCACAGTGCAGGCGTTGAGTTTGTGGTAATCCACACAGAACCTCAGTGTCCAGTCCTTCTTCTGCACCAGCACAATGGGAGCTGCCCATGGACTCTGGCTTTCCCTAATGACACCCGCTTGTAGCATCTGACCGAGCATCTCCCTCGCTTCATGATATAACTGAGAGAGTATTTGCTGGTAACGCTCTCGTACGGGTGCTGTATCCCCTGTTGGTATCTCGTGAGTGATCGCTGTGGTGCAGCCGAAGTCATCCTCATGATTCGCAAAAATGGATTGGTATCGCCCCAGTAACGCTTCCACTTGTTGAACCTGGCTGGGTGTGAGTTCAGATAGTTCAGCGCACATCTGTTCCAGTATGCGCCGACCCTCTTGGATTTATTGAGGTTCGGCTGTCAGAGAACCACGGGTCTTCTGGATTCACTGCCAACTGTATAATCTGGGACGGTATGATTTCTTTGGGCATGCCCACTACCCGCACCACTTCACCCCTGTGTGGGACGACAATTTCCTGATCTGTCAAATGTATGCAGTGTACAAGCACTGTCCCTTCTCGTACCACGGCCAGTGTTCAGGCCACTAAGAGTCCTGCAGGCAATTGTACTTCCAACCCCTCCAGCGGGGCATGTTCTCAGACCGGCAGGGTCAGTACGATCTGTCCTGGTAGTAGGGTAAGTAGAGTGGAGGCCAGCACAACCACTTTTCCTAATGTTTCCCCCTGACTAGAGACCTCCTGAACCCGAGCTGTACGAATTAACTGTTGGAACACCTGTTGCTGGGGGGTGTGCAGACTCCACTGTTTTAAAGACAACTGAGAAGGTTCAGCGCTGAGCAATTTTCCGAACTCTTTCAGGATATTCATCCCCAGGGTCGCGGTATGACCGTGGCCGGGCCCCCCCAGGGTCTGCACGATACCCCTCTGTCCAAGATCCTTCCCGCACAAGGAGACCTGCATTCACACCACCCCTGCAACCGGGATGGGCAGGTGGTTTGCAACTGTCAGTTTTACTACCGGGCCCCACTCAGGCCAGAGAGACTATGGGAAATGTCGGCGAAAATACGCTTCTGGCATCGTGGTCACTTGAGGCCCAGTATCCAACAGGCAACTCACGGCCTGACCATCGAAGTCAGCCCATACCAGCAGGCATGTAGACACCAAGTTTGTGGGACTTTAACTACTCCTTCCTTTCTATTCTGGCTCCAGGTGACGTCCCCCAGGCTCAGAGCCCTCTAGTTTAATGGGCGGCGCGGCCAGGGCCCGGTCCGTCGTGGACATTCCCTAGACATATCTCCTATTTCTCTGCAGTTATAGCAAGTGAAGGGCCTCTGTTGGTGGAACCTTCTGGCCTTGTTACGGACATCTGCTTCACCTCGGCCCCCGGCGGTGTACTTTCCGGCTTCAACTTTCTCCTTCCCCTGAGCCAATTCCCCTTGAATATTCAACAGCTCTGCAACTATCTGCACTGCTGCCTTACCACTCTGAACCTTCCCTACCAGGACCGTCACCCCCTGCTTCTGTTCACGTGAGCGGACCTCTTTTCCTATGTCAGCAAAAGTGATACGAGGGTCTGCCCGCACCCGCTCTCAGTAACATAGTTTTGAAGGCTGAAGGAAGACCTTATGTCCATCTAGTTCAGCCTATTTTTAGTGTAGCTGTTCTGCATTGTTGATCCTGGGGAAGGCAAAAAACCCACAGAGTAGAAGCCAATTTTCATAGGGAAAAAAAAATTCCTTCCCCCTAAGCTGGGTCAACCATCTACCTATAATATTCTGTCATTCCTTTCTTAAATTCATTCAGTGAGTTGGCCATCACCACTTCCTCAGGAAGAGAATTCCAGCGCCTCACTGCTCTTACCGTGAAGAACCCTCTTCTGTGCTGGTGCAGAAATTTTCTTTCCTCCAACCAAAGAGAATGCCCCCTTGTTCTTGTCACAGCCCTTGGTTCAAACAGTTCATTGGAGAGATCTCTGTATTGCCCTCTGATATACTTGTACATATATATTAAGTCTCCCCTAAGTCTTCTCTTTTCTAGAGTAAATAGACCTATTTTTGATAACCTTTCTGGGTATTGTAGTGAACCAACTCCATTTATCATTTTAGTAGCCCGCCTTTGAACCCTTTCAAGTTCAGTAATGTCTTTCTTGAGCACTGGCGTCCAAAAATGCACACAATACTCCAGGTGTGGTCTGACGAGTGATTTGTACAGAGGGAGAATTATGTTTTCATCTCGTGTCCCCAGACCTCTTCTAATGCATCCCATGACCCTATTTGCTTTGGTGGCAGCTGCCTGACACTGGGCACTCCAATTTAGCTTCTTATTGACTAAGATGCCTAAGTCTTTTCCATGTCTGATTTCCCCAGCAGTTTCCCATTTAGTAAGTAATTGTAGCATCTGTTTCTCCTTCCCATGTGCATAACCTTACACTTATCTGTGTTAAACCTCATTTGCCATTTTTCAGCCCAATTCTCCAATTTACTCAAATCTGTCTGTAGTTGCAAACTGTCCTCCTTTGTGTTAACTACCTTACATAGTTTTGTATCATCTGCAAATACTGATATTTTACTGTGTAAGCCATCCACTAGATCAGGGGTCCCCAACCGCCGGTCCGCGGCCCAGCACCGGGCCGCTGCAGTGCCCTTGCCGGTCCGCGGACACAAGGGGAGCCAGGGGCGGTCAGTGGCGTAGCTGGGGCTGGGGCGGCGCGCAGCAGTTCTAGCGGCGGCCAGGGAGCGATCCAAGCAGCTCCGCTGCCTGCAAGAGGGAATAGCAGGAGCGGAGCTGCAAGGACCCGTCCACTGCGTCCAGCTTCCTGCCCGCCGCCTGCGCTTCCTGTCTCTGACTGACACAGAGAGGAGAGCGCGGCCGCTGCTGTGTCAGAGCGAGGTAGCGCGGGCGGCGGGCAGGTGAGAGGAGAGAGGTGGTGTCTGTGTGTGTATGTATAATGTGTGTGTGTGTATGTATGTCTGTCTGTGTGTGTATGTGTGTATAATGTGTGTATGTATGTCTGTCTGTGTGTGTGTGTGTGTGTGTGTGTGTGTGTGTTGGTCTGTGTTTGTGTAGCCTGGCCCTGGAGGAGATGGGGACATGAGGAGAAGGCCATGAGGGGAGTGATGGAGAGACGGCAGTGATGGGGAGAGGGGAGTGATGGGGTGAAGGCAGTGATGGAGAGAAGGGAGTGATGGGGTGAAGGCAATGATGGGGAGAGGGGAGTGATGGGGTGAAGGCAATGATGGTGAGACAGCAGTGATGGGGTGAAGGCAATGATGGGGAGAAGTGAGTGATGGGGTGAAGGCAATGATGGAGAGATTGCAGTGATGGGGTGAAGGCAATGATGGGGAGAAGGGAGTGATGGGGTGAAGGCAATGATGGGGAGAAGGGAGTGATGGGGTGAAGGCAATGATGGTGAGACAGCAGTGATGGGGTGAAGGCAATGATGGGGAGAAGGGAGTGATGGGGTGAAGGCAATGATGGAGAGATTGCAGTGATGGGGTGAAGGCAATGATGGGGAGAAGGGAGTGATGGGGTGAAGGCAATGATGGGGAGAAGGGAGTGATGGGGTGAAGGCAATGATGGAGAGATGGCAGTGATGGGGTGAAGGCAATGATGAGGAGAAGGGAGTGATGGGGTGAAGGCAATGATGGGGAGAAGGCAATGATGGGGAGAAGTGAGTGATGGGGTGAAGGCAATGATGGAGAGATTGCAGTGATGGGGTGAAGGCAATGATGGGGAGAAGGGAGTGATGGGGTGAAGGCAATGATGGGGAGAAGGGAGTGATGGGGTGAAGGCAATGATGGTGAGACAGCAGTGATGGGGTGAAGGCAATGATGGGGAGAAGGGAGTGATGGGGTGAAGGCAATGATGGGGAGAAGTGAGTGATGGGGTGAAGGCAATGATGGAGAGATTGCAGTGATGGGGTGAAGGCAATGATGGGGAGAAGGGAGTGATGGGGTGAAGGCAATGATGGGGAGAAGGGAGTGATGGGGTGAAGGCAATGATGGTGAGACAGCAGTGATGGGGTGAAGGCAATGATGGGGAGAAGGGAGTGATGGGGTGAAGGCAATGATGGAGAGATTGCAGTGATGGGGTGAAGGCAATGATGGGGAGAAGGGAGTGATGGGGTGAAGGCAATGATGGGGAGAAGGGAGTGATGGGGTGAAGGCAATGATGGAGAGATGGCAGTGATGGGGTGAAGGCAATGATGAGGAGAAGGGAGTGATGGGGTGAAGGCAATGATGGGGAGAAGGCAATGATGGGGTGAAGGCAATGATGGGGTGAAGGCAATGATGGAGAGATGGCAGTGATGGGGTGAAGGCAATGATGGAGAGATTGCAGTGATGGGGTGAAGGCAATGATGGGGAGAAGGGAGTGATGGGGTGAAGGCAATGATGGGGAGAGGGGAGTGATGGGGTGAAGGCAATGATGGGGTGAAGGGAGTGATGGGGTGAAGGCAATGATGGAGAGATGGCAGTGATGGGGTGAAGGCAATGATGGGGAGAAGGGAGTGATGGGGTGAAGGCAATGATGGAGAGACAGCAGTGATGGGGTGAAGGCAATGATGGGGAGAAGGGAGTGATGGGGTGAAGGCAATGATGGGGAGAAGGCAATGATGGGGTGAAGGCAATGATGGGGTGAAGGCAATGATGGGGTGAAGGCAATGATGGAGAGATGGCAGTGATGGGGTGAAGGCAATGATGGAGAGATGGCAGTGATGGGGTGAAGGCAATGATGGGGAGAAGGGAGTGATGGGGTGAAGGCAATGATGGGGAGAAGGGGGTGATGGAGCACTTATTCAAAACCTATGGTGAGTTGAGTCACATTATAAATGTTATTTAATTATAAGTATGCACTGCTACACTACAACCGTGTCCATAGCCCCGCCCCCTTATGACCAAAGCCCCGCCCCTGCCACACCTCCATCCCCGCCCTGCCGGGCCTTGGAAGAATGGTCTTGCTTGAAACCGGTCCCTGGTGCAAAAAAGGTTGGGGACCACTGCACTAGATCATTAATAAATATATTAAATAGTAGGGGGCCCAATACAGACCCCTGTGGTTCCCCACTAGTAACCCTGGCCCAATCTGAGGATGCCCCATTAATAACCACTCTTTGTTTTCTATCACTGAGCCATCTACACACATTTTCCCCTAGCCCAAGCTTTCTCATCTTACTTACCAATCTTTTATGTGGGACAGTGTCAAATGCTTTAGAGAAGTCGAGATAAATGACATCCAATGATTCTCCTTGGTCCATTTGAGAGCTTACATCCTCATAGAAGCTGATCAGGTTAGTCTGACAGGAGCGATCCTTCATAAATCCATGTTGATATGGAGTTAAACATTTATTAACATTGAGATATTCCATAATGGTATCCCTTAGAAACCCTTCAAAAATTTTACCCACAACAGATGTTAAGCTTACCGGCCTATAGTTTCCAGGTTCCCTTTTACACCCCTTTTTGAATATTGGTACCACATTTGCTTGCCGCCAATCAAAAGGAACAGACCCTGTTTCTATAGAGTCTTTAAATATAAGGAATAGGGGCCTGTCTATCACATTACTTAACTCCCTTAATGCCCGAGGGTGAATGCCATCAGGGCCTGGTGATTTCTCAATTTTAATCTTACTAAGGCGGTTCTGCACTTCTTCCTGGGTTAGGCAGGTAATACTTAATGGGGAGTTTACATTATCACTCTGCATTTCCCCTGGCAAATCCTTTTCCTGTGTTGAGAAAAAAGTATTTAAAACATTTGCTTTTCCCACATCGCTCTCTATGATTTCACCCTCATTGTTCTTTAAAGGGCTGACACCATCAATTTTAATCATTTTACTGTTTATATAATTAAAGAATAGTTTGGGGTTTGTTTTACTTTCCTTAGCAATGAGTCTCTCAGTTTCCACTTTTGCTAAATGCATTTGTTTTTTACACATTTTATTTTTTTCTCTATAACTTTTTAATGCTTCTTCATTGCCTTCTTGTTTTAGCTTCTTAAATGCCTTGTTCTTGTTATTTATTGCCCTTTTTACATCCTTATTTAGCCACATTGGTGTTCTCCTGTTCCTAGCCCTTTTATTTCTGTACGGTATGGCTAGCTCGCAGTGGGTGTGTAAAACTGATTTAAATATTTCCCATTTATTTTCTGTGCTCCTATTTTTGAGGACATTGTCCCAATCAATTCGGCAAAGGTCCTCTCTAAGCTGATCAAACATTGCTTTCCTGAAATTCAGCGTTTTCGTAACCCCCTTCTAGGGCACCTTACTGAAGGACAAGCGGAATTGTATTATATTGTGGTCACTGTTCCCTCGGTGCCCATCGACTCGTACTTCTGTTATTCTATCTGGTCTGTTGCTTAAAAGTAAGTCCAGAAGGGCTGTCCCTCTAGTTGGGCCCTGCACAAGTGGTGACAGATAATTATCCTTGGTCACTGACAGAAATTGGTTTCCTTTCTGAGATACGCAGGTTTCAGTTTCCCAGTCTATGTCGGGGTAGTTGAAGTTCCCCATAATAATCACCTCATTGTGATTTGCTGCATTGTCTATTTGTTTCAATAATACATTTTCAGTGGTTTCTGTTATATTTGGTGGCTTATAACAAACCCCTATGAGGATTTTATTACTTTTCCCTCCTTGTATCTCCACCCATAGGTACTCTGTTGCGCCCCTGAGGGTTCAGTTGCCACAGAGGTACTGCACCTCCTCCTGAGGTGTGGTGCCCCACCATCCAGGTAAGTTGGAGGCTCCTGACCACGCTCCAACACCTGCATCCCACACAACACGGTAGTTCAGCAAAGCCACATTGCGGCTCCCTGCTTGGAGTGTAGCAGAGTACCTTTGGTGGCTCCCTGCTTGGAACACGAAACGTGCTGGGAGGCGGGTGGAGTTTAGAATGCATAAAAGAGGGGGAAGGTTTAGAATTACAGTCAGTCAGTAGGAGAGAGTGAGGAAAGATCCCTGGGAGAGGGATGGAGGAAGGAGGTGGTGCAGCAGACCTCAGTGACCTGGGTCTCCTGGCACAAGAAAGGAAAGAAGGAGAAAGACATTGAACTGAAACCTGATCTTCCAGGAGAAGGAGAGATTAGTACGGAACGAGGGAGTAAAAGGGAACAGAGGACGTAGGTTAGGAGAGAACCCTGCCTAGAAGTTCTAAGCGAGAGGCCGGGGCCCGGTCCCCGAGGTTGTATGGATGCTAATGGTCCTGCAGCAGACACCGGTGGAGTAGTGTGCTGTAAATGCGCTACTCCCATCTAAGACTTGGGGGCACAACAGCAACATTGACAGTGAGCCGGGATTCAGGAGTAAGGAGTCCCCGAAGCAGGCTACAGCTGTCTGCCGTACAAGTAGAGTTCTTGGGAACATCTGTCAGGAGGCACTCCAGTGTAACTTAGTACTGGGAGTACTTCACACCAAAGGCGCTATATGAGGAGACGTTCAGAAAGGTACATGTTGGCGAGCGTTGGAAGGGAGCATTCCATCTGACCTGGAGGTTGACTGAGTCTCTGACCCGGAGGACACGGCATGGAGGCAGGCACCTGTGTGTACTACTGACTGTGAGTAAAGCTTTGGAACTACAAGCCCTGGTGTCCTCCACTGATTCTTGTGCCAACACACCCAGCACTGCTACACCTGGGTACCAGCTACTACCCCGCTTGTGCCTCTCTTATACCCCTACATCTACACTGCCCTGGGACTACAGCTCCACCTGTTGGGAGCTTCACCATCTTGGCTGCAACACACCACCAGTCCCAGAGGATCTGTATGCAGCATCAGCTTAACATCTCCCTTGCAGAACACCACAGGTGGCGTCACGAACTATTCATCAATTCTATTTCATTGTTCTTTCACCCCCCTTTTGCAATGGAGCCCCAGGGCCACGGACCGGGCCACAGCTTCTGTGACAACTGTCATTGAGATCAACGGGCCCGGTGCCGAGTACCCCCGATAGCCCTGGGAGGGCGATCCAACTCCACCTCTTCATTTCCTTCTTGTATATCTTCTTTTAGTGTGAGCTTTAAAGTGGACTTTATATATAGACAGACTCCACCCCCTTTCCGTTTTTTAAAATCCCTCCTAAACAAATCATATCCTTGCAAGTTAGCCGCCCAGTCATAGCTGTCATCTATCCATGTCTCAGTTATTCCTACTATGTCGTATTTTTCCTCATACATTACCAACTCCCGATCTTCAATCTTATTGGTCAGGCTTCTTGAGTAGGTCAGCAAGAAGATTTGCTTCCTTTTTCTTAGCTTCCTTCTGAGTACCCTGTCTTGGGTCCTCTTTACCACATCTAGTATCCTTGATTAGTTTGTCCTTCTGCTGCATGTTCTTGTCTGCTGTTTTTCCTCCCATCCCCTCTTCTTCTAGTTAAAGCCCTCCTGATGAGTGTGGCAAGTCTTCTGGCGAATATGTGTTTCCCAGGGTCCGCTTGGTCAGGGCGTCCTGCAGGCCAATCACCAACAAGTCACGCGACGTGACATCTGTCAGCCCTATCCCCAGTCTGTCCTTTCTAACAATGGCGGTGTGTAACTCTTGCAGTGAATTCATATATTGCGTAACAGTCTCTCCCTCTCTTTGCATGCAGCTAAACAGGCGAGTCCTAAGTTCGCCATGGGTCGCCTCTAAGATTTGGAGTACTTTAGCAAACGTATCACGGTCTCGGGGGGTACGCAGCATCACGGAGTCTCGAGCCTCTCCATCCAAAGCCATAATGGCCACCTCGGCCTCGAGCGCAGGGGTCATAGGGTGCATTCTCATCATACCACTCATGCGCTCCGTCCAACTCCACAACATAGTATGGGACCCCATAAATTTCAGAAAGTTACTCAACATGGCCCCCAGAGAGATACTGGTTCTGGGCCCAGCTGCCTGTTCTGCCGCCTCCGTGCTAATAGACTGCATCCTGCCGACTACGCCAAAGTGTAAGGGTATAAGATTAGTTGGATGCAGTGAAGAGCCGGAGGCAGAGAAGGGGTTAACAGGATTTACTAGAACAGGTTATTATCATACAAGGAATACTCCACCGTTGTAGATCGTGGACAATGTCTCTGGCTCTGTTACGGAGGAACGAAAAGCACCGTCTCCCGACTGTGCCGATGTATCCGGTCCCACTTGGCTTGAGTACGCTGGAACGTGGAAACATTCCTTTAGGTGGATTCCTCTGGAGTGGCGTAGAACACGAACTGCATGCATACTCGCAGGCTGCGGAAGCATGCGACACTCTGAAGTAGTCTCTAGGAACGGAGCAAGTCAGATTGTCTCTCACTGAGGGCGGGAAGGAGCCATCCAGCAAGGAAGGGTACGAGGACAGCTCAGTAGTGACACAGTCAGTTTGCAAGTCAGAACACTGGGGGATGGATGACGTGAGGTTAGCAGTGGGAGCAGTGGGGAGGGAGTCAACCTCCTTGTTCTCCTGTTGCCTTCCCGCCAAATCTCCCTCGTTCCCGCGCTCAGTCCCTTTTATCTCCCCACGCCCCCTGCTGTCCAGTGCAAAGGTCCTCACCTCCCAGAAGAACCTTCCCCCCGGCAACAGTGGTGATAGTCCCGGCCCCAAAGTGCACCGGAAACCGCTGACTGTCTTGGCTCCTCTTCTTTCAGCCTCATACCTCCCAGAGCAATATATACTCCTCCTGCAATCTGCCCACCGCACCTTGAACTTGACCTTATCACACAACTCAACAAACTCTTTATCTGAACAACTATCAGGAAGTTATCTTCATTTTACTGGCACTAGCCCCTCCCAATGTGGGCTAGTCCCAAATATTAACTGTATCTTATCCCAATGTCCCAGTTTACTTACCTACAGTCACTATCTATCTTTATCCTAAGCACTAAACTGTGTCTTATCGTGTGCTAATCCTTCACTATACACTAGCATTAATTTAACACTGCACATTACCATACCACAGTACAATGCAATTAACATTGGATCATTTACTACACAATATAAACCTAAAAAAAAACGCAATACACAGTTCACACTTCACATGACACAACCTATGTATAAAACTCATGACATCATTTAGAAAACGTGATTGTTGTCTTCAGGGGTAGGAACGCAACTATACAGTCCAGGGCCGTCATCAGGGCATTACTGCCCTTACTGGCATATGGGACCCGATGAGCAGAGGGGCCCGCAGCAGGCCCCCTCTCCTCTGCCCACTGGGTCCCAGGGGCAAGATCCTGCCAGCTCAGTAACTGATCACGCATCCTCAGACGCACAGGCAGTTAAAATTTGTTGCCGTGCGGGAGATTACTCCCGCACGGCAACATTTAACAGCTGCCAGCCAATCACAGGCCGGTAACTGATGTCAGCAGGCACATCGCTATGCCTTAGATCAGTATCGAGCGGAGGACACCGCTGGATCTCGGCCAGGTAAGGAGAAACTTTTTTATTTTTTTGTAAAGCCACAGTATGGGGCTGCATTATACTATGGGGTTGCATTATACATTTTGGGGCTGCATTATACTGCTATGAGGGTCCATTATACTATGAGGGTGGATTATACCACTATGGGGGTGCATTATACAGAATTGGGGTGCATTATACTACTCTGGGGCTGCATTATACAGTGGGGTGCATTATACCACTATGGGGGTGCATTATATTATGGGGTGCATTATACACTATAGGGGAGCATTATACCGCTATGGGGTGAATTATACAATGGTGGTGCATTATACTATTGGGGTGCATATTACTGCTATGGGACTGCGTTATACTATGGGGCTGCATTATACACTATGGTGGTGCATTAAACTATTATGGGGGTGCATTATTCTAGTATGGGGCTGCATTATACTACCATGGGGTGCATTAGACCACTTGGGGGTGCATTATACTACTATGAGGGTGCATTATATTATGGGGTGCATTATGCTATTGGGGTGCATATTACTGCTATGGGACTGCATTATGGGGCTGCACTATACACTATGGGGGTGCATTATACTACTATAGGGCTGCATTATACAGTGGGGCAGCATTATACTATGGGGCTTTCATTATACTACTATGGGGTTGCATTATACACTATAGTGGTGCATTATACTACTATGGGGATGCATTATACACTATGGGGGTGTATTATACCAGTATGGGGTTCATTATACTACTATGTTGGCTGCGTTATACTGTGGGGTGCATTATACTACTATGGGAATGCATTATACCACTTGGGGTTGCATTATACTACTACGGAGACCAGTAATAGGTATCAGAGGTCCTGGAGAACGCAAGCGGACAGGAGATCAGGAACAGGTAACAGAGGTCCTGGAGACCACAGGCAGACAGGAGACCGGAATCAGGTAGCAGAGGTCCAGGAGACTGCAGGCGGACAGAAGACTGGGGACAGGTAGCAGAGGTCTTGGAGACTGCAAGCAGTCTGGAGACCGGGAGCAGAGGGTCCTGGAGACCACAGGCAGATAGACTGGGAACAGGTAGCAGAGGTACTGGAGATAGTAAGCGGGCAGGAAACTGGAATCAAGTAGCAGAGGTTCTGGAGACCGCAGGCAGACAGGAGATCAGAAACAGGTAGCAGAGGTCCAGGAGACTGCAAGCAGACTGGAGACAAGGAGCAGAGGTCCTGGATAACACAGGGGGACAGGAAACTGGGAATAGGTAACAAAGGTCCTGGAGACCTCAGGCAGACAGGAGACAGGGAACAGATAGTAGAGGTCCAGGAGACCGCAGACAGACAGGAGACCGGAAACAGGTAGCAGAGGTCCACTAGACTGCAGGTGGACAGACGACCAGGAACAGGTAGCAGTGGTCCTGGAGACTGCAAGCAGACTGAAGACCGGAAACAGGTAGCAGAGGTCTTGGCGATCGCAGGCGGACAGGAGACCAAGATCCGGTTGCAGAGGTTCTGCTGCCTGCAGGCGGACAGGAGACAGGAAAAGGTAGCAGAGGTTCTTGAGGCCACAGGCATGCAGGTGACGGGGAACAGGTGTCAGAGGTCCTCGAGGCTGCAGGCATTTAAAAGTCTTACTACCAAGACACAGGTGTGTGCCTTGGTGAGCCTTATACAGGCCCAGGCACAATATCACATGGGATCATACAGGGCCAACTGAAAGCCCAACATGGAGCTAAAAAAAAAAAAAAAGTTCAGCGGACAAGCATAAAGGGATCAAAGCCCAGATCCGAGACAGGTACATAAAACATGTGCCTTCGTAACTCTTTCTTGTGCATCAGCATCTTCCTTCATCCTTCTACTTTAGGTATCACTAATGCACACTTAATTAGGCTACGTGCAATCAGAGTTTTGTTTGTGTTTTTCTGCGGGATTGAAAAACTGCTAGTTTTCTAGTGGAATCCTCTACAGGAAACTTTTCTCCTTTCTTTGGGTTTTTTTTGGAGAACTTTTTGTTTCCTGAAGCATTTTGGAAGAGTTTTTTTTTTTACACTGTACAATAGAAATAGATAAGTTAAAAATTATTTTCTAAGTGATTTTTTTCAGGCACGATTTTGGAGCAGACTCGCTCCAAACATTTCTAAAAAAGCTCAGTGTGCACATACCCTTAATTGTTAGTAGGCTGGAAACCTGTACATCAGTTCCCTTATCTCCTCTAGCTTTAAGGCCAACACATTTTCTCTGTCTTGTTACATCTTATCAGCAATGGTCGTATCTTAATTGACAGAGATACGAGTACAAACCACAGAAATAATTATGAGTTTCGGAGTAGAAGTGTTGGTCGTTCCATGAGTAAAAAAAAAAATAATCAGCAAGTGAAAACAAGATCTGGTATATTCCATAACATAGCTCAAATAATGTAAAATTATAGGCTTCAAATAACATAAAAGATATTAAGGACAGATTTGCCAAATTGGAGATCCTGATTGTGTTCCGTAATCTATTTGCGAAGCATAAATCCCATGGTGAAGGAGAGGGGATAGGCAGTGTCAGATTGTGGACAAACATCTCAGTGGAAAAATCAAACTCATTAATTCCCTATCTTAAAGTTCAATTTATCTAGGGACGTCCGGCAGGGTGCGAAGGCTGCGGGGAGCGGCCAATCGTTGGCCATCACCCATCACCTCGGCCAATAACTACGTGGAATCACTAAGGGGGAAGGGAGGTGAGAGAAAGCGAAATACTGCTCACCTGAATAGTATTCTAATCAATTGGTGAGCGAGGGTAGAAGAAGACGGAAAGTTGTTGGGACTGGAGTGTAGGAAATGAGATATAGATACTTGGAAGGAGAAGACAACTAGACCAAAAAGCAACCAGGAAAAGTACCGGGGGTTCCAAAGGTGCGAAGCTGGGCACAAAGTTCTGAAATACAATGTGAGACCCTCGAATCTTACAGAGACGAAGAGCGCGCTTGGGGGAATCTAGGTGGAGAAATCGAACGAAAGGAACCAGAACAAAGGAAATGATGATTGCAGAAGGAATGAGATAGAGTGGAAGGCAATAGGGGAAGAGAATAAGAAAGAGGGGGGAAGAAAAAGAGAGCACAGAAGGAGCGAGAAAGTGAGAAATGAGAGATTGAAAGAGACAGTGACGGAGTGAGAGATAGTGAGGAACACACTGCCGGGAAGGGAGAGAGAGAACAAGGTGAGACAGAAAACCAGTGGGATTACCGAGAGCGAGAGTGTAGGAAAAAGAACAAAAAGGAGAACAAGAAGAGTGCAACCAAGAGCTGAACAGAAGACTCTACAATCGAATAGTAACATGAAAATAGCTAAGAAGCCAGGAAAGAAAATGAGATAGTAGAGCAGATATCTGGAAATTAGACCTTCTAAGAGGTTTAGCCATCTTACTTTCACTCAACGAATGCATACTCAGCCAACAGAATTCAAGAAAAAGCTCAACTACCTTTTCATGGGTTTAACCTATGGTGAAAATACTTCCAGTTGTCTCACTAATACCATACTAGGAGAGCAGCTGAGTTAAAGTAATTTAGGACCATGGAGACTCATCATCCTGGAGCTTTCATGTTGCCTCCCTATTCAGAAATTAAAGCCCCTCCTGGTTGCCAGTTTTCAGCCCACACAACTTTTCACAAGCTGAGTAGCACCGTACTGGGATGCCATCTTCCTTCTGGGACACCACACGGCATCTCCGACATTCTTAGCCGACCACTACCAGGTCCACATAGTGGGATGTTGCCAGCCTACCCAACAGTTCCAGGATATGGAAGAGCATCGAGTACAGGAGGTTGTTTTGGTGAACAAGGAAACGTTATGACCAAAGGTGGAAGCTCATATAGCAACCAGAACCAAGGTGTTTGGCCGGATATTGGGCAGGAATGGAGAACGAGCAACCGGACACTCAGCAACGGTGAGTACCCAAAAATCTTCTAAAGCAGCAACATATAACTAGATTTAGTTAAAACTAGTTTTACTATCTATTGTGCCGCCACTGAAAATCAAAAAATTGAGATATAACTGCGGCTAATCCCAAAATCCACTCCTAGTGGGTTCACGAAAATAAAATATGATATGGAGTATTCGTCACAAAGGATAATCAATTTGAACTCTTTTTATCGGCGTCTATAGTGTAAATATTCCTCAAAACAAATCCCAGTCTTCTAGTTTTTTTGTTGCTCAAGATTGTGATACTGTGGTTTTGAGTGGTGTCTCAAAACATCGATACAGACACATCAAGGAATAAAAAAAAAAAAAACCTAATGGTGAAAATCATAAATTCAAAATGAATATGTCCAGAAATGTTGGGAGGGCCCATTGTTATGGTGGGATCTGCCAAAGATCTAACAAGTGTGAGAGCTGCCAAACTTTCTCTATTAGTGGGTTGAAGACCAATTGACCTTTTTAGAACTTTTCTTTGATCACCAGAATAATCATGTATCTGCTAAGAGATTGTCAACCGACTGAACTATCACCCCAGGTCCACACAGATATTTAAATTATTTAACATTATATAAATGTATTGGGTAATACAAAACTGGGGACTATATTAAGAGTCATGTAGGTTTCCCAACAGATGTTGAAAATTTGGAGTTGACCTTCCCAACACTAAATACGGAAAGTCTTGTACGCGCATGAGCTAATGGTTCACTTGGCCCTGAAATCTACATCTCATTGTTTTATTAACCGTCAACAGGTCCTACAGGAAGCACAGATGTGTCCACAAGGAAGAAGCACACCCGTCCTACATTTACAGGACACCAGATCTTTGCCTTGGAGAAGACCTTTGAGCAAACAAAATATCTAGCAGGGCCAGAAAGGGCAAGACTGGCATTCAGCCTGGGCATGAGCGAATCCCAAGTCAAGGTGAGTTCTTCCGTACTTGGTGACATTTGTTACTTATTAATTACAGGATTGTATTATAATTTATTTATTTTACTCATTTATATAGCGCCATTAATTCCACAGCGCTTTACACACATTATTGGCTCTGTCCCCGATGGGGCTCACAATCTAAATTCCCTATCAGTGTTTCTTTGGAATGTGGGAGGAAACCCACGCAAACAGGGGAAGAACATACAAACTTCCTTACAGATGTTGTCCTTGGTGATATATGAACCCAGGACCCCAGCGATGCAAGGCTGCAGTGCTAACCACTGAGCCACCGTGCCGCCCCTATTATAATCATAACAGTTATCATAATCGCCATTTTCTTATTGTGATCGAGAACGGCTTATTCAATATCAGATATTACATAGAAATATAGATTCTCAAAAGAGTTTACACAGATTGATATAGTGAACTAGAAAAAGAGAAAAAAAACGTATGCTAACCAGATGTGTTTTTAAATATGTTGTTGATAGAAAGATATATAGATAATAGATAGATGATAGATATAGACGGATAGATAGATAATAGATAGATGATAGATAGATAATAGATATAGATTATAGATAGATAACAGACAGATAGATAATAGATAGATGGATAGATAATAGATAGATGATAAATAATAGATAGATGGATAGATAATAGACAGATAGATGATAGATAATAGATATAGATTATAGAAAGACAGATAGCTAGATAGATAACAGATAGATGATATAGATAATAGATAGATAACAGATAGATGATATAGATAATAGATAGATATAGATTATAGAAAGATAGATAACAGATAGATGATAGATATAGATTATAGATAGATAATAGATAGCTAGATAGGCAAAAAAAAAATACAACGGCCTCCCTATAACCACATATTACTATTCCCCAGGTTTGGTTTCAGAACCGTCGTACTAAGTGGCGTAAGAAGAGCACTGTTGACCCCTCGGGGCCACCATCCCTTGGTTCTAGGGGCCCCGGGGACCTGACGCCCTCTGAGAATGAGGATGATGAATATACCAAACCGTTGGATCCGGACTCTGATGATGAGAAGATTCGCCTGCTGCTGAGGAAACACCGGGCAGCGTTCTCTGTCCTCAGCCTGGCCCCCCACAACCTGTGACCAAACAGACCCCATGGGGCTTAGAGGAACTGTACACCCCCCAAAATCCATATCTGCTAGATAACATACAGGGACCCGCATGTTCTGGAAAACACTGGCAATTTAAGCACCATGCTCTCCTGTCAAAAACATGGACGATGCCATTCATTGCCCAAGGGTACAAGGAAAGGTGGGATTATAATTGAGAATCGATGGCACAAGTCACCATCAGTCTAATGCAAAATTTCCAAAAACTCCAAAGATCCAAAAACTGCAACCTGGAGGAGCCGCATTGCGGCCGATGAGACCCGACGATAGACTGATAATGGATGAGATGCTGAATTTGCTGCTCTCCGAGACTGGTAGTTATCCGTTTCCATAATGTACATCACTTGAATGCCCCATCGCTTTTCTGAAGACTGGTCCGAGAGCTCAAGGCAAGACATTTGGTGGCAATGCTGAAAAGTGGACTTAAAGGGGTTATCCACAATTTGAAAAAAAAAAACCATGGCTGCTTTCTTTAAATAAATAAACAGTGCCACACTTGTTCAAGGCCAAGAGTGGTATTGCAGCTCAAATGAGTCGAGCTGTAATACCAGACACAACCTATAGACCGTTGTGGCGCTGTTTCTGGGGAAAAAGCAGACATGTTTTTATCCAATCTTAAACAACTTCTTTAATAATACAGACTAAGCGCCTGCCCAACACTCTGCCATGAATCAACTAAAGATAAATTCACCATTATGTCCAACGATGTATGGGGCAAATACAATCTTGTAACAACAAATGTATTCAGAAATTATCATTAAAAGAGCACAAATTCCATTGTTTCAGTGTTTGTAAATGAACCCCTTAAGAATGAGCAATTTTTATTTTTTATTTTTCAGTTTTGGCATTTTTGTTGTTTTGTTTTTTCCTCCCTGTGTTCCAAGAACCATCATTTTTCTACTGTTCTGTCTGCACAGCCGTACGAGGGCTTGTTTGTTGCAGGGACACCATTCATTTTACCTGAAAAATGTGCTGAAAAATGGAAAAAAAAAAATAAAAGTGTTGTCAAATAGTGCAAAAAAACAAACCCCAAAACACTACCATTTGCCATTATTTGTTTATATGGCGTTAATTACGCTGTAAAAAATGACCTGACCGCATGGTTGTCAAAGTCAGTACAATTACGGCGATACCGAATCCAGGAGGCTTTTTATATTACAGCAGTTAAAAAAAAAAATCAGAACTTTATAGAAAAAAATTTTCTGAAACCTTTAAAAATTTTTTTTATTTTTCTGCTTTGTCGAGCCGTACCAATTTGGGGTACATACTACGCACTGGCGGACACAGACAGAAAAAGGGGCCCCTGTGCAAGAATATTATATGAGCTGGCTATAGAATTTATTTTGATAAGCTTTTAGAAAATACATAATTTGTCATCAAAATCTCTCTTTTTTTTAGAACACGGTCCATCTGTCAACAAGCTTTCATATTCCCGCTTATATATATATATATATATATATATATATATATATATATATATATATATATATATATATATATCTAGCTGTACTGTGAGCCATGAATGCAGCACTGTCTTCCCCTCTTCATCAGATGCGAATCTTCATCTTCGTAGGGTTTCTTTCATTGGACATAATCCACTGTAACTCGTCTATCAAACAGAATCAGTTCAAGTGCACACTCCTCCATGTTGTCATCACTCACGGACGGGAGTACAGCTCCTTCTTCGTGGCTGACACTTGCGCCACCATCTTTGAACGGCTCTATCCATTTATATACTGTTCTTCACGACAAATCACTTTCTCCATACCGTGGAACAAAGTCTTCGATAAATATCGGCACCAGACTCAACCAAAGCTAAAATAAAGTGGTTGCGTAAGTGTGAACACCCTCTTATTGTTGGGGATGTAGTTGTGTTCAGAAATAGCCAATAACATGTAACCTCGTGTTACACAGTAGTCAGTGCACAGCTGCCATAATTTACAGGGATTCAAATTAATATTAAAGTTTCGCTGTTATAGTAGGATTCTCCTATTATCTTAGTTGAATTTTCCAGGCAAAGCCATAAACAGCTTACAACATAGCAAAGGGATCAAAGTTATCAGTCAGGAGAAGGGTGCAAATCTATTTCCAAGGCATTAGATCTACCATGGAGCACTGTAAACACAGTTATAAAGAAAGGGCTTAAATGTGGCACAACAGTGACATTACCTAGAACTCAACAGTCCTCCAAAATTTATGAAAAGATAAGAAAATTGGCCCAGGAAGCTGCCTAAAGGTTTGCATCAACATTAAAGGAGAAACAGGTATTTCTGGCAATTATTGGTTGTGTTCTGCATGTGACAACAATCTTCCATATTCTTCACATCTGCAGGATAAGGAGGCAAGATTGGATATTTTTCTTTGTAAGAAAATGCTTCTAACTCAGATTTTTTTTTTTGCCAAAACTTACATCAAGTCTGCCAAGAGCATGTGGAAAAATGTATCATGGTCTAATGAAACGAACATTCTTCTTTTTGGCCATAATTTCAAAAGGTATGTTTGATACAAAATCATCAATCTGCATCACCAAAAGAACACCATACTCAAAGTGAAGCATGGAGGAGGCAGCGTTCTACTTTGGGGCTGTTTTTTTGGCAGCTGGAACTGTGGCTTAATAGGAGTTCTAACACAGCAGACAAAGGGACATTCATTAGTCCTCCAGCTGCCATGGCACACAATCAGTATCCCTCAATCACATCCTGGCAAGGGACCAATGGCCATCAGAAGTAGTGGACACAATTTTAAAGTCCTTTCAATGCTGTCAATAAGCTTGACAAGGGCATACAAGAGGTTAAACTGTTGCTCCGATCACAACAGTTATCCTTGGGTGCCACTGCCAAAAACAACTTTTGAGCGTTTTGAGCTTTGAAGTTCTTAATGAGAACCTTTAGACTGTCATGGTATGTTCGCCAAAAAAAAAAAAAATACAATAGGTGCAAATTTTTGGATAGAAAATCCAAAGCGGAAAACAGTAGCCGTAAAAGTGGATGAGATTTCAACAAATTTCATCAACACGCCGCAGGAATAATGAGTGCGGAAATTGGACTTTAAAATCAAAAACATGTCAATTTCCGATGCAGATTTGTCGCGTATCCTCAAAACTCAAAAAAAAAAAAAAAAAATTATCCTAGGTTTTGCTTCAGATTCCACACAAAAAAACGAGTTAAACCCATGAGTCCAAAAAACTTTTTTTTATTTTTTAAATATTGAATAAACACCACACTGTTACCTTGCTGGGGACCCTTTTTAAAAAAACAAAACTGTCAGAGGGTGATATGTGCTTTGAGAGTCTGTTCTCTCCATACTTGTGCTGGAGTCCTCTGGTTACACCTTCAGGAAAGGAGAGGGGGGGGGGGGGGGGGAGAGGCACTTTTTATTTGACCTAAATTAATGTATTTTTTGGCCAAAAATTATTGTTGCATTTGTTTTTTATTAAAAGTTTTGTAGGGTTTGCCTACTATAGACTGTGTTTTGCACTGTTTATTGCTGGCTGCAGAATGAGTTAACTGAGAATTCAACAGTGAGCTCATTCTGACAGAGTTTTTAACACAGGCCTCATTCATAGGTCAGATATTCCCACGTACGAGACAAAAGGACCGATTATTCTGATTAGAGTGTGGGACGAGCATCAACTAATTTTCTTGTACGTGGAGAAATTAAAAATATATATTTTCTCCACCTTCTCCATTCTGATAGTCCATTGACTTGCATTCCCAATTCTGATCCGACTTTCGAAAATCGGACATGTTTTCTGCGGACCTCCCGGTTTGAAAAACAAATTTGACGCGTGAACAACCCCACAGACTGTCACAGGTATGAGCGCTATCTGTGAAAATCATGGATAGCACTTGTACGCAAAAATCAGACGGGTGAATAAGGCCTGAGGCTATGTGCACAAGGAGTTTTTGGAACCTCTCCAATTCCTCCTTAAAAATGCAAAAAAACCTCAAAAACTTCAGTTTCCACTACAAAATCTCAGCAAAAAGACTCGTGTGCACGTAGACTTTAGTGCCTTCTTCTGAGCTCTTCTCAGTCGATTTATGACCACATGAAAATTAAAACTTCTGCTCATAAATCAGCTGAGAGGAACTCAGAAAATGGGAGTTTTTAGCTCTCCATCAGAAGGAGCTTACTGACAGATTCTTAATTAACTCATTCTACAGTCAGCAATAAACAATGTCTTACAGTGGTTAAAGAATGGTGCAAATTTTTTAATGTAACCCAATACCAACATTTTTATTTTTACCCAAAACTACATGCATTTAATTAAAAATATAATTACGGTAAACCACCCTCCTAGAAGGTGTCCATATGCTAAGGGACAGGGTTACACGGTAACATTTGTTTCGGATGGCTACAGAGCATCTAAAGATTTCCTACGGTGTCGCATTGTGAACAAACATGACGGTGTCACAAATATTTCTAAGGCTAGGGCTACACGGCAGCAGCAGTTATCAGGGGAGTTACTTGGTCAAAACATGGATTCTTGTGAGTACTCACCGTAAAATCCTTTTCTCCGAGACGCTCATTGGGGGACACAGGTGCTGTGTCCCCCAATGAGATGAAGGAGAAACATGGATTTTTGTGAGTACTCACCGTAAAATCCTTTTCTCCGAGACGTTCATTGGGGGACACAGGTGTTGAGTCCTCCATTGAGACGAAGGAGAAACATGGATTTTTGTGAGTACTCACCGTAAAATCCTTTTCTCCGAGACGCTCATTGGGGGACACAGCACCTGTGTCCCCCAATGAGATGGAGAAAACATTTCTTCTCCTACCCAACACTGATCAGTCTGATCGGTGCAGGGCAGGGGAAAAAGCTACCACTACCTGCACATCTATAAGGCTGCACAAACACTGCAGGTGAAGAACCTTTCAGGCCATGTGATTAATTGGACAGTAAATGCCTAGAAGGATCTTTAGAATGTGGCAGTGTTCAAACCTTTTTCATCAGAGGCGTGTGTTTACATAGCTGAGCCATGTGTTGATGTAGCAGTTGTGTTTTGTATGTAGCACAGTTGTGTTCATGTGTACATTTAGCAGAGCTGAGTGTGCATGTAGCAGAGCTGAGACTGTATGTATGTGATGTGCATGCAGCACTGTTGAGCATATGTGTGTGCATTTATCAAAGCTGAGAATTGATGTAGCAGAGCTGTTGTGTTTGTATGTAGCAGAGTTTCTGTGTACATACATGTGTATTTGGCAGAGCTATGTGCATGTAGCAGAGCTGAGTATGCATGTACTGTGCACTGCAGGGTACATAATATGCCATAATATAAAAGATGTGTGTATAATACACATGCTGCAGATCTACTACCTTCCTATTGTGTCAGTGCATTTCATTTTGTGAAATTGTCCCCCCCCAACACTTTTCCACCTCCAGTGACGTTTTAATTAGTAGAAAACATGTTTTTCTATTTTCTGCTGCCTAACACTTCTAGTCTGAAAAATACAAAAAATTGAAATCCCACAAAATCGACCCCAGTTTTTGAAATAGGGAATGGTGATTGTGATCTCCATTGGGAACAAGGACTGAATTTTGTACTACGCTGACAAATATATTGGTGCTATATAAGCAAAAGGAAAATCATAAATAGGAGGAAGATTTTGGTTGAGTACCCCAGCTCCAAGGTTCAAAGCTGAATTAATTTTTGCACGTTATTATAGCACCATTTATTCCATGGAGTTTTACATGTGAAAATGGATATTCATAATAAAAACAAATAAAATCTTGAACGAAATGAGTCACTGACTGGTCCAGGAGGAGAGAGGACTCTGTCCGCGAGGGCTCACAGTCTACAAGGGATGGGTGAGGATACAGAAGGTGAGGGTAGAGCTGGTCATGCAGCAGTATGGTGGAATGAGGGTGACTGCAGGATGTAGGCTTCTCAGAAGAGGTAGGTCTTCAGGTTCCTTTTGAAGGTTTCCATGGTAGAGAGTTCCAGAGTAGGGGGGATACGCGGCAGAAGAGATAAGAGGGGAGTAGAGAAGGAGATCTTGTGAGGATCGGAGGTTGTGTGCAGGTTAAGTACCGGGAGACGAGGTCATAGATGTATGGAGGAGACAGGTTGTGGATGGCTTTGTATGTCATGGTTAGGATTTTGAACTGGAGTCTCTGGGTAAATGTGGAGCCAGTGCAGGGATTGACAGAGAGGAGAGGCTGGGGACTAGCGGTGGGGACAGGTGGATTAGTCGGGCAGCAGAGTTTATGATAGATTGGAGGGGGGGGGGGGGAGTGCAAGTGTATTAGACAAGAGTCCACAAAGCAAGAAGTTGCAGAAGTCGAGGCAGGAGATGATGAGGGCATGGACTAGGGTTTTTGCAGATTCTTGGATGAGGAATGTGCGGATCCATGAAATATTTTTGAGTTGGCAGGAAGTGGAAAGGGCTTGGATATGTGGTTTGAAGGAGAGATAAGATTCATGGACTACCCGGAGGCAGTGAGCTTTCAGGATTGGGGAGAGTGGGAAGCCATTGACTTTGATGGATAGGTTTGTTCGGGGGGGGGAGGGGGGGGGTCGAGTGAGATGGGGGAAAGATGATTAATTCTGTTTTATCCATGTTAAGTTTAATCTAGCCAAGAAGAAAGATGAATTAGCAGAAAGACATTATGGGATTCTGGTTAGTAGGGAGGTGATAACGGGTCCAAAGTTGTAGATCGATGTGTCATCAGCAAAGAGGTAACACTGAAAGGCGTGGGACTTTATGAGCTGTCCCAGGCCGAAGGTGTAGATGAAGAATAGCAGGAGTCCTACAACTGAACCTTGGGGGGACATCGACAGATAGGGGTGCGAGATGAGGAGGTGGTGTGTGAGTAGGAGACGCTGAATGTCCGGTCTGATAGGTACGAGGAGATACAAGATAGGGCCAAATCTGTGATGCAAAGAGATATCTGTAGCATGAGAGAATGGTCTACTGTGTTGAAGGCAGATGACAGGTCCAAGAGGAGGATGACAGTAGTGTTGCTTAGATTTGGCAGTTAGTAGGTCATTGCTGACTTTAGCTAGGGCAGTTTCAGTGGAATTGTGCAGTCGGAAGCCGGATTGTAAGCTGTTGAAGAGGGAAAGGTGGGAGGACAGTTCAAAATGGACATGTTATAGTAGTTTTAAGGCATAGAGAAGTGATATGGGGCAATAGCTGGATAGAGAGGATGGGTCAAGGGAGGGCTTTTTGAGGATGGGTGTGATTGAGGCATGATTGAAGCATGAGGGTAAGACACCAGTGACAAGTCTGAAGAGATGGGATAGCGTTGGGATGAAGACTGTGGTTTGGTATTGGATGGGAAGGGAATGGGTCAAGTACGCAGTTGGTGAGATATGATTTGGAGAGTAAAGAGGAAAGTGGATCTTCTGTAATAGTGGAGAAGCTGGTTTTGGAGAAGGAAGGCTGAGAAGTTATGAGGAGGGGCTATAATTCAAAGCTTTCTCTGATGTTATCGATCTTCTGCTTGATGAATGAGGCAAAGCCTTCAGTTGAGAGGAGAGTGAGGAAGCACTGTTGGATAGAGGAGAGTTTTGAAAGTTATGACTAGCTGTTTACGGTTGTGAGACAGGGAGGAAATGAGAGATGAGAAGTATATTTTGCTGCAGTGAGTGTGGACTTGAAAGTTGTGAGGGACTGTTTGAATGTGATGAAGTGCTCATTGGAACAAGACCTCTTTCCATCTCCACTCATCAATCCTTGAAAGCCCATCTCAGTTCTTTAGTCAGGCTGTTGTGCCAGGGTTGCCCGTTGATTGTTGCTAGCTTTGGTATGTGCGGGGGGGGGGCGGCCAATTTGAGAACCGTAGCTGTTGTGGTGTCAAAGCGGCAGCAGCATCTGTATTGTGTAGGGAACTTATGTCTGTAAGAGGGAGAAGTGATACAGAGAGTGAGTGTAGGTCGAGGTGTTTGAGATTTCTGCGAGGGTGTGCAAGTTTTTAGATTGGTGACTGTGGTCCTGGAGAGGAGAGGGAGGAGAATGTAAGTAGTAGCAGTGCAATGTGGTAGTTGTCCAGCCTATTTTTGGGGTTTGGTGGGAATTTATGTCCAATTTGCCTTTTTTTTATCCCTCTCTTTTTTGTGTTGTTCCAGTACACACAAAGGAAATAAACATGCGCATAACAAAACATGTGTAATTGCAATAATTTTCTGGGAAAGATACTTCATTTTCTGGAACAATTTCAAGGGTGCCAAAAATTTTGGCCTTGACTGTATATAACGGATTCCTTAGG